>NC_073745.1:119767257-120393277 GCF_029784135.1 Toxorhynchites rutilus septentrionalis
ATACTGTTATGTTTCTCCCGGACTAGCCTTTCATTTTTCAATGTACTCCAAAAGTTTCCACAGTTTTTAAAAATTTAGTCTCCTGCATTTTACTTGAATCAACTAGTTCTGACGCAGTACTATGTTTTTCAGTAAGGTGTGAATGGTTTTCAATGGCGTAAAAGTTTTTAATATTAAATTTAAATTTTTGGTAAATTTTTCTATTAGCGCATTTAAAATGTATTTTTTTCTTAAAACCTAAAACATAAAACTCAAAAATCAGAAAATATGACACGTTTTTATGGAATAGTTTCAACGTTATTAACTATTGTTTGTTTCAATCGGATGTTGATGATTTGCATATTAATTGGAATCGGATTTTGTGCCGAAGAATGCAGTTCCACCCAAGCCATACTCTTCTGGAAAATATAATTGAATACCATCCAACAAATCCTGTTTGCGTGAACAGCTGGGAACAGCTCTATTCCGGTTGCGCATCGAAATTACACGGCATATGACCCAGAGTGAACATTTTGTATCAGTATATACCTAGTGGAATCCAATAAAATCAAATATGCCAAAGTGGTTTTTCATGTGGGAGTACTTGTGATAGCTTTGCGGAGTTCCAAGTGCTCCGCGGAGCGCTGTTTGAAAGCCACTGGTTTCAATTAACAAAAGTTGAAAGCACACCCCGATACCCAAACATTTGTTCTATGCATTTCTGTGACCTTCTACCCGTACCCTACCCAAGAAACGAGTGTAGAATAAGGTATAATTTTCATTTTCTACTGTGATTACGGAATGCGTAAACCGCTCGCTCGAAGTGCAAATGCAGTTTTTGTTCATACGAAGATTGTGGAGAGAGAAGATATTGCAAATCAACCTCGCCCGTTTATGACGTCAGTCTCTCGAAATCCTCAGACCTTCGCGACCGGCATTCGGATTTTGTAGAGATGAGACATTAAACCAAAGCGAAGCATCAACATATTATCCATAGAACGTTTCAGTGACTACTCAGTTGAAACTTTTACTTGTTCCACATTCTCAGGTGGACTTCAATTCGTATGCCGTCCAATTGAGCAAATGTTTGAAAGGTCACTAACTAATCTCTGAAAGAAGCAACCATTTGTTTATTTGTTTATTTGTTTAGATATAACATTCATCTGACAAAATCGTCTTAATGAACAAAATGAACATTGGCATGGGCTTTCAAATAAATCGTGGTACAAATGGACACTATTACAAGTAAAGGGTATTTCAATAGGGACGTTACAAAAGTAGACCGATAAGGACAGCAAACGACGCCACATTTTTTCCCGCTCTCCCGCTCTTACATTCCTCTTCAGTAAGGTTTGGCATTTCATAATGGAAAGATATACGATCCAACAACGAGTCGACATTATTAAAATTTACTACTGAAATTTGGAGTCAATGGCCTCAGCGTTAAGAGCGCTCCGTTCAATTTATGGTCGTCATAATCGTCCTGCCAGATCAACAATTGGGCGTCTAGTAAAAAAATTTGAATCCACAGGTACATTACAAAATGTTCCCGTGCCAGTGAGACGAAGAAGTGCCCATAGTGTCGAGAATATTGCTGCCGCTAGCGAATCAATTGAGGAAGATCCAAATCAGTCTCTCACACGTCGTTCTCAAGCGTTGGGCATCTCTGTAACGTCGTTGTGGTCTAAATCCTTACAAGATCGAATCGACGCAAAAACGGAAGCCGCTTCTCCACCAAAAGCGTCGTTTGTTCGTGAATTGGGCTGAGCAACAACTTGAAAATGATTCGGATTTTCATCGAAAAATCATCTTCTACTAATGGGTTCATTTCTGGCTGAACGGCTTCGTCAATAAGTGAAATATGCGTTATTGGTCAGGCAATCCACACGTACTCCATGAGTCACCATAGCATCCCGAAAAACTTGGATAATATGTGGTTCCAACAGGACGCGCCACAAGCCACACAGCGAATTTAAGAATTGATTTAATGAAAACCAAGTTTGGTGAGCGTGTTATCTCACGAAATGGCCCAGGCAATTGGCCGTCTCGGTCGTGCGATTTGACGCCGTTGCACTATTTCCTGTGGGGCTACATCAAGTCTATGGTCTATGCCAACAAGCCACGATTGATGAACTTCGTACGAATATCGAACGTGAAATTGCAGCAGTATCGACCGATTTATGCTTGAAAATCGTCGAAAACTGGGTTCAGCGTCTGGACTTCTGCAAGCGTGCCCGTGGTGGCCATGCAAAAGAAATCGAGTTCCATACATAATGGCATCAAATGTACTTGTTTTTGTTTTATTGAGAAAAAAAAATTTTGTAGACCTCTTATTGAAAAACCCGATATTCATCGGAAGTAATAGGCCTATGGAATAAGTCTCCTTCCATAGCACCCCTCTTAGCAAGAAAGTCTGCTTTCTCGTTTCTTGGTATCGAACAATGAGACGGAATCGATACAAAAGTAATATTAGATGAACTAGTTATCAGAGCACTTAAAAAAATACAACGTATATCTAGTCTCCACAGAACGGAGAACCTCTAAAGAGCTGGGACTATCAGAAAAAATGAAAATAATGATCTGATGCCAAGGTCTGAATATGTTGTAAGGCCATGTATATTGCAGCCAATTCTGCAACAAACACCGAACAGGGTAAACTAAGTCTACGAAAAGTGAAGAAGTTCATATTGAATACTCCAAAACCTGTGGATCCATTAAGATTAGTAAACCACCAGTAAAAATGTTTTGGTTGGGTCAATATGTTTATAACTTGACAGGAATATCGCAGGTATAACTAATTAGCGGAATTCATCTGGAATACTATGCACATAATCCTTCATTGTCAGGTAAATAGTAATAGAGAAATTGAACAAAATTGAAGGAATGATCTGGAAACCAGATGAAGCAGATGGACTTTCCAGAGTCATAAATTCATGAAATAGAGACATTCGCCTAGATTGAACGCTTGAGCTTAACATTTTTTCAAAGTTTGATATCACTTTAGGATTAAGTGTTTCACAGCGTATTAAAAAACGGAATGACAACTCTAAAAAACGTACGGAAAGAGAAAGTATGCCAGCTAGAATTTCTAGGCTCATTGTATGTGTTGACTGCAAACATCCTAGAACAATACGCAAACAGCTATATTGAATCCTTTCTAGATGCAAAATATAGAAAGGATTCAATATACAGGCAGCGAACCTAAAGTAAAAACTACCGCACTCCATAACAGATGAAATGGTTGTTTTATACAACCTAATCAAATCCTCAGGATGAGACCCCACCAATTTCCTGTTATGGATCGAAGATTTCTTTTTCTTTTCTGACATTTTTGTTTCAAGTAGCCTATGGGTTTACCCCATGTTCCTCTGGAGTTAAACACAACACCTAAATACTTAAATGGCATCGAGTGACGAATAGTTCTATCCAAATGTTTAAGCTGTATTCATCAGGGCCTGACAATTTCACTTCAATTGGCACATCGTCACACAATAATGTGTCTATCGCTGCTCTTTTTGCAAGAACCATGCAAGCTAAAAATAAACCTATTCTCTCTTCACGCTCAGTAAGAAAAATATCTCGTCTCTTTCGTACATATTCCCTTCGTTTCACGTTGATTCCTTTCATTCTGCAAACAAAAGCGACGTTAGAAATCGTCACTTGGAAATTAATTTGAAGCATCCATGTATTCCGGCAGTTTGTATTGAAATGAATGTTTCCTTGCTGCATTCGAAACTAATTCACTGAAACTAATGAAAACGGTGCAGTGAGGGTTGTGCAGTATGCTTGCAGGAGTGATCATTTACCGATGTTAGTAGTAAGCGTGAAATTAGTGATGAAACGGATAGTTGTTTGGTCGGATACTGGATACCGAATATCCGGTCAGCTTCGAGTCCGGATTGCCGAGTATGCAGCAGCCCGATGTTTGTGTTTGTGCTTGCTTGTATGCGCGTATGTGTGGGTGTTTGTGCGTGCACGTGTATTTGTGCGTTTGCGCGTATACGTGTTTGTACGCACCTGTGCGCCTATATGTGTGTTTGTGTGCGCGCGTGTGTGTGCATGTGTGTGCACGCGTTTGTGTATGTGCGTGCGTGTACTTATGTGCGTTGTGTGTGCGTTGTGTGTGCGTTTGCGCGTGCGCTCGCATTTCTGCGTGGGCACGATGAAAATTTCCAGACCTAGTCGAAAATCACGTAATTTTGCCCCCCCTCCTCCTTCAGAGGAGATAGGTATGTCAAACTATCATAAAAACATTTCTCGTACCCAAAAACCCTCACATGCCAAGTTTGGCTCCATTTGCTTGATAGTTCTCGAGCTATGCAGAAATGTGTGTCTTATTTGCATGGTAGCCAAGTTTTCTTGAGAATACAACCTTATCTGTCTTCTCAGTAGAAAATTCAATACCCAATCTACAAGCCCAATCAACCAAACTGTCAAGAGAATCTTTACCGATACTACACAATCATCTGCAAACTGTCGGATAATCAGTTTTTCTAGTGATTTGCGAATGCAAGATAGCATTGTAATCGGCCTATAAGAATTGAAATCAGACGCAGGTTTACCAGGTTTCAGAATAACAGTTCGGCTGAAAAGTTCATAAGGTTCTAGATGGCGCCTCATGCAAAAATCTACTTGACTATCACAAAGCACCATCTTTCAATGGATACGTTTCAAAATTTGACAGCAATCGGTCGATTGATTCGTGAGTTACAGCATTGAGAGTGAAGCAACTTTTGTTTATGTGAAAAAAATGGAAAAATCCAACTTCAACTCGCAAATGATTTTATTTACCTTTCTATCTTCATATTTACCTATGCTTATGACAGTTCGCGAGGCTAAGTTGTTAGAATAAGGTTCCGCAGAGACATGACAGTGTGCTCCCGTGGCCGAGTGGTTAGCGTCATAACTAACATGCCGGGTGTTCGGGTTCGATTCCCGTTCTGGTCGGGGGAATTTTTCGTCAAAGAAATTTCCTCCGACTTGCACTGTGATCACGCGTATTCTAGAGCTTGCCACTCAGAATGCATTCAAGGCGTGTTATTTGGCATAGAAATCTCAACTAAGTACTAATAAAAATGACGCAAGTAATACTACGTTGAGACGGCGAAGTTCCTCTAGGAACGTTAGTGCCATTGAAGAAGAAGAAGAAGAGACATGACAGTGCTCCTTCATCTTCAATCTTCCTCAAGATTCAAGATGATACGGCATTTGAGTTGTTGAGCTGTGGAGGCTTCCCTAACATTTTCGTACACGGGCTGGAAGACGACTTGATTGACCGTGCCAGGGGTACGTTTGGGGGATTGTCTTCTTTACGTACAAACGGTATGTTATGGACGGTTAACACGTTAAGCCCCACGTCGGTCCCAGGGGACTGACACTGAAATTTCCGTCTTTTTTTCGCCGATCTCACAGGACCGACAGTAGACTTTTCGTTCGGAGAGTGCCGGCATTGGGAACGGCAACAACAAAGTTACAAAATGATATTTAGAAAAGTACACTATGGGTTCGCTGGGACCGACACGGGACAGACGAAAAGTTCATTGTCGGTCCCCTATTTCGGTCGGGGCTCAACGTGTTAACCAATCCAGAGTGGTCAGTGCGTAATGGCATGAATCTGGGTACACAACACGGTGAAACGAAATGAACGGCACGCCATTGAACTACGTTTTACAAGTTAGTGAAGCGTCAAAGATAATGATGGGTTTTCAGGCAAAATGAACACCTTTGAAATATGAATTATGAATGAAGATTAACTTCAATGTACAATGTGAATGGAAAATTTTGTTTTCTTCATATGATTATTTAACCATATGCAGCAATTCCAAATGAAATCGTCCTAAAAATGCAGATTTTCAAAACTTGTGATTCCAATAAAAGTGTATATTCCGTTTGGGTTGGAGGAAATATGAGTTTTTCACAGCAATTGGGAATTTTTTGACTCAAGCTTAACTTTTGAAAAGGGCGTATCGATTTGAGTAAGAGAAATCTTTGATAATTTATATCTCAAAAACTATGAGTCGTACCGAAATAGTGTCTTAGAAATAGTTATAGAGTATTGATGGTTGAATATGAAAAAATGTACACTGTGAATAAAAAATAATTATTTTTTTTTACAAAATAAAAATTAAATTTGCAATATCCAAAATACATATTTTTTAGTTTTTTTCATACAAAATAGAAGTCATGCAGAAAATTTCAAAAATGGTCCCAAGATGGTAAAACTATTTTTGACGAACTTTGTGGAACATCGAATTTTTAGGAATTTTCGAAACTTCGAGTTATAGTAAACTTCGAGTTTACCATAACGATGTATTTGGAAAAGTCGTTGGAAATTATAAGCGAATTCATAAAATCTCATGAACATGATGGTATTCTTTTAAAATATCTCGAGAATGGCTACATTTAGAAGGAGATTGATAATAACCTTTTTTGTTTTAAATCACATCAGAATTCATAATTTGTGGCTAAGAATGATTGCTAACATACAAAAATTCGATGTTTCGAAAATTCCTAAAAAATCGATGTTCCACAAATTTCGTCAAAAATAGTTTTACCATCTTTGTTAAATTTTCTACATGACTTCTATTTTATTTGAAAAAATTGAAAAAAAAATAAAAAATACTTATTTTTTTATATCGCAAATTAAAATTTTATTTTGTAAATAAAAAAAAGAGTACTAATTTTTTCTTCTCAGTGTATATTTTTTTCAAATTAAGCTAACTATACTCTATAACTCTTTCTAAGACACTATTTCGGTACGACTCATAGTTTTTGAGATATAAATTATCAAAGATTTCTCTTACTCAAATCGATACGCCCTTTTCAAAAGTTACGCTTGAGTAAAAAAATTAACCATGATGATGTATTTGGAAAAGTTGTTGGAAATTAAAAGCAAATTTATAAAATTTCATGAACATGACGGTATAACACGACAAACATATTAAAAGGGATTGTTAAGGATTTAGATTTTATATTGAACCCTATTGCGATCGTATCGCGAGAATAGAATTCTCTCGTAAAATAGTTTATCTCGGTTATCAGAGTAGGTACACCAGAGGAACCAAAAAGACCTATTGATTCGTTACCTTCGTATAATCTACACGCTCTCTGTATTGTTGGTAAACCCATATATATACCACAGTCAGAACCAGATCGAGTTAGTCGAAAATACAAATCCTAATAGATCGCATCAACCGTGTTAGTCTTGTAAATTAACAGGCGAGCAATAAAAGATTCAAAAGTAACCGTTTCAAACCCCAGTTTCACCGCGTAGTGTTAGTCAAAAAATCAAACAGGGATTATTTACTATAAAAAAGACAATAAATTAGAAATATTTTTTTTTAATATTTCTAGAACGGCTACATTTAGAAGGAGATTGATAATAACCTTTTTTGTTTTAAATAACATCAGGATTCATAATTTGTTTTTCTAAATTTATCGTTATCATACAATAAATCGAAGTTCCGAAAATTCCTAAAAATTCAGTGTTCCACAAAGTTCGTCCAAAATAGTTTTATTATCTTGGGCCCATTTTTTAAATTTTCTGCATGACTTCTATTTTGTATGAAAAAATAAAAAAAAAATATGTATTTTGGATTTTGAAAATGGATTTTGAAATTCTTCACAAAACAACTATTTTTGGCAAACAGTTCCTCCGATTCCGTATGCCAAGCATCCGAGAGACGTGCCCTTCGGAGAAAGCTCTGTTCAGCAACCTTTATCGTGAATAAACGAAAACACATATAGCACGAACGTACAAAAAAGAGAATAAAACCACAACAGTTGTTTGTCTCTCTCTAGCACTTGTGGCGGAAAATAGGCTTTAGTCCCGCTACTTATGATTCACCCGTTACTCAATTAATAGCGTGTAGGCATGTCGTACTCACATAGCAACCACTCGTCATAGTTAAACAATATTATATTACTATGCAGTAGAATCATAAGCATATTGTAAGAACAAAGAAATTTGGATTGAATTTAACTCACAGCACTACCAATCATAACAGTTTGAGAAGCCTCTTCCGCAGGATAGTGCCATTGTTCGAACTATTATAACCGTTTAAGAACTAAATTTATTTAGGCGTAATTGGTTTAATTTGACGAGTAAATTTCTAGTACTAGCTGACCCGGCAAACTTCGTTCCGCCTAAAATTTATTTTTCGTTATAACATTCACATTTTCTTACTGAGTGCACGCTCTTGGGTCCGATCGTAGAACTGTTCATTGATTGATCTTCTATTCTCCCCTCTAAAATTACCTTTTACTATGAAATTCCTAGTACTTCTACCAAACTCGTCATTATAATATTTATTATTTTCAGACACAATTCTAGTTCAAGATTTTTCAACCACTTGCAATTAACATGTCTCTCCGTTACATTACAAGCACGTACGCCACCACAAACTGTTCGTCGCAAATTTACTGAAATTGAACCGAATTGACCATCCCGACGAACAGCAAGATGTCGCCGCCGTCTGATACCGGGGCTGATACCGAGGCTGCAAGACTCACAAGCGGGACGAGAAATGGAAAGACGTTTTAATAAAGGTAAACAGTTTTGCTTCCAGGTATTAACAGTAACACGCTTTTCGACGATGATGACGACGACGACGGCGGATAGGACGACCCTTCGGCCCAGTCGCTTGTTGCCTTTGTTGTCTCGGGAATTGCAGCTGCCAAAGATTGGGGGAGGCTGCGAGTAAAACTATATCATCACAAATTGGTACCGTGCCGGGGTTGAGAGGACGATGGTCCCCGGGGGTGGTGGTAACCATCATCATGTAGAGTGGGATTTCCACGAAGGGATTTCTCGGCTGTCGAAATGAAACGAAAAGCTTCATGTTGCATTGTTCACAGCCGGTATGGAAGCATAATGTTTACGTTGGATCCTTGGAGTGGAACATTTTCCACCCGCTTTGACACAGCTTAGCTGTAGAAGAAGCTGTACATTCCGATTTGCATAATAATTAGAATGTATTCCATGGTGAATGGAAGGGAGTGGGAGTGAATTGCTGGCGCTTGTGCTGAGGCGCACAAAAATATGTGTATTCCCTTGTTTGCCAGAAGGTTGGTGTACGAGGATCAAATCCTCCTGGATTATAATTGTACTTCAAGTGGATCGTATGAAAAAACAAGCTTTCAGAAACATGCATCTAACCATTTTTGAATTATGCAAATCGCTCATATAAACCCACGGCCCCCCAAACAACGCATAGAAAGAGATAGGCAGGCAAACCCTGGCCCAACCCATGTATTACAGTCTAACGTACCATTTTTCGGGCCGTAATTCAATGAGTAATGTTCCCGAGACAAGAGTCTTAGCCCACACTCGACTTAATTGATTGTCATATATTTTCTCGCTCTTTGTTCCACCATGAGGCCGGCTGGGCGCGCGGACCCCCAGATCCGTTTCCAACAGATAAAACATTTTGAAGTGAGTCCCTCGTCACTTATCAGTCGTTGCTGACCAACTGAGTATGGGTTCTGTTCGCTTACTGTAGCCCCCTTTTCTGGCTCACTTGAGTGACATATGGGCATTTGAAATAATTAATACGATGTGGAAGCTAGTGGCAACTTGTTGTCCCACATGGTGCCTTGTATTTTTCCATTCAAGTTGACATTGTTAACGAACAACTTCTTGTTCGCATAAGCTGTCCAAATATTGCCACTATAAGCCTTGACTTTCCAATTCGAGGTCAATTTCGCCTCCACCATTACATACCAAATTTTTCCAACATTCCATCGTTAACTTTTCGCCCCGTCAATCCACTTATCGACCTCTGACCTCTGCTTTTCATGTATTCCTCTCGCGTCACTTATTCCGCATCGATTGCTTCCGCAATCACGGGGATAGACTAAATTCGATCCGCAAAAATCTTTCTCCTCTCCTCATTCGTCGCCATTGGCGTCGTCGTCGTCCTCGTTTTGGCCCCGGCACAACTGCTTGGCAAAAGTTGTGCATCCTTGAACCGACGAACTCTGTCTCCCTCTCTCTCTCTCTCTCTCTCTCTCTCTCTCTTGCCGGATCATGGATCGAGAAATGCAATTTATCGCCTAATTTCCATCTAACGCGAACAGTGCCAGAGTTAGAGCCGCTGGAATGGGGCAGGCACAAACATTTTTTCACTCCAATGCTACAGCTGCTGCTGCTGCTACTGATGATGGTGATGCTTGTGGTGATGGTTTTCGGGGCCGGGGGAACGGAGGAAATTGAAAGCTTCGTTTGCCACCCTAACTAGATCCGTTTTGGCCAGACGGATGTATCGTTTTCTGGGACAGGGTGGGGGTGATTATTGGATGAGAAATTGGTGACCCAGGAGAAGGACAAATTATTCATGATTTTAATAACGATTGGAATTCAATTCCCACCAACCCGAAATTGGGTGGATTTAGTAATGGGGAATCATACGCCCCACAGCGCGAATATTATCCAGTAACGACGCATGATATGAAATTATTTATGTTTGTGATAAAATGCTACAATAGAATAAAAAAGAAACGATGAATTCAGCACATTTAGAAGAAGAGTAAATATTGTAAAAATTCACGTGCTATCACGCATTATCATAAAAATCACTGTTGAACCAATGCATAAATGTACTGAAATTGAAACAAAATATTATAAAATTTGATCAAAAGTCTAGTCTATATTGACTGTTTTCTTTGATTATTGAAGGTTCCTTGACAGAAATTCTGATTTGTGGAGTAGTTCAAGGGTTCAAGGGTTTGAATAAGCTCTCCCCACCTGCTTGAAACTTTCTCATCGTTTGTTGGAAAGAAGCTGAGGGACCTAAGATGTTGTAGTTGGATGTTAAAATTGTGAATTGAACGACAAGGCCCTGGAATCTTTAAAAGATTTTTTCTTTTCAAGCTCCTGGAATCAGATGTCGTCGAGATCTGCTAAGTAAGACAGCCTAAGGGCTGCCATGAAGTGTAGAAGCGCTGATCTACATTTTTCAAAATGGTGTTCAACCACAAAGAACCAAGTGTAATGCATTCCGTAATCAATTGGTTTTCATTTATTAAGATACTAGCTGACCCGGAAAACTTCGTCCCGCCCAAAATTTGTTTTTTGTCATCAATACCTTCAAACATTCACGTTTTCTTACTAAGCGCAATATCATGAGTCCGAACTGTTAATTGATTGATCTTTTAATCGACCCCGTTGAATTTACCCTTTTACTATACAATTCATAGTACTTCTACAAAAACTCATCATTATAATATCAGATTATTTTCAGACACAATTCTCGTTCAAGATTTTTCAACCACTTGCAGTTAACATGTTTCTCCGGTAAATGGAATAAATGTTTGATACAGAAAATGTGATAGAATAAGGACAGACTTCTCCCCTCTTCTCCCCTAAGAGAGGGGGGAGGAGTGTTTATTCACCATAGAAACATTTAATACATCCTAAAACCTGCACATGCCAAATATGGTTTCGGTTGCTTGTTTAGTTCTCGATAATAATCATTTATTGCACCCTAAAGCCTCTACATGCCAAATTTCGTTTCATTTGTTGCTTGATTAATTCTCGAGTAATGCAGAAATTTGTGTTTCATTTGTATTACAGCCCAGGGATCTCAAACTATTATGAAAGCCTTTCCCGACCCCAAACACCCCTACATACTAATTTTCATGTCGATCGGTTCAGTAGTTTCCGAGTCCATAAGAATCAGAAAGACAGACAGACAGACAGAAATCCATTTTTATTTTATTAATTTGTAAATAACAGCAAAAGAGAGTCAATATATATACCATTCATGAAATAATTCAAGAGCCGTTGCAAAATACTGATGTGTTGTGTAATAGTATTATGTTAATAACTAGAATGTACATGGTCCGCTCTGGCTGCAAAAGGAACGAAGTTTTGCATGTCAAGCAGAAACATAATATAGTTTTTTCATATTTCTAAAGGTTCTGAATCAGAAATTGTTTTAAAAAATGTTTAATGTTTAATGCTTTTGGCGCTTGGTTCGTTTTGGCAGAACCCCGACCATATAATCGAGTCAAAAAAAATTTTTTAATCGTATTTATGCATGTATTTGCACCCGTGGCCGAGTGGTTAACGTCAAACCTAACATGCCGGGAGTTCGGGTTCGATTCCCGTTCTGGTCGGGGAAATTTTTCTTCAAAGAAATTTCCTCTGACTTGCACTGTGGTCACGCGTATTCTAGAACTTGCCCCTCGGAATACATTCAAGGCGTGTTATTTGGCATAGAAATCTCAACTAAGTAATGAAAATGACGCAAGTAATACTACGTTGAGACGGCGGAGTTCCTCTAGGAACCTTAGTGCCATATAAGAAGAAGAAGCATGTATTTTTTGGTTTTTTTGAATATAAAAGAAGAATTTGATTTTTTATTCATCCCCTTTTAGTCAGAAAATACCTTTTTCAATGACAGGGTTATAGAACTTTTTTTTTGTTTCGAACTCTGTTGTCTCAAACTGGCTCTACATAAAAAGTACGCAACGGAAAACGATTCTGTTGCTTCCATTTGAAAGATAAGAAAATTTAGTACAGGATATAGTAGTGGAACATCTAAATTAGTGGATTTTAATAACATTTTGGAAGTGAAAAACTAATATATTTTAATGTATTATTACTAATTTTATCCTAAGAATCCATATTGAACTTGATTGTTTCTTTCAATTAAACTAAAGCTTTCGAGTTGCTCCACAATTTGTTCTTTGACACCTCTCTTCTATACTTCTTAATTTGGCTGCAATATCGATATAAACAATTCCTGGTTAAAATTTAAGCAAAATTTCGAAAGCACGATTTTTAACTCACTGTACATGTAATAGCCACTTAAATTTCACCTTAACGTTGAAAGGTTACATTTTTTCACGAAATAAGTAACAATTGAAATATATAAAAAAATATTGTTTTCAAACTATATATAATCGAGTCCAAAATTGTATATAATCGAATCACACATAATCGAGTCCGACCTGTATTTGTTGTTTATAATGTTTAGTTGTGTGTGCTCCCTTGGCCGAGTGGTTAGCGTCACAACTAACATGCCGGGTGTTCGGGTTCGATTCCCGTTCTGGTTGGGGGAATTTTTCGTCAAAGAAATTTCCTCCGACTTGCACTGTGATCACGCGTATTCTAGAGCTTGCCACTCAGAATGCATTCAAGGCGTGTTACTTGGCATAGAAATCTCAACTAAGTACTAATAAAAATGACGCAAGTAATACTACGTTGAGACGGCGAAGTTCCTCTAGGAACGTTAGTGCCATTGAAGAAGAAGAAGACCAATTTATTAAAAATATCAACCAATTATATGTTTTTATATTTCATAGGCTCATCAATATGGGTATCAAATGAAAGTGCTCGACTGGTAGAACACAGTAGATCATGAAAAATCCAAATCCAAGACGGCCGCAGTTCCTAAATAAACAATTAAATAAATAAGTGCAAATCATGTGCAATGATTATATTACGTTTACCGAGAGAAAATTCGTTTTTTTATGATTCGATTATCCGGAGGATTCAATTATCTGGAGTGAACAAAAAAAAACAATACTCCGGATAATCGAGTCCGACCTGTAATGCAACAACTGAAAAATACGTAGTGTATATGGTGATACACTAAAAACTGATCGAGCAGCCAGGAGGGTAATATATCTTTAAAATGAAATATGAACCATGAATGAGACATTATTCGGACTTTGCCAAAGTTTTTGATAGTAAATGGCAATAAAAGATAGAAATCTTCGTCATAAACAAACGAATTAAACATCTCTGTATCTCTATTATATTGTTCTACCATCAAATGGTTTTGTTATAAACAAAAATTGAAAATGAAAATTCCTCATAGCTCTACCTATAGATAAAATAACCCTTAAAAGTACTACAGTTATACAAGTATAAATTTATTTTTCCCTTGAAACACGTTTGTCAACTTCTACCGATTGCACCCCGCACTAAATATTCAAAAGATGATCAGTCAATGTCACTCCGGTCTGAAAAACGACACCTTGTGAAGACAGCATACAATATGCACTCCCGAAGTCGCTGACGGAAAGTTAATATATCGCCTAATGCAATATTCGAAATGCTCAATAAAAGTTGACACCCTGCGGGAAGATGCGCCTCCGAAATGGGTTCAACCTGTCCCGTGAAGCTGCAACTTTCCTCCGACAAATGGCTATTGACATTCCACTCAATGCAAACTGTCACATCGCGTTAGCTGACAGCCAGTCTCGGGAGCTGTCTCGTCATCTTTTCAATTCTCATGGAATTCCACTTCGGCTCCCTTCGCACGTGACTGAAACAAATTGCCAGCGAACATCCCTTCTCTTCGTGTTGGGGAGATTGGGGGGCGAGTCAAACAATTCGCATCAACCGTTTATGAAGACACCTTGTTTGCTCAGCAGAAGCAGCAGCACATTCCGCCCCACGCAACTTTCGACTAGCTTTTCCGCATTAGCATCCATCGCGGGGTTGCCATTTGCTTGTGCATATTTGCCATAGCGTCGGGAAATAGAACTCCCGCTCCCGCGACTTCTCGTTTCCCATTCTCTTTTTTTTTGTTGCTTCCGTTTTCCTTCTCTGTTCAAATGATAATAAAAGAAGTAACGGTGACGTTTCGCCCTCTACGATTCCCACTGCCTCCGCGCACCCCTCCTAACGAGCGTCCTGACAGTTGGCAAGAAAATGTATGCAAAAGGCAATAAAAAATTTACTGCTTGTCGCACAGCCAGGATAGCACTGAAGAAGTGGTGGTGGAGTAGTGGGCGGGAATCGGGAACGAAGTTGTATCGTTTGATTCACAACCGCACCGGGGACGATTACAACTGACAGCTTAATGCATGTAATCAAATGTAGTTATCAAACCGCGGCGACGTGTTTGAAATTTTATTTATTCACAAATTCTGCCTCATCATGGTATCACACGATTCGCCGAGATCAGCCCTCGCCGTGCGATTTGCGGGAAATCAGTTGGTGGCTGGGCGGAGGCGAGGGCGGTGCAGATGGGGGTTGCTCATGCGCTTGCTTACACCGCACGGAGCGGAGCTATTTGTTTATCTTTTCCGTTCCGGTCCCATCGGGTGGCATCAGGCAGCAATTTCCGCATCGCCTGAAATCGACACTTTTCTTTCGTCGGTGCGCCGAGTTGCTAAAAGCCACTCCATTCCGCGCGACGGATGGATACATTCTTTTGGCGAAAGGAAGGTTGGAGGTTGGAAAAAAACCGAGCGAGTGTTTGTGGTTGACTTAGCAAAGTGTGGAAATCGAGATCTAGGTAATTCCTACCGGAGGTTACGGTGAAGCCTTCCGTCAGCCCTGAGTAGCACTCGACGGGATAAGATCGTGGATGCAAATTCTGTTAGATGCGAGAGAAAAAATACAATTTTTGCATATCATTACAGTCAAAGCTTGAAACATCAAAATCGTAGCTGCATAGAAATAATCATATTATGGACACTTCGCTCCGCGGTGCTGATCACAAACGAAGGCTGTATGACACAAATATCCAAATAAAGCCTCCCCAGAAATAGTCCTTTCATCAGGAAATTGTTTAGACGTCTTTTCCTGGATGGATTTCAGATCTCATCAGTTACTCTTGTTAAAAAAAAGGAGCAATCGTCTAAAAAACTAACTAAATTACAGTTCCGGATCAAAGTGATCGTAATACGATAATAATCCGGCCTAGGTCGGAGATTTCGTCTACCATAGAATCGTACATTCTGTCAAATATATACGAGGAATTTGTGTTTTTTAATAAAATGTTTTTTAATAAATTTTCAATTATCATCTCAATTTATAATATCGCCTTCAATATAGGTCCCTTCTTCCAATAAACAATCCGGGCATCGAGACACTTTTTATAGCTGTACTAGCTTACCCGGCAAACTTCGTCCCGCCCAAAATTTGTTTTTTGTTATCAATACCTTCAAACATTCACATTTTCTTACTATGAGCAAGTTCATTTCGTGCCCCGTGAAACATTCACATGCCAAATTTGGTTCCATTTGCTTGATTTTTTTTAAATATTGCCCTGCCCTCCACCTTAGAGAGGGGGTGGAGAATCTAATCACCATAGAAACATTCATTGCACCCTAAAAGCTCCACATGCAAAATTTGATTCTATTTGCTTGATTAATTCTCGAGTAATGTAGAAATTTGAGTTTCAATTGTATGACAGCCCCCCTTAGAGAGGGGGGGGGGGGGTCATGAAGAATCTAATCACCATCGAAACATTTATTGCATCCTAAAACCTTCACATGCCAAATTTGGTTTCATTTGCTTGATTCATTCTCGTGTAATGCACAAATTTGTGTTTCATTTGTATGGCAGCCTCCCCTTAGAGAGGGGGGTGGAGAGTCTAACCATCATAGAAACATTTATTGCACCGTAAAGCTTCCACATGCTTAATTTGGTTCCATTTGCTTGATTAGTTCTCGAGTAATGCAGAAATTTGTGTTTAATTTGTATGGCGGGTCTAGAGGGTTCAAATCGCCTGATCTGGACGGCCAATTGGCATCACCAAAACGCGAAATTATGCGTCCCTCAAATTTCCTTCGCAATATGGCCATGTTCGGTCGTGTTGTGTGGCACGTGGCGCCGTCCTGCTGAAACCACATGTCATCCGTATCCATATCATCAATTTGTGGCAAAAAAAAATCGGTTAACATGCGCCCATAGCGCTCAACATTCACAGCTACCGTCTCGCCGTCCTCATTTTCAAAGAAATACGGCCTGATGACTCCACCAGACCAGAACAGTGACTTTTGGCGGATGCAATGGCCTCTCAAC
This sequence comes from Toxorhynchites rutilus septentrionalis, assembly GCF_029784135.1. NCBI lineage: Eukaryota > Metazoa > Arthropoda > Insecta > Diptera > Culicidae > Toxorhynchites > Toxorhynchites rutilus. The sequence goes on from NC_073745.1 coordinate 119,784,005, forward strand.
AATCACGTGTGGATTTTCTGAGCCCCATATACGGAAATTTTGGGTGTTCACATAGCCACCGAGCTCGAAATGTGCCTCATCGCTGAAGAAAATTTGATGCGAAAATTCAGCATTTTGCTGCTGTTGTTCGTTCACCCAATCGACGTATGCCCGACGCATTCCATGGTCACCACGCTCTAATTTTTGTACCAGTTGGACTTTATATGGATGTAGGTGCAAGTTCAAATGCAAAATTCGCCACAATGATGTGTTTGACAAGCCCAATTGCTGAGCACGCCGTGGAATCGAAACATTCGGGTCATCCTCCACACTGGCAGCAACAGCAGCAATATTTTCGGCCGAACGCACATTACGATGATGCACAGGTTTCACAATATCCGCTACGGATACAGTTTGTTCGAATTTACGCACTACATTAGCGATTGTGTGCTCTGTAGGCCGTCCATGACGACCAAAATCCGTCCGTAATGCTCGAAAAACATTTGCCGGTTTTTCATCATTTTTATAGTATAATTCAACAAAACTAACACGTTGTGCGATGCTAAAACGATCCATATTGTAAAATGGCAGACATTCAACTAACGATATGACGCTTTGGTTGACAGCTATGTCAAACGGTTGTCAGCGCAGGGCTGTATACTTTCGGAAGCCCGAAATGGAAAACCCTGTATAGATTCAAGAATTGTCTTCAGTTCACACAGCGAATTCGTTTTTATATCATCAATGCTTTCAAAACGGGCATTGAATTTTTTTTTATAGGTGGGATGAACGTGAGATCAGAATTTGATCGTACAAGCATGTCATCAGCCACTTGATCGCAATGCATTTTTTGAAGAAATTTAATCTCTATTAGTACCAGTCGTGCTGTGACATTTCTCGTGCCCGAAACGTCAACCAAAATATAACGAACGGTCTCGTGAGAGATGTTCAATTTATTCATTTCCATTGAAATCATCATCAATATTCTTATCAAGTTGAGGTATTACAAATGATGACTGCGATCTAAAAAGCATGAGGATTTTCCTCGATTTACTGTCATGTTCGAAGCAGAGATGCCAACCTTCCAGATTTTTCAGGATTTCCCAGATTTTTTCGCACGTACTCTGGTATTTTTACAAACGCTCAATTTTACCTAATTTTACTGAAATGATCCTGATATTTCCTGATTTTCGCATTTTTTACTTCTTCAGAATGAAAAATATCCATATTAATTACAGTGGGATTACTGCCCTGGTTGGATATGAGAGCTGTCATACATAAAAAGCCTATATAAAAAAGGTGAATGAGCATTGAGGATGATATTGGGAATCCTTTTTTTTTCTCACACTCCAATATCATACTTCTAGGATGACAGCTTCATATACATTGGCCAGATTGTATATGAAGTACAAATGATATCATTCATAAACCATATGAGAATAAGTAATACGTAATCCAGGACAAACAGAATAAGTTAATGTGATAGACGTCGTGTCCCATCAGGACAATGCTAAACTTCTTGTCTCTTTGACAACGCGAAAAATAAACCACCAGCCAAATTAACCGGATATTGTACCATCAGAATATTACAGGTTTGAGTCCCTGCAAATTTTTCTCTAGGGAAAGTAACTCCGACTTTATGGATACTTACTTATTGTTGCTGCGCTCCACGCTGGGAGCATAGTGCCTCAGTTAAAAGCTTCCAATCTGGAAGATCCGCAGTTCTCGCCTTGACCCGTGCCCAGGTCAAATTTGGATCTACAGGTCAGCAGAAAAAATACCTTCATACCAGCTTTCGATGAGAAAACAAAAATGTCCTGTTAGAATGGTGAGAGATTGTGGAACAAAACTGTGCATATACAATTGGATAAATGTAGGGGAGGTAGGGGTGAAACGGACATGTTAAGGAAAACTTGAATTATATCTTTGGTAACACAAAACAAAACTTTGATGCAGTTTCTTGCAACTCAATATACTGCTTTTCTACCTAATAGACCTAATGTTTAACAAAAGAGTGTTTTTCATTTTTTTCGATGCGGGTATAAGGGACATGTAGTGGGGGTAATATGGACAGGTTTGTAGTATATTAAGCATAGAGGTTTATCGATCGCGAGAGGAATAATTTTATTCAATCAAGGTCTGAACCCATTACAAATGTTCCTTAAATGATGAAAAAATCGAATTAATCCACCTAGAAGTGATATAGTGCTTTTCAGTAGTATGAACGGACAGACTCTCAACTATTTTGCTTTTGGTTCCAGTCAGCTTCTAAACAGTCAACATTTGACGATTTGATTTCCATTTATAGACGCAGGGCACTCCTTAGGAATAGATTAAACAGACTTTTCACAGTTCATCTCACTCCCACTGGCAACTGTCCGGTTTACCCCACCAGTACAATTATTTCAATAATTTAAATTTTTCCACTCAAAAATGAATTTACTTTTCCGTTCAAACCTAATATCGCTCCTCTGTTAACTCACAAAACGAAATATAACCATCAGCGAATTGAATATTGATATTAAACAACTTAAAAAGCTAAAATTACATCCTCACGCGGAATGATGTATAATTTTTGGTTTTTGTTTCCTTTTTCGACTTTTGATCAGTATTCATTGCATTAACAGAAATCGGAAATTCAAAATTTAACTATACAAATCAACCACCTGTCCATATTACCCCCGCTGTCCGTATTACCCGCAGTTCCCCTATGTCTTCCTTCATAAACCCTGCTTCAACCCTGGTTCGAAGTCACTTGGTCCACTCCAAATTTAATTTTGAGCAGTGCACAATACAAAGATTATATAATTTCTTCGTAGACGTGCTCATTAATACAGAAATCATTTTAAAGACAGCCCTAAATCAGACAATTCCTTTCTCGAGGTTTGCTCTTGTCAACACATTCAGTTGACACATTCATTCCATTTTTATTTATATAGATAGAAGAAGATACAGGAATTCCATTAAAATCCATTTCCGATTTCGACCAAAAATCAATTTCGTTAGCGCAAACATCAAATGGACTAACAACGTTTGTCACTATGTAATTGTAGAACATATGCGAATTGTATATTCCGAATTTTCCCATTTTCCTTCAGCGTTTCCCGAAAATTTTCAACTGTCATGTTTGATTGGAATATGTTTGGTTGAAATATGTGTATTATTTTTACGGGACACCCTCTCCATTTCAGTGGAGGGAGGGGTGTCATACCATCATAGAAACATTTCTTGTATCCCCCCACATCCCAAATTAGGCGCCTTTTGTTTTATTAGTTCTCGAGTTATTTACTTTAAATTTACTTGATTAGTACATGAGTTATGCAAAATATTTTTCATTTGTGTGACAGCCCTCCACTTAGAGGGGAGGGAAGGGGCATGTAACCACCATAGACACATTTACTGCCTGCACATGCCAAATTTGGTTTCATTTGCTTGATTAGTTTTCGAGTTATACAGAAATTCATGTTTCAGTTGTATGGTAGCCGCCACTTATAGAGGAGGGAGGAGTGTTGGACCACTATAGACACGTTTATCGATCCCTTAAACCTCTATATGTCAAGTTTGAATCCATTTGCTTGTTCAGCCCCCATCCCCCCTGTTTAGAGAGGGAGAGGAGTGTCAAACCACAATAGAAACATTTATTGACTTCTTAAACCTCCACATGCCAATTTGGCTCCATTTGATTGATTAGTTTCCGAGTTATGCAGATAGTTATGCTTCATTTGTATGGGTTTATTCGTAAAAGTAGTAGAACATAGATCTCTGAATATAACATCTTTTTCCTTTCTGGTAACACTTTCCACATTGGAAAATTACTTTTTTTTATCTCAAATTCCTTGTCTGGAGAATTCTCATTACACAACTAAACATTCTTCTTCTTCTTCTTCAATGTCACTAACGTTCCTAGAGGAACTTCGCCGTCTCAACGTAGTATTACTTGCGTCATTTTTATTAGTACTTAGTTGAGATTTCTATGCCAAGTAACACGCCTTGAATGCATTCTGAGTGGCAAGCTCTAGAATACGCGTGATCACAGTGCAAGTCGGAGGAAATTTCTTTGACGAAAAATTCCCCCGACCAGAACGGCAATCGAACCCGAACACCCGGCATGTTAGTTATGACGCTAACCACTCGGCCATGGGAGGGATTAATAAATTGGTGCAATATGCTTTTAAGCTTTCTACTTTGGTACCTATTTGATTAAAAACATAAAAACACATCGAATAAAATGCTTTTCAAATGAATCAAACTTCGGACACTAAATCAAATTTCGGACAGATTGAATTCAAATTTCGGACACTTTATTTTGTAATTTTTTGAACGAAAATTACATTACACTTGATTATATTTTATAGTCAACGGCGAAACGCTTACCAAGCAATCACAGTAAACTGTTAACGATGATGAGAACTGATGAAACACGGGAGAAATTTAAATATTTATGAACGGGTAAATTCTACGTGCTCACGCTAAGGAAACGTCAAACACAAACGATAATGAGTAGTGTTGATGTTGACGGTATGAACGATTATGTTATAATTTAAATGTAGTTCTCATGTGAAGTGATAGTGAAACCAAGGGATTACTCTAAAGAAGCAATTGTGATATTAATTTGATAGTTATATCATCAGTGCATTAAGCATTTCAAGATATTAGAACAAAATGTCCGAAATATGATTCAGAACGGTATATTATCATGCAAATCAACATTACGCAGCAATTACCGAATGAAAAATCGTGATTAGGGGAAGGGAGGGTAAGCCCGCCACTGAGGATAAGACCGGCACCCCCTGAGTTTTACTAGAAAACTACTCTGATTAACTACGTTTTTGAATACTCTACATGTTAGTATTTATTATTTTAGACGTTTTCAATCACATCGAACCCACCGTGATCCGTCAATTGTCAAAATATAAATCAAAACAAACGCGAGTGCCGATGATATGTAGCCGGATGTAATTTTCCGTCAGTTAAGTTTAAGCTTTTATTGTTGAACGCGGTTTCAAATTCTTTTCCGTTGCTCCACAGTTTGTCCCCTGGATTGTTAGCAATCACTGGGATTCGAGTTGAGGTGAGTTAAAGCAATAAGAAATAGTCTTCTTGAAATGTGTGCTGTCGGGGTAAGTCCGTCACCCTTTCAGTGGGGGATCCCGGCATGGTTTGCGTTTAGTTGAAGGTTTCTAAGACATATTTTCCATCAATTTCAGATGCCTCGCAGCTACCAAAGGAAAACGAATCGAGGGAGTTGTTCCCAGGAGAACCTCACCCTTGCAAAAGAGGCTATTGTTAGTGGAGTTTCTATCAAACGTGCTTCCACGACTTTTGAGCTACTGATGTAAATTTAATGTTGGATTTAAGCTGTTCGATAAAATTAAATGAACTTCATCATTGAACGAAAAATAATGGCTGTATGGTCTTAACGAAAATAATAAACTAATTACAACTAAACATAATTTAATTAGTTTTATTGCCATCATAATCACAAAAACCTGAAAAAAATTACCTACAGTCATGAACTCATTCTTCTCTGTGATTTCAAGGCAAATCCTAGTGTGATTAAAAGCGTCGTATGACGGATATTGATTCAAGTAAGAAGAAAAACTGACCACCGGTAAGTGTTCAATGTGGTCCTAGATTCCATCAAACTTGTAATTGAATTGTGGTGTGGTTTGGTGATTTATTCTCCATATTCCATGTTCATCGGAACTTGTTCCGACCATATCTCCGGAATCGGTTGAGCGATTCGAACCATACTCGACAGCGACATTTAGAATTAGAATACCTGTCACATTCAAACTGGTTCATCTGTTGCCAAGTATATATATATTGAGAAATTGAGATGACGGTCTTACCCCATAGGATACCGGTGTTACCCCCATGGAGTGCCGGTTTCACCCGCACTGGTTGATGAGCTTCATTTTTATGGCAGTTTTTTAAATTGACTATTACTTGAGAAAATTACCGTTTAAATGTACTGATATTCCTTATATCTCATGGCAAACAAACTAGACCATGATTCTGTGGAGGAAACATATCAATATGTGCCCGCAGATCTCACAAAACAATACTTTTCCTTAGGGGGTCGGGCATACCCCCCATTCCCCTACTGTTTTTATTGGTACCAAAAACCATACGTTTTGTCTCGTATTCCGGAATAAAACTAAGTCCAAGAGTGTCGATTTTTGACAAAAAAGTAGAAGGCTCTGAGCCTAGGGGGACGGACGGAAGTTTGACGTTGGACTGTGATTGTTCAGAGCAGTTTTTTTTCAATTCTTTTTTTTTCTAGTGATTCTTTTCATTGCTCAGAAATAGGTTAGTTTAATTCTTTTGAAACTTCATATAGTAGCCCTGAAAAGGACCGTTGGTTATATGTACTCATAACCGTCAACCGGTTTGTAACGAACAAAAAAAGAAAATAAGCTTTTGGCAGGAACTTCAACTGTCTTACTGAAAATGATTAATGAATTTCAGTGTGACACATAACAGGGTGGAATGGTAGATGAAGTATATGTGGATCGGTAAAAAAATATATCGTCATTGATTACATTGAATATGAAGTTTATGGGGAAAAACAAAAAAACAAGTTGAAAATACTTACATACACATACAAATACAAAATACACATAAAATCACGAAGTTGATTTATTTTCAATGGATAGATGTGGTATTGTGATTTTTTTTTCATTGTCTTATTCTTATTATTAATCATATTCTAAGGCATCGGAAGCAGTAGCTTTTTCGGTAAAATAAAGGGTGTGTCACATCAAATTGCATCACGGAAAAAACGCTGTAGAAATTCGCTCAGTAGACCGATCCTTTTGAAAATTTTAGACAGTAAAATAAAAACTATTAAACAACTTTTGGCAATTTCTTTTTATTCACACTTCGAGCCCAAGCCCGTATGCTCGCACCTTCCTCTTTACCCAGTCCATAAGATTCTGTACAACGTCAGGTTGTAGTTTTTTGACGTAGGATTACGTCTTTCGGGAACATATTGGGGTACAAATTGAAAATCGAAAATCGATCACACCGTGAAAATTGTCCAATTTCAAACGCTTATTGCTCAGTCATTTCATGATGGATTGATTAAAATTTAGCGTCAATCGATTTCGATACTTCATAACAGTTTTTTATATTGAAGAAAATAATATATGTTCTGAAACTAACTATCGAACAATTGAAAAATCTTATCCCCTATCCTAACGGAAATACCCGATTCTGATTGGTCGCATTGACGACTCATGCGGCGGTTTCCTAACAGGGACATCAAAACCAAGCTGCCTGGGGGAAGTCGGTATTGCAAATACACGAAAGTAGGGGGGATTGTTCCCTAACAGAGACATCAAAACCAAACTGCCTGGGGGAAATCGGCATTGCAAATACACGAAAGTAGGGGGAGCTTTTGTTCCTACCGAATTGTGTTCCCTAACAGAGATATCAAAACCAAGGTGCCCGGGGGAAATTGGCATTGCAAATAGGTGAGTGATACGATCAATTCTAGCAAAAAAAATTTAAATTTGGAGCTTTAATGTTGGTTGCTTCGTGAAATTTCATATCAATGACCGATTGTGTATCGTGAAAAATTTAGCACAAGTGTAAGTGTAAAATTGTATATGGTAGCAGTTGTGTTAAAAAGGACTTTAAATATGAAACGATTTATTTCAATTTTCATGAATAAAAACCAACGTGTGCTCCCGTTCGAGAACGGATCGCTTGGTTTAAGCTGTCTGTTTTGTTATGTTCATTTTCACCCAAGGAAAGTTTATGCGGCGAGAAAAATTGGAAAAGTTAAGAAATATTATAAAAAGTGATTTCCTATATGCTCTACATTTAGTATTAGTTGTTGTTAGCCCAATTAAAATTCGCATTGGGTTGAATAAACACAAAAAAAGTAAAAATTATAAAAGAAAATTACCTTTTCAATTTCAAATATGTTTTCTCTATAATCAAGTAACAGATTCTTACTGATGAGAAATATTGATAATTGTTATCGGTATTGGTAATTATCTTATATTACATTGGTGAGTTTTTTTTCTTTATTTCATCCATACATAACACAGGAGGCATCTCGTCTAGGATCACAGAGGGCGATTTTCATCATATCTCGTTCCACTTCGGTATCTTTTATCTGATACGCATCATCCAACGACTGTTTACCATCCTTCAAACAAATCCCAACAACCAAACAAAAGGGCCGTTTTGTTCAGGGCCACCATATCATTATCAAAGAGTTAAACGATGTAATTCTTCAAACATATCCAAAATTAACAGATAGCCTAACGGAATCCTTCGTCAACTATACGGTCGTGTCTCGGACACAACCCTTCTGTGACTTTTTTGAACAGAAATCCATTTTCTCTTGAAGTCCGCCTCCGTTTTGACAACTTTTGGGTTCTTCCGGAGGGCCTGCTTCATAATCGCCCAATATTTCTCTATTGGGCGAAGCTCCGGCGCGTTGGGCGGGTTCATTTCCTTTGGCACGAAGGTGACCCCGTTGGCTTCGTACCACTTCAACACGTCCTTTGAATAGTGGCACGAAGCGAGATCCGGCCAGAAGATGGTCGGGCCCTCGTGCTGCTTCAATAATGGCTATCAATAGCGCTTCTGTAGGCACTCCTTAAGGTAAACCTGCCCGTTTACCGTGCCGGTCATCACGAAGGGGGCGCTCCGCTTTCCGCAAGAGCAGATCGCTTGCCACACCATGTACTTTTTGGCAAACTTGGATAGTCTCTGCTTGCGAATCTCCTCCGGAACGCTGAATTTGTCCTCTGCGGAGAAGAACAACAGGCCCGGCAGCTGACGAAAGTCCGCTTTGACGTAGGTTTCGTCGTCCATTACCAGGCAATGCGGCTTCGTCAGCATTTCGGTGTACAGCTTCCGGGCTCGCGTCTTCCCCACCATGTTTTGCCTTTCGTCGCGGTTAGGAGACTTCTGAACCTTGTATGTACGCTGGCCCTCCCGCTGCTTGGTCCGCTGGACGAATGAACTTGACAAATTCAGCTTATTGGCGACATCCCGGACCGAACTTCTCGGATCACGTCTAAACTGCTTAACTACGCGCTTGTGATCTTTTTCACTGACGGAGCATCCATTTTTGCCGTTCTTCACCTTCCGGTCGATGGTTAGGTTCTCGAAGTATCGTTTTAGTACTCTGCTGACCGTGGATTGGACGATTCCCAGCATCTTACCGATGTCCCGATGTGACAACTCCGGATTCTCGAAATGAGTGCGCAGGATTAATTCACGACGCTCTTTTTCGTTCGACATTTTTCCAAATTTACGAAAAATTGACAGTGAAGCATGGCCAACGTGATCTATACACTCTTATCTGATTATAAGCGAAAGCTGAAGATATAATTCCTAAAAATTAAATTTCTACAGCGTTTTTTCCGTGATGCAATTCGGTGTGACACACCCTTTAATGTTCGTTTGCAGAATATCACAATCAAGTCGTATTGGTTCTACTGCTCAATCTATCATAGAAAGAATTGAGTCATTGAGAATTATGAATATGAGTCTTGAAGATTATTAACATTTCACATCGTTTCATTTTTTTTTGTGATGCGGTATATTGCCGATCTCAATAAGTCTTCGCATGATAATCGCTGTCATCTTCCTAGTGTTGATATAATTTTTCGCTGTACCATGTTGGCGTAGCCCGGAAAACACCCGCTCAAGATGTTCTACACCCCGTTATATACAGAAGTAATTCGCTAAGTGGACTATCTTCAACTGGTCTTATCCATAACAGGGCGTACGTGAACTGGGCTGCAAAGCAGTTATGTATCAAAAATAGATGTCATCTTCAATTTGAAGTATTGCTTTCGCTGTTTTGCAATCCAGTTACCGAGTAAAAATCGTTAATTGCATTGACTTTCCGGCCCAACTAACGAACGATCATACTTTCCACGTTGCTTTGATGAAATCTTGCATAAAATTTGAGTGATGCATGAAATCTTACATCTGATTACCTCAACATGTTTTCGGAAAAGGTCTTGCTAATTTGTTTGATAGAACGAAATATTCCGCACAATTTTGTACTGCATACAACATATTCATGGGAACGAAGTTGAAAGAAAGAATATATAACACATGATTAACCTTCGTATCCGCTCGTAAAACATACCTCTTGTATTTATTAAATTACTCATCTGTTTTATTATTTTCACTCCTGATGTTTCAGCCGATAAAATTGCTGGATAAATTTGTCGTCCAAAATTTGTCTCCAAAAAATTACGAAATAAAATGTCCGAAATTTGAATTCAATCTGTTTGAAATTTGATTTAGTGTCAGAAGTTTGATTCTTATTCGCTTCATTTGAAAAGCATTTTATTCGATGATTTTTTCATGTTTTCAATCAAATAGGTATCAAAGTAGAAAGCTTAAAAGCATATTGAACTAATTTATAGAAAATATCAACCAAATAGTACTTGTGCATAAAGTTAAGATCTGTTTTCTGCATATATCGCATATATCGCAAGAACGATTCTGTGTAATATGCATTTGAAAACTCTTAATAAACGTTACATTTTCCGTAGAGCGTCTTGACGTTTCGTGCAATTTTAAGGCATCTGGCATCGAAAAATTGTTTTTGTAAAACTCGATTTCATGTGCTCCGCCCTCGGGTGATTTTACGGTTTTCAAAAAAATCAAACTTTGACGTGTTTGCGACACCAGTAAACAAAGTCGAATTGACCTGATATTTTCGCGGGAATTCAAATTTTGCACGAAGTCCCGTTCGAAAATTCGAAGGTCATTTTTTTCATTGGCACTCTAATAGACACTGAATGAAAATTATCGAACAGATTCGTCAATGGATTGTGTAAGTTTAGTGAAAGATTATACCAGAATAATGATAGTGTATGCGCTGCTGCTTCACTGCTATATCGAGGTTAAAAAGTGTAGAAGAACATACTACATACGGTGTAAATCTAACCGATGATATATTTTTCAGTACTTTTAGCGTGGAATTCTTATTAATCTTTAGTATATTTCCACACGCGGCGGCAGACGGTAATTAAGTGTGTGTGTCGAGCTAGTTTCCATAAGGTGCCCATGCTCAAGTTCTTGAAACTTGGACAATGATAACCCTTCCTCCAACTACAACAATTTAGTCTACTCAAACTTCTTTTTACGAGGGACTACGTCTAACCGGAGTATATGGAGGGTAAAGTGAAAACCTAAACATAGAACATGCAGGAAAAAATGAAAGATTCCGATTGCTTATAACTCGAAAATTTCTTACTGGATCGGAAAGATGTTTGCATCAATTGATACGGAATATTTCAACGACTCTATCGCAATTAAGAAAATGTTATTATTCATTAGATAAACAATTGAAAAACTGTAAAATGTTATGCGTTATCTAAACGCCCTAACTACCTCGTTTTTATTGGCCTGATTTAGGGTTTCCCCATCACAGCCATCATAACCCAGCAGCCTTAGGGAAATCAGCATTGCAAACACATAAACGTATGGGGACTTTTGCTCGCACCGAAATGTGTTCCCTAACACAGACCTCAAATCCATGGAGCGTGGAGAAATTGACATTGCAAATACATGCAAGTCAGGGGCATTTTTGTTCCGACTGAAATGTTCTTCCCCAGCACAGACTTCAGAACAAAGATGTCTAAGGAAATTGGCATTGAAAACTCATGAAGATCGGGGGTATTTTTCTTCCGACTCAAATGTGTTTCCCTAACACTGACTTCAGAATCAAGGTGTCTGAGGAAATTGGCATTAGATATTCATGCAGGTCAGGGGTATTTTTGTTCCGACTGAAATGTGTTTACCTAATAAAGACTTCTAAACCAAGGTGTCTGGGGAAATCGGCATTGCAAATACATGCAAATCGGGGTCATTTCTGTTCTGACTGAAATGTGTTTGCCTAACACAGACAGCAAAACCAAGATGTCATCATACCAAACGTAAAAGGACCGTCATTAAATTTACTTGTAACGAAGAACATGATCTGTTGCATGAATTGACCTTACATGGCATTATGCAATCTTTTTACTCACAAAGCAAATATATTGAATTCAATTGAGTTCGGAAATTGTTTCATTCAATCAAAATTTTAATCAATACTAACAAATGATCGGTGTTAAGTCAGAGCGAACCAAGTCACTAAAAATTTCGAGCTATTGATTGCATTAGGTTAAACATTTTGTAAAATGCATTCCACATTTTTCAGATTTGGAAAATCACGCGTACAGCAGGAATAACTTATCGAAATTGTTTTGAACGCTCAATGAAAACCCTTTATAGCATCAAACTTCAAACTGGTTTTTCTCGAAATCATAAAAATGTCACATAGTTCGGTCTGACTTAACACTGACCAAATGATTGCTAAGCTAAGGAAGTCCCACGTCAACCTTGCGATATATCGTAGATATAACCTACCCATTTTTTTTTCTAAATTAAATTGTTGATTCTACTAACCCGTTGTTGATAATTTTGATCTCATTTTTATTTTATATTGATCTCATTATTACAGGTAAACTTCGATATCACGTACATTTCACTTTCAAAATTGTACGTTGTATCGAATTGTACGTTATATCGAAGCATAATAAAGTACTCACAAACGTAGTCAATAATACATTATTGTGTTGCTGTTTTAGTAAAATTAATGAATAACTTTAATCGGAAGACGAGCCAGCCTTTCTCATGATGTTTTCCTTCGTACTGTTGATTAAAGCTTGATTCATTTAGAATCACAAAACCAGCTGTATTTCGGGATTTATTGAAGGTACAAAACTTGTTTTAGCATCACAATACAGGTAATTCATTGTTCTATCAGAAAAAAAACATTGAAAAAAAATTTCCTTTACACTTTGGAAATGTGTACGTTATATCGAGTGACGTTATATCTAGGGTACGTTATAACGAGGGTACGTTATATCGAAGTTTCCCTGAACATCGGTGAAAAAAGTTAAGCAAACAAGATTCCAGAAAAGCAAGCAGATCAAACGCAAAATAAAAGGAAAGAAAATAGGTATCAACTTAATAGCTATGCCAAAAACGACAGAAAGCTTTCTCCCGGAAGTTGATCGATCCATCCACCTTATCCCAGCTAGAGAAATAACACTCTCACGGGATTTTCCACAAAAGAAGAAAAACTAAATGTTTATGTGGATAACAGCAGACACAGTCGTAATGCGTGCGGGCGTGTGAGCGTCTTCGTGTATCAAACATAAATTTTTAAGCTCTATCAGCCCATCAGTGCCATATGGTGGCGAGTCGCAGAGATGTACCTAAGCACACTCGCGTTACGCATTCCATTCGCAGCCGGCGAGACGTCTCACTTGATGCCGCGGGAAGTCGATTTCGCTTACCATATTGTCAAGGTGAACTTTTTAAGTAGCTTCCTGTATTTCAATTTCTCAAGCGGCTGCGAAGAAAGTGGGTTGTGGGTTGTGAGCAGGGTTGCCAACTATTTTTTTGAAAAATCAGGGAGAATGAAAATAAAACAGGGAAAATCAGGATAGCTCATATTGGGTTGTCCGGAAAGTTCGTACCCATTTTTGAGAAAACAAAAGTATTATTTTTGAATTTTATATGCACAGTGTTGTTTTGCAATGAATTCAGGAAGTTCTGAAATCTTTCAGGTAGCCTAAACATTATCTAATTATGGAAGCTAATTTGTCCAGTTGCGAGCAGTATTTGTGGGAATGTATCGACTGGTTGCTTGGTAGAAGCTCACAATACAGAATTCCTCTCCAATACCACCTGAACCAGATCATAATTTTTTTCAGGTAAAGAGCGGGTCAGTCTGATTAAAAAAATCGATGCATAGATGAAACGCACAAGTCGTAACGATTTACGTAACCATGTTTCAACTGATGCACATGAACGGAGATTTTAAACATATGTAGTGTACCTGCTAATTCATTTGTCGTGTCTCACGGATCATTCTCACAACTTCTTGCTTTAAAAACAATTTAATATATATTATTCAAGAAATAAAATACTTTTTAATAATAATTACAGTTTAATAAAAAAAAATGCTTACACGTTCTTACTTCTAAAATTCTAATACATTGGATGTTATTTGCTGCGAACATTTAATGAAACCTGTATCGTTTTTATTTAACTGTACATAATACATTATTATGTACATTATTTGTACTGTAATAATATTTCTCTCATCGTTTCCGTCCCAATCTAATCTTCGTTTTATTGAGATTGAATTGCGAGAACTTTCGGGCATATGATTCTTATAGATTATATTTCTTTCGCGTTATCTTCAAAATTCGAAAAATGTCGACACTGTACCTTCGAAAATGCGAACAGATAAAGTATAATCGAAAGAAAGAGTAAGCATTGAATAAGCGCGGACCGGAATGCTTTTTAATGTAGACTATTATGACAGTTCTCATACACAACCAGCAAAACTCCCAGTATATTTATATGGATTTTTTTCTGAGCAATAAGTAAAAAGTAAAAAATGCAAAAAGCAAAAAGTAAAAAATCAGGGAAAATCATAATCATTTTATAAAAATCAGGGAAAATTGAGTGTTTGTCAGGATATCATGGAGCGTGCCAAAAAGTCTGGGAAATCCTGAAAAATCAGGAAGGTTGGCATCTCTGGCTGTGAGTGAAAGCGAGGATGAAAGTTCAGCACACACACATCGAGGAAGCTCAACAAGAGCAGCGAGGCTATGAACACATTGCGAAAATATGTTTTCCTTTTTAAACGAGTTGTTTGCACTTATCTTTTACGTTTGTGTATATATATGTGTGTGTGTGTGTGTGTGTGTGGGGAGTGGGGAGGGGGACAAACGCGCCCTCGTGAAGAAGCTGTTGCAGAGTGGAAAAACATTTGATGACACACTTTGGAACATGTGACTTGATTCGAAAAAAAATGTATTTGTACAGTTGAATGTTTACGTAAAGCATTCAAACACATCTGCTACTTCAGCTTTCCAGCCATCAGCGAATATCGATACTCTTAATGCTGAACAAATAAAGTTGTACAGCAGTGGATTAATTTCAAGATTTGCTCAAAGGTACGCTGTGCACGCAAACCTGAAGCCAAATTGATTGAGCTGATATAAGTATGATTTATTAACACCAGCGACTCGAGCTGCTTCTCCGCGCTGGAACTTTTATGGATATGGTTCCTTGCATATGGCTTTCCAAAAACAAGGCACAACTAGGACTTCTCGCGTGTTCACAAAGCATAAAGCGCTGCTCAATGCTAACTGAATATCCTGTACACAGAAAAAGCGTTTTATGGCGTTCACCAAGAAAATACTTCACCAGAAGTAGAAGACTTCAATCGAGTCACACTTTCGCTCGCTTTTTTTTTTTTTTTGTTGTCGTTATGATGAAATGCGGTAATAAAACCTTACCTCGGTGGGTTTTGTCCTCTTGTCGTGCAATGCCAGATTGAGACGACCTTCGGTCGCCCGGATCGTACAATTCTAGCTCACACTGTCCGTCTCCATTTGTTCCAGTGCAATGTCTTGGAGAAACACGCTATCGTGTGCCTTTTCACTGTCTACATTTATAGCCAAAACTTATTCTGTCCCCTCAGCCAGACGTGAATACACCTCAATTAATTTCGCCGACGCCAATTATCCAATCATTCACTTCCAACTGCAGCGCGGGGCGTTGTCGTTCACAAATTCACCGCCATCGTCGCGTGGGTTTGCGTCTGTAAATACAAGCTGAAAAAAAGGTTAATTTAATAATAAAAAAGAAACTTTCAATTTTCGTACTTTCTTCGTTCGCTTTCTGCCATTCGCTGCTGGTTGGCTGACTGGCAAACAACCCTTTTGCGGGACGTAAAACTAAAAGTAGGGCTTACATGGCAGGTACCATCACCACCTCCGCCACAATCCAAACCACAGCCACAGAGAGTGGCAACAGCCGCCCCGCATTGCCACGAGCCAGAGAAGCGGGAGGACAAATTTTCGCACACGAAAAAAAAAAAGTTTAAACGACCTTTTCGGTTTCTCTAGGCAGTCATAATTTTGTGCCCTTGCGACTCGATGGTGAGAAGCGGAGAAATGAGGGTGACGCGAAGAAAATGGCCATTGCCATCAAGAAACCATTTCGAAAGCTTCAGCAAAAATTTTCCCATGGCTTCTCGATTGTTGATGGGTCGGAAAACTTTGGGTAGGGAGCCGGTGAAAGGTGATGCTTTAGGTGGGATTCGTTCCGAGACGATGGAGTCGCATGGTTGGATGATGAATAATGCTCCGCCGAATCGAATGCTGAGCATTTGGCACTGATGAAAGGCGAAAATCATTCCGCTCGCTACTGTTTTAGTGAACAGTTCGTTTGGTCTGAGCTCTTGATTGTGTAAATTTAGGAAATGTGCTGCAGTTCTTCACGAAACGCCACTATAAAAATTCTCTTAATCTATCTTCGATTAGGGTAAGCAAGCCGTTGATCATTTGCCAATTGCCAATAAACTCGTTATCAAAGCTGAAGTCGAGCGAAACGTCAAAATTCCGCTCAACACATTGGGATTGATCGCGAACATCACTGACACAAACGCTTTCACGTCACTTACACTTCACTTAATCTTTTTGTGTCTATCATCATTGTCACGGACAATTGCGTGTAAAAATAAACTCCGTGAAGTGAATGAGTTCATTCCCGTTTATAAGAGACATGCCAGTTGCATAATTTCGGGCGTTTCAATGTTATGTCTGTTGCATAATTTCGGACGTTTGAACGTTATGTAGGTAAAATTAATAAGTGTATGAGATAATATTCGATTTAATTGAACGTATGTTTTAGAATGACTAGTTTGCGATTATACCTCGATGATGCGGTATTTTAATGCCAACTATTTGGACTAATTCCATGAATCATATGCTTGGTGCGTTAGTTTGCTGAATCAAACGCTGGTTCAAAGATGAGGAGGAATACTTGATTGCTCTTGAATTATGTAGTTGTTGAACATATGGGAATGTTATTTTATTTCCTCTTTCTATAAATTACTCTAGAGATAAAGCATGACTATCATGAGTTTCATAATCGATATCTCACAAACTCTTGTAGCTCTGTCTTATTCGTTTGAATAGTGAGAAGTACTTAGTATAGGTCAACGTTAAAATCATTTTTTAAGAACCGTTTCTACAACTTTGATGAATAATAATATCTTCTATATCTCAGAATAAACCAGAATTCATCCATCTCATGATCAGTATTATCTAAGTTACTCCCATATGGGATTCTGAAGCTTAATCCTTTTATCCTTCCCATTCTCGTGTAAATTGATATACGGGACATGAGGTTTGATATTATTATTTAAACAGAAACTAGTCAGTGGCGTCGGGCAGAAGCATAATTTTCATATGAAACACCTGATGAGTTTCAAGGAATTTGCCAAAAGCAGAAAATGATTCAGATTTTCTTTAGACGGATATCAAAATTATGGAAAAAAAATAGAGAATCACTCAAAAATTGTTAATCTAAAAGCTTTGCAATGATAGATTCATTTTTCCTTATTTGAAACTTAAACGAAACGAAAGATCAATGGTCTTATTCGATGTAACTATCGTCCTGATTCGGGTCTTGTCCACCAATTGCGAATGTTTGGATTACAAAAATCAGCTCTGCAATGTTGGAAAAAAAATTACAGTTATTATTTTACATTAAAAATATCAACAAATCAATATTATACATAATCAATCATAATGATCGTTATGGGCCAGTGGCCTTCATTGCCATTTTATGGGGTTACAACTCTCTGTTAGTCTAATCCTTAAAATAGAAACAAAAAATTTCTATTCATTTAGGACAATCGAAATTAGACCTTTCGCCATGTCTCAATCGGTCTACGGGAGCTACATTTTTAGTCCTCAATTACATCCCATAGCGCATTTATCGAATCCAAATAAACAAATTCACGTCCTCTGAGTACGTCAGGATTTCGTTCTAAAAATGCCACCAAGCGGATAAATTGCTGTTTGTTTATCTTTTCCTTCTTAGAAAGCAAGACACGATTCAAAATGTTAGCAAAAAAGCTAAATAAATCCGAAATTAAACTTACTCCATTCCGCGTGACTAGCTTTCACCATCTAAAATACAAGTGACAAATATATTTGTTTTTCCCCGTGGCGTGACAGTATCGTGATATTCATAATAACAACGAGTTCATCAAAGTTGTCACGACGGATGAACTCTTCCGGATTTTACACACACGGTGGCAGCCGTAATAACGTTGTATACAATTCACTTCGTTTTCACCGTGAAGTGACGTTCGTGATCAGGCCCATTGGCAGAACTATCTGAACTCGAAGTTTGAGAGAATCTATCCTCTGTAGCTATCAGCCAGATAGCCAAACACATGCAATAAAGGGTGTGTCACATCAAATTGCATCACGGAAAAAACGCTGTAGAAATTCGCCCAGTAGACCGATCCTTTTGAAAATTTTAGCCAGTAAAATAAAAACTATTAAACAACTTTTGGCATTTTCTTTTTATTCATACTTCGAGCCCAAGCCCGTATGCTCGCACCTTCCTCTTTACCCCGTCCATAAGGTTCTGTTCAACGTCAGGTTGTAGTTTTTTTTGAACAGAAATCGATTTTCTCTTGAAGTCCGCCTCCGATTTGACAACTTTTGGGTTCATCCGGAGGGCCTGCTTCATAATCGCCCAATATTTCTCTATTGGGCGAAGCTCCGGCGCGTTGGGCGGGTTCATTTCCTTTGGCACGAAGGTGACCCCGTTGGCTTCGTACCACTCCAACACGTCCTTTGAATAGTGGCACGAAGCGAGATCCGGCCAGAAGATGGTCGGGCCCTCGTGCTGCTTCAATAGTGGTAGTAAGCGCTTCTGTAGGCACTCCTTAAGGTAAACCTGCCCGTTTACCGTGCCGGTCATCACGAAGGGGGCGCTCCGCTTTCCGCAAGAGCAGATCGCTTGCCACACCATGTACTTTTTGGCAAACTTGGATAGTTTCTGCTTGCGAATCTCCTCCGGAACGCTGAATTTGTCCTCTGAGGAGAAGAACATTGGCGACATCCCGGACCGAACTTCTCGGATCACGTCTAAACTGCTTAACTACGCGCTTGTGATCTTTTTCACTGACGGAGCATCCATTTTTGCCGTTCTTCACCTTCCGGTCGATGGTTAGGTTCTCGAAGTATCGTTTTAGTACTCTGCTGACCGTGGATTGGACGATTCCCAGCATCTTACCGATATCCCGATGTGACAACTCTGGATTCTCGAAATGAGTGCACAGGATTAATTCACGACGCTCTTTTTCGTTCGACGACATTTTTCCAAATTTACGAAAAAATGACAGTGAGCTATACACTCTTATCTGATTATAAGCGAAAGCTGAAGATATAATTCCTAAAAATTAAATTTCTACAGCGTTTTTTCCGTGATGCAATTTGATGTGACACACCCTTTAGTTTCAAAGTGGTTCCACTTCTAATCCAATGAATGAGTCAGGGAAATATGTATATTTTCAGTGGAATAATAAAAATCGCATTCCTAAACCTGACTCCTTCAACCAAATGCTTCATTTTAAAATTGTGGGTTGTTCTTTCTATCTAATAAATAGTTTTGTTCGAACATTTTATTAACCCTCTAAAAACCAATTTTTTTATTTGCATGAAAAAACTATAGTCGATCATATTTTTGATGAGAAAATCGAAAAACATAATGACAATTTTTTGATGTCACGATTTTGTTTAATTACCGTTTTGTCTCATATTCCGAACAGCAAAAATGCAATAAAAAAAAAATCATAACTTTTAAACTACTGGATCAATTCATATGATAGATATATCAAATTAAAATCAATTAGCTAGTCTTTTTTGGAAAAATGTTTTTTGGATCGCAAAGAAAATTGGATTTTGCTTTTGTAATTATTGACTGTTTCTTATAGTTTACATGGTTTCGGGGCCAAGGGCACTATATCGGTATCGATACCTGTAAATGATGTTAAAATGAATGAAATGAATGAAAGAATGTCAGAATTTTGAATATTAAATTATTTATAACACTAATGTTCAGCAAAATTCACAATTAAAAATGAAGTGTTCGTTATTTGACTCATGCGTAGAAACTTGATTCATATTCCGAACACTAATTTTAATGAAGATTTCTGCATAAAATATCATTTTATTCATCCATTTAATGTAGATTCCTACCATTTCTAGCACTGAACATGAAAAAAAAACCATACAAAATAGTTGAAACAACTACAAAAACAGAAAAATTAACGATGCTTGTTTTTTACGGAATTTGTTAACGAAAACATTTTATCATTGGTTTTGACTGTTACTTTTTTGCGAATGCCTAATATTATGAATTATAGACTGTATCGATACCTGTAAATGATGTTAAAATGAAGCCTATACCTCAAAGAATGTCTGTGTTTTCATTATTCAATTGTTTATAGCATAAAAGTTCAGTAAATTTACATTTAAAAATGAGATGTTCGGAATTTGAGACAAAACGGTATACCCCAAAACCAGTAATTCGCGTAAAGGCGGGGTTGGGTATCTGGTCGAAAAACATATCTTTTTTCTTTTGAACTGCTCGTAGTGTTTATTCCTTATGATGGAAAGCATAAAAACATAAGCATAAAAATTCTGGTTTGCCTGCAGGCGTAAATTGATGTCGCATTTAAGGTATACGACATTTTTTTGTTCTTCGATTTCCTGATCATTGTACTATTCACCATCGCTTCCGAAGTCGTCATCAGGATCTACTTCGTCATGTCCCCATACTGTGCTGGAAAACAAACCTATAAAATACACAAAAATAGACTCAATTTCTGCAAAATAGCTGTATCCGATGTTAATTTTCAGTAGTCTTCTTCCCTTAGAGAGGGGAGAGAAGTGTCCATTCACCATAGAAACGTTTCGTGTCCCCTAAAATCTTTTTGTTGGCTCCATTTGCTTTATTAGTTTTCGAGTAATGCAGAATTTTGTGTTTCATTTGTATGGCAGATTATCGATTTTTCTTCATGAAAATCGCATATTGGGTTGGGGAAAAAGAAATGTCGTATATTGTCAATATATGGCAACACTTTAACATATCTTGTGTTGTACTTATCGCATCGGGTCATACTATACGGCTATTTGAAGACAACAATCTGTGCTAGAAGTGTCGTATTGACAATGCTGTGATTGTTCTTTTCAGTTTCAAGTTATTGCGCGTCAAAGATGGAGTCCACCAAGCAAGCAATTCGCCATATTTTACGTTTTTACTACTGCGAGGTAAAACTGCAACGAAAGCGGCCGAAAAAATTCGTGTAGTTTATGGACCCGATACTGCAACGATTCGCACAGCACAGTGTTGGTTTGATCGATTTCGTTCTGGTGTAGTGGCTGTTGAAGATACACCTCGTTTTGGTAGGAAAATCGTCGTGGAAACCGATCAAATCGTTGAAATCATCCAAGTAGACCGGCATGTGAGCACTCGCTCGATTGGCCAGGAACTGGGTATAGACCATAAAACCGTTTGGAACCATTTGCAGAAGATTGGATTCCAAAAAAAGCTAGATGTATTAGTGCCACAGGAGTTGACGCAAAAATATGTTTTAGACCAACGCCTGCGATGCACTGCTGAAACGGAATGAACTCGACCCATTTTTGAAGAAGATGGTGACTGGTGATGAAAAGTGGATCACGTACGACAACCTAAAGCGAAAAAAGTCGTGGTCGAAGCGCGATGAGCTGGCCCAAACCATCGCCAAGCCCGGATTGATGGCCAGGAAGGTTTTGCTGTGTGTTTGTTGGGATTGGAAGGGAATCATCCACTATGAGCTGCTCAACTATGGCCAGACCCTCAACTCGGTTCTCTACTGTGAGCAGCTTGACCGTTTGAAACAGGCGATTGACCAGAAGCGGCCAGAAATGATCAATAGGAATGGTGTTGTTTTCCACCAGGACAACGCTCGGCCTCACACATCTTTGATGACCCGCCAGAAGCTACGGGAGCTCGTTGGGATGTCCTATTGCACCCACCGTATAGTCCGGACATGGCTCCAAGTGATTATCATCTCTTCCGGTCCATGTAAAACGCTCTTGGTGATACTAAGTTGGCCTCAAAAGAGGCTGGCGAAAACTGGCTGTCTGAGTTTTTTGCAAATAAGAAGGGGGGGGGGGGATTATAAGGGGGTGGGGGATAATTAAGTTACCTTCATAATGGCAAAACAAGTTTGCGAACAAAACGGCGTATATTTGACTTAAATTGGATAATTTTAAGTATGTTAAATAAAGCGTCAAATTTCGATCAGAAATACGACATTTCTTGTTCCCCAACCCTATATAATCAATACGGGTTTGGGTTTATTGAAAAGCCCCAAGTCTCTAGTTGCGAATACTACCATAAGGCGTTGAAATTATTCGATTTCTTATGTAACGATTTTCCTCAAAGAGAAATTATGATCATGGTTTGTCCGGTTTTAGAAATCACTATTTTTAAATGAAAAAAAAAATCGAATTTTCAAGTAAATGTTGTATTTTTATTTGCATTATTGCTTGAGTTTGCTGTCATCATGTTGAACACCCATAATTTAGCCTTTCTTCAGAATATTGCATTTTCTTGGGCATTTTTAAAGTGTTCACCTTAAGACACTAAACACAGAGAAACTTTATTTCTGCTATGCGCGAAGGACACCATAAACAATTTGCAGCGCGCCAAACGGTTGCCATAGAAATCATGTGGACAAAACAACATTAGTGAGTCGGACAACTCATAATCTGAATTGAGGTCATCGAAATACGTTAATTACATGATTTAGCTGTGTAAATCTGAGACAAATGGTGTGCAATCATGATGTTTACAATATTTGTAAGTGTTATAATCCAGAAGAGGTCTGAATACGTGCCAAATAATCATCTGGTGATTGATTAAAAGTTAGCTCAAATGAGGAGCGCATTGACACCAAGAGAAGGTGTGTTTATAATCCTTTAAAACATGCGAATCCGTGAAAATATATTATAAAACTACTGTAAATCATGAAAAAGACAATTGTATTTATATCTTTTGAAACATTCGAATACCTGATTTGACACAGTTGCGCTGAATTAGAGCATTCAAAAAAGTGGACAAACCATAATCATACTTTCGACTGGACAAACCAAAATCATTTACCTTAGTATTGAATTATAGAGACTTTGAATGTTCTCAGTTCGCTCGCATTTAGCTTTGAAAAAGACCAAATTGGAAAGCTAACCTAAATTTTCGGACTTGAGAAAGGCCATTTGGAAAGCCTCGCTGTCGCCGATGTCTGGTCGCTGACTGGATAACTGATGAATGGTGCATATTCAATAGAAATAGCGAACGGTTTCTTTATAC
Organism: Toxorhynchites rutilus septentrionalis; assembly: GCF_029784135.1. Classification (NCBI taxonomy): domain Eukaryota; kingdom Metazoa; phylum Arthropoda; class Insecta; order Diptera; family Culicidae; genus Toxorhynchites; species Toxorhynchites rutilus. The sequence goes on from NC_073745.1 coordinate 119,807,270, forward strand.
CCAGTTTAATTTTACTCAAAAAAAATTAGACAGATACTTGAAAATATAGTCTAGCGTTATCATGCTGTAAAATAAAATTGTCGTGTCTATTCTCCCATTCCGGCTCAAACGTACTAATTCTAGTCGGTACTGTATAGCACTGATTAAACAAAGAACAAAGAAACATCTGATGAATCATTCAGAGCTGTCGAACACTGCCAGTCGTTAGGAAAAAAGCACAATTTTTTTAACGCAAATGTGGTTGCGACTTTGAAAAAACATTGAACAGCGTAAAGCGGAAAACCCCTCATTTTCAAAAAACTAGAAATCAAGATGTATGAGATGGTTGATCAAATGGCATGATTAATAAAATACAATTAGGAGTTTGGCTCCTTCAAACTTATGTAACTGAGCCTGTAAAAATAAACGAATAAAAAAAAATACAATCAAAGAGGTACACTCAGTACTTCATTGGAACGTGTTTCGATCACGTTCTCATTGGAAATCTGGCACTAGTAAACCAGATTCAAGCATATATTTTTGTAGAAACAATGCGTTCCAATATTTTCCGCATTATCGTTGAATTAGCGTGTCTTATGACGGTGCGTTTGGCACTAGAAGCTGTTTTTATACTCATGTTCGGTGCTGACACACGAATCGCTATGGAAAAATTATTAGCGTCCCTCCTGGTGCTTCTTGTAGTAGCGAATTTGGTTCTCTTCAAAGCAGTGATGGAACGAAATAAGGAGATGTGAGTATCAGTACATATTCTATAAATTTCGGTAACACAACTAGATTATTTTAGCCCAACTACTTCAATCATTAATATAAACATGAAAATAAATCGAGAGCTTTTGGATCAGGAAGGCACAACCATTGGAATTGCTGGCGAGTCAGAAGAATAGTACTCGTTATAGGACATTTAACTATGATGTATATATTTTTTTTATTTTTGTATTATTTTAACTTCAATTCAAATACAGACCGAAAACTTCACTCATTTGGATTTTTTTTAATTCATTCTGCAACTTTTTTCAACTTTTTTGTTGGAGCACGTTTTTAGTGATCGACATTGATTTCAATTGGCCGAACGGAATGAATCAAACTCGAAAACGTATCATTTCCTGCTCGTATATTACCTTTATGTAAGATTAATTCTGCTCCATGCTATTCATATGTCCTCTATTGTCCTCATATATAATCTCTAACTACACTCAAACTAGCGTTGATAGAAAACATTGGCTGAAATTGGCTCATGGCTCTGAAATGTCTGGAGTCTACGCTGGAATTGATCATTCGCCTAATGGTAGTGACAAAGACTTTCTAGTATTTTTAGAAGACGTTTCTGAGATAAAACAGTGAAAAAAACTCATAAATGTTGGAGTAACTACTCGAAAAGTTCATTACAAACTATTTTACGAAACAAACTAACTACCATTGGAGAACAAAACTCTCTTCATAAGGCTGGCAAAAATCCAGAAGAACGGGTAGTGACTAATAGAATGTCTGACATTCCAACATTATTACATATTGGAAACAAGCTTGATAATAGCGAAACGTACTAAAAGCATCGATAACGGGAGCAAGTACAAAATATGGAGAAATATTTATGTACGTGAATTAACGAATTTCAAAAATCAATTTATCCAAAATGAAATTGCTTCAATTCAACATCAACCGAAGAAGCTGTGGAAGAAGATTAAAATTGTATTCAATAACGACATAGACATTGTTTTTGATGATGGTATGGTCAATGACACCGAAACAGCAGAAAAACTAAATAAATAGTTTACGTCAAGTGTACAAGAAATTCATAGAAGCATTGTTTTTCCAACGAAACAACTAAATTTTATTTTCCCTAGCCTGTTTTCCCAGTTGAGATGTTTCAGAGTCATTACCTTGGAAGAACTGCGGAGGTTGGTGATGGATTTAAGAAACTGTGCAAGAGTTGAAGATGTCAGCAGAAGAGTGCTGATAGATGCTTTTTATGTTATCAAGGAGCATCTTCTTTACATAGTAACGAATGAATGCTCCATGGCTAATGTCCGCATAGTTGGAAAAATTCTATCGTCATATCTGTTCCTAATATCTCAAATTCGTCTAAACCAGAACCGTAGACCAGTCAATATGTAACAATGTACGAGAAAATTCTAGAAATAGTAATAATAATAATAATAATAAGCGAATATAGCTTAATAATTAAAGAACAACTTTTGGAGCATATAACAAAAAACATGATTTTGGTTGAGGAAAAATCTGGATTCAGAAACCTACAATCGTGTGAAACGGCTCTGAATTTGTTGCTACTGAATGGAAGCAAGCTCTTGAGCTTTCCATTTATGTTGTAGCAGGATCTGCATTAAATTGGTTCGAGAGTTACCTGTACGGGTGAACACAGATCGCTAGGTATAGAGACTGTAAATCGTCATCGGAACCAGTTGAATTAAGGTGTCCCTGAAGGAAGTGCTCTGGGGCCTTGTTGTTCTTGCTGTACATAAATGACATCAAACGGGTGTTAACCTATAGCAACGTAAACTTGTTTGCTGACGACACAATAATATTCGTTGTGGCAGATACTTTGGAAGATTGTTACATAAAAATGAACCTGCAATATCTAGATGACTGGTTGAAGTAGAAGAAGCTAAAATTAAACATTAATAAAACTAAGTACATGGTTGTATCAAGATGTGCTATTGAAAGTAACAACTTTAATATAACTATTGATGGACAATCAGTGGAGCGGACGTCAACAATAAAATATTTTATGACGTAGAACTACGTCTTTCAGGTAGAGTACCAAACAAAAAACAGGTCACGTTTTTATGAAACAAAGTTAACGTCAATAATTGTTTTCAATAAGTTTTCGAGCTATGTAGAAATTTGTCTGTCATTTGTATGGCAGCTCCCCCTTAGAGAGGGGGTGGAGTGTGTAACTACCGTGGAAACATTTATTGTGCCCTAAAACTTCCATATACCTAAAGGGTGTGTCACATCAAATTGCATCACGGAAAAAACGCTGTAGAAATTCGCCCAGTAGACCGATCCTTTTGAAAATTTTAGACAGTAAAATAAAAACTATTAAACAACTTTTGGCAATTCTTTTTATTCATACTTCGACGCTCTTTTTCGTTCGACGACATTTTTCCAAATTTACGAAAAATTGACAGTGAAGCATGGCCAACGTGATCTATACACTCTTATCTGATTATAAGCGAAAGCTGAAGATATAATTCCTAAAAATTAAATTTCTACAGCGTTTTTTCCGTGATGCAATTTGATGTGACACACCCTTTAATATGGTTTCGTTTGCTTGATTAATTATCGAGTAATGCTGAAATTTGTGTTTCATTTGTATGACAGCCCCCCCTTGGTATCTAACCACCGTGTGAACATTTATTGCACCCTAAAACCTCCATATACCTTATTTGGTTTCGTTTTCTTGATTAATAGGTGTTCCCGTGGCCGAGTGGTTAGCGTCCCACACTATCATGTCGGGGGTTCGGGTTCGATTCCCGTTCTGGCCGTGGGATTTTTCATCAAAGAAAATTCTTCCGGCTTGCACTGTGGACACGCGTATTCTAGAGCTTGCCACTCCGGAGTTCATTTAAGGCGTGTTATTCGGCATAGAAATCTAAACCAAGTATTACTAAAAAATAAGACGCAAGTAATGCTACATTGAGAAGGCAAAAGTTCCACTGGAACGTTAGAGCCATCCACATTCTTGATTAATTCCACGTATCTTATTTGGTTTCGTTTGCTTGATTAATTCTCGAGTAATGCAGAAATTTGTGTTACATTTGTATGGCAGCCCACCCTAAGAGAGGGGGGAGGAGTATCTAACCACCATAGAATCATTTATTGCACCCTAAAACCTCTACTTACCATGTTTTGTTTCGTTTGCTTGATTAATTCTAGAGTTATGCAGAAATTTGTGTTTCATTTGTATGGCAGCCTCCCCTTAGAGAGGGGGTAGATATTGCGAAACACGTTCACTACACACCTTCGAGGAGCAAGTCCTCTGTATCAAAGTATACTAAGACAAAGAAGATACCAGTGCCAATGAAAATGGTCATCTCGAATTTCATAAATGTTCATCACCTCGAACACCCTATGCGAAATATCAGCTCAATCGTACTTAACCCATTTTAGGCCAAGCGTTCGAAAAATCGAACAGCAACTTTGATCATTTTTTTTTGATAATGTCTTTGGAAAGCTACCATATGGTAATGTTTTTGCACAAACAGATAGCTTAATTTATTAGCTACCACTTACTATCAAGTTCATTAGATTTTGTATAACTTTATTGGGCAATACATTCGATATAAAGCAAGTATGTTTGGAAGGTGTTCTTACTTTCAACTAAAAAACCCAATAAAATACTAAATTATGTGAACTTTTCTACTCTATTACTTTGATAAAAGAACATACATTGCAAAATGGGGCAAAAATCGTTCGATTGAGCCTCGTACAGGAAAATAACAGCCGGGAAAATTGAGTGTTCGAAAAATCGAACGTTGGCCATAACCAACATTTTTCTCTGCTGAATCAATACCAACACATCTAACCTCCGCATTTTGGTTCATTTACTTTGGAAGACGGAAGGTTTTTCATTTGTTTTTGCATTTTCATTTGTGAATGTTTGCAAATATCAATCAATTCGGTAAATATTATTGGAAATCCTTAACCTTAGGTAATGGCGGCCCGTAGAGTTTCGTGTGTGAAGGGCCTGGAGGAAATGATCAGTACATGTAACAAGGATTTTAATGAGATTACTGGTATAAATATTCTTCCGCCGGACCGAATAATAACCACCCAACCTTCGATTACATTGTTTTTTCGCATCATGTTGGTATTTTGCAGGTTTTGGAAAATGGATAATTGGAAAGAAATATTTCCTAAGCATAGTCATTTCTCCACGGCCAACAATGAAAGTAATAAGTTGAAATTACATGAAATAAGAAATGTCACATCTCACCTTAGGTGGATTAAATTAGGTTTATAATTAGAGACCTCTATCCTCCTGTGCTTGTTCGTCCGGGAATATAAAATTGATGCATTTATGAATACCGTATATTTGCTAATTGAAGTGATTTTCAGTTCGCAGTTTGTTTGTGCTTGCCAAAAAAAGTGCGGCTTTCGGCCAATGTTCGATTTTTCGAACAGTCATTTCCCAGAAAATAGGAAATAGGAATAGAAGATAGGAAAAACATAATTCTTGAACATTGGGGTTTCTTTAGCATCAATAATCGAAATTACACCAATGACTTTCATAAAAAAAAAAATTTTACAGTTTGGTCGTTAATGGGTTACGGAAGCGTGGCGCAAAGCGGTCACACAACCCGCACGCAACACAACATAACACTACGAGATAAGCAGTGATGACTAACGGGTTTAAGCCTTCCATGATGGTGCTTATTTCGTAGTGTTATGTTGTGTTGCGTGCGGGTTGTGTAGTGTAGTCAAGTGTAGCCATCAGATTACATTCTTCACGGTGGAGGAGTTTCACCCAAACAGAAAACAGAAAATGATATTCGGGATAATATGGAAATTACAAATAAATTGCCTTCTATAAATACTCATCCATGGTAGAAATGTGAAATAATAAGAAACAAAATTTTGTGTTGATTTTGAACAGAATTGTTTTTGTTTTGAATTTGAACCAATGGAAACGATAGAAAACACACAAACCATTGTTGATTAAACAGTGAACATTTCTTACTTGGTCACGCGTCGCCTCTGAATGGCAGTATGCCATTTGTGTGATTTCATTAACATGATCATTATATTTTATATTTCACTAGCTGATCCGGCAAACTTCGTCCCGCCCAAAATTTGTTTTTTGTTATCAATAGCAATAGAAAAAAAATCATTCACATTCACGTTTTCTTACTAAGCGCAAGTTCATGAGTCCAATCGCAGAACTGTTCATTGATTGATTTTCTAATCGACCCCGTTGAATTTACCTTTTACTAAAAAATTCCTAGTACTTCTACCAAAACTCATCATTATAATATCAGACTATTTTCAGACACAATTCTTGTTCAAGATTTTTCAAACACTTGCAAATAACGTGTTTCACAGTTATATGGAATAAAAATTTGATACAGAAAATATGATAGAAAAAAGACAGACCCCTCCTCTCTTCTCCCCTTAGAGAGGGGGAGGAGTGTCCATCCACCATAGAAACGTTTCGTACCCCCTAAAATCTTCAAATGCCAAATTTGGCTCCATTTGATTAGGTTTCGAGTTATGAAGAAATTTGTTTTTAATTTGTATGGCACCCCCCACCCCTTGAAGAGGGGGGTGGAGTGTCTTACTACCATAGAAACATTTATTACACCCTAAAACTTTCACATGCCAAATTTCGTTCCATTTGCTTGATTAATTCCCGAGTTATACAGAAATTTGTGTTTCATTTGTATGGCAGCCCCCCCCCCCACCTTTGAGAGGAGGGTGAAGTGTCTAACCACCGAACAAATATTTATTACACCCTAAAACTTCCACATGCCAAATTTGATTTAGTTTGCTTGATTAATTCTCGAGTTATGCAAAAAATTGTGTTTCATTTGTATGGCAGCCCCCCCCCTTAAAGAGGGGGAGGGGTCTGGAAATATCATAAAAACCTTCCCCGACCCCAAAAACCCCTACATACCAATTTTCATGTCGATCGGTTCAGTAGTTTCCGAGTCCATAAGAATCAGACAGACAGACAGACAGAAATCCATTTTTATATATATAGATAAAATTGATCATATCTCGAAAACGGGTTATATATATAGTGTTTCATGTAGAATCACATGCTAATTCTATTTTTCACAATGCTTTTCTTAAATTGTCACGATTTCTCAAGGTATTGAAATTTCATAAATTTTTAAAAACTCCTATCTCCATTTTAGAGGCTCCGATACTATACCATATATCAAAATTTGTTGAATTGAAAGAGTTTTATAATAAAAATATATTCAAAAATATCGAAGGATGGTTCTTTTAAAATATAAAAGTTTAAATTCAATTTTTAATTAATATATCACAGTGCACAATGGCCCAGGAGATGCATTTAAGTGAAAATTAGCATTTAGAGCTCGACAGTTATTCTCTAGACAAAAACTGTCTTCGACAAAGTTGTTACATATGATAAAGCGCTCATTTTCATGTTACCAAAAATAGTCTATGAAATAACAAATCTAACTTTCTTATCTTTATAGGTAGAGGTAAACATAGTTGAACAATGTTGTAGCTCCAATTATTTGAGACATCTTTGTAGAACAAAGTTTTTCTCTATCTCTTGAAATAACCGATAAAGCGCTTTTTTTCTACGTTACGTTAGGGTCACCATGAAAAAAACTGTTTTGTTGCTCTAACTTTTTTATTTCAAATTTTACATGCAAACTGTCTTCGTAAGAATTTTAGAGCTTACTAATACAAATATTTTTCGATGCAGAACATGTCAATATCTCAGTTTTACAAAATTATATTTAAAATTCTCATCAGAATGGTCTTCGTACGACTTTTAGAGCTTATCAATACCAAGATTTTGTGATGCAGAACATGTAAATATCTTAATTCTGCTCAAAGTTATTGATGGGTTTTCATCCAAAAACTCATGATTTCAATTTTGATTTACTCAAACACAAAAAATAACATAGTTTTGAAAATCACATATTATATAGAGTGAAATCTGTTCTTTCAAATTCCGTCAACAAACATTTTTTATGTTTGCCCCAGAAAGAATGACAAACAAATGAAAAGAGTGTGTTTTTTGGAAAGAAATATCAATAACATCGAGTAAAGGTGGGATATTGACAAGTTGTGCATCGAAAAATGTTTGTATTAGTAAGCTCTAAAAGTCTTTCGAAGACAGTTTCCATGTAAAATTTGAAATATAAAAGTTAGAGCAAAAAAACCGTTTTTTCCATGGTGACCCTATCGTAACTTAGAAAAAAGCGTTAAATCGAGTATTTTAAAAGATATAAAAAATCTTTGTTCTACTAAGTTGTTTAAAATAACTGGGGCTATAACATTGTTGAATTATGTTCATCTCTATCTATAAAGATAAGAAAGTTAGATTTTTTATTTCATCGACAATTTTGGTCACCCTATTTTTGACAACATAAAAAAAAGCGCTTTATCATGAGTAAGAACTTTGTCTTAGACAGTTTTTGTCTAGAGAATAACTGTCAAGCTCTAAATTAGTGCAAAAAATTCATAAACACGAGAGCGCCGAACGACAGCTCAGAATTCAGATAGGGGAAGGGTGGTAAATACGGACAGCTTAAGTAAACGTTGATTTTTTTTCGTAATGTTTACAAAAAAATATATAGCTATCTCACCAAAAATTGATAATCTAGGTCTATTTTTATAACAAAATTTGTCTTTGTGGCAGAAATTTTGCAAAACGAATGTGTCCGGCATCTTTGAAAAAAAAAATTATTGAGTCGGGAATGACGGACACTTTGAGGGAAACACACTGAAAATTCAAGTTTATGTACTCAATAAGTTTTGGAGGTCTTCAAATAGGCCTTTAAAATGAAAAAAAGGCTAGGCTAAAGTCACCTAGAAGGGCTTGTAATTTTTCTCATTTTTTTCATGTCTAAAAAAGCTTCCGACTTTCGGAATGACAAACTCGCATCAAATTGTTTTCAGAAAGAAAAAATCCTTTCCCTTTGGTGAAGTGTCCGTCTTATTTTTTTCATCAATATTTCTGGAGTAAAACTGAGAAAACTTTACGGCTGATTCGATAACTGGAAGAGAAGTGATGATAAAACACTTACATACCGAAAAATGCCTCAAAAATTACTCGATAACAATGAGAACCTTATTTTCAGCAGCCGAAAATTTACATCAAGCTGCTCTTTGTAGATTACTTTTTTGTTTTTATTTACATTTTTTACAGAAAGCCAGCTGGGTGTACACAGTAAGTGTCAAAGGTATTGATACACTGTATTGCAAGTTTGTACACCATTAAAACTTTCCCCGACTAAACATTGCTTCTCACCTGTGTGATGCGCGCCTCATTTTACACACACACATCAAATTCTATCGCCCGCTTTGTCTTCGCTCGTTCTGAACAAGGCGTGAAAACAACAGTGCGCCTCCATACCAACCGTATGCGCTTGTATGGAGAGAAATAACTCAACAGAGAAGCAAACCAGATTCAAGCGCGGTGTAGAACAGGTATAGAAATACGGTGCAAAACACGGTGGAGGTGCAAAAACGGTGCTGACAACAAAACATTTGATCTTTGTTTCGGAGCGTGAGAGTTCAACGGAGTACAAAAAACTTGTTACACATCAACACCGCGTTGCATTCTGAAGACTGACTTAAGCCTAATATTTCGCATGAAATGTGAAGCATAATATTCATAATATTCAAACCGATATAGTGGTTCTCAGATTTTCGTGAAAATTGGGAGTTTTGTTCTTTATGGCAAAATATTAGCCACGTATGTTTTGGGACTACGTCTAACCGGAATATATGAGGGTAAAATGAAAACATTAACACTGAACATGCAGGAAAAAATGCAAGATTTCGAATGCTTATAACTGGAACATTTTCTACTGGATCGGAAAGATGTTTGCATCAATTGATAGGGAATATTTCTACGTATCTATCACAATTAATAAATTGTTATTTTTCATTAAATAAATAATTCAATAACTGTAAAATGTTTAGCGTTATCTGAACGCCCTAACTGCCTCTTTTTGATTGGCCCGCTTTACGGTTTCCCCAACACAGACTTCAAAACCAAGCAGCCTTGGGGAAATCGGAATTGCAAATCGGAGACGAATGAATCGTAAGATTTAAAGTCTCCGTAAACAAAGTAAAATAAAGAGAAGAAGAATTGCAAATACATGAAATTAGGGGGACTTTTGTTCTCTCCGAAATGTGTTCCCTAACACAGACTACAAATCCAAGGAGCTTGGGAAAATTGGCATTGCAAATTCATGCAAGTCGAGGGAATTTTTGTTCCGACTAAAATGTGTTTCCTCAACATTGGCTTCAGAACCAAGGTTTCTAGGGAAATTGGGATTGCAAATTCATGCAGCTCGGGAGTATTCTTGTTCCGACTGAATCTGTCACGGTCTCACAACGCAAATATATTAAATTCAATTGAATTCGGAAGTTGTTTCATTCATTCAAAAATTTAATCAATACAAAATTACTAAGCTTAGGTAGTCCCACGTCAACCTTGTCATTAGGGTGGCTATTTCTAAATTAAAGTGGTCTGAAAAAAACACTTTTTCCTATTTTACCAAAAGTGACTTTTTCAAAAGTTCATAATATTTGATCTACTGAACCAATTCAGATGATCTACATATAAAACTGAAGACAAAAAGTTTGCCTTCTTTGAAAAAATATTTCATTTGCAAAATATTGGATTTTGTTATCGAAATCATTGATTGTATTTGTTTTCATAGTCTACATGGTTCAGATATAGATAGGGCGCTATATTTTTCTATATTTTTTCTTGAAAGCTCAGCCCTTTCCACATAACATATCCAAAAATTTGATCTCTCAATGATTGGATTGATATGAGGTATTCTGAATTTAAAACACAGCCTTATTACTTCTCTTATTCAAGCAAATGTATTTATTGCTGCAACTGCAGAACGCAAATTCTACGTTGTTGATATTTGTGAATGATTGATCGCCAATATCCGAATTTCTTCGTTGATGTTTTCGATATCCGCCTACGCTTGGGTTCGTATCGTCCGGCTATAATGGTAAAAGCTCAAAAACATCCTTGGCATCCACGAGCTGCCATCAGTCTAAATCCCTTATTATAAAATGTAATGAACATAAAATCACTTAACATCAAAAATCGTGTAATATTTTCCTTCCAATTTTTCCCCCACAAAATTTCATCCCGCAAAATCTAATTTTCTTCCCATTTTCCCTAATGGGAAAAAAGCAACTAACTGCTTGAAAACCGTTCGCTCCCTTTACACGCGAAACCGACACATGCCAGCTCACGTCCCTTGTTAAAGACCCTGGGAACAACAACAAAAAAAACCGGCATAATAAGCAGCAGCAAAAATTGCCTCGTGCCTCGCCGTATTTCCGTGTTCCGTGTTCCTCCGCCAGGAACGCCGCAGAACAACAAGGAGTAGCAGGAATAAATTTTCTCAAAATTACCACAATTGATCACGTACGAACATGAATCTAGCACCAGCACGAGCGCCGTCGTTTTTTCACTCTGATCCTTGACTTCTGAACAGTGAACTCGCTCGCACCCCCATTGAAGGTGAACAACGGAAGGAAGCTCGGGAAGTCGTACCCTGGCCGCGTGTGTATGGGGAAGTTTTGTTGTTCCTGCTATGGATACTCAGCGAAAAATGCACGCGAGATTGCCCTCCTGTTGCTGACAACAATATGTGCAGATGAAGCGGTACCGAACAATTTGGAGTGGGTGGTTGGCGAAAATTGAAATAAACTGAAAAACAATTAGCCCGAGAGAGAAGGTCGTTACAATCAGCATTCCGTTGAACCTGTTTGGAAAATCACGTGTGTGATTTTCACGTCGGTGTCGTGAAGTTGTTTTTTTCGGCGCCTCGATAAGACACGCTCTCGCATCCGCCATCCTCGAGAGCAAATATGAGCTCTAGAATGAAAAATGTGATGGAAAATTTTCATCCGACACAAAAAAAAATGATTTGGGAGCTGTGCAGCCACGGGGATATCAATTGCCACACCCGACAAAAACAACAAGCACTGCTCGAAAGGTGGATCGGAACACGCAGCAGCATTGAAAGCATAGGCTGAAGCCTATAAAGCACACTTTTCCCCCCGGCCGGAGAAGGAAAATACACACGCAAAGCTGAGCCGGAAATTGTACCACGAACAGGAGGCAATTCGAGGAAGAATTTATTGCAAGCGATGATGGTTTAAGAAAATTGCGAAATTTACTGTAAACACGATTTGTTTTCTTACGAAATTTGCTTCCGCGATATGTTTAATGTGTCCCTCGTCAGTGTGGGTGGATGGGTGGTGTATTTCTGTAATGGTTTTGTTACTACAACAGTATAACGCTGTCGTATCGGATAAAAGAATGAAACGGCTACATTAAATGGTTACACTGACACTGTTTTGTATTTAAATAAAATTGTAGGTGATTAATATGTTTTACTGAACTCTATATTTACTTCCATTTCTCTCAGGCAAATTTTGCGATCTCTACTTCAAACAAAAGTTCGAACTGAGGGCAGAACGAACAAAAGAATTTTGCTGAAAAAACACACAACTTTACACCGAATGATGAATGTGAATATAATTAACAGGAAATATTTGGCGCAGGTGAACTTGGTGGACGCGTGGTACTTATCTTCGAGCCTATCTTCCCACCAGGGAGTGTTAGCATAGCAATCTCAAGTATGTTCTAATGAAATTATGCAACTAAGTTGAGGAAATCAAATTCCTCTGCGGGTCGTAGTGCCATTGAGGGAGCAGAAAAAGTGTTAACGAGAACTGGTCCGACAAACTCCGGAAAGTTTCGGATATCCACAAGCGCTGCGAGCGTCAATCATCCAATGATCCATCTTATTGCGAACCATAAAATAAAAAACACACACCAAAGCACAAAGGATCATCACTCACTTACGGGTTCTCGCTCCATTCCTATCTACCCATATCTCAGCCCGACAGTACGTAATAAACATAAATGAAATTTTTGAAGACGGATAATCCGACTGGGAATTGCTCGGCTCCGAATTCCTCCGGTTGGTGCGAATAGCGGACGACGGCAATTGCTGCAACCGTTGCCAAACAAAGAAGGCAACAACAATAACACCGTAATAACAACCAACGAAAATCCTTCCACGACCCCGTCTGCAGCAACAAAGGAGCTGCCAGTTTCCTAGAGCCCGGTGACGACCCCGGTGGAAAAGGTTGGGTCGTATAAACCACGCACACAGCAACGGGATCCATCCGGAAATCCCAAGCGTGTGCCGTGAAGTTTTTTTTACGTTATTATTTCAGCTCCACCACATCACGCAAACAACACTTATTAATACCGGCTGCTGAATGGGCCGTTATGTGGTGTGTGGTAAAGCTGGGAAAATTATCAAGAAACGGTGCGTTTTTGGGACGGAAGTGTGTTTTTTTTCGATGGTGCCATTTCGGGAAAATATGTGAACAGGTTCACTTAGAGAGTGGAAACTGATATTTTAAAGTTCTAGCGTCGCAATACAGGATGTACTCGTAATGAAAAAGTTACATGTTTAGACACGGATCTCTGAGTGAAACATCTCAGCGAACAAGCGAACGTATTATGTTTGCAGCGGGTGAAAAAAATAGACTTTCTGTTTTTGACACATTTCTCCCTTCCAGTATCTCTTCATTCACCTCCAAACCCATCGGAGAAAATCTGCTAAGTGTGAGACGGTAAAAAAGTTGGTGGAGACAAAATTAGATTTCCGCCTGTGCCTCTTTCTTTTGCGGAAGACATGAGCTGCTGCCAGTCTTTGCTCGTTGGAAGATTAGAGCTGAGTAGAGGTTGATTGTGTTATGTTTCTTCATTTATTTTTTTGACGTAGGACTACGTCTTTCATTTCTATACCGGGGTGTAAAATCAAAGTTTCGAAAACGAAAGCGTTACGCCGGAGACCGAGATTTTGAGCGTTAATAGCTCCTAAACAACTGAACGAAATGGTATGATAAACACTTCATTCGAAAGATAAAATGTCTACGCGTTATATACTTGTTACTTTTTGATCCAAAAACTTGTTTCAATAGTCTTAAAATTGCTTTCAAAACAGGCTTTTGAAATCACCAATCGGTATATAAGCGAGCGCCGCTCGGAAATCCACTCAGTTTTAATTGAACAGCGATTGGAGCATGTTGTCGCTGTTGTGGTGAAGCTCTTCGTTTATCATGAAAGCGCGGATGAACGGTGTCATCAAGAGCCTGTTTGTGCACCCTAGGCCAGAAGGGAATCCATCAGGAGGAGAGTGATGCTACAAACGGTTCCCCGGGAAGACATCGCTACACACACATACACGCGCGGAATTCTTTCTGTTTGGATGCCATTCAGCATCGAGAAAGTTCCGGAAAGATCTAATCATTGCTGGAAAATAATCTGCCAGTTCCTCTGGGAATTTAAAAATACATTCATGTGAAAGAGTTTATTTGAATGTTTTCTATCCATGTAACACTGTGACCAAATATTTTTCAATCAAGTACTATTAACAGGTGGTTATCGAGTTAGTATTAACCACTGGTGGGCTTCCAGTATCGAGGAAAATGTGGAAATATCTAATCGTTGCTGGAAAATAATCTGCCAGTTCCCCTTGGAATTGAAAATTACATCCAAGTGAAAGAGTTTATTTTAATGTTTTCTATCCATAAAATATCCATATAATACATTTGGGTTTGTGATTTGTCAATCAAGTACAGTTAGCAGGTTAGCTTCTGAAGATTATTCATCAGAACAAGGTTTTTCGTATCCTATATTGGATGCTTAAAACCTTGTGCCTCCAACGTAACGCTCTCGTTTTCGAAGTCCACAAAATATTCATTTATTCATTCATTCAGAATGGATTTAGATTCAACTTCAAACAAATGATCTCTAAATCAACGATAGTCCTACGTCACCCTTGCGGTTATACCATAGATATAACCCACTTCCTGTTTTTTTGCTGTCAACTGAACTTCAGTACTCCATTCGGCTCGGAGAAAACTACTATTTGAAGGCACTGTTCAACGAATCATAGAAGCGAGTTTTTCCGGGAAATAAGTTCGGTTATATCGGTTATATTATTGGAATAATTTAAAAGGAAAACTCTAGAAGTAGTTAATGATTTATCACATTCTTGTGTGGAAGTGTTGATGTTTAACAAAGCAAAGCATCTCAGAAGTATTGTCGAATGGAAATCCAATTTTATCGCACTGAAACTGCACACAGGTTTTCATATTGATAAGGCAGATTGAAACTTTAGATTATTAAAATTAAATTTTTCAATTTTTCGATTTTCCGATTTTTCATTTTTTTTCTTTTTAATTTTTTAATTTTTTCAATTTTTTCAATTTTTCAATTATTGAATTTTTAAATTTTTAAATTTTTAAATTTTTAAATTTTTAAATTTTTAAATTTTTAAATTTTTAAATTTTTAAATTTTTAAATTTTTAAATTTTTAAATTTTTAAATTTTTAAATTTTTAAATTTTTAAATTTTTAAATTTTTAAATTTTTAAATTTTTAAATTTTTTAAATTTTGAAATTTTGAAATTTTGAAATTTTGAAATTTTGAAATTTTGAAATTTTGAAATTTTTAAATTTTTAAATTTTAAAATTTTTAAATTTTTAAATTTTTAAATTTTTAAATTTTTAAATTTTTAAATTTTTAAATTTTTAAATTTTTAAATTTTTAAATTTTTAAATTTTTAAATTTTTAAATTTTTAAATTTTTAAATTTTTAAATTTTTAAATTTTTAAATTTTTAAATTTTTAAATTTTTAAATTTTTAAATTTTTAAATTTTTAAATTTTTAAATTTTTAAATTTTTAAATTTTTAAATTTTTAAATTTTTAAATTTTTAAATTGTTAAATTTTTAAATTGTTAAATTTTTCAATTTTTTAATTCTTCAGTTTTTCAATTTTTTTTTCAATTTTTCAATTTTTTAATTTTTAATTTTTTCAGATTTTCAATTATTATAGTGACTTTCAACACATTTCGGTTGGTTCTCAATTTCTTAAATATTTTTCTATTTTTCTTATTTTCTTATTTTTTTTAGTTTTTTTTCTTCTATTCCTATTTTTCTATTTGCCTATTCTTCCTTTTTTTCTGTCTTTTTTTATTGTTCCTTTATTTCTTATCTTTGCACTTTATTTTAATTTTTTAAAATTATTTTTCCTGTTTCTGGTTTCTCCATTTCCCTATTCTTTATATTTTTCCAATTTTTTTATTCTTTTATTTTTTTTAAATTCAATTTTTCAATTTTTCAATATTTCAATTTTTCAATTTTTCAATTTTTCAATTTTTCAATTTTTCAATTTTTCAATTTTTTAATTTTTCATTTTTTTTAGATTTTAAATTTCCTAAATTTTTCCTCATTTTCCCTTTTGCGTTTTTACTATTTTTTATTTCTCTTAGTTTTCTTGTTTTTTTTTATATTGTTCCTGTATTTCTTATGTTTGCTCTTTACTTTAATTTTTTTTATATTATTTTTCCTGTTTCTGGTTTTCCTATTTTCCTATTGGTTCTATTTTTCCAATTTTTTTTTATTCTGCTTATTTTTGCCAAATCTATAACTCCATCTCTATTCTTTTTTCTATTCTGCTTATTTTTTCTGAATTTATTACTCTTTCTTTTTTGTTATTTTTTTATATGTTCATCATAATGATGTATTTGGAAAAGTTGTTGAAAATTATAAGTTATGTTCCACAAAGTTAATCGAAAATAGCTTTACAGGGAAACTTCGATATAACGTACCCTCGTTATAACGTACCCTCGATATAACGTCACTCGATATAACGTACACATTTCCAAAGTGTAAAGGATTTTTTTTTCAATATTTTTTTTCTGATAGAACAATGAATTATGATGCTAAAACAAGTTTTGTACCTTCAATAAATCCCGAAATACAGCTGGTTTTGTGATTCCAGATTCTAAATGAATCAAGCTTCAATCAACAGTACGAAGGAAAACATCATGAGAAAGGCTGGCTTCGTCTTCTGATTGAAGTTATTCATTAACTTTACTAAAACAGCAACACAATAATGTATTATAGACTACGTTTGTGAGTACTTTAATATGCTTCGATATTACGTACAATTCGATACAACGTACAATTTTGAAAGTGAAATGTACGTTATATCGAAGTTTACCTGTACTATCTTGGACTCGTTTTTTAAATCTTCCTCATGGCTTGTATTTTATATGAAAAAAAAAATTAAAAAAATAGAAGATACATATTTTAGATATTGCAAATTAAAGTTTTTTGGTAATGTTTGAATTTTTTCCAATTTATCGTATTATATTCATCTTTTCCTGTTCTTCAAATTTTACATTTTTCTCCAATTTTCCTATTTATCATATTTTTTCTCTTTGTTCCTATTTTTCCTATTTTATTAATTTTTTTTCGATATTATAGTGACTTTCAACAGATTTCGGTTGGTTCGTCACTTTTACTTCCATTTTTGGAAGAATGGATGTTACCTCTATGCCAGATCGCCTTCCTATTTTATTTATTTTGCTTGTTTTGCCCGTTTTTTAATTTCTTTTTATTTTAGACATTTTGAATTTTTTTCTCTGGTTTCCTATCCTTCCTTTTTCTATTTTTTCTAATTTCAATTATCATTCCAGTTTTAACTATGTTTCTATTCTCTTCTTTTTCCTTTTTCCTTTTGATGTTTTCAATAATTTTAACTATTTTTTCTGTTTTTTTTTAAATTTTCAGATATCATTTTTTTATATTTGGAAGGGAAAAGAATCCTTTTTTTGCATTTTCTTGTTATTTTACATAATTTTTTGCTGTGTGGTTCTTCCCATTTGTTCCAATTTTCCCTATGTTGCCGATTTTTTCAATTTTCATATTTTTGATGACTCTCTATCTTTTATATTACCTAATTTTTCAAATTTTAACCATCGCTCCATTTTTTACTATCTTTCCTATTTTCCATTTTTTCTTAATTTTCAATTCTACCAAATTTCCCTATCTCTTTCTATTTTTCCTAATCAAAATAATGTTTTTTCAATCATTTTTGATATTTACCTAATTTTTCTATTTTACATACTTTTCTTACAGTTCTTACTTTTTCCTTTCTCTGTTGCATCATTCTTACTTCACTTATTTCTTTATTTTCAATGTTCTCTCCACATTTTAAGTATCCCTTGCTTTCTATTTGTCTTTAATTCTTTTTTTTCTTACTTTCAATATTTTTTTTCATATTTTCCATATTTTTCATATCATCATGATCATCAATCATCAATCATAACTCCGATTTTTGCGACCGGATTAAAATGATTTCAAAATTTATCAGATCGGCAAGAGTGAATTTGAGAATTTCCTAATTTTGCTTGGAAGGACCGATAGTGTATTCGGAATGAAAGATGTTACACACAGCGGTGCGATTTTGATCGCGATTGGACCGAATAGCTTTGTTCATCTGTTTTTATAATTTTCTCCCGTTTTTTTTACTAAGTTGAATTAGGTAGATACTATTATGCTTCTTTCTTGGAATGTTTCCCACTACTTAAATATTTGAAAGAATGTCGGGAGTTATAATGGTGTGGGTTTTTGTTGATTTTATTGTTTAGTTTTCGTTTTCTTAAATATTTCCTTTTTCGTCCTGATTTCCTCGGTACTATCAGATCGTCGAGAATTTTCTGAAATTAAAAGCATTTCCGCAGCCTTCATACCGGTTTAGATTACTCGATGAGTTTTTCATCCGAAATATTTGATAACACTACAAATAACCCACATTTTTCTAATATTTTATTTCTTCGAGCGATATGCTTCAAAACAATCTGGCGTTCTATAATATTTCACACGTAACACTGGTTCTAATTTAATGAATAGTCTAATTTCCAAAGCAATGTAAAATCCGAATGATTACCATTTTTTACTTGAAAGAATGACGCCAACCCAAATTCAATGCCAAAATCCTATTTATAAATAACATAACGTCATTTTATTCATAAAAATGAACTAATTTTCTGCGATTCATTTCATCGCAATTTCGCTTCATGTTTCATTGTAACAGCAGATATGATTGGATGATTCAGCTAAACGTTTACATAATTTACTGCATATTCGAACAAAAATGTTTACGCTAGTCCACATAATGCTCCGATTTTCGGACGGCTCAATTTCGGAAGCTATCGCACATTCCCTAATGGAATCAGTATACACCATTTCCAAATCAAATCAACCGCATTCTGTTCGCTCTCTCTCTCTGTGATACGTACTGACGAAGGCTATCCAATTTTTGTATTATTTTCACCGAAATAATATTTACAATCATTATCATCATCAACATCAAAATGGGCCTCCATCAAATTTCCAATTCCCAATCGCAGTGCTTCCTCCTCATTAGCTTTGGCCACAATTTAGCGACCCGAGGGAGCAAATTCCCTCCCTCGCCTCAGCGCAGCCACCACCACCATTATTGCACGATGTGATTACATGCTCTTTCGGGTTTCAATTTTCCCCATTTTTTCTTATTTTCGCTTTCTTCACTTTCAGAGCTCTCTACACAAAAGTCCTTCCTTTTCTTCCAACCCACCCGGGTGGAGACGACGACACAATGATGAAACCAAAGAGTGGCAAAAATTGAATTATTGTCGGCGCAAATTTAATTCAATTTGGGATTTACGGTTGCTTGACTCGAAACATCATCGCCATTGCCGGTTTGGATGGCTCGATGCCACGCTATTCACTTACTTCCAACGGTTGATTCCGTGGCGTCGTGGGGAGAGTGAGAGGGATTATTTTCGTGCCAAGCGAAAAAAAAGTAGTGGCCTTCATTGTATTCTGCTGCTTTTTTGTTGTTGTGGATGACGCCCCCCCAACCTCAGGGAATCGGTAGGACCTTGCGCGAATAGACATACCGGAAGGGTGCCTCGGCGCTTCGAGGGCATGTTGATTCTTTTGAGACAAGCTGCCCAACAAAAAAAAACCTGACAGGAGCAGGAGCTTGGATTTGGTAGTGTTCGTTTCGTTTCTATATAAATCACCCGGCCAAATGAATTGGCTCAGCCGGCATTAAAGTGTTTTTCGCTTCATCGCTGGTAGGCCGGAACAGAAGGCAGTTTTCGCATCATTGGCAAAGTCACGCGATCGGAAGTCGTCTTCTTCGTCATCGTTGGCATTGTCGTTGTCGTTGAAGGGACACTGTACGACACAGGGGATAAATGTCACTGCTTTGAGCCAAATTGAAGCTAGCCTTACTTTGGCCTATAGTTTATAGAAATAAAAAAGAATTATTTTTTTCACTGAAGCTTGATTCACCTAAAAACCGGATTAAGTTATAATTTTGCTTCAGCGTACCTAGAGGGCGTTTCAGAAATGTTTGACAGCGAAATGTTTAAAAAATTGTTCTGGTAAAAGTGATACGATTCTTATGGTTTAACCCCTTTCACGTACAACATCGAGTCTCTCTCTCTCATGGTGCGCGTGCATATCATAAGGCGCTAAGACGCCCAACAGAGTAGTGAAATTACTCGATGCATCCATCGAAGCGTTTGCATTTGATCATCTCTTTTGAGAATTAAATCGTACGGGAACGGGTTAAAAAAGGTACGGCACCTGAAAACTGAAGAAGAAAATCACACTTCGGGCATCCACGAAGTGAACGTGTTCACGTCAGAGATTTACTAAATCATGAAATTTGGTTAAATATCATTTCCAATGTCCCGGAAAATTCTCGTGAACAAATAAAAAACTATCATTATAATAAAGCACGATTCATTGCGTAGTGTAAACTTATGATCCAGCTGCTGTATTTTGAAGATAATAAAAATAATTAGAGCAAAGCCGGGTCTGTTGTAGAAATATATTGCAAAAAATACAATCCCAACAACTGTACCGTCCGAAGGATCCCTCTGTAAGAAAGTTATCGTTATTTTTCTGCCAAAGCAAACTGGATGCTAGGTAGAACTCAGTGACCGAAATACGCACTTATATGTTATACAGCAATTCATATAAAATAGAAGTATAAAAATAGATAGAAGTCATGTAGAAAATTGAAGAAATTAATCCAAGATGGTAAAACTATTTTTGACGAACTTTGTGGATTGAAACTTCGAGACTCGTGGATCGAAACTTCAAATTTTTGTATGTCAACAATCATTTTCAGCCACAAATTATGAATCCTGGTGTGATTTAAAACAAAAAAAAAGCTTCATATTAATCTCTTACTAAATTCAGCCATTCTCGAGATATTTATAAAAACATTTCTAATCTATTGACGTTTTTATAGTTAATGCTCATGCTCATGAAATTTTATGAATTTTCTCATAATTTTCAACAACTTTTCCATATGCATCATTATGGAAAAAATATATGTTTGAGAGTTACATTGACAAACATTTGGGTTAAAACCCACATGTTGGGTTACATTACATGTTGGGTTTACATACATTTTGGGTTAAAACCCACATGTCAATGTTTTTTGACTATGAGTCAAATTTTCATCATTCCACCTTACACAGAAGATTTTAACAGGATGATTTATCTAATAGATAATACAGTGTTGATGTATCAACAAATAAAGGGCTTAAACTCCAATAAAGTGAACGGTATAAACATACTAAAAAAAATAAAATAATTCATTGCACTTATCAGTATCGACTGAGAACTTTGGGAATATTAAGACCCTAATGTTAATACTCTCATGCCATATTTAGTATTGAGTACCTGCCTTAAAAGATGAAATAATTGCAGAGATCAGGAATATGCTTCTATGAGTAATGGAAAAGATTCTTCCATTGCCCCTATTCGTGCCAATTTTAGGGAATTTCTAGCCAGAATGACTCGAAAACAACGAATATGAAAAGAATTTTTAAAATCAAGAGTAACTTTATGGAAGGTCATATGCATTTTAGTTAAAACGCCATTAAAAAAAAATGTAGCTCACAAAAATGTATAAGAAATAATTGAAGGGAACACATAAAGCTGTCGAAGTTCGCGTCAACTAATCTTAGGAGTTAGCAGCACCATCTCAGATAGCAGTGCAACAATGTGGGTGTAAACACATAGGTCATTTACGCAACTTTACATACTTGAAATCTTTAAAAAACAATTAAACTACTTTTTGAAAAGGACCAATTTTTTTTCTTTATTCTTTACAAAAGATTATAGCTCAAAAATTGTAATATCTACGAAGTTCTGGCTAAAGGATGAAATGTAGACAACTGTTTATATTTTCATAAAAAAATCAAAAAACTTTTTTTTTTAATTTCGCAGAAAAAAATAATATTTAATATTTTATAAATAAATAAATATTAAATAATATGTAGCATTGGTAGTTTTCATTTTGGATCTCAGTCTTATTTTTTGATAAAAACTAGCTTGTGGAAAAGCAATGTACGGATTGTTTTGTATTACAGACCACGAAAATTTCCCTTATGAAATACACATGCCATCAACTATTCCTGGGCGGTCTTTCCACTTGGTATTATTATGGAGTTTTTTGAACTTTTAGCATAATTTTGAACATGTTTCAATAACAAAATTCAGAGGAATTTCCATTTGGAAATGAAGTAAGTCAAACATAGAAATTATAAAATAAACATTGATACTAGAGATGAAACGGATATCCGGCATATCCGGCGATTATTTGCTATCCGACTGGATACCGGATATTGGAAAAAATCCACAATTTCTCATTAACACAACATAAATAACGGACGGCTCCTGTGGTTTTGTGATTAGCAGCCTTACAATCCGATCGGCGTGGGTTCCCAGTTGGAGTCATTGGGATTTTCTGAGATGAAAATTCTCTGCTTACATCTTCCTTCGGCAGGAAAGCAAAAGAAGTTGGCCCGGCTCATGAGTTGTTGAGTTTGATAGGTAGGAGCAGATGTAGTCGCCTCCCTGATGTCGGTGATTGGCACTGAAGTGGCGGAAGTAGGCCGACAAAAAAATAAGCGATGATAAAAAAAACAACATAAATCATAACAACTCATTAGACAGCTAGCATAGCCAAATCATTTGTCCATGATTAAAAATAAGGTTTGATTACCAGATTGCCAGATTTTTGTTTTTAAATTCAATTAATATTTACTCATAACATTAATTTATGAACAGTACTCAAAGATACCCAAAACAATAAATTTTCGGAAGTTGATGATGACGACCGATTACGCTTTGCATCGTAAACCAGCCCAAATTCAGAGAACAGTCTTCGCTGTAATACTACTGCAAGGAACTAAAAGTTAAACCCTAACAATCCAAGGGCAAGGATTGACTGCTTAGATTTTAATGACCACCGAATGTAAGGATCGTGATTGCGATCGATTCTAAATGAGGGGCTTAGAATGAAAGGGGTGTAAGTGATTTGATCGATTTCTCTACATCGACTCTCTCTTCTGGTCATAACCAAGGCGCCTAGAAGTATATCCTAAGGTGGGCCAACTTGCTAAAACCACTCTTCAGCCATCTTGGAAGTACTACTGTGTTTTGTTTGTAAACAAAACACAATACGCTAGTGCCGAAGCTCGCTCGTGATCAGTCTATCTCTTTCACGCTACTGGCAAATAATTCCCCTTCTGCTTTCTTCCGTACTGTTTTCATATACCGCTCCCCTAACCAACTCAGTGTCGAAACGGCCTCACCTTAAAATATTCTTCTAGGCGCCTTGGTCATAACTTAGCTGCAAATACATTTTGACAATTTGGAAGATAGGTCAGAACCTCATCTATCGAATTCTATAGCGAACTTAAATTGGAACTTTTTTGCAGTTGAGTTATTAACTAAAGAAAAAGTTGATGAAGAGAAATCGAACAAGTCACTTACACCCCTTGCATTCTAAGGCCCTCAAATGTTTTCACATTTCGTCGATTGCGTTAGCAACGGGATTTTTTTTTTCCTGAACGCGACTTTAACTATTATTCTCATTTGCCACTTCGTTGAAACAGTGCTGAAAGGTGTGCCGTTAGTTTCGTGTATAAAGTTTGATTCCGTTTCGGCTCTTCTCTTTCATTTACAGGTCTTAAAGACGACGATGAGCTGTTACTCTCAGAAGATTCGTCGCAAGGTATTTATGTACTCCAATAACATTGCAGGCAAGAATGTTTACGTTTCAAGAACTCCTAAATAGTATAACATGATTCTCGGGTCTAAACAGGTTGCAATTAAGTAATTCTGATTTTTTCCTAAGTAGTTGAATCCTTATCAGAAGAAAAACCCTGTTAAAGATTCCTTTCAGAAAACTTGAATCTCTATTAAAGGATATTCACGGAAACGGGAAATTTATTCATAGTGCATTATTTTTATGTAAACACTAGCTGACCCGGCAAACTTCGTCCCGCCCAAAATTTGTTTTTTGTTATCAATACCTTCAAACATTCACGTTTTCCTACTATGAGCAAGTTCATGGGTCCAATCGCAGAACTGATCATTTATTAATCTTCTAATCGATCCCGTTGAATTTTGTATGGCAGCTCCCCCTTAGAGAGGGGGTGGAGTGTCTAACCACCGTATAAACATGTATTGCACCCTAAAACCTCCACATGCAAAATTCGGTTCCATTTGCTTGATTAATTCTCGAGTAATGCAGAAATTTGAGTTTCATTTCTCCTCTCTCAGAGAGAGGGGAGGAGTGTCTATTCACCATGTAAACGTTTAGTGTTCCCTAAAACATTCGTATGACAAATTTGGCTACATTTGCTTGATTAGTTTTCGAATTATGCAGAAATTTGTCTTTCATTTGTATGGCAGCTCCCCCTTAGAGAGGGGGTGGAGTGTTTAACCACCGTAAAAACATTCATTGCACCCTAAAACCTCCACATGCCAAATTTGGTTTCATTTTCTTGATTAATTCTCGATTAATGCAGAAATTTGTGTTTCATTTGTATGGTAGCCTCACCTAATCATTTATTGCATCCTAAAATTCCCACATGCAAAATTTGGGTCCATTTGCTTAATTAATTCTCGAGTAATGCAGAAATTTGAGTTTCATTTGTATGGCAGCCCCCCTTAGAGAGGAGGGTGGAGAGTCTAACCACCATAGAAACATTTATTACACCCTAAAACCTCCATATGCCTAATTTGATTTCATTTGCTTGATTAATTTTCGAGTAATGCAGAAAATGTGTGTTTCATTTGTATGGCAGCCCCCCTTGAAGAGGGAGGTGGAGAGTGTAACTATCATAGAAACATTTATTGCACCCTAAAACCTAAATATGCCTAATTTGGTTTCATTTGCTTGATTATTTCCCGAGTAATGTAGAATTTTGTTTTTAATTTGTATGGCAGCCCCCACCCCTTAGAGAGAGGGGAGGGGTCTCGAACTATCACGAAAGCCTTCGTCGGCCCCTAAAACCCCTACATACCAATTTTCATGTTGATCGGTTCAGTAGTTTCCGAATCCATGAGAATCAGACAGACAGACAGACAGAAATCCATTTTTATATATATAGATGTGTTTATTTCTTCTAAAATGTAATTCTTTATTCGCTTCATGCGCTTGATGTAGTGTTTCGTATTCGCAAATAAAAAGCTGAATATCAGCTATCAGGCCTTGAAGTTATCCGGTATCGGGCCAAACTACTATCCGTTTCATAACTAATTGATATTAATTTCTCTTCAATTTTTTCAGACCTTTTCCTCTACTGAAAACTGATCATGCTTGTCTACGAAAATTATCTTAATTGGGCATAAGAAAGATTTATTAATACTACTGGGTGATACAAAATTAGTTTTTGCGCATTTTTGAGTAATCATGAACAGTTTTGCATCTCAAAAAAAATGTAAAAGTGCCCATCTTCCGATGTATGGACGACTTGTTGGAAATTGCAAGGGCTATGCATAGAGCATTTCTGAGAATTTAAAAAAAATACGTCTTTGAGAAAAATGAATTTTAATTTTTTCAAAAAAAATTTGGTATTTTTTATGAAAATTTAAACGATTTTCCACATTTCATCTTTTGACCCGAATTTTGTAGGTATTATAGGTTTTGAGTTATAGTTTTTTGTAAAAAATCAAGAAACATTTTTGGCTCTCTTAAAAAAGAAGTCTAATTTTTTTTTGAATATTTCAAGTATGCAAAGTTGTGTAAAAGGCCCACGTGTTTACAACCACAACGTTTCGATGCTATCTGAGATGGTGCTGCCAACGACCAGTCGAGTTGGCATGAAATTCGTCATGGGTAACTCTAAAACATATATTTTTACCATAATGTTGTATTTGGAAAAGTTGTTGAAAATTATAAGTAAATTCATAAAATATCATGATCATGACGATATAACACGACAAACATCTTAAAAGAGCCTATTTACTATGAAAAAAACAATGAATCAAAAATATTTTTTTTAATATCTTGAGAATGGCTGCAATTTTAAATTACATCAGGATTCATAATTTGTGGCTTGAAATGATTGTTAACAAAGAAAAATTCGAAGTTTCGAAAATTCATAAAAATTCGATGTTCCACAAAGTTCATCAAAAATAGTGTTAACATCCTGGACTTATATTTTAAATTTTCTTCATGACTTCTATTTTATATGAAAAAAATTAAAAAAAATTAAAAAATATTTACTTAGATATCACAAATTAAAGTTTTTTTTGTAAATAAAAAAAGAGTACTAATTTTTTTCTCAGTGTATACTGTTTTCACGTTTCGACATCAATATACTATAACTCTTCCTAAGACGCTATTTCGGTATGACTCATAGTTTTTGAGATATAAATTATCAAGGATTCATTTTACTAAAATCAATAAGCGCTTTTCAAAAGTTACACTTGAGTCAAAAAATTTCCAGTTGCTGTGGAAAACTCATATTTCCTCCAACCCAAACAAAATATAAACTTTCATTCGAATCAAAAATACTCATGTTTTGTCATTTGTCGATTCAATTTGAAATTGCTCGATAGTAAAAAGAGTGAAATATACGGTTTCCAAGTACTCCCGGAACGATCATTTAGATTTAAACATTATGTATTGTAGTTTGTTATATTGTTATTTGTTTTGTAAACTAGTGTTTAGTGTTAAGATAGAATAAGCTGTTTCTTTGCTAGGATTAAGATTGTGTCATTTGGAGTATTTTATTCTGTTGACGCAAAATAAACAAGTTTTTTTGCCCACTTTAGAAAAAAAATTATAGCATACTAAAATGGGATTTTCCCTGCTCCAAAATAAAAAAGTAAATAAAACTAAACTAAGTACAAGTAAATAAAGATAACAAGTAAAGATAGCATCAGAGCACTAATGCACAGGTAAGTCAACAAATATTTATAGCGCTAAAATGCGATTTATCGTATTTATCTACTCTCGAAAGTAATCAAATCACAACCCGTCAGTATACGGTAAGATTTGGCAATCTAATCGCCACGTCACATTATTATGCAAGCGGTAACAGCTGGGGTACATTTTTCATTCGTAGCCTTTAACTCACGATGAAGACATAAGGAAAACAAATTGGCAGTAAACTCCTCTATCGACGTGTCTGTAATCCCAGTGCACCATCACCGTTGCTCCCATAAATCACACTTCCATATCTCGCCTCATCCACTCACATGCGATTACGGCTGCCCTCGGAGCAATGACACGATTCCCAGCGCTCATCAGCAGTCCGTCTTTCAGGCTCAAGAAGGAACGCAAGGAACTGACACAAAGAGCACAAAAGCAGCAGCGACGGCAGTTGCGTTCGAAAAGCACCGTATACTCAAGTGTTTGAATAATATATGAGATTTAATATTTTGATAAACACTCACTTACTGGCTTCACTTGGGTTGCATCTTTAATTTCCGCTTTCAATTTGTTGTTCAGCATAAATTTCCTTCCCGCCTCTTCAAAGTCACTTTGAACAATCGAATCAATTTAGATCCTCACTCGGCTCGCGTGAGGATTGTAAAACGTGTGGCAGCGTTGTATTTTGTTGTTTCACACAATTTCGGTTTTACCACTCAACTTTATTGCATCGTGAAATTTTTCAAACATGAAATTAGCATAACAAATCCCCGAAAAAAAAGAACGAAACATATCATTTGCTCACTCACTTATGTGGGATTCACTTTTTATGTTTGACTTTCTTCCCAGAATAGGATCCATTATTCTGCGAGCCGCCTTCGACTCTCCGGATGACTTTATTCTGTTCTCTGTTCCGAATAGAGACCAATATGATGAACTTCGGTTGACACACTTTTCGAATGCATGCGGGACGACGGTCATAAAAATTCAATTTCTCGATATACGACACTCGTTCAGTTTTTTATTCTTCCATTTCTTCCGTTCTAGGTTACCACTGAATCGCATCTCAATCGACCATCATCAAGAACTAAGCCCCACGGAGGGAAATTCTTTTTTCCACCGGCATCCTCTTCTTCACTGCCATTCAGACTGATTGCACAAAAAACGAACTTTTTCCGACCAAAAGCAAACAACGCAGAAGGAAAAATAGTACCCGAATCATTCACGTTCCACATTCCCCGAGCATGTTTACCAGAATCACAATCAACAAATCACTTGGCCGTCGTCTTTTGCCCGGTCCGGTCTCCGCTATCACATTACCACTCCAAGTGCGCCTCGCGGACACTACTCACAGAAAATCTAGCTCTTTATTTTTTCCCATCTGAGGATTTTTCCCCCGATCACTTCCGTAATATATATCTTGCAAAAGAAGGCCGCTAGGACTTCCGGACTTCAATTCGCGCACTCACATCGAAATTCGCACCTTCAGCTCGATCGATTTTTCGGCGAAAGTTACGTCTTCGTCAACATCGAAAGCACTGAATCAGAAGCAATCATCACTTCACACTCGAACTCGAGGCCGCACACGCTTTGCCTTCGATGGCAACCAGACTACTGAGGAGCACTCGAAGCGCGACGACAGATCCGAACGGATATTTCCATGCTCAAACCCGAGATCTGGGAGGCGTTCGGAATGAAGCGCAACATTATGCTGCGAGGCGCGATTTCAAACCCCACCGTTGCTCAATTCTCACCAACATCATCGGCAACATCGAGAGAGAGCGGGAGAAAACTAGATTCTCGTGTCGCTCTCCCGTCCGTCGCTATCGTCGTCGTCGTCGTCATCATCGTTGCCCAGTCGGTGTCCTTTATGCTCTCGCACAGCATATTTTACGGGTGTATGTTATGTGCGGTATGCTCACAGCGGGTATCGCTCGGGTGATGGCATATTTATGCTGTTCAGCATTTTTTTTCTCTCCGTTTCTCGCTGCCCATACCCGGCCGTGAACACGCTTTTGCATGTCTGAGCGATTTTGGAAGGATGGTATGCAACAGGATAAGGAACGATAACGGATGATTTAAAAATCAAAAATAAAACACATGTAAACAGGGGATTCACTACTTTTGCTTCCGAAAAACAGGGATAGGTTTGTTTATAGCTATCTACCCTTTTATGTTTTTTAACACTAGATTGCCCAAGGAAGTCATTTTGACTGCTTTTAAATTTCAATTAGAAAAACAACTACAGGTCGGACTCGATTATATATAATCGAAATTTCGAAATTTCAACGTTAATTTTCGAATCCAATACATAATCGAATAACAAAAAAGCTATTTTTCTATTAATGTTTGACATTCATACATTAATGAAAAAATTGTTTTATTGAGATTCGATTGTGTATAGGATTTGAAAATAATTGTTGAAAAAAAATGGTCGACTATATATAATCGAGTCCGATCTGTATGTATATAATGGCGCATATTTTTTAGAATGTTGTGACTTTTTGTACGACATATAAACGCGATTATTAATACAGGGAAACTTCGATATAACGTACCCTCGTTATAACGTACCCTCGATATAACGTCACTCGATATAACGTACACATTTCCAAAGTGTAAAGGAAAAAAAAATCATTATTTTTTTTCTGATAGAACAATGAATTATCTGTATTGTGATGCTAAAACAAGTTTTGTACCTTCAATCAATCCCGAAATACAGCTGGTTTTGTGATTCCGGGTTCTAAATGAATCAAGCTTTAACCAACAATACGAAGGGAAACATCACGAGAAAGGCTGGCTTCGTCTTCTGATTGAAGTTGTTCATTAACTTAACTTAAACAGCAACACAATAATGTATTATAGACTATGTTTGTGAGTACTTTATTATCCTTCGATATAACGTACAATTCGATACAACGTACAATTTTGAAAGTGAAATGTACGTTATATCGAAGTTTAGTAGTTGCAGTTATCTCCCGCTCTTTCATTTCCGGTACATACATATGTGTTATACCTATATTGCCCAAGAGCAGTCATTTCACTTGGAAGGGAGTGAAAATAAAATGCGACTAAACTAGTGAACGATCAAACAAGAAAGATATATTTCGACAAACTACAGAGCATTAAATTATCATGGCATGCTTCTTGTAATCGTGTTGCTTCGTTGGCAATCTCAACACTCCTCCTCAATCACGATCTGTTGCAGGCCAATTGATGATCGTAGTCTCTCCAGCGTCACCCTTGGTAGCGGCCAGTCGGTTTCCGTCGGCTTGCTTACTCTGCGCCCGAGAATGGACGCGGTGATCGCCAAGTCTGGTCTGGTACAAACAGCAACATAGAGCAAAGCACCGACAAGGCTTTGGTGCTTCTCACTGTTCGGCATTTTCTCCTCCTTTTGCGTGATGTTGGGGTAACCAGGATCCATCGGTATCGGTGAAGGTTTCGCTTGTTCCATACTAAATCGAGCCACGATCCGATTGATGTAGCCTTCTTGCGACAGCAGAAAATCTCCGTTCACGTTCCGTTCCACCTGGATCCCAAGGTAGTTTTTCACATTGCCAAGGCAGGAAATCTTGAATTTCTTCCCCAGGAAAGAGCAAACTCGCCTGTATTCGTCATCTCCAAATGATACGATTAGCATATCGTCGACGTAGAGCAAAATAAACGAAAGCTCTCCGTCAACGTTCCTCACGAAAAGACAGTTGTCAGCTTCCGTTGGCTTGTATCCCAGCTGCATCAGGACTTCGGTGATGGTTCTGTTCCAAACCCGTCCGGCTTGCTTGAGTCCATACAAACTCCTCCTTAAGCTGCAAACTTCGCTTCGATTTCCGGTTTCGTATCCGGGGGGTTGCTGCATGAAGATTTCTTCGCTGATTTCTCCATACAGGTACGCCGTTTTGATGTCGATGTGCTTCACATCCATCATCCTCTGGGCAGCTACCGCCAGAAGTGCCCGAAATGTCGTGTGTTTGGCTACGGGTGCGTAGACTTCATCGTAGTCAGTTCCAAACTTCTGACTGAAGCCTTTCGCCACGAGACGCGCCTTGTACCTTGCTACGTTGCCATGCTCATCCAGCTTTTTCTTGAAAATCCAGCGGCAGCCCAGCGGTTTCCGGTTGGAGGGCAACTGGACGATTTCCCAAGTTTTGTTCTCCTGCAGAGAAGCAAACTCCTCGTCCATTGCTTTCTTCCACTGCTCTCGCTCTGGACGGTCCGTGGCTCAGCGGTTTGCTGAATGGCAATCTGGCCTGTTTCGCCATATCTTTGAGGTGGGACTCCCTTCGTCGTCCGGCTGGACGTTCTTGGAGCCACAGGTTCAATTGGTGCGTTGGGGGGACGTTCATTCTCGTCGTTGCCATCGGTGAGCGTGGCATCGCAATCAACGTATGGATCGATCGTCTCGTTTTGATCATCCTCTTCGTCGGAATCAGACTCCTCCTCAATCTCCGGTTGCTCACCATGAACGTCCCCTGCAACGATAGGAAAATTATTAGTCTTCGGGAAAGCATGTTCACCGATCGAGCATTCGATGATATTTCTATTTTCTGACGCTTCATCCTGACCGGTGTTGCCCATCGTCAGAAATCGTGCATCTCTGCTGTTCACAATGGTGCCAGTCATCAGGTCCAGGAATCGGTACGCCTTCTGTTGCGATGAATAGCCCACGAACGTCATCTTCACCGCCTTCGAATCAAACTTCGATCTGTTCTGTTTGGGAACCCACACAAATGCCTTGGTGCCAAAAATCTACAAATGGCTCACATCCGGTTTCTCGTCCCACCATGCCTCGTACGGTGTTACCTGGAGTGCCGTGGTAGGAAGCCGATTCTGGAGGTAGTTTGCAGTATTCACGGCTTCGGCCCAGTATCGCAACGGGAGGTCCGCGTCCAACAGCATGCACTTCGCCATCTCATTCAGAGAACGATTTTTCCGTTCCGCAACACCATTTTGCTGCGGGGTGTACGGTGTGGTAAACTGTTGCCGGATGCCTTCCCGTCTGCAGAAGTCTTCCATTGCTCGATTATTGAATTCACCGCCGTTGTCCGATCGGATGATCTTCGGCGGCCAAAGGTGGTCTTCATCTCCATCACGAAGTCCTTCAGCTTGTCCTCTGCATCGGATTTTTCACGTAGGAAATATACCGTCGTGTAGCGAGAATAGTCGTCAATCACGGTGAGATAGTAGCGACATCCACCTTGTGTGACATTTTTCATCGGCCCACACACGTCGACATGGACCAAATCCAACGGGCGCTTCGATTTCTTCTTGGCTTCTTTGGGAAACGGGAGTCGTGCAAATTTCCCTTCCAGACAGCACTCGCACTGAATCCGCAGCCCACAGTCCTCGATTTGCAGTCCTGTCGCTAGGCTCTTCCTCTTCAAATCCTGCAAGGCGTCGTTGTCACGATGACCCATCCTTCTGTGCCACGTGTGCTGACAGTGGGCGGTGTGGCGTTTTTCTTCCACCTTCGTCGCTCTGTGGGCGTTCTTCAAGACGTACAACCCACCAGAAACGACCGCGTTTGCTGCAACCCTTTCATCCTTCAGAATGGTGCAGCCCTTGGCATCGAAGATGACGGTTCCTTTCTTCTCGACCAACTTCCGCACCGAAATCAAATTCGACTCGAGATTCGGTACGTACAACGTATCTGTAAGATTAACTGTCAGATTTTTACCTTCAAGATCGCAGCAACCGATGCGACAAGTTCCTTTGCCCCTCGCAACCGTCGTCTTGCCGTCAGCGAGCACCACCTGTTCGGTCACATTTTCATCCAGGTCCACGAAAAAATCCCTCTAGGCGCACATGTGCGATGTCGCCCCGGAATCGACGACCCAGGCTGCTGCTTCAGCTGCTCCTCTGGCCATGAAGGTGGCTTCGCTCCTATCTTCACGAACCGCCTTTGCCCTGGACGAAGTTTTGCGGGTTTTCCGGTTCTCCTGGTCGTTCCGGTTCTCCTCTTCTCGGTCACTGGCCAACTTCCGACACTCTCGCTGTTTGTGCCACGGTTTTTGGCAGTAGTGGCAAGTAAGTGGCTTCTTACCAGAACCTGCCCGCAAACCGGTCTCGTTGCCATAGCTACCGATTTTCGTTACCTCGTCGATGAGCTTCCTTTTCACCAACTCCAAAGTGAGCTCGTCGTCCGCCCTGCTCTCGAGGGCCGTCGTCAACGTGTTGAAAGATTTCGGGAGGCTACTCAACACAATCGCCACCTGCAGCTTTTCGTCCAGTTTCAGGTCCGCCAAGGAGAGACGCTCGAAGATTTCTTCCATTCCGACGACGTGCTTCTCCATGTCCTCGCCCTCACTGTACCGTTTCGTAATCAGGTTTCGCAATAAGGACACTTTGGGTTGGCTTCTCAAAATGGTCCCCAAGCTTTTTCCAGGCTTCACGAGCGGTCATCGTCTGCTTGATGAGGCCATGCTGGTTGCTCTCCATCAAGAGCCCGATCGTCGCTCGTGCTCGCTGGTCCCCGTAGTCCCAATCTTCCAACTCAGCAGCGTTTCCCGGATCCGCCGTCGTCGCAGCTTGATCGGCTGGTCTCGCTTGGGTGACGAACTTCCACAAATTCTCCCGGATCAGCAGCAGCTCGGTACTGAACTTCCAGCTGCTGTAATTTTCTCCATTTAGCTTCGGAAACTGGATCTTCTCCATTTCGGCTTCGCTTCAGGAAAAAAAATTCACGGATGTTGATTATCGTTGCTAGGCACCTAGTTCTGGGCCCATAACCACTTTTTTTTTTTTTTATAAATTCGTTTATTTTTACAGGCTCAGTTACATAAGTTTAAAGGAGCCGAAATCTTAAATATATTTTTAAAACTATATATATGAACAATTTTCTTAAATCTATGGTTAGTAATGTGGGAAACCGATTACTCGTGGTGGACTCGAGATTAAAAGGGTGACATTTTCTCAGGAAAAGGATGGGGTATAAGGAAATTATTACAATGTTGATAATCACACACACTCAATTCTTAAATCTATTCGTACATCAGTTGTGAATTTACATTTCATTCTTCTGTTTATAGCAAGCGGACCAATTACTCACAAAGGAAGAAATGGAGGGTATAAGGATATAAGGATAATCACACACGAACATCGATAGATTTAAGGAAAACATATATTTGGGACATGTAATCAAGGTCTAACCGAGCCAACACATCTCTCACCGGCACATTGGGCTGCCTTCCTCTAGCCCGAAGGGAGTTCTCTAAATTCGATCTGGCAACAAGATACACCTCACACGACCAAACAACGTGTTCGATGTCGTGGTAACCTCGGCCACAAACGCAGATATTGCTGCCGGCCAGATTGAAACGAAAGAGTAGCGCGTCTAACGAACAGTGATTGGACATGAGTCGGGAGAAGGTGCGAATAAAGTCCCGACTCAAGTCCAGACTTTTGAACCATGGTTTGAGGCTAACCTTAGGGATAATCGAGTGAAGCCACCGGCCCAATTCATCTTCGTTCCATTTGCGTTGCCAGTTAGCGATGGTATTTTTACGGACTAAAGAGTAAAATTCATTGAAGGCGATTTGACGCTGATAAATATCGCCTTCAATCGCACCTACCTTTGCTAATGAGTCAGCCCTCTCATTACCCGGAATTGAGCAATGAGAAGGGACCCACACAAAGGTAATGACATAACAGCGTCTGGATAAAGCACTCAAAATTTTTCGTATTCTCTCAAGGAAGTACGGCGAGTGCTTTTCCGGCCTCACTGAACGGATAGCTTCGACAGAGCTAAGACTATCCGTTACAATGTAATAGTGTTCAACAGGTCGTGAGGCGACGCTGTCCAGCGCCCAATGAATTGCTGCCAATTCAGCAATATACACTGAGCAAGGATTCTGAAGACTGTGTGAGGTGCTAAAAAATTCGTTGAACACTCCAAATCCTGTGGACTCATTTATAGTGGACCCATCAGTAAAGTACATATTATCACAATTGATACCCCTATATTTTTCATCGAAGATCGTTGGAGCGATCCTCGATCGTTGGTAATCTGAATATCCATGGATATCTTGCTTCATGGACAGATCAAAATGCACAGAGGAATTGATGTAGTCAGGGAAACAAACACGGTTGGGAATATACGAAGAAGAATCAACCTGCATGGAGATGAATTCATGATATGAACTCATGAATCCGGAGTGAAAATTTAGCTCGATCAGCCGCTCAAAATTTCCGATCACCAATAGGTTCATGACCTTACACCGGATGAAGAACCGAAGAGATAATAAATTGAAGCGATCTTTTAGTGGGAGTAGGCCTGCCAAAACCTCGAGACTCATGGTATGCGTTGAGGGCATACATCCCAACGCAATACGGAGACAAAGATACTGAATTCGCTCGAGTTTAATTAAGTGTGTTTTGGCAGCTGATTGAAAACAGAAACTGCCATACTCCATCACTGAGAGAATAGTTGTTCTATACAACATTATAAGATCTTCGGGATGGGCTCCCCACCAGGTGCCGGTAATTGTACGGAGAAAATTTATTCTTTGTTGGCATTTTTTACTCAGATACCTAATATGGGCCCCCCAAGTACATTTGGAGTCGAACCAGACCCCAAGATACTTGAATGACATAGCATGAGTGATCGGTTTACCCAAAAGTTGAAGCTTTGGTTTTGCTGGTCTATGCTTCCTAGAAAAAACCACCATCTCTGTTTTCTCCGTGGAGAATTCGATCCCTAGCCCAATGGCCCAGGTTGAAAAATTGTTCAAAGTATCTTGTAAGGGTTCTTGTAGGTCGGATTCTGTTGATCCTACGACAGAGACCACTCCATCATCTGCAAGTTGTCTTAGGTTGCAATTTTGTGTAAGGCAATTGTCGATGTCGCTTACATAGAAGTTGTACAAAAGGGGGCTTAAACATGAGCCCTGGGGGAGGCCCATGTAAGAGACCCGACTTACTGCCGAATCTCCGTGAGAAAAGTTCAAATGCTTCTCACAAAGCAAGTTATATAACATATTATTCAATAGAGGCGGCAGACCCCGAGAGTGTAATTTGTCTGTCAAAACCTCTATTGAAACAGAATCAAAGGCCCCCTTTATGTCCAAGAATACTGAAGCCATTTGTTTTTTTCCGGCGTAAGCCATTTGAATTTCTGAAGAAAGCAACGCAAGACAATCATTCGTCCCCTTGCCCCTGCGGAACCCATATTGTGTATCTGAGAGTAGGCCATTCGTTTCAACCCATCGATCAAGGCTAAACAAGATCATTTTCTCCAACAATTTCCGTATACAAGACAGCATTGCTATTGGGCGGTACGAATTGAAGTCGGACGCGGGTTTTCCGGGTTTTTGAATAGCTATAACTCGTACTTGTCTCCAATCATCTGGAACAATATTATTCTCCAGAAACCGATTGAATAAATTCAACAAGCGATGTTTCGCCACATCAGGGAGGTTTTTCAGCAAGTTGAACTTAATTCTATCCGATCCCGGAGCAGAATTGTTACATGAAAGCAGAGCAAGAGAGAATTCTACCATCGAAAACTCGGAATCAAGATCGCACCTATCTTGTGGTATATCTCGAACAATTTTTTGCACAGGAGCGGAATCAGGACAAACCTTCCGTGCAAAATTCAAAATCCATCGATGTGAATATTCCTCGCTTTCATTGGATGAAGAGCGATTTCTCATGTTTCGAGCCACTTTCCATAATTTTTTCATTGACGTTTCTCGTGACAAACCTCCCACGAAATTTCGCCAATAAGCACGTTTTTTCCCTTTGATCAAGTTTTTAAATTGATTTTCAAGGTCCAAATACGTCTGAAAATTTTCAGGGGTTCCACGATTCCGAAAAGCTTTGAATGCGTTCGATTTATCCTGATAAAGCTTGGAACATTGGCTATCCCACCATGGATTGGGAGGCCTTCGACGAATAGTGGAGCCTGGGATGGGTTTCGTTTGAGCGCGAACCGCGCTGTCATAGATCAAACGAGAAAGGAAGTTATACTCCTCCAATGGAGGTAAACCATCTCTGGAATTGATGGCTAGAGCAATCGCGTCCGCATATTTTTTCCAGTCAATGTGTCTTGTGAGGTCATATGCCATGTTTATAGATTCAGAAAAATTCGACCCAATGGTGATGGAAATTTTGATTGGCAAGTGATCACTACCGTTGGGGTCCTGGATTACATTCCACTTGCAATCTAACGATAGTGAATTCGAGCAAAGCGAGAGGTCA
Source organism: Toxorhynchites rutilus septentrionalis (assembly GCF_029784135.1). NCBI lineage: Eukaryota > Metazoa > Arthropoda > Insecta > Diptera > Culicidae > Toxorhynchites > Toxorhynchites rutilus. The sequence goes on from NC_073745.1 coordinate 119,844,293, forward strand.
AGAGCACTTGGGTTAGCAGGAGGTTTAGGTACACGTGTTGTTTCCCCAGTGTTCAAAAGTGTCATATTGAAGCTGTTACAAAGATCATATATCAACAGTGAACGATTGTCGTCGTACTGTTCCCCCCAGGCAGTTCCGTGAGAATTGAAGTCTCCCAAGATCAATCGTGGCTCAGGAAGGAGTGAGCACATGTCAACAAGTTGCTTGCGGCTAACCGCAGCTCTCGGAGGCCAATACAAGCTGACAATACAGAGGTCTTTTCCTCTGATGTTTGCATGACAAGCAACAGCTTCAATCCCTCCAATAGGTGGAAGGTCAATTCGAAAAAATGAGTGGCACTTATTGATCCCCAATAGCACCCCTCCGTATCTGTCATCACGGTCCAAGCGTATAATATTAAAATCGTGGAAAGAGAGATCATCTCGCGAAGAAAGCCAAGTTTCGGACAGAGCAAAAACATCACAATTGAAGTTATGAATTAAAAATTTGAATGTATCCAATTTAGGGATAAGACTACGACAATTCCACTGTAAAACAGTGATATCTCCGACCTCTCTATTTGAATTAGACATCAAGAGAGATAATCATTGCAAGGAGGGGCCATGTTTGCATCAATTGTTGCAAAATTGTCTTTAATACTGGAAGCATTGATATGACAATGGTTCTGATGGAGTCGGAAACATTAAAGCATGTGAAGATTTGAGCCACAAGGTCAGTCAACTTTATAAATCCCGATTGGGAAGTTGAACTGGTCGGTAAAATAGGGACAGTTGGGGTTTTTGATGTCCCTTCGAGTGCTGGGTCGTTCGAAGGTGAATTATTCCCACGGAAGCCAGGAGGAACCTGATTTTGCTTGTCCGCTGCACTCGATTTTTTAGGCATGCTAACAGAGGGTATAACCGGAGGGGCTTGTCCTTGAACTTTGGGAGTGGTCACATTTTTGCGCCGGGGATTCCCTTGGAAGATGTACGGTGTTCCCTCGTTAGCTGTATCCGCTTCCATTTCGTCAACTGGCAGCGAAGCGAAGACATTGTTTGCGGTTAAAGGTTGTTGCTGTTGGGCCAATGGAGAAGCGCCCTTCAAAATTTCCGCAAAAGTGCGCTTCGAGCGTTCCTTTAAAGAGCGCTTCTGCTTCTCCCAGCGACTCTTGTAAGTTTCACAAGCCGAGAGCACGTGCGGATTTCCTCCGCAATATGGACACTTTTGCTCAATCGCACTGCAGGATTTGTCCACATGTTGCTCTCCGCAAGTGGCACAGCGCTCCTTGTTGGCGCAGTAAGCTGCTGTGTGACCAACTGACTTGCATTTCAGGCAAGTCATGGGCTTTGGCACGAAGAGTCGCAGCGGTAGCCTCAATTTGTCCACCATAACGTAGTCAGGGAGGGCGGAGCCAGCAAAAGTGACTCTAAACGAGTCGGACGGCGTAAATTTCGATTCTTTCCCTTCCTGGGAGACTTTGCCGAGTTGTCGGCATTCTAAGATTTTAACCTTAATCAAAGGCAGCTTTTTAAATCTGCCATCTCCTTCCATAATTGATTTGCACGTCAGACCCGTTTCGGTTATCACCCCCGAGATTTCTACGTCATGGGAAGGCACGTAGACACGATATTCCAGGGTAAACCTCTGGTCGACGACAATACCGTTTGCGTCTTTCCGATCAGCCACGACAACACGCAGTTTGGTCGGTCTAACCTTCGTAATTTCTGTCACGGAGGAGTATCTTGCCAGATCTTTCATGATCTGAATAACATTAAGTGCTTTTCCGTTTGGCTTAGGCCTGAAGAAAACAACCCACGGACCAGTTCCAGGTGCATCTTCAGGATAGACCTTGACACGTGGAGAGAAGACAACAGGAGGAGAAGGAGATGACGAGGATTGAAGGGGATCGGGGACAACAGGATGGGGAGGCGAAATCTGAGCTGGGGTAGGAGCGAGGGGGGTTGGAGAGGAGATATTTGCAGGTTTTTTAGAGGGGGGCTTGCTAGAGTTAGCAGACTCGTCCCCGGACGAAACATCCTCTGATGTAGGAACGCGTTTAAGTGTCTTCGCTGTTCCTTTATTTGTTTTTTCAACCAGAGGGGAGTCATCATCAGAGATCTCCATATCTGGAGATCCTCCCCCTCCTTCTGCCATTCCGTATTTGGTACCTCTAATCACAATGCACCCAGTGCTGATGAACTGGCAACCGCTGCTTGCTTCTCAATCGGAGCGCTTGAGCGCTCGGCACTATCACACACCACTAAGAAGTGATGCTCTCCTTCACACTGCTGTAAGTGAACAGCGAATCGCGCTGGTATTGTGTGCGTGCAACTGAGCACCGATGTCCGACTTCGATTGCGATGGCGACAAATCGGCGAAAACTGAAAGCCGGCTGGCCTTGCCAGGCTTTGATGATTCTGCTTTTCTCACTAATTCCGAGTTCACACTGCGTTTTACGATATCTCGAACAGTTCGAAAACGCGCGAAAAAAGCACACCCGGGCGATAAAAAAAAAATAACAGCCAACGGTAATCGAAAACAATGCTTTAACGGAGACGCTCACAGCACATGACCGGTTACTCGAAGCTTATGCCGAAGAATGACCCATAACCACTTGGAAGGGAGTGAAAATAAAATGCGACTAAACTAGTGAACGATCAAACAAGAAATATATATTTCGACAAACTACAGAGCATTAAATTATCATGGCATGCTTCTTGTAATCGTGTTGCTTCGTTGGCAATCTCAACAATTTCGACTGCTTGGGAATTTTAGATAATCAAATGACTCTCACTATTGAGGCAACTGGAAAGTTATTTCAGTGCTTCTGGCGTCGTGGATCAATCCGACAAACGTGCAAAGCAGTTATATCTGGAAGGTTCAGATCAACAAGAGCTATACGAAAATTTGCCGGATGCAAAGCGGGTTCCATTGGTCGTTGTTGAACCGCCTCACTATGATGTAGCTATTAATGCATTAAATGATCATTCCGAACCCAAACGAATGATAGCATACGAACGTTACTTTTTTAGACAAATGACTCAGAAACCATTGGAACGATTGTCAGATATTGCTTTACGCTTGAGGATTCAGGCAAAACGCTGTGGATTTTCTGGAACCAATTTTGAAGAAATGATTGTAGATCAAATCACTGAAAAATGTAGTTCTGAGCCGTTGCGAGTTGAAATTTTGAAGAAGAATCGTAGATCTTTGAGCGAGATCATAGCTCTTGGAACTTCTATGGCTGACACTAAAACAAAATCAATGCAAATGAGTAAAACGAGCGGATATACGAACGAGACTACGGTTCAAAGAGTGGAAGACCCATCAGTTCGATTCAAACCAAGATTTTTGACGAAGAAGGTTACAATGAATCAGGGAACAGTTATGTCTTGTTTTGCTTGTGGGCGTCTGGGTCATTTGAAGGCTAGCAAATGGTGCCCGCCTAGGGAGGCACAGTGCTACAAATCTCAGTCTTACGGCCATTTTTCGAAGATGTGTTTTCGTTTCAGTCAAAATAATCAGGTTAGACCGACTGGATCGTATAAGCGTAAACCTGACTCCAAAAGTGATTATTTCGGAAATGAGTATCACGGCAGGCCAGCTAAATGCATTCGTGCAGTAACAGAGGAAACGAGAAAGAGAAACAAATGGATCGGGAAGATGGGTATGTGTACTATGCTATGGGGAGCAACGAATTTCACTTCAAGGTAGGAGGAGTTCGAATTCGGATGGTTATTGACTCGGGTGCTGAAGCGAATATCATTTCGCTGGAAACATGGAATCAGATGAAAGAAGCGGGGGTACACGTAACGGATCAAGGTCAACCGGATCGAGTTTTAAAAGCTTATGCATCAGATACTGCAGTGAAGCTTGTCGGTACATTCAGAGTAAAAATTTTGGCTGGTTCAAATGAAGCACATGCAAAAATCTACGTCGTTGATGGTAATCATCAATGTCTCTTTGGGGCAGCTCAAGAACTACAGGTTCTTAAGATCGGGTTTGATATCGCGTCAGTTGCTGAAACTTCTAATACGTTTCCAAATCTGTTCAACAGTCGTATCGCAGAGCAACAACCGCTTTAGAAGGATTAATTGAAAAAAAGACTACAAACACTATTAGAGCAGGACATACTTGAAAGAGTTACAAAACCATCGGCCTGGGTCTCACCTTTGGTACCTGTGTTGAAAGATTCGGGAGAGGTGCAATTGTGTGTGTACATGCGTCGGGCAAATCGGGGGATTCTTCGTGAGAAACATCCTTTGCCAGTGATTGACGAATTGCTAGGAGGGATACATGGTGCGATTCGTTTTTCCGAACTTGACATCAAAGATGCGTATCATCAAATCGAAATTTCCGAGCGACCACGAGAAATAACTACATTTTTAACAAAGTACGGACTGTTCAGTTAAAGAACGTAATACATTGTTGGAGATACGTAAAATAAATACAGTTAACACTAATCGTGGGTTTTATTTCATTTGTAGATATAAGAGATTAATGTTTGGTTTCTGTTCAGCTTCTGAACTATTCCAAAAGGTCATGGAAACTATTGTCGCTGGTTTAGATGGAGTAGTAGTGTATCTGGATGATTTGATGGTTTATGGAAGATCGAGTGAAGAACATTCCGCGAGATTGAAAGTTCTCCTCGATCTTTAGAATAACATGAAGTATTGCTTAACCACCAACAATGTCAGTACAATGTTACTAGCCTACAATTTCTCGGGCATGAGCTATCAGTACACGAAATCAAGCCAACGCAAAACCGAGTACGAACAATTCAGCAATTTCGTCCTCCTCTCTCAACAGCCGAACTACGTAGTTTTTTTTAGAACTAGTGACATACGTGGGTAGATTCATACCCAACCTAACCATACCTAAAAAGGATGATGAAGGACAATAAGCTGGCATCAACTTTTAGCCCAGAATGAATGGAGAATATTGAATCGTACAGGATCGGATGTCACGTTACAGTCGAAGGAATCTCAATGGATCATTCATAGGAACGTAGCTCATCTCAAGTTGTTGGGAAGGACCTAACACCCACAAACAAATAAATTCGCCTCGGTTTCGTAGATATGGTACATCTGCATTGAAAATAGTCAGGCTCGCTATTGACTAAAATAGAACAGTTGATGAACAATTATTTCCGTCATAGGTCAGGTGCAGGTTTACACTGTATATGCCAAATAAACCGGAAAGAGTTCTTGTTCCAATTCACAGAACAGTTTATTTACCGAATACAAAGCAGTAAGACAGAAAAAATCATCTGAATATGAAGACGCACAAAGATCAACTGCAAGATTATCAGATGTAAACCATTCTAACAAATGCTAAATTTGTCAAATACGACTTTGCTAAAACTGTAAAATAAAATTACAAATGATAATGAGGAAAAAATGTCAAAAGTATGCTTGCGGAAGATTTACACATAAAAAGATTTCCACTTTGCTTTGTAGGAAATGTACAATTAATAATGCATAATTTTTTCCCCAAGTGAAATATTGTTTTTCCATTGTTGATATTTATTTATAACTGTCATATGACTGTAAACAGCTTGAGCTTGAGCTTGAGCTTGGGTAGACTGTACAATTCGTAGTTGCTCTCCGTGATTGACCTGAACCAACCAAATTGCACAAAGAACACACAGAATGACGCTTGGGACTAGCAAATCATTCTCGTTGTGCAATTTTCGGTGATTCGAGCTTTAAATTGTCAATAACGACGCCAGCCACGTCCTTACAGTCACCAGAGGAAGGGAAGGAATGTTAGTATGATATTCGCCGCCCTAAGGCCAGAAGGGTCGCCTCTATAGCGTGGTTCCCTAGCGTTTATCATGGAAGGGATAGTTGTTAGTGGGAATGGTTGAGAAAAATCAGGATTCACTGCGGTAAGTGATGTGATTTTAAAAACGCGAACTCACAACTATTCGGCTAAATTAAATTTGAAAACAATATACATTCTTGCATGGATTTCGTTATTCATCGTGCGTAGTACATAGATATTTTTCCTGACCTGAGAAGGTCATAACAAACTCCTTTAAAAACTCTCGATCTATATATGTTTATTCAATCGCGGAGACCAAGGTTATTTTTGACAACCTGAGAAGGTCGCCAAGAAACCCTTTCAATATTTCTCTAATTGACGATATATACTTAACCTGAAAAGGTCACCAAGGAAATTCTTTTGAACTCGCTAAAACTGACTATATGTTTCGATATTCATCACTTATATTATCTTCTGCTTATGTATCCAGAGAAGGAAAACTTGTGAAATCAATTAGAGCTTTTTTACTGGTTACCTAAAAAGGTAACCGAGAGATAAATTTTCATTCAATATCTCTATTTAAAAGGTTATGTAAAGAAATTTATAAGAATATATGCTGAAAAAAAAACTTAGCTAATCATGCATGTATGCTCCCATCGTGGTACTATCACTGCGATACGCTCGAATACACACAAATATAGCGAACTAGTTACGAGAAGAAAAAATACACACCACATTCACGAAGAAGTCAGAATCGGTTTAACGAAATCATATTTGCATCATCAAAAAAAAATGCGAATTGACTGCAGTTAAAACTTATTAAACACTACTGCACATCATAAAATACACTTCAACACCATAATATTGGAATTCGTTCCGAAACGGGTTTTATTGGTTTGCACACACACGCCATTACGAGACATGTCATCACACAATACAACGACACACTGGAACAAAATTTGCACTGCCCTGTCCACGTTTTTCAATTGATTTAAAAACTCATAACAGAAACCACTTTCACTACAGTTGCCTTTCTAAAATGCAATAATTTGAACGAATTCTTGCTGTACTTAGCAAGAAACTCCAAACTAAAATCCTGCTAACCCAATTTTCATAAAACGCTGCCATGTACACTCGAAAAATCATAAACATTTTTCCTATTGAACGCAAATCCAATTTCGAGTATAAAAATAATCTGATTGGATTTCAAATATCATACTTCGAGTGTAAAAGAGAGCGAAACTTATCTTTCCATCGTCGTTCTGCTCGCGCAACGAGCGCTCCTCTCCGGTATTTGTTCAGCGAACTGCACTGTAACACATACACACATATATGCGCTTCCCGGAACACGAAATAAGATAAAATGGACACTTTCAATTCGCTCATTAACTTTGCCTAAACCGATATTCATTCGATTCTTATAAACATTCTAGTTAGGAGAACACATTTCAATATCGATTTCAGATCTAAAACACTTTCGGATTTGTCAAGAAACTGCATTCTTCCTACAAGCTACAAGCACTACTAATAAGAAAAACAGGAAGTGGGTTATATCTATGGTATAACCGCTAGGGTGACGTAGGACTATCGTTGATTTGGAGATCATTTGTTTGAAGTTGAATCTGAATTCATTCTGAATGAATGAATATTTGGAGAACTTCGAGAACGAGAGCGTTACGCGTTGGAGGCACAAGGTTTTATGCATCCAATATTGGATACGGAAATATCCTACTGATGGGGAAGAATAATCTTCAGAAGCTATCCCGTTAATTGCGATTGATTGAAAAATCACAAAACCAAATGTATTTGGTCACAGTGTTACATGGATAGAAAACATTAAAATAAACTCTTTCACATTAATGTAATTTTAAATTCCCAGAGGAACTGGCAGATTATTTTCAGCAACGATTAGATATTTCCATATTTTCCTCGATACTGGAAGCCCACCAGTGGTTAATGCTAACTCGATAACCATCTGTTAATAGCACTTGATTGAAACATATTTGGTCACAGTGTTACATGGATAGAAAACATTCAAATAAACTCTTCCACATGAATGTATTTTTAAATTCCTAGAGGAACTGGCAGATTATTTTCCAGATCTTTCTCGATGCTGAATGGCATCCAAACGGAAAGAATTCCGTGCGTGTATGTGTATGTGTAGCGGCTGCTTCCATGGTCACCTTCTCATCTCTTGAAGGATCGGCTTCTCTGTGCTCCCTCACTGTTTCAAACAAACTGCTTGCGTTTTAGGACAGATCTCGATCCTTCGCCGTCCAGCACCCTCAGCAACGATATTGTCTTGTCGATGTCCTCACGAAAAATGAATGCGTCTCACCACCAGAATATCGTTTAAGTATGCTTTTTGTGCGTGATTGAATCGAGAGAAGGCGTGGTTTACGATGGCAAATTGGAAGGCAAACTTGAGGGGAATGAACTCTCTGAGCTCGGAACTTTCGGCGACTGAGTAATAATCGATTGCGGGCGCATACAATATTGGATACGGAAATATCCTACTGATGGAGAAGAATAATCTTCAGAAGCTATCCAGTTAATTGCGATTGATTGAAAAATCACAAAACCAAATGTATTTGGTCACAGTGTTACATGGACAGAAAACATTCAAATAAACTCTTTCACATTAATGTAATTTTAAATTCCCAGAGGAACTGGCAGATTATTTTCCGGATCTTTCTCGATGCTGAATGGCATCCAAACGGAAAGAATTCCGCGCGTGTGTGTGTGTAGCGGCTGCTTCGAGATCTTCCCGGAGAACCGTTTGTGGCATCACTCTCCTCCTGATGGATTCCCTTCTGGCCTAAGGTGCACAAACAGGCTCTTGATGACACCGTTCATCCGCGCTTTCATGATAAACGAAGAGCTTCACCACAATGGCGACAACATGCTCCAACCGCTGTTCAATTATATCTGAGTGGACTTTCGAGCGGCGCTCGCTTATATACCGATAGATGATTTCAATAACCTGTTTTGAAAGCATTTTTAAGACTATTGAAACAAGTTTTTGGATCAAAAAGTAACAAGTATAGAACGCGTAGACATTTTATCTTTCGAATGAAGTGTTTATCATACCAGTTCGTTCAGTTGTTTAGGAGCTATTAACGTTCAAAATCTCGGTCTCCGGCGTAACGCTTTCGTTTTCGAAACTATGATTTTACACCCCGGTATAGAAATGAAAGACGTAGTCCTACGTCAAAAAAAACACTCAAACTGAATCAGAGAAGGAGAGCATTTTCAATTTCACGAAATATCTTAATAACATCACCGCATTATAAGTGACGTTTTTCCACTTAAAAAGCATCTTAAAAAGGATTCGAGTGTGGGGCACTGAGGTTTATTCTGCATTGTACACATGCTACGAGAGCAAAAAAACGAGACACGAATATAAACAGATAGGAAACGCGACAATGCACAAGAAAAAAAACTTCACCGAACATTCAATTTTTCATTATGATTTATCATTATCATTATGATTATGGTTCAAACATTTAAACATATTTCCCGGGATTGAAATGCGTCGAGAAAGAAAATGTATGTTTCGCAATATCACTTGTCATATGACTGTAAACAATATAAAACTATTGAAAATTAATTTAATACATTTTTTTTACATACTATTCATTCTTTCGCAGAACAGTCATTTTGACTGCTTTTGGGCAATCTAGGTACAGGTCGGACTCGATTATATGTGATTCGATTAAATTTCCTCATCTTTCAAATGAAAGCATCAGAATCGTCTTCCGTAGCGTACTTTTCAATGTAGAGCCAGTTTGAGGCAACAAAGTCCGAAGCTAAAAAAAGTTCTATAACTCTGTCATTGTTGAAATTCGAACATATGCGTAGGAGGATTTTTTTCATCAAATATGATCGTCTATCACCTCCTGAGATAATCTGGGTAAATTTATTTTTTTCATGTGAGAAAGGTGTTTTCTGACCTTAAGGGGATGAATCAAAAATCAAATCCCTCTTTTATTTTCAAAAAAACAAAAATACATGCAAAAAAAAAACAAATAAAAAAAAGTTTTTTTGACTCGATTATATACAGTGAAAAGAAATCAAAAACTGTATATAATCGAGTCCGCGCTGTATATATTAGGCTGTCAACAAAGTCCTGCGGTATTTCCGCGAGGTGTCGTTGTAAGCGTGTAGTTCTAGCTGTATTCATTGTATCAAGTCATACTATAGCTTGTTGGAAAGGCGCGCTATAATATAGTCCTTGACAGTGTTTTGTTTGGTTAAGTCGTTCGTGAGTTATAGTGTCGCAAATATGGAGCATAATAAAGAGAAAATCCGACATATTTTACAGTACTACTATGACAAAGGCCAAAATGCATCTCAAGCTGCAATAGCAGTTTATGGCAGTTTATGGACCCGATACAGTTTTCATTTCCACCGCACAACGATGGTTTCAACGTTTTCGTTCTGGTGTAGAGGTCCTCGAAGATGCGCCACGCTCCGGAAGGCCTGTCGTCGAAAAAAGCGACAAAATCGCTGAATTAGCCGAGAAGACCGGCATAGTAGCAGCCGTAGCATCGGCCAATAGCTGGGGATAAGTCAACAAACCGTTATTAACCATTTGAAGAAGCTTGAATTCACAAAGAAGCTCGATGTATGGGTGCCACACACGTTGACGCAAAAAAATATCTTTGACCGTATCGACGCATGTGAATCGCTGCTGAATCGCACAAAATCGACCCGTTTCTGAAGCGGATGGTGACTGGCGATGAAAAGTGGGTCACTTACGACAACGTGAAGCGCAAACGGTCGTGGTCGAAGCCCGCTGAAGCGGCTCAGACGGTGGCCAAGCCCTCATTAACGGCCAGGAACGTTCTGCTGTGTGTTTGGTGGGATTGTCAAGGAATAATCTATTATGAGCTGCTTCCCTATGGCCAAACGCTCAATTCGGACCTGTACTACCAACAACTGGACCGCTTGAAGGTAGCACTAATGAAGAAGAGGTCATCTTTGATAAACAGAGGCCGTATTGTCTTCCATCAGGACAACACCAGGCCACACACTTCTTTGGTGACGCGCCAGAAGCTCCGGGAGCTCGGATGGGAGGTTCTTTTGCATCCGCCGTATAGTCCGGACCTTGCACCAAGTGACTACCACCTGTTTTTGTCCATGGCGAACGAGCTAGGTAGTCAGAAGTTAGCCACAAAAGAGGCCTGTGAAAATTGGCTATCCGAGTTTTTTGCCAATAAGGAAGCGAGCTTCTATAACAGGGGTATTATGAAGTTGGCATCTCGTTGAGAACAAGTCATCGAACAAAACGGCGCATATTTGACTTAAAACAGATGATTGTAACTAATTTTATGAACAAATGAAAATTCAAAAAAAATACCGCAGGGCTTTTTTGACAGCCTAATATAAAGTTTCAGTCTTTCTAGTGTTAAAGGCACTTCAAATAGATCAATTTTTATTTTAAATTAAATTAAAATCAGTATTTCGAAAATTTGTATAAAATTTCAAGGCACGATCGCATTGTTGACGTAAGACCATAAAATTATTTTATTCATTTTTTGTTTTTTTTTAGAATTATTTTAGAATATATGAAAATTGGAGGGGAATTTAGGTATTTTTTAAAATTATTTGTTAAATTTCTGCTATACCCCATCGGGAGCGCTGCATTGGCGGTTAGTAGGAGGCTGCATCGCCCCAGTTCTTCAGTCAACTCCGCTTGGGAACGGGTTGGCTCGCAGCGGTTGGTTACCCTTTATTATGACTCAGTTTCCATATATGCTTTCACCCGCACTTGCTGGATGCAGTGTGCCCCCAAAATTTCATTAAAAATTTGAAGCTGGTTCTTTGCCGGGTTCGAGAATTAGTTACATGACTTTCTCAAGGTTTTATCCTTTACAACCTATATGTAAGTGCCATTTATGTTTGTTCATGTGGAAACTGATAATCACACTTCTAAATTCACATAAATTTTCTTGCGACAAAAATTATGAAAATCAATTCGGGTTTTATGGCTTCAGACATTATCTTTGAATACATCGATTATTTTAACTCATTAGTATAAAGTTTTCGTGGCCCTGAAAAGATCCGTTAGTTTGTGTCGTTTAATGAAAGCAGCTGAACATGGTGGATTCAGCAGCTGGACAAATGGCGCAATTGATTTCACCGCGGGTGAGTTGACACATCACGGCGCAGTTGACACCCTTTGGTATCGCATAAAAACAACAACAATGTGTGCGTGCGATGCAAAACATATAGATGTACTCTGTGTGTGATAGCAGCGTTAGGAAAGAATGTTGTCTGCTCGATAGCTCGATAGCAAAACATATAGATGTACTCTGTGTGTGATAGCAGCGTTAGGAAAGAATGTTGTCTGCTCGATAGCTGGATTGAGACTGTGCTTTGAAATCACGAATGGCTTTTTCATGTTTTTTACGCAGGTTTTTTACGAGGTTTTTTTTGTGGATTTTTCAATTAACGCGGTGTTTTTACGCGGATTTTTCAATTAACGCGGATTTTCCAATTTACGCGGGTTTCTTCTAAGCGCTGCCCGCGTGAAAAATCAACCAGAGCAATATCACATCTCTTCTTCAGCTCACATTTTCCCCTCATGCTCCCTCAGAGCATATGACAGTAATTAGTAGTGATGAAACGGATATTAGTTTGGTCGGATACCGAATACCGGATATCCGGCAAGCTTCGAGGCCGGATAGCCGAATGTTCGGCTTATTATTTGCGTATATGAAACTGGAAGAAACTGCATGTGTGCATGAACCAAAATTTTATTCTAGGGATTAGGATCAACATATTTTTAAATTAATATAATGAACGATGATAAAATTTTTCATTGAAGGATTCATTTGCGACTTAAACTCCGGTCTTGCGCAATTATTAGACTGTTCCTTGGGTGTGGATAATGGATGTCCGCAGAGGCAAATCATCAATCTGTTTCTATACCCAAGGCAAATTGAATAGAATTTTTAGATGGAAGGTGCTGGAATAGGCACCTGAATATTTATTTAGGATGTGTAAAAAAAAACATAAAATCAAAAACAATGAAAATATTTTTTCTACTAAACTTGTTATTAACTTATATTTCGGATAATTTGTCCAACTGTTTCTTACGGAACCTTCATTGTATAACATTGGAATTTGTTTTTGTTGTTTTAAAATCAAAATATTGCTAGATCGTGTAAAAGTTGTCTGCAAATAAAGTACCTTAACTGATTCCTTTATTCCCTTATAATTGCCTTCCTTGTGCAAGTTTCTGTCATTCGAGCTTCAAAACGACGCTGGCCACGTCCTTACTGTCATCAGGGGAAGGGAAGGAATGTTAGTTTGATATTCGGATTCAAACTGAGATTCACTGAGGTGAGTGATGTGATTCTGAAAACTCGAACTCTCAACTATTCGGCGAAACGAGATTTTGAAATTAATATCCACTGAGAAAACTCCTTCAAAAATCTTCGAACTATATATTTTTTCATCACTCGTATTACATTTCAATAAATTTTTCATTTTTTTTTTTGACTGAGGTAATTGCTACTATGGAGATTCGTCGTTCACAGGCGAAGTTCAGCAACATACTATCAACTCTTCGATACTATCTTTCGTTGAAACCGAGTACCGTTTTCTATTACTATAACGGTGTCGTCATAGAAGCCCCGAATTAATTCGTGAACAGGTTCACTAGACAATAATATTGGGTTAGAAAAAATATAAGCTATCAAATGGTTGAATAAAGCATTTAGTATGATTCCTTTTTGTGGTGGCTAAGAGCAGAGCACACGAACATACACAAAGAGTTAAAAAGGTTTAGGAAAAAATAAATATTTTTGCAATGTTAAACATGTACATTTCAAAAGAAAAGGTATTTCCAATACATTTTTATCGCGGTTTTTTCTGCATAAACATATAACATCATATAAACATATTAACTCAACGTTTTCCGCCTTTCCTTTGTTCTGTTTCTTATAGTGGCTCAGTGGCTAGTAAGGGAACCCGAGGCAAGAGTGCCATACAGGGCAAGAGTGCCCATCTGATCATTTTGCCTATTTCCATCTTTTACAATTATTTAACTACAGAACTTTGTTTTATACAGGTACAGCATATATCTCACATATTATCATCCAGAACATTAAATATTTTGACGTAGAACTACGTCTTTCATTAAGGGTGTCAAATCAGAAAACAGGTCACGTTGTTATGAAATAAAGTTAACGTTAATAACTATTTTGGCGATTTACATACTAAACGAATCGGAAATTCCGTAAGATTTGTTTAATATGCCATACATTAGAATCCCCTTGTTAGTAAATGGTTAAAATTCATGAAAACTTTAAGTGTTTCTATTTTCCCATACATTTGTTCTGTCCATTTGAGTGCTTTCCCGAACAGAGCTATCAATAACGAGCAACTTATCGAGGACCAACGGAGGGGAAATCGTAGGATTTAAAGTCTCCGTGAACAAAGGAAAAGAAGAAGAATAAAGGGAAATACTAGAATAAAGGGTAAATAGAGTATAAACAGTGGATCTCACTGAGGCAAACTTTCATTCGGCACCGGACTGTTGAGTAATCCAGTTCACTTTGCTTTCGCTGTGCTTCGATCTAAGATTGGACCCCACCAGTGGTAATCCATCTTGGAAATCGTCGTTTAATTTTTCTGTTCGTTTTTCGCGTTATTCGTATCGTGTGTTCTTCTTTCCGCGTCATAAATTGGACGCTTCGCGTAGTGTGCGATGAGCAAGAAGAAGAGGAAGGCAGGCTCGAGCCCTTTAAAAAACGAACGCATTGCCCAAAGTACGTAGAATAAAAGGTAAGGGATATTTCCTGTGTATACACACGGAGAGCGCATGTGTTACAAACACAACGAAGTTAGTAATAACAAATCCTCAATTAGTTCGCAGTTCTGAAGTTTTTTAAATATTTCTCGATTTTAAAAGTTTCAAAAATTCTGAAAAGAGACAAAATCGCAAGTCGTGCCGAATGTAAACACGATAATGTACCGCTTTTTCAGTGCAAGTAAGTTTTTATGTGGTTTTTTATCGATTTCATACTGAACAGGTTTTGTTTACTACAGCGAAATGTTGAAGTACCACGTCCCGCGAAGCCGGAACAGAATAATTTCGAATGAGATAAACTAATTGGAGATGTTTTCAGCTATCCAATGCATTCGCTCCTTGGATCGGGAACGGGAACGACACTGCTTCGATATAACCTCTCAACACATTTGTTTATCGGATTGCATTATTTTTATAGTACAGGTGCGATAATTTTACAGTTTAAAATTTTAAAATAATTAAGTAAACTGCTATTTCATCATTTCGAAACATTTTTGGAGACAGTCCATGTATTTGAAAAATTAAAAACTGTTTAAATTTATATGGATTCGATCGATGGTTTATTACTATTTCTTGCTTTTTTCCTTTGCCTACCACACTTGAACAAAGCAGGGAGTAGACTACCTTCTTATTCCACGTACTTTGCGCATTGCCAGGGGCAATAATCATCTAATGATGCACGCGGTGTTGGTGCAGTGAAAAGCGCTCGCACTGAACCGAGCCCTCGCGAATGTGACACCGCACCGAACAACAACGAAGTAGGCGATTTCGGCGCGTCGGTCGAAAATGTAAACGCCCAGGCAGCAAGCAAAATCAAGCTCAATCCGCTGGTGGTGAAGGCGGTCGCTCTTGACAAACTCATCAGCGAATTCGCATCGATGGGTGTTACAGCAGAGTACAAGCTGTGTGGCATAATTCGGTCTTTTCCAAGCAGTTAACATTGTTTATTTTCCGTCTTCATAAGGGCATCGTTTGTGCCTTTGAGAATGCATCAATGCATTAAACTGACGTTAGCAGCGAAGCAGACGTTAAAATTGTGCACCAAAAAATTATTTGAGAATACTAAGCATCTTGAATATCTTACTGGAATGTTATAAGTTATTTGGGTTCGCGTGCCAGTCGCAAAACTGCCTTCAACTAAGATTGCATTTGCGCTAATATTGATCATAATGAAGCATTGCTACTGTTTTCGAGGTTGTTATTAACAAAAAAAAGTTAATAACAACCATCAAGAAAAGTAAATGTTCTGGAATTTTGTATGTGATTAGGTTTTGCTTGCCAGTAGCAAAACTTCCTCCACTAAGGGAGACAGCTGCGCTTATCTCGAGGATAAGAATGTAATGCAACTCTTTTCGAGGCCAGTAATATTAACAGAAGCGTTTCTTTTGAGAATAGCGCAAAATGATGAGAAATGTTTATATTGCTAGTAGTTTCAAGCCACCAATGTATAGCTCTGTATGCATGCTATGGTGAACGCTTGTTTGGCGCTTGGTTTACGCTTAGTTTGTACGATCGATATCTAGAGGTGCGATTCCTTTGAGGCAATACTAAATAACATGTAGCATGATATTTGATACTTGCAACTGTTGTCATTGTTGTTGTTTACATGCGGTGCCAAAGATATATTGATGTAGTTATGAGATATGGAATAATGGTGCTGGTGCAACATGTATATAATCGACTGTAGCCGAGTCTATGTCAATTTCGAAAAAGGCCACCGGAATAGCCTTCGAGGTAAATTTTCAATGCATGAAATAAATTGCGACATACTATTGTTTTGCGAGGGCAAGAATGAATCATCAATCAGTTGTTTCTAAAATTTCACAGCATTATAGAATAATATCCGAAGGTATAAACAAGCGACTTATATAAAATAACAGCGTAGTTCTACGTCAACAATGCGGTCGTATCTTGGACACAACCTCCTATAATTTTTTTATTGGAAAACAGATAAATACTAACTGAGCTTCTTACAACTGCAATCTATATAAGAACGCACAGGCTCAAATTAACGAAATACCCTCAATTTCTATATGTTGGCATGACTCCACTCATAAATACAAATAGAATATAATTTTTTTTTCAACTTACTGTATGAACTAATTTAAATCGTACGGATTTATTTCAATAAAAATAAATTTGTTATCTCTCAACTTCCGGGGCAAAAGGAGTCATTATTACCGGGGTAAAAATGCCATAGTCGTAACCACGAATTCGATCTGTCAAACGCAAATAGTGTAATCGTGGTTGTCGTGGATCATATGAACGGATTTCGTTCCAAAACCAGTGGCAGATGGAATCTATGGTTGTTTCCGTACATTCTGTAAATCATGGAGACGAACTGAGGAGGAATATAGTTTGCCCAGAAGAATATTGGCCAAATATGTGCAGAAGTTAGGCCGTTCTAGAACTGTGTTTTCTGAATAATAGGAGGAGTAGTTCGTGAGTCACATCCTTAATATGTAGAAGTTATTTTATGGGCTGACAACACACGACATCCCGAACCAAGGGTATAAAATCGCAGAGTGAAATAATTTAGATCACTCTTTCGACAAAATATTCAAACTGGCCGGATAAGATTGTCTTGCCGGTTTTCGCGAACGCCACTAGAACTTGAGTTTGCGTTCTTTGAAACCACCGTGAATTTTCACAATTTTTGCTTTTTTCATCAAAAATTATATTTTTATAAATGAATCATTTTCATAGTAAACATAACTTTTGAACAATTTGAAGCATAGCTAAACCTAAATAGGAGTATAAATGAACAAACCAGCAAAAAAATAGAAAAAATATAACAAAAGAGCATTCAGAAACGCGTATTAGCTTAAGGTGACACTATTGCCCCGGGTTCTCCTAATCCTTTATCCTTTATTTTGTTCATGTTATTTTTGTTTTATTCTCATTGACGTGTGGGGCTTGTGTTTTCCTGATGCTGAGGAATGTGATATAAATAACAAACATACCATAAACTTTCACAATTTTTTTTTCGATGGTTTTATCAACAAAAACCCACAGTTATAGTCTGTTGTACTGATTTCAATCACTGAAATTATCGATAATGTTTTGAGATGAATCCTGACTTCACAATAAAGAACACCTGATAGTAGTGTGGGAAAAGACAGAAACAACACATTTACATAATTGGGGGGACGATTTTAAAATATAAATAAAACATAACAACGCTGTACTTTTTCGTGTGTGATTACAATCCTCAAACTCTTGAGCAGCTTCAAAAAATCTACTTTTGTCAAGCCATAACTGACGAATTTCATGCCAACTCGTCTTAGGAGTTGGCAGCACCATTTCAGATAGCAGTGAAACGTTGTGGGTGTAAAGACATGGGTCGTTTAAGCAAATTTTCATACCATTCTGAATCATATTTCGGACATTTTGTTCTAATATCTTGAAATGCTTCATGCACTGTTTATATAACTGTAAAATTAATATCACAATTACTTCTTTAGAGTAATCCCTTGGTTTCACTATCATTTCATATGAGAACTACATTTGAATTATAGCATAATCGGTAAATATCTGACAACACTACTCATTATCGTTTGTGTTTGACGTTTGCTTAGCGTGAGCACGTAGAATTTACCCGTTCATAAATATTTAAATTTCTCCCGTGTTTCATCAGTTCTCATCATCGTCAACCGTTTACTGTGATTGCTTGGTAAGTGTTTCGCAGTTGACTATAAAATATAATCAAGTGTAATGTAATTTTCGTTCAAAAAATTACAAAATAAAGTGTCCGAAATTCGAATTCAATCTGTCCGAAATTTGAGTTAGTGTCCGAAGTTTGATTTTTATTCGCTTCATTTGAAAAGCATTTCATTCGATGATTTTTTTTATGTTTTCAATCAAATAGGTACCAAAGTAGAAAGCTTAAAAGCATATTGAACTAATTTATTAAAAATATCAACCAAATATTACCTGTGCAAAAAGTTTAGATCTGTTTCCTGCGTCCGAAATATGATTCAGAACGGTACTTGAAATATTCGAAAAAGAATTAGAAGACTTTTTGGAAAAAGCCAAAATTTTTTTCTTAATTTTTTACAAAAAATTAAAACATAAAACTATGATATCTACAAAATTCATGTCAAAGGATGAAATGTACGAAATTGTTTGAATTTTCAAAAAAAATATCAACAATTTTTTGGAAAAAAATTTCGCTGACAAAAAAAGTTATTTAAAAAACTGAAATTAATTTTTCTCAAAAACGTATTTTTTTCAAATTCCCAAAAATATATATATGAATAGCCCTTACAATTTCTAACAAGTAGTCCATACATCGGAAGATGGGCACTCTTGCAGGGAAAAAGTTTTTCGAATTACAACTTTTTCATGTTTTTTTTGAAAAAAATACAACTTATCCTAATTTTGTTCGAAGTCAAGATAGCGATATAGTGTATTCGACGAAGTTTCAGATATTATTGAAATATGCACTTTTGTCGAAGACATCAACTTTCTATCTTTTATAGCTTTTGGAATATAAGTCATTCTTGTATGAAGACTCCTGAAAAAAATAGTGTTTTGCTCGGAACATTTTTGTGTGTAAATTCTCACGTTTGACATGTTCTTGACATTTTTCATGCAAATTGCGATAATTTATACATAAAATTTAACGAATAGAACATTAATAGCATTTTTTCGAAAAAAAAAACATGAAAAAGTTGTTGTTCGAAAAACTTGTTCCATGTAAATGTGCCCATCGTCCGATGTATGGAAAACTTGTTGGAAATTTTAAGGGAAAGAAGAAAGAAGAAAGAAGCATATTTTTTTGGGAAAAATTAAATTTAATTTTCATTTTTTTTTTACAATGAAATTGTTTTCCAAAAAATTTTTTGATAATTTTTAATGAAAACCTACGCAATTTCCTACATTTGATTCTCTGACCAACGTTTTGTAGATCTAATAGTTTTAAAATAAATTTTAAATTAAATTAAAAACCCAAAATTAAAAAAAAAATCTACAGAAAAATCTATCCGACCTACAAAATTTTAGTCAAAGAATGGAATGAAGGAAATTATTTGGTTTTCATTAAAAATAACCACAGATTTTTTTGGAAAAATATTTAATTGAAAAAAAAATATTTTGAAAATTTAAATTCATTTTTCTCGAAAACATAAGCTTTCAAAACTCTGAAATAAATAGATGTAAATAGCCCTTAAAATTTCCAACAAGTCTTCCATACATCGGACGATGGGCTAATTTGCATGGAAAAAGTTTTTCGAACAACAAGTTTTTCATGTTTTTTTTCGAAAAAAATGCTATTAATGTTCTATTCGTTACATTTTATGTTTAAATTATCGCAATTTGCATGATCTGCTCTGTATTTAGAAACATGTCAAGAATATTTTTTTTTTCTGTATTATAGTGATTTTCAGCACTTTTGGCTGGTTCGTCACTTTTGCTTCCATTTTTGGAAGAATATCGGGAGTGAGAATTGAACTCGTGATCTTGAGCGTGAAAGGTATGGATGTTACCACTACGCCAGATCGCCTCCGCGTGTCAAGAATATGTTAAACGTGAGAGTTTACACACAAAAATGTTACGAGCAAAACATAATTTTTTTCAGGAGTCTTCATACAAAAATGACCTATATTCCAAAAGCTATAAAAGATAGAAAGTTGATGTCTTCGACAAAACTTTATATTTTAACAAGATCTAAAACTTTGTCGAATACATTGTATCGCTATCTTGACTTTAAACAAAATTAGGATAAGTTGTACTTTTTTCAAAAAAAAAAATACGAAAAAGTTGTTGTTCGAAAAACTTTTTCCCTGTAAAAGTGGCCATCTTCCGATGTATGGACGACTTGTTGGAAATTGTAAGGGCTATTTATATACAGGTCGGACTCGATTATCCGAAGTATTGGTTTTATTTTCACAACGGATAATCCAGTCAAAACATTTTTTTTCTTTATTTGTTTTTTTTTGCATGTATTTTTCGTTTTTTTGAAAATAACAGAGGAATTTTATTTTTGATTCATCCCCTTAAGGTCAGAAAACATCTTTCTCACATGAAAAAAATAAATTTATCCAGATTATCTCAGGAGGTGATAGACGATCATATTTGATGAAAAAAATCCTCCTACGCATATGTTCGAATTTCAACAATGACAGAGTTATAGAACTTTGTTTTTGTTTCGGACTCTGTTGCTTCAAACTGGCTCTACATTAAAAATTACGCTACGCAAGACGATTCTGATGCTTTCATTTGAAAGATGAGAAAATTTAGTACATGATATAGTAGTGGAACAACTAAATTAGTGAATTTTAATAACATTTTGGAAGTGAAACACTTAAAAGTTAATAATTTTTAATGTGTTATTATTAATTTTATCCTAAAAATTTATATTAAACTAGATTGTTACTATCAATTAAAATGAAGTTCTTGAAGATTGTTACTATCAATTAAAATGAAGTTCCGCTCCACAATTTGTTCTTTGACGCACAACTTCTATCTTTCTTAATTTGGCTGCAATATCGATAAACAATTCCTGGTAAAATCAAGCAAAATCTTCGAAAATCACGGTTTTTACCACACTGTACATGTAATAGCCACTTAAACTTCACCTTAACGTTGAAAGGTTACATTTCTTCATGAAATAAGCCGTATTTGAAATATAAAAACAATATTTTTTTCCAAACTGAATATAATCGAGTCCAAAATTGTATATAATCGAGTCCGACCTGTATTGTATTCTATTAGTCAAATCATTTCATTTAATACCAATATTGAGGGGATTGCAAAAAATACATAGTCGACCATTTAGTGGCGGCGACCTTTTCGAATTTATGTTGTAGTGTATTCTCCAAATCAAGCCATTCTGTCATTTTTTTGCGGCGGCCAAATTGAATTTTTAAAGATCATGGAAAACGCATTATATGACAGTAGATTTAAATGTATGTTCCAAATTTCAGATCAATCATTCAACAGGAACGGGGTCAATTTTCTATTAATGTGGGACAACTCTACAAACATTCAAACATACATACAAACAGGTCAAGCTGAATGAAACCATTCAAAAAGTAATTAGTTGTTTGGGGACTGCGGACATCTTGAAATTGGATTTTTCATTATCTGCTATGTTCTACTGGTCGAGAACTTTCTGTTGATACATTTTTGGGCATTTTTCATAGATAACTGTGTTCTACTAGTCAAGCCCTTTCATTTGATACCCATATGGATGGAGTTCTGAGAAAATATGTAATCCGCCATTTTGTGGTGGCCGCCATCTTGGATTTGCATTTTTCATAAACAACTGCATTCTACGAGTCAAGCCCTTTCTTTTGATACCCATACTAGCTATTCAATATAGAATTATTATACAAATTATTCAAAATTTCCGAAAATCAAAAATAAAATACTCCGGATAATCGAATCCCGGATAATCGAGTCCGACCTGTATATATTTTTGGGAATTTAAAAAAAAACGTTTTTGAGAAAAATTAATTTTAATTTTTTAAATAACCTTTTTGTCAGCGAAATTTTTATTCCAAAAAATTTTTGGAATTTTTTGTAAAAATTTAAACGATTTTCCACATTTCATCCTTTGACATGAATTTTGTAGGTATCATAGTTTTTATGTTTCAAATTTTCGTTAAAAATTTAAAAAAAAATTGGATTTTTCCTAAAAGTAGTCTAATTCTTGTTCGAGTATTTCAAGTATGCAAAGTTGCTTAAATGACCTTAAATGACATGTCTTTACATCCACAACGTTTCACTGCTATCTGAAATGGTGCTGCCAACTCACAAGACGAGTTGGCATGAAATTCGTCCATGTAAATTAAATTATTCCATTCGAAATATAGAAATTTAGGTTGCGATTATTTGCGATAAAAATCACAAATACATAAATTAGGATCGTGTAACAGTAGTAAAGGTTCAATTCCGGTAATTTTACCAAGAAGAACAGCGTCTCTGTTCTTATGTTTTATTGGCATGATTCTTATTGTTGTCCGTTTGCTGTCGTGCAAAATTGAAGTGATTGTTGAAAAAAAAAGGTAGTGTTCGTTGGTTATGCTCTGAACTTATAATAATTTATATACAACTTTAAATATAACCAAGTTAGTGATTTCCGAAACTGTATTCAATACATTTTGTCGTTGTAATTAACCTTAGTTGCATCAACCATTTCATCAATTGTTTAACTACATATGAGTGATGATTACAACGAAAGCATTTGCTAAATTGAATCTTGCATTGGCTCACATTTCCAGAACAATCACCGCTCATAAAACTAGCCATTTATTCGGCATTCTCTTCACATTACACCTGAAAAGAAATGAATGACCAGCAATAATATTTACAGAATCAAAGAATCTAAACATTATTTACACGAATGTCGCCCAAAATAGCCACAATAGAATGAATAATTTGCCGTCATATCCATTTGTTTACTCCATAAACGTCCAAACAGGGTATCGCCTGAACAAACATTCCGTTTTCACTTTTTTGTGTCCATACTTCTTCTTGTGCCTCTTCCTCTGCTTCTCTTCTATGGAATATATTTTTTATCACTCCACTTCATCATCAAACACCATATAAACTCTCCCTCGCCGTATTTCACCAGTAGAGCCTCGGCTTAGAGAGCAGGCCGCCCCCTCCGAACCGCTTGGCCGTGTTTATAGCTATTTGACCGTGTTCCGCTGGAAGATGGAAGGCAGAAGGAATCGCCCCAGCCGAATGACCATCAATCAAAGCTGCTTCTTCGCGCCGTGGCCACTCGCTGTTGTTTGACCGGCATCGAACCGTTCTCCGCTCCGCCAACAAAAACAAAAGTTTTTTTTTCTCTCTCGGGAGGGAAATTATATACGCGTACCAGCAATAATCAGCGGAGGGAGCCATTCGTGTTATCCTTTTCCCCCCGTGTGATCACTCCCGGAGCGAATGATGGAGCGGGGAGTGTTTCCTACGGTGAAAGCGACACTTTTCATCTCTTTAGGAATATTTTTCTTTAATATTACGTTTCTTTGTTGCTCTTTTTCATTTCTGTAGGCTGCCTCCACTCATTTGATGTCATTTTAATGTTTCTCTATTATCCATTAATGATCGCAACTTCTGGTCGAGCACCGCCACCAGAACCCGCAGAGGCGCAAAGGAGGAGAAACGAAATGGAAATCGACCTCAACAATGGACGGAATCTGAAGAATAGGAATAAGTGTCACCTTTTTTATTTGGTCATTAATATTCTATAAATATTGTGAACGTGAATGTTGTCATTCTTCATTCTATCGCCGGAACAGATGCTGAGAAAGAATGGTAATGAGCTCAACTCGCAGACGATTAATGTGTTGGACGAAAAGAAAGGTTCAAAGGCACGGAGCCAGGTCGATTTCGCACTTATAGGTGAACCACCGCGAGGACATAACTCACTTCTAAATGACTTCTCGCCGTGTTATTTAATGCGAAGGTGGAGCACATCATTAATAATATTTTGAATAAAAACATACATGGCATGCGGTTGGAGGACATCCAAATGGCTGCAAGTGTGAAGAAACGGTAATCAAACTGCAACTTCGAGTGCCGCCCTCTCTCACGTGGGACACACGAGTCCAGTCAAGAGGGAATGCCAAATGAATGTGGAAGAAGAAAAAGAAACAATAAAGCATAAGAGATAGGAACGAAAAAAGGCTCTCCCGGAATGGTTACAAGTGAAATAATGACACATATTTGTTGGCACTATGCCACCCTCGCGCGGTGCACAGAAAAGGGAAAGAATGCGAGGGTGTGAAATTTTAAAGTGTAAAAGAAACTATGCTGAAAGCGACTGGATGCATATTAATATGACTTATGAAGACTTCAGGACGTTGAACCACACGCAGGGAGTGGTGGCGAGATGTTGAGTGAAAAAAAAGGAACGCTGCCATCATGCAAATGGCAGTAGCTTTCCGGTCTGGAGACTTCATAAAAAGAGGACGTGAAACAAAATTCCTGAGAAAATGAAACTTTCTACAGGAAAGATATATACGCTTACAGAATGTCAAGGAGTAGACTGGATGTCGTTAATGGATATTTCAAAGCTATCAATGGGCAGAATCGCTTCAGGTCAGGATGTCTTTGATGTATTATTTTTAACAACTCGCTTAATTGTTGCCAACGGCCTTTTTTGTATTGGATGTTGTTATACACACCTTAACACACGTGGAGCGAGACTTTGAGAAATCTAGTACAGAAAAAAATCATCTAATGAAATCTTCAAACCCTACAATGCAGCAATTTATTTATATGTTAACTAATGGTTTAACACGTTGAGCCCCGAGTCGGTCCCCAGGGACAACACTGAGTTTTTTGTTAGAAGAGCGCTGATCACTGGGACTGACAATTTCAAAATTGAAAAGTAAAAAATATAGAGTTTGATTTCGGATGGGTTACAAAATGTAACTACTTTTCAGTTGAATTTTTGACTGTTTTCTTTTCCTACAATACATATTTTTGGGAGCTGAAACCAACACTGAAATTGTGCAACGCTTTTGATGCGGGATGAATGAAAAATCAGCAAGAACTGTGTGAGGCTCAACGTGATATATATTTAGCGTCAAAACTAACATTCCGGGGGTTCGGGTTCGATTCCCGTTCTGGTCGGTGGAATTTTTTATCAAAGAAATTTCCTCCGTCTTGAACTGTGGTCACGCGTATTCTAGAGCTTGCCATACAGAATGCATTCAAGACGTGTTATTTGG
Organism: Toxorhynchites rutilus septentrionalis; assembly: GCF_029784135.1. NCBI lineage: Eukaryota > Metazoa > Arthropoda > Insecta > Diptera > Culicidae > Toxorhynchites > Toxorhynchites rutilus. Next base: position 119,869,547 of record NC_073745.1, read on the forward strand.
CATAGAAATCCCAACCAAGTACTAATGAAAATGACGCAAGTAATACTACGTTGAGACGGCGAAGTTCCTCTAGGAACGTTAGTGCTATACAAGAAGAAGAAAATATTTCCGCCACGTTTAGTGCCAATCACCGACCAGGGAGGTATCTCCACCACCTGTTTCCTACCTATCAGACTCAACAACTCATGAGTGGAGGCAACGGCTCTACTTCCCTTCCGAAAGAAGACGTAACCAGAGATTTTTCGCCCCAGAAAATCCCAACGACGCCAGCTGGGATCGAACCCAGGTTACTCGGGTTGTGAGGCTGTTACGCTAGCCACACAACCACTTTCGCCGTCAGGAGACTACTTCATGAAAAGAGCCAAAGATTTTTCTTGATTTTTCACAAAAATTTCTAACTCGAAAACTGTAAGACCTACAAGATTTTGGTTAATTAAACAATAATTAAATGTAGGAAATTATAAAAATTTTCATGAAATAATACCAAAAAATTGAAAAACTAATTTACACTGAAAAAATATATTTTTAAATTTGAAATTCATTTTTCTCAAAAACACATATTTTTAAAATTCTCAAAAAGTAATACAAATACAGGTCGGACTCGATTATCAGGAGTATTGATTTTTTTTTCACTCCGGATAATCGAATCATAAAAAAACGACTTTTCTCTCGGTAAACGTAATATAATTATGATTCGCACTTATTTATCAAACAGGTTTATCTAGCTTGGACCCGTTTGAAGGTTTGTGACCTTATAATTTAGTAACTTTGTAATTTTGTTACCTTGTCTATAGCGCTGTACCACATTAATAGAAATTTAACCCCCTTCCTGTTGACCGTTTGATCTGAAATTTGGAACACTTATCTCTGGTGTCATTATAAAACTGCGTATTACATGATCTTGAAAATCCAAGATGGCGACCGCTACAAAATGGCGAATTATGTACATATTTTCACAGTTCTGGGAATTGAAATAACTAATTACGTTTCAAATATATTAGTTTTATTCAGCTTGACCGGTTTGTATGTATGTTTGAATGTTTTTCCATGATCTTGAAAAATTCAATTTGGCCACCGCTAAACATGACTGAATGGAGGAAGTCAATGAGAACACAAAACATAATAAACAACATAAATTCAAAAAGTTCACCGCCACTAAATGGTCGACTATGTATTTTTTGCAATCCACTCAATATCGGTATCAAATGAAATGATTTGACTAATAGAATACAGTACATCATGAAAATATTCCGAAAAAAATTAGGTAAGAAATAAACGTTAGATTTCCATTATCCACAGTTAGTTGTTTCATCATATACCTCACGATTTTATTTTAGCCTCACCATTGCCTAGATTAATGAAGGAATGGATGTGATAACTCGCCTAATCAGTTTCTAGCTTTTAGTACATTAAATATTTTAACTTGAAATGTTTTTTTTACTTATTTTATTTTCTAGTTTTTAGTAAATTATCTGTATCGTTAATATACTTGTCTACAATAAAACCGTTCAACTTTTTTAGAAAAAAAAAAAAATATTTCCTACCTAACTTTCTTCGGAATATTTTGATGATGTACTGTATTCTATTAATCAAATTATTTTATTTGATACCAATATTGAAGGGATTGTAAAAAATACATAGTCGACCATTTTGTGGCGGCGACCTTTTCGAATTTATTTTATTCATAATGTAGTGTATTCTCCAAGTAAAACCATTCAGCCATTTTTTAGCGGCGACCAAATTTAATTTTTCAAGATCGTGGAATATGCAGTTTAATAATGTAAAATTAAAGGTATGTTCCAAATTTCAGATCAATCAGTGATCAGGAACGGAGTCAAATTTCAATCAATGTGGGACAACTCTACAAACACTAAAACATACATACAAACAGGGCAAGCTGAATGACCCAATTAAAAAAAAAAATTGTTTATTTGGGAACTGCGGCCATCATGGATTTGGATTTTTCATGATCATGTTTCATTTAATACCCATATTGATGGGGTTCTGAGAAAATATGTAATCCGTCATTTTGTAGTGGCCGCCATTTTTTATTTGAATTTTTCATAAAAACTATGTTTTACTGGTCAAGCCCTTTGATTTGCCCGTATTGGCTTTTCAATATGGAATTATTATACAAATTATTCATAATTTCCGAAAATCAAAAATAAAATATTCCGGATAATCGAGTCTAAAATTCCGGAAAATCGAATCCCGGATAATCGAGTCTCTCTGTAGTCCATACAATTACCAACAAACCAACTATACATCGGGAGATAGGCACTTTTACAAGAAAAAAGTTTTTCTTACGACAACTTTTTCATGTTTTCTTTGAAAAAATACAACTAATTCTAATTTTGATTTAATTTATAAAAATCACCAACTTCCCAATCATAACTAAATAGATTTTTGAGTGGACAACCGCTTACATACAGATTTGTGTGATTTCAATAGCGAGTGACTAATATGTCACCAAGAGATCAGCCATTTTGAAGATGTTTTAGACTTTAGCCGCAGAGCACAAGTCTTACCTTCACCGTTGACAAAATACGAAAGAGGCCAAGAACTTGTGCTGCGCGATTGGGTTAGATGATGTAGGGTTGGGACGAACCTCAACACGGGTGAAATATAGGCTGCGTCGCATAGGTAGGGTGTGTATAAAAGGATAGACTGCGCATTGCAGGCGAAAGACGTGGGATTTAAAGGGAGGATTACATTCACCATCCACACAAATAGCATGTTTTCAAAGTTATTTCTAAGATATTGAAACAAGTTTTCGGGCCAATAAATATCAAACATATAAATTTTAGACATTTTATTTTTCGAACAAAACAATTACCATAACACTTCGTTAAACCGGAAAATAATGTTTAATGCTTGAAACCGTGCACCTTTAACGTAACTTTCTTGTTTTCGAAGCATCAAACTTACACTCCGATACAGAAATGAAAGACGTAGTCCTACGTCAAAAATTATATGAATAACCCAAACAATTGCCAACAAGTCATCCATTACATATTAACATATTATCATCCAGTCATCGGAAAAATCAGGATTGTTCTTAAAATGTAAAGATAAAATGTTAAATAGAAAAAAACAGTTTATTGATCATGTAATATAAAAACACCTTTGTTACGGGAGAAAATCGACGACTGACGGACTGGAAACTAGAATCAAACCCTTCCCGACACATTTGGTACTTCGACCGACCAAACTAAGATAATTTTACGAACCTTTCTTGCACTTGGGATCAACGAGAAGAACGTTTCGAGCGACTTTCGCACTTCACTTGAATTCCAGAACACTAGATAGTTTCACTATTTCACTTCGATAGTTTATTTGCGACCGAACCATGCACTGAACAGCCCTATTTATACGGTACACGTTACAGTAAATTCAATTGTTGCATCTTTGCTGTTGTTATTCTAGAATATTCGCACTAAACAATGGAGCTTTTTTGACGTAGGACTACGTCTTTCATTTCTATACCGGGGTGTAAAATCAAAGTTTCGAAAACGAAAGCGTTACGACGGAGACCGAGATTTTGAGCGTTAATAGCTCCTGAACAACTGAACGAAATGGTATGATAAACACTTCATTCGAAAGACAAAATGTCTACGCGTTCTATACTTGTTACTTTTTGACCCAAAAACTTGTTTCAATAGTCTTAAAATTGCTTTCAAAACAGGCTATTGAAATCACCAATCGGTATATAAGCGAGCGCCGCTCGGAAATCCACTCAGTTCTAATTGAACAGCGATTGGAGCATGTTGTCGCTGTTGTGGTGAAGCTCTTCGTTTATCATGAAAGCGCGAATGAACGGTGTCACCAAGAGCCTGTTTGTGCACCCTATGCCAGAAGGGAATCCATCAGGAGGAGAGTGATGCCACAAACGGTTCCCTGGGAAGACATCGCTACACACACATACATGCGCGGAATTCTTTCCGTTTGGATGCCATTCAGCATCGAGAAAGTTCCGGAAAGATCTAATCATTGCTGGAAAATAATCTGCCAGTTCCTCTGGGAATTTAAAAATACATTCATGTGAAAGAGTTTATTTTAATGTTTTCTATCCATGTAACACTGTGACCAAATACATTTGGTTTTGTGATTTTTCAATCAATCGCAATTAACAGGATAGCTTCTGAAGATTATTCTTCCCCATCAGTAGGATATTTCCGTATCCAATATTGTATGCGCCCGCAATCGATTATTGCTCAGTCACCGAAAGTTCCGAGCTCAGAGAGTTCATTCCCCTCTAGTTTGACTTCCAAATTGCCATCGTAAACCACACCTTCTCTCGATTCAATCACACACAAAAAGCATACTTAAGCGATATTCTGGTGGTGAGACGCATTCATTTTTCGTGAGGACATCGACAAGACAACATCGTTGCCTAACGTGCTGGAGGAGGTGGACGGCGAAGGATCGACACATACACGCGCAGAATTCTTTCCGTTTGGATGCCATTCAGCATCGAGAAAGTTCCGGAAAGATCTAATCATTGCTGGAAAATAATCTGCCAGTTCCTTTGGGAATTTAAAAATACATTCATGTGAAAGAGTTTATTTGAATGTTTTCTATCCATGTAACACTGACCAAATATGTTTCAAGCAAGTGCTATTAACAGATGGTTATCGAGTTAGCATAAACCACTGGTGGGCTTCCAGTATCGAGGAAAATGTGGTAATATCTAATCGTTACTGAAAATAAACTGCCAGTTCCTCTGGGAATTTAAAAATACATTCATGTGAAAGAGTTTATTTTAATGTTTTCTATCCATGTAACACTGTGACCAAATACATTTGGTTTTGTGATTTTACAATCAATTGCAATTAACAGTATAGCTTCTGAAGATTATTCGTCCTCATCAGTAGGATATTTCCGTATCCAATATTGTATGCGCCCGCAATCGATTATTGCTCAGTCACCGAAAGTTCCGAGCTCAGAGAGTTCATTCCCCTCTAGTTTGCCTTCCAAATTGCCATCGTAAACCACACCTTCTCTCGATTCAATCACACACAAAAAGCATACTTAAGCGATATTCTGGTGGTGAGACGCATTCATTTTTCGTGAGGACATCGACAAGACAACATCGTTGCCTAACGTGCTGGAGGAGGTGGACGGCGAAGGATCGACACATACACGCGCAGAATTCTTTCCGTTTGGATGCCATTCAGCATCGAGAAAGTTCCGGAAAGATCTAATCATTGCTGGAAAATAATCTGCCAGTTCCTTTGGGAATTTAAAAATACATTCATGTGAAAGAGTTTATTTGAATGTTTTCTATCCATGTAACACTGACCAAATATGTTTCAAGCAAGTGCTATTAACAGATGGTTATCGAATTAGCATTAACCACTGGTGGGCCTCCAGTATCGAGGAAAATGTGAAAATATCTAATCGTTACTGAAAATAATCTGCCAGTTCCTCTGGGAATTTAAAAATACATTCATGTGAAAGAGTTTATTTGAATGTTTTCTATCCATGTAACACTGTGACCAAATACATTTGGTTTTGTGATTTTACAATCAATTGCAATTAACAGTATAGCTTCTGAAGATTATTCTTCCTCATCAGTAGGATATTTCCGTATCCAATATTGTATGCGCCCGCAATCGATTATTGCTCAGTCGCCGAAAGTTCGGAGCTCAGAGAGTTCATTCTCCTCTAGTTTGCCTTCCAAATTGCCATCGTAATCAACACCTTCTCTCGATTCAATCACGCACAAAAAGCATACTTAAGCGATATTCTGGTGGTGAGACGCATTCATTTTTCGTGAGGACATCGACAAAACAACATTGTTGCTGAGGGTGCTGGACAGCGAGGGATCGAGATCTGCCCTGAAACGCAAGCAGTTTGATTGAAACTGTGAGGGAGTACAGAGAAGCCAATCCTTCAGGAGAAGAGAAGGTGACCATCGAAGCAGCCACTACACACACACATACACGCACGGAATTCTTTCCGTTTGGATGCCATTCAGCATCGAGAAAGATCCGGAAAATAATCTGCCAGTTCCTTTGGGAATTTAAAAATACATTCATGTGAAAGAGTTTATTTGAATGTTTTCTATCCATGTAACACTGTGACCAAATATGTTTCAAGCAAGTGCTATTAACAGATGGTTATCGAGTTAGCATTAACCACTGGTGGGCTTCCAGTATCGAGGAAAATGTGGAAATATCTAATCGTTGCTGGAAAATAATCTGCCAGTTCCCCTTGGAATTGAAAATTACATTCAAGCGAAAGAGTTTATTTTAATGTTTTCTATCCATAAAATATCCATATAATACATTTGGGTTTATGATTTGCCAATCAAGTACAGTTAGCAGGAAAGCTTCTGAAGATTATTCTTCAGAACAAGGTTTTTCGCATCCTATATTGGATGCATAAAACCTTGTGCCTCCAACGTAACGCTCTCGTTTTCGAAGTCCCCCAAATATTCATATATTCATTCATTCAGAATGGATTTAGATTCAACTTCAAACAACCCTTGCAGTTATACCATAGATATAACCCACTTCCTGTTTTTTAGGGGGGTCTCCGTAGCCACATTGGTAGCGCGTTCGCTTAGTAAGCGATCGATCGTGAGTTCAAAACTCAGGGCCCTCATTGACCATCTTTGTGTTGTTACAGAATAAATACGTCCACGCAACAATCATCAGCGATGGAGATCGATCCACGGTCGAAATAAGATCGATTCATCCATACAACTGCTCTACTCTGCAAGAAACAGCGGGCTGCTGTTCTATAAATAACTCAACAATTGATCAATCAACTGTCTCCGCTGTCCGGTCTAACTGGATTATGGAAGAACAGAAGGAAAAAACTCTTACGCCTAAATGGCTACTGTATGAATGTGTACCATATGCAATGGTATAGAAGGGACTACTTTAACGCCGAAAAAATGGCAACTATATAATGTGCTAATTATAGATATGATAAACATGTGACATGTACACGATTAAAATTCGGCTCTGTTACAGCTAAAATGCTTATGAACCTAAAATAAACAAAAGATATAAAAAAATTGAGCTTTGTTTTACAGCGGTTCCGTTTCCATCCGTTCCAATTATATGACAATTCGATTGTTACTGTTTTGATTGTACAATGTTATTATTTGTATTTTGGTTTGTGTAATGCTGAACTGTGAGCGGTATGTACTGAATATTACGTATTACATTAGATAATAATGTTTATATCGTTGCAGGTAGTTGTTCCTGGAGCAAAAGCGTAAGTGGCGATAAACATTCTTGTGTACAGGCAATCCTGTTTTTGTGCGGTCCTTTTTTGCGCGATTTCTCGTTTGCGTGACTCTTTTTGTGCGATTTTATTATGACATCGGGTCTTGAATCACACAAAGCAATCGCACAAATAATAAAATCGCACCTAAACAGTCACACAAATGAGAAATCGCATAAAAAGCAACCGCACAAAAACAAGTTTGTTTGTATATAATGTACTTTACTATCTTGTGCGGATTCAGCGATTTCTCAGCTTATGTGAGTAGCGTTTTTTCGTGTAGTTTGTGTTTTAGATAAAATGTTAAAAATTCGATGTGTGCCCTTTTTTGTATACGACTTCTCGGTTCATGCGGAGCCGTAACAGTCTAATAATATTTTACAGGGATGCTGCCCTCTTTAAACACGAGCTTTTCTTTCGCGTTTATTTGTTCGTTCTATATGTTTAAGTTGGGTTTCTTATTCTTCTTTTTTGACGTAGGACTACGTCTAACCTTTCAATATAGGGGCCCATTTCAATATTTCGGTGTGAAAAAGTGTTCAGTTTTTGAGCGCTAATACCTCCTCAATTAATGAATAGATTATGGTTCAAAATACACACATTGAAAGGAAATATCCTCAGCAATTGTTTATATGCTACACATTACGGTTTTTCGGCTCATATAAAGTTCAAATTGATGAAAAGTTGGAAGAAAGAATTCCCTACTTTCCCATACATTTTCTCCGGGCTCCCGCAGCAAACACCTATTCATTACAAGCACCCACGGGTACGGGCGAAACGTATGGACAAGGTGAAGGAGGGAGACAAAAAAGAGATTAGAAATAAATATAGGCGGTTGCTACAACGTTAGCTATATGGCTATATAAAGTGAGCGATGGTAGGGCTTGGCCTTATTCTATCATCGGACGCCAAGCAGGGAAGACGCTATCTTGAAATTGATTTTCAGCATAAGAGATATCGCTGCATTTGTCGGGGATGTATGCGGTGCGATACCGCAAGAGTGAGAGACACAAGTTTCAATGGGATGTGGAGCAGGAGAGCCTATCGAAGTGTGCTAAAAGCGGGGGAAGCGTCGAGCCGGGTGGATGAGTGGCTAATCGCGCTCTATTTGATAGAATGCTGGAGTTTTTAAACGGTTTTCTTAGCTGTGACATATTTGTATGTTTGTATGTAACATGTTTGTCTATGGCGCTGTACCACATTAATTGAAATTTGACCCATATCCCGTTGACCGGTTGATCTGAAATTTGGAACACACCTTTATCTCTGCAGTCATTATAAAACTGCGTATTTCATGATCTTGAAAATCCAAGATGGCGACCGCTACAAAATGGCGGATTACATAGTTTCTCAAAGCCCCATCAATATGGGTATCAAATGAAAGGGATTGACTAGTAGAACACAGATATTCCTGAGGAGTGCAAAGCCCAATTATATCACGATACCAGACGGTAAATTCCTATTACGATAGGCTTGCCATCAAGTGTGTATTCGTTGCCGGCTGAACAATAACCCCTACAACATTTGCCCCGAACGACATTTGCACGACAAATTTTGATTTTTTCGTATTTGAATCTAAACGTTTGAGTGTTTGCTGAGTGCTGATGTTTTATTTTATCCTTTGATTTTTTGACGTAGGACTACGTCTAACCGGAAGATATAGGGGGTGAAATTGAAATCTAGGCACTGAACAAGTAAGAAAAAATGCAAGATTTGGAACGCTTATAATTCGAGCATTTCTCAATAGATCGCAAAGGTTTTTGCATCAATTGATGGGAAATATATCTACGCATCTATCATAACGAATAACATTTCATTTTACTTGAGATAAATAATTGAATAATTGTGAAATATCAAGCATTGTCAAAATGCACTATGTGCCCATTTTTGATTGGTCCATTTTGTGCTCCTCAAATCGTACCGAACAAAACGGGCAACTAGAGCAGCATCGAAATAGAATTAAGCACGATTGGAAAGGAAAAAGAAAAAAATGAACGAAACATTGGTCGCAGTCTCACACATGCGTAATTCTCGAGCCAGCCAGTCAGCTTAAAAATCCCCGCTCCGCTGCCGTAACGATCATTCTCATTCAAACCGTACACCACATCGGTTCGCATCACAACACATCAACAAACCAACCCAAGCAGCCATGTCTGGACATGGTAAAGGAGTAAAAGTGAAGGGAAAGGCAAAATCCCGCTCGAACCGTGTTGATCTGGAGTTCCCCGCAAGGGTAGCTAGGCCGAGCGCGTTAGTACCAGTGCACCAGTCCACCTAGCCGGTGTTATATAGTTTCGGCCGCCGAAGTGATCGAGTTAGCTGGTAAAGCTGCTTGCGACGATAAAAAACCCGCATTCGGAACAGAACACATTCGGTTCGGTGGACATCAAGACAACAGGCAGTTGCAGCGAGTGGCGAGTGGCAAACGCAATCGCAAAACGGAATCAGGTAGCAGAAGAAAAAAGTTTGTTCTTTATACAAACGTCGAAGCCGGGTGGATGAGTGGCTAATCGAAATCGAAGGGCGTTCGAAATGGTTTTTTTCAAAACCACGAGTACTAAGTTTTCTAAATTGGAACCATTCCATAAAACAAGGCGCTTTTCAGGGCCATTAAACCTTCCAAAAAAGAGTTTAGGAAATACAGTTCAATGCTTTCTAAAACATTATCCAAAATAATAATAAAACATAAATTGATTTTTTCATAATTTGTTTGCCAGGATCTAATGAGTATGTGAATTTGGCAGTTGTTCTGAGCTTATTGATAGTTGGGGACTTTTTTTCCTGATTATTCAATTTTCACCAATTCTTAAATTGTTTCCAGATTGAAAGTACAGTAATCTACAATTAGTTCGACATTTAGCTAATTGGACGGACATGTAATGCGACTTATTTAGTTGGACATTTTTGTAAACATAGAGATCCAAATTATGACCCCACATTGAAAGTCGACACTGTACCACTGTCATCGCAAATGTTCAATTACAGGTTAAAATCGCCTCCAATGTGACACTGAGTGGTGCTTCGGCACGTCGCATTGATTGTAATTTACTGTACAACATGTCACAAAGCTGGATTGGAAGAAATTTTCCAACTGTGAAAGCTGTGGCGAGTGGCAACAAATCGCTAAACAGGAAGGTTTAGCCGAACAAGATGGGAATATCGAGTGATAACAAAACAATAAACTCTTTACATTGAAGATAATTTTGTGATCCTGAAAAGGACCCTTTTTAGCCTGCATGTGAATCCAACGAGCGAACAAATCGTAATGAATGTATTTTTTTTGCCATCGCTCCATTTTAACGCTCATTCGTTCGTCTCGTTGGACTCGCCCCTCTGGCTGAGTCTGCCGATTTGTCTCTATCCTGTGAGTGTGTACCGCTAGAGTATAAAACACCCGGACCCCAAAAAAATATGTTATTTTCTTTCAAACCGTAAACCCGTGTGGTTGTACGGCATCGGCATCGTGGACGTAACAAAGGAGGACAAGTTAAGGGAAAGGCAAAATCTCACTCGAACCGTGCAGGTCTCCAGTTCCCTGTTGGTCGCATTCACTGATTGCTCCGCAAGGGTAACTAGGCCGAACGGATTGGTGCCGGAGCACCAGTATACCTAACAGCGATTATAGAGTTTCGGCCGTCGGAGTGCTCGAGTTGGCTTGCAAAGCTGCTCACGACAATCAGAAAACCCGCATCAAGAACAGAGCAGCTTCGGTTCGGCGCTCATCAAGACAACAATTAGTTTCAGTGAGTGGCAAAGTGTTTCTCCGGCACGTCGCATCAAATGTAATTTACTGAACAACATATCACAAGCTGGATGGGAAGAAATTTTCCAACTGTGAAAGCTGTGGCGAGTGGCAAACGCAATAGCTAAACAGGAAGGTTTAACCGAACAAGATGGGAATATCGAGTGATAACAAAAACACAACACCAAAGGTTCTTTTCAGAACCATCAACATATTCATGAAGAGTAAACAGTAAACTAATCCATTTTTAAGGTAGATAGGTAGATATTCACGTAGGAGATGAAAATGAAACAATATATTTAAAATATATATTTAACAAAAGCTGTCCCCTTTGTATAGTCCTACGTCACTCCGGTTATGTCCCCGACATTACCCACCCGTCTTTTTTTTCTGAAATTTTGTATATGAAAAGTTGGTCATTCTGGGATCTGTGCTCCATGATATTCGAATAATGGACACCCCTTGGTGTAGTCCTACGTCTTTCCGGTTATGTCCCCGACATTACCCACCCGTCCTTTTGACGTAGAACTACGTCTTTCATTAAGGCTGCCAAATCAGGAAACAGGTCACGTTTTTATGAAATAAAGTAAACGTTAATAACTATTTTTGCTGCGAACGGATTTTGGCGATTTACATACTAAACGAATCAGGAATTACCTAAGATTTGTTTGATATGCTATACATTACAATCACATGGTGTTTAAATAGTAAACATTCATGAAAACTATAAGCATTTCCATTTTCCCATATATTTGTTCTCTTCATGTGTGTGCTTTCCCGAACAGAGCTGTCAATAACAAGCAACTTATGGACGAGCAACGAAGGGGAAATCGTAAGACTTAAGGTCTCCGTGAACAAAGGAAAAGAAGAAGAACGAAGGGGAATATTTGCCTAGAGTATAAACAGTGGATCTCGCTGAGGCAAACTTTCATTCTTCGTGAGGACATCGACTGAACTACATCGTTGCTGGGCGAGCTGGACGGTGAGGAGTGGAGGAGTAATACGAGGAAAAAGAAAAGTTTTCCAAAGGCCTTTTCGAAGGTTAGAGACGACATGAGGAAGTTTAAAGTCTCACATGTCTCAGTTTCGGAATGAGCTGTGGATGCGACCAAATTACTGACTCGCTGATGCTCTAACATAGCAATAATTGTACAATCTGACGCCATTGCATTAAGGTTCTCAGCTACACAATTGTGTGGGGAATCATCAAGCTAGGCTATCGTCAGATCACCAAGAAAATAAATGTTCTGGAATTTTGTCTGTGATTTTGTTTCGCATGACGGTAGCAAAACTCTCTCCACAAAGGATGACAGGGGATTAGTAATGAATCTCTGCTGGGGCAAATATTCAGCCTTTTTCCAAGCAGTTGACATTGTTTGTTTCCCGTCATCATGAAGGCTTCGTTGGTGCCTTTGACATTGCATCAATGCATTGAACTGACGCTATGGTAAAGCAGGTGTTAAGGTTTGTACCATAACATTATTTGGGAATACCAAGTTATTCAATAAGTTATAATAAATATTAATTTATTTGGGTTCGCGTGCCAGTTGCAAAACTCCCTTCAACTAGGATTGCATTTGCGGTAATCTTGATCATAATGAAGCATTGCTACTCTTTTCGAGGTTGTTGAGATTAAAAGGAAGAGTTTATTTAGTTTATTTAGTCACCAAGAAAGTAAATGTCGTTCTGGAGTTTTGTATGTGATTTGGTTTCGCTTGCCAGTAGCAAAACTTTCTCCACTAAGGATGATAACTGCGCTTATCGCGAGCATGTATTGTTCTGCGAGCACAAGAATGAATCATCAAACAATAATCGTCAAATGGTTCTACAAGAAAAAAATATTTCAGGGCGACCAAACTGGTAGAATGGTTATTTCTAAAATTTCGTAGCATTATAAAATATTATTCGCAGTTATAAACAAGCGACTTGAATTAAACTACATCGTAGTTCAACGTCAACAATGTGGTCGTGTCTAGGACACAACCTCCTATAATTTTTTTTCTTTTTAATTATCTTCAACGGCACTATCATGCGTAGAAGAACATCGCTGTCTTAACGCAGAGCTGAAATTTGTTACTGTCACTGCACATATTTTGGCTACTATGACAGTTCTTGGTTGGGTTTTGATCTGGCAAATAAGTTGACCAGTCCAAAATTTGAAGCCCCTATTCATTAACACTAAACCTACCGATGTTTCATGTATACCTATTCCCCTATTCCTACCACAGCGGGTCAAGTGAACCTTTATGAATAGTTAGTGAATAATGACTCGATTTATAAAGTTTTGTTGAGAAACGGGGCATACCATCTTTCTTCTGTGTATTTCGAAATTTTGGGATAACAATTATTAGCCAAATAATTGAATTACAATTTTTGACACGCGAAATAGCACTGTAGACTGGAATGGTTACTGTTATTTCGCTTGGATAGTCATCAATACAATTAATTCTAATCATTCACTCTTCACTCACAAATACAACAAAATATATAAAGCAATAGTAAAAATGTGTAATGGAATGGTTTTGTATCACAACCACACATACAAATCTTTTTGATATCATATGAATGTTTGCACCGGTCAAATGACCTGTTGCGGTAGTTAGGGCAGATTACATATGTTTCTCAGTAAAAAAAAAAATAACAAGAGAGGAGTAAACACTGAAAAATACATTCGATGTATGTTTTAAGAAAAGTAGAGTAAGCAAATGATGTTGTGAAAATGTAATTTGCAAGAAAATTTTGACAAAATGGTTAAAATTGGTCATTTGACCCCTCGTGGTATGTTTAGTGTCGAACCATGCCATGACAAGAGATGCTACTACGTAAACATAACCTTAATACGCGCCATGGTGCCATCTTCCTGACTAAATATGCACGGACTTTTCAAACGACATTTGTATGACTCTTTTACTATTGAAACCAAGGGAATAAATTCAGTTGTATAAGTTGTATAACAAATAAAAAAGTTATAGGAGGTTGTGTCCAAGATACGACCGCATTGTTGACGTAGAACGCTGTTATTTCATATAAGTCGCTTGTTTATACCTTCGGATATTATTCTATAATGCTGTGAAATTTTCGAAACAACTGCTTAGTAAAATAATCTCTGAAATGTATCTTTCATTGTAAAATTAGTTGACGATAATTGATTGATAATTCATTCTTGCCCAAAACAATACACTAGCTGATCGTATGTCGCAATTTATTTCATGTCAATGCATTGAAAATTTACCTCGATCGCTATTCCGGTAGCCTTTTTCGCAATTGACATAGACTCGGCTACAGTCGATTATATACATGTTATACCAGCACCATTATTCCACATCTCATAACTACATCAATATATCATTGGCACCGCATGGAAACAACAACAATGATAACACTTGCAAGTATCAAATATCATGCTACATGCTATTTAGTATTGCCTCAAAGGAATCGCATCTCTAGGCATCGTTCGTACAAACTAAGCGTAAACCATGCGCCAAACAAGCGTTGACCATAACATGTATACAGAGCCATACATTGATGACTTGAAACTACTAGGAATATAAACACTTCTCATTATTTTGCGCTATTCTCAAAAGAAACGCATGTGTTAATATTACTGGCCTCAAAAAAAAGTTCCATTACTTTCTCATGCTCGAAAGAAGCGCAGCTGTCATCCTTAGTGGAGGAATTTTTGCTACTGGCAAGCGAAACCTAATGACATACAGAAATTCCAAAACGACATTTACTTTCTCGGTGATTAAACAAGCGAAATAAACTCATTTTGTTAATATCAACAACCTCGACAACAGTAGCAATGCTCCATTATGATCAATATTAGCGCAAATGCAATCCTAGTTGAAGACAGTTTTGTGACTGGCACGCGAACCTAAATAACATATAACATTCCAGTAAGACATTCAACCTGCTTGGTATTCCCCAAATATTTTTTTGAAGCACAACCGTAACGCCTGCTTCGCCATAATGTCAGTTTAATGCATTGATGCATTCTTAAAGGCACCAAAGAAGCCCTTATGATGACGGAAAATAAACAATGTTAACTGCTTGGAAAAAGGCTGAATCATGCCACACAGTTTGTACTCTGCTGTAACAGCCATCGATGTGAATTCGCTGATGAGTTTGTCAAGAGCGACCGCTTTCACACCACCAGCGGGGGAGCTTCATTTTGGTTACTACCTGGGTAACGGCGTTTACATTTTCGACCGACTCGCCGAAATCGCCTGATTCGCTGTTGATCGATGCGGTGTCACACTCGCGAAGGCTCGGTTCAGAGCGAGCGCTTTTCACTGCACCAACATCGCGTGCATCATTAGATGACACTTGTCTCGAAATTTCATTGCCGTTGCCGTCCAATTTATGACGCGGGAAGAAAAACACACGATACGAATAACGAACAGAAAATGCAAACGACTATATCCAAGTTGGATTACCACTGGTGGGGTCCAATCTTAGATCGAAGCGCAGCGAAAGCAAAGTGAACTGGATTACTCAACAGTCCGATGCCGAATGAAAGTTTGCCTCAGCGAGATCCACTGTTTATACTCTAGGCAAGTATTCCCCTTCATTCTTCTTCTTTTCCTTCGTTCACGGAGACTTTAAATCCTACGTTTTCCCCTCCGTTGGTCGTCGATAAGTTGCTCGCTATTGATATCTGTTCGGGAAAGCACACAAATGGACAGAACAAATGTATGGGAAAATGGAAACGCTTAAAGTTTTCATGATTTTTAACCATTTACATACCAAGGGATTCTAATGTATAGCATATTAAACAAATCTTAGGGATTTTCCGATTCGTTTAGTATGTAAATCGCCAAAATCCGTTCACGGCAAAAATAGTTATTACGGTTAACTTTATTTCATAAAAACTTGACCTGTTTTCTGATTTGGCACCCTTCATGAAAGACGTAGTTCTACGTCAAAACAAGTAAGTCGTCTTTCTTTCTGATAGAATTCTTCGTGTAGATTTATACTTTTCATATATTACGAAAAACTAAATAACCGTGGAAGCCGACAGCAGCGGCAGCAGTGTGAGATATTTATATTCGAAACATCTAATCACTAATTTTGTTTCAATTCGGTCCAACCGAATGTCCATCCGCTTGACAGCGTGACCGAATAAACGCGATACAGGGGAGTCATTCCGTCGTCCCTCGGATGTTGAACTGCGGTCACCTCTTTGTATGCCGTCGTTCGTTCCCACTACAATTCTTTCGCCGTGGTGTTTTCCCAAAAGGGCGCCATAACTAATGGCCCTCCATTGTGTGTACGTGAATGCAGCAGAAAATGATATAAACGGGCCGATTGCATGGACCTTTTAAAATTCCATTCTTTCGTTCGTGTCCCCTTCTGCTGTTTGGCACCAGCGACCCTTGGCCGATCAGAAGCACATATGCGTTTGGCCACGGTAACAACATATGTGCGTGCTTGTCCATCAAAACACAGAACTCCGCCCTGCTGAACTCTGCGCCGCGTGCCTAACCGACCGGATCAACACTATTTAAGAGGGAACGGTTAATGAATTGTTAAACGAGCGGGATCATATGCCTGAGATGGACGAGAGGGACTCATTTATAAATTAAGATAATAGGTTGATAAATTTGTTGACGGTGGGCTGTCGTTTCTTCTTCCGCTGCTGCTGCTGCTGTCGCTTTGAGGTGCTGATGACATGATGTACGTTTATGGCTTCCAAAAAGGTGTCCGGTAGAAATGTGCCATTCGAACAGATTGGAATAGATTCGAAACGGCCGATAGAGGTGATCGTAAAAATTGCACTTAGTGGCAGCTACTTTCGGGAAGCTGCGCGATGCGATAACCCCACCGATTGCGGCCACTCGTAAAGAATATCTTCTGATAAAAGGGCAATATTTCAGTGCTGCGGTGACGTTTTCTCCCGATAATGTCACTTTTCTTCAGATTAGCCGCTCGTGTATATCAGAGGATTCAAATACACTTAATAGAGGTATTACACGACATGGCGAAAGAGAAACATCTTTTATGGATCTACACGAAGAAATAAATAATTTTAATTTATAAACCCATCAACGCCAAATCGAATGCTATTAATCACCTGTGGAATAATAGTGGGTTTTTTGAAATGCATGTTGTGACATTTGAACATTGTCCATGGGAATTACCTAGAAAACCAGTTTTAAAAATATTTGCCCTTGATGTACTTGTATGAGAATGGATCATTGTAACAGAATTGTAAATAATCCACCTTAGAGAGCGTATACAGATACTCTATAGCAGGGGTGGCCAATTTTTTCACCATCCCGGGGTTTTTTTGACGTAGAACTACGTCTTTCATTAAGGGTGCCAAATCAGAAAACAGGTCACGTTTTTATGAAATAAAGTTAACGTTAATAACTGTTTTTGCCGTGAACGGATTTTGACGATTTACATACTAAACGAATCGGAAATCCCGTAAGATTTGTTTAATATGTTATACATTAGAATCCTGGTTTGTAAATGGTTAAAATTCATGAAAACTTTAAGCGTTTCCATTTTCCCATACATTTGTTCTGTCCATTTGTGTGCATTCCCGAACAGAGCTGTCAATAACGAGCAACTTATCGACGGCCAACGGAGGGGAAGTCGTAGGATTAAAAGTCTCCGTGAACAAAGGAAAAGTAGAAGAATGAAGGGGTATACTTGCCTAGAGTATAAACAGTGGATCTCACTGAGGCAAACTTTCATTCGGCATCGGACTGTTGAGCAATCCAGTTCTCTTTGCTTTCGCTGCGCTTCGATCTAAGATTAGACCCCACCAGTGGTAATTCAACTTGGATATCGTCGTTTGATTTTTCTATTCCTTTTACGCGTTATTCGTATCGTGTGTTTTCCTTTCCGCGTCATAAATTGGACGCTTCGCTTAGTGTGTGATGAGCAAGAAGAAGAGGAAGGCAGGCTAGAACCCTGCAAAAAACGAATGCATTGCCAGGGGCAATAAAATTTCGAGGCAAGCGTCATCTAATGATGCACGCGATGTTGGTGCAGTGAAAAGCGCTCGCACTGAAACGAGCCTTCACGAGTGCGACACCGCATCGAACAACAGCGATGTAGGCGACTTCGGCGCGTCGGTCGAAAATGCAAACGCCGTTACCCAGGCAGCAACCAAAATCATTAACATTGTTTGTTTTCTGTCATCATAAGGGCTTTGTTGGTGCCTTGGAGAATGTATCAATGCATTAAACTGACGTTATGGCGAAGCAGGCGTTAAGGTTGTGCGCCAAACAATTGTTTGGGGAATTCAACGATACTCATCCACAGATAAAACTAACCCTTCTATTCTCCGTTTATGCCTCACTTTATTTGAGACAGAAAACATTCACCTATCATCTTCGCAAAGTTCATTCTAGATTTGAACGGATAAAATTCTGTCTCGATTCCGCTCATCTATTCTCAGAGAATTTTGCATTCCATCATTTGCCTCTCGGAATGACGTCAGATGGTAAGAGAATCAAACTGGAAACTTTTGCTTGCGCCAGTGAGTGTCTCTGTAAAATCATTCGTTTTTCACTCAAATGGCAATCATTGAAGCCTCGATCGCGGCAGTAAAAAATAGGTAGATAGTTGAAATCGAGTTGTGTCCTGTACATTATTGCAATGACATTTTTTTGTATCTAGTATGAAACGATCTAGGCCAACGCAAAATACCATATTAACGCAAGTTATTGGTGAGCGGGAAGATGGATTCATGTGCCCTTGAATGCTGACAAGGAAAAGAGTACAAAGGAAAATAAAATCATATATACACGCAGATTCAGTCTATTTTGATTCACTCGTTATTTTGTTTCGTGTGATCCTTCCAAAAGATAGAATGTTGTTTTCCTCTCTTTGTTTTGTTATGTTCACTCTCAGTCCCGAAAGAAGATGGTCGGGGAGTGAAAAATGATTCATCGTGCAATCTCACGATTGCTTGCTGCATTCTTTTCGCCATGATTATTCCAAGCAGATACAAGAGTGATTTATAATTAGGTGTGGAGAAATGAGCGAATGAACTTTTCCATACTTGACCGACACAATGGGTCTGATTCTCGAATACACTTCGAATACACTTCACGGTGGAAACGGAATGAAACGTACCCGCGATGACAACGGTACGGTGTTGACATCTGGATACGAGATTAGTTTCCCACTAAACTTATCATTATAATATCAAATTATCTTCAAATAAAATTCTTGTATGAGATTATTATATCACATGAAGAAAACAAAGTTTTCCACTCACATAAAATACCAGTTTGATACGAAGAAGTTAATTTTTATTTTTTTAATTGAAAAGTGCTCATTCTGCCTGAAAACTCATTATTATCTTCACTAACTCGTAAAACGTAGTTCAATGGCGTGCCGTTTATTTCGTTTCCACCGTGAAGCGTATTCGAGAATCAGGCCCAAAATGTTTTAGGTGACCGCGAATAAGTAGTAATTTAATATTTTATCGTAAAATAAACATTTACAGCGCGAACTCGATTATATAAAGTTTTTGATTTCTTTTCACTGTATAATCGAATCCTGTATATAATCGAGTCCAAAAAAAATTTTTTGATTTGTTTTTTTTTACATGTATTTTTTTTTTGAACATAAAAGAGGAATTTGATTTTCGATGCATCCCTTAAAGTCAGAAGACACCTTAAACACCTTAAACACTTATGGTGCATTTATCTATATTATCTCAGGAAGAGATAGTCGATCATATTTGATGAAAAAATCCTCCTACGCATATGTTCGAATTTCAACAATGACAGAGATATTGAACTTTTTTTTTTGTTTCGGATTCTGTTGCCTCAAACTGGCTCCACATTAAAAAGTACGCTACGGAAAATGATTCTGATGCTTTCATTTGAAAGATGAGAAAATTTAGTACAGGATATAGTAGTGGAACAACTAAATTTTGATAACATTTTGGTAGTGAAAAACTTAAAAGATAATAATTTTAATGTGTTATTATTAATTTTATACTAAAAATTATATTAAACTAGATTGTTTCTATCAATTAAATTGAAGGTCTTTAACCGCTCTATAATTTGTTCTTTGACGCCCAACTTCTATCTTTCTTAATTTGGCTGCAATATCGATATAAACAATTCCTGGTGAAAATTCAAGTAAAATGTTCAAAAATCACGATTTTTACCCCACATGCAATATCCACTGAAACTTCACGTTAACGTTGAAAGGTTACATTTCTTCTTGAAATAAGCCATATTTGAAATTTAAAAAAAAATATATTTTTCAAACTGTATATAACCGAGTCCAAAATTGTATATAATCGAATCACATATAATCGAGTCCGACCTGTATTCAGTTATTTCAAACATATACAACTTGTTCTAGGTAGCGAAAATAACGGTTTCTTCTTAAAAACTTATTAGTTACAATAACAATATGCTGTTTTCATTATTTATTTTTACTGCGAACAATTTTATTATAAATTCATATTATCTTAAAAGTTTGTTTTATACCTGATGAAGCGTTGGAAACATGCCATTGTGTATTTTTCGGATGCTTTACATATTTTTTTTACATATAGCACAACAGCCCGATGTTTCAGAGCAGATCAGTTGTATGGATGAATCGATTTTCATTCGACCGTGGATCGATTTCCATTGCTGATGATTGTTGCGTGGACGTAGTTATTTTATAACAACACAAAGATGGTCAATTGAGGGCCCTGAGTTTCAAACTCACGATCGATCGCTTAGTAAGTGATAATGCAACCAATGTGGCTACGAAGACTCTCCATCATTTTCAATTAGTGCTTTTTAATTTCATTGATATTTTTTTCAATGTAAGTACCTTCATTGAGTGGGAATGAAATAGATAATATTAAGTCTTCGGTGTTTGAAACATTTTCAAATCATCTGTCGAACATAATTCGTGACATTTGATCAGCATATCCATTCTATTCTGTATTGTATTATGTTTTGATCTGTAGATTTAGTCGCCATATTTTCGAAATGCCTTAAATCACCTTTGTTTACGCTTCTAAGAGTGTGAGTTTCCCTTTGAAGACTTTTACATCGCAATCATTTTCGCTTTCCATTTTGTTTTTGTTCCTTGAAGTTTCAAATTAATATCATTTAGAACCACCATGCATTCAAAAACCTCTAGTAATGCTCTGAATCTGCGTCTCTGCACACTGCTTCTACGTATAGAATTAGCTTTTTTAGTTCCAATTTCATCATATCATTCGTATTTTAGAGCACAGTGCCTGCTGATGGATAATGCAGGTGATTGGTAATGGTAATTGTTAGAATTTTAGAATTTAAAATATTATTTCAATTTTGGAAGTCCATTATGATTCCCGGTTTCGATTACGATTTTTGTATTGGCAATTTGTGTTAGTTATAAAGGACTCGAACGAGTTGTATATATCTCGTTTGTTTGTTTCGTTTGATAAAATTGTTGATAGTTCTTTCCTGTCAAGCGTATCCTGCAAACACAAATTTAAACATTAAACGTGAATACGCATAACTGAACGGTATCAGTGGAATCAGTGGATTCGTCGAATTATAAGGATTGAAAAAGGCAATTGCTAATATTTTCTTCGAGCACCTCTTCCAAATTTTTACTCATAGCTTCTGTTACGGCCCAGACGGGAAAAACTAAAACAACAACACATATTTTCATTTTCACAAAACAATTCATTCATCACACAAAAACGACATGAATAAATTATATAGACACCTTAAATTACACAGCGCATCTGAAAAATGAGACAAATTAGTGCATTTATATATGTATGTTCACTCAACTGAAAAGTACCTACAAAGATAATGTTTACCCATTGTTGAACAACATAAAGGGTGTGTCACATCAAATTGCATCACGGAAAAAACGCTGTAGAAATTCGCCCAGTAGACCGATCCTTTTGAAAATTTTAGACAGTAAAATAAAAACTATTAAACAACTTTTGGCATTTTCTTTTTATTCATACTTCGAGCCCAATCCCTTATGCTCGCACCTTCCTCTTTACCCCGTCAATAAGGTTCTGTTCAACGTCAGGTTGTAGTTTTTTTTTTGAACAGAAATCCATTTTCTCTTGAAGTCCGCCTCCGATTTGACAACTTTTGGGTTCTTCCGGAGGGCCTGCTTCATAATCGCCCAATATTTCTCTATTGGGCGAAGCTCCGGCGCGTTGGGCGGGTTCATTTCCTTTGGCACGAAGGTGACCCCGTTGGCTTCGTACCACTCCAACACGTCCTTTGAATAGTGGCACGAAGCGAGATCCGGCCAGAAGATGGTCGGGCCCTCGTGCTGCTTCAATAGTGGTAGTAAGCGCTTCTGTAGGCACTCCTTAAGGTAAACCTGCCCGTTTACCGTGCCGGTCATCACGAAGGGGGCGCTCCGCTTTCCACAAGAACAGATCGCTTGCCACACCATGTACTTTTTGGCAAACTTGGATAGTTTCTGCTTGCGAATCGCCTCCGGAACGCTGAATTTGTCCTCTGCGGAGAAGAACAACAGGCCCGGCAGCTGACGAAAGTCCGCTTTGACGTAGGTTTCGTCGTCCATTACCAGGCAATGCGGCTTCGTCAGCATTTCGGTGTACAGCTTCCGGGCTCGCGTCTTCCCCACCATGTTTTGCCTTTCGTCGCGGTTAGGAGCCTTCTGAACCTTGTATGTACGCAGCCCCTCCCGCTGCTTGGTCCGCTGGACGAATGAACTTGACAAATTCAGCTTATTGGCGACATCCCGGACCGAACTTCTCGGATCACGTCTAAACTGCTTAACTACGCGCTTGTGATCTTTTTCACTGACGGAGCATCCATTTTTGCCGTTCTTCACCTTCCGGTCGATGGTTAGGTTCTCGAAGTATCGTTTTAGTACTCTGCTGACCGTGGATTGGACGATTCCCAGCATCTTACCGATGTCCCGATGTGACAACTCCGGATTCTCGAAATGAGTGCGCAGGATTAATTCACGACGCTCTTTTTCGTTCGACGACATTTTTCCAAATTTACGAAAAATTGACAGTGAAGCATGGCCAACGTGATCTATACACTCTTATCTGATTATAAGCGAAAGCTGAAGATATAATTCCTAAAAATTCAATTTCTACAGCGTTTTTTCCGTGATGCAATTTGATGTGACACACCCTTTATTATACTTACCTTTGAGGAAAAACCACAATCATATGAATAACATACGAATTGTCAGAGACGGGAACAATATCGCTATAGAAAAGGGCAGGTCCGTATGAATAGGGCACACAATGTTCAGAACAGCCGATTAGAGGCGAATGAACTGAAAAGTTTAAAGCCTCTTTAATTCAACATCGTCGTCGTCATTATCTTGGAACATCGTGTGCTGAACGGGTCTCGGCGAGGGATCGAGTGCCTTTCTCACGGCGCGACAGTGGAGGAGTAACGGAAATGTAAAGTTTTCGGCGAGGGTCTTTCTCAAGGCTGAAGTCGAATGAACTGAAAGAGTTTAAAATCTCTTCCTTACTTCAGACAAATGTACAGTCGCAAATATACCATCGATTAGTATAGATCAAATCTTCTTTGACTATATTCGATCTCATAATTTCTCAATCATAGGGCAGCCAGTCTACTCTCTACTCTACTATTCTGGAACTCCGCTCAGAAACTATCTGGGCGGAAACAGCTTCTGTTATACATATAATTATGTTTCTCGACAGCGACGTTTCTTTCATTAAATTAATTATTTAAGATTCATTGTTATCTTTTTCAAGCAATAATTCTTCTCTTTTCATATTTCATCAATTTTTATACTTTTACAACAAATGCCAAATGTTGATAATGGCGTTGGCGAATCGCAGGTGTATAGTTGATAATGGATGATGATATGAAACATAAGAGTTTCGGGATTTCGTTTCGTCGATAGGTCGATAGTTAGCGTTCACATAATCACATCACTCACCACAGTGAATCCTGATTTTTACCTCCCCCGACTAACAACTATCCTTTCCTTGATAATCGCTGGAGAACCACGCTATAGAGGCGACCCTTCTGGGCTTCGGGTGGCGATTATCATACTCACATTCCTTCCCTTGCCCTGTTGACTGTAAGGACGTGGCCGGCGTCGTTATTTATTTATTTATTTGTCGTCAACCAAAATTGTAGACCGATACATTCTTAATACTATTTAAAACTACTTACTTAAAATTAGAAAAAAAAAACTAAAAAGAGCTGGCAGGATAATTTATCTGTATAATTTAGAAGAGGATTTCAACAAGTTACATAATCAAAAAAATTTTTTTTCTTTATTTATTTATTTCGTCAAACCAGCGTAGACTAAATATGCTGCCCAAATATTACAGTGAAATTTAACTATATCTTATTCTATTCAGATAGTCTTTGAGCATTGACCTTAACATGGTTACATCAATTATTTCACTGTGTTCGTTACAGAGGCTCATCATACGATTAATACGATTCGTTTTTCGGTAATCTATGTAGAAAATGTTAGGGTTTCTCAGGTGCCTAATCGGTGCGTTAAAATTTAGGTTTCCTAATATTTCTTCTGAGTCCACTCGTTGTGATATGATATAAATAATAAATCGAATCATGGCACATTTCCGACGTTCTTTTAGTCTTTTAATATTGATTAGCATACAGCGTACTTCATATGGAGGAAGATGATATGAAGACCAGCCTAGTTTACGAAGTGCAAATAATAAAAATTGTTTTTGTACAGATTCAATTCTGTCTTCGTGTGAAGTTATATAGGGGGACCATACAATACTACAGTATTCGAGAATTGATCTGACGTATGTAATATACAATGTTTTTATTGTGTACGGGTATTGGGAATCGTCTAAGTCTCTTACTCGTTGAAATCTATTGATGGATTTATTTCCCAACTTAACACCATTATTCAAGTGTGTTCTTCTTCTTGTAGTCATCAAAGTGCATTTCCTAACATTGAGCTGTAAGAAACTCTTAGTGCACCATTTATAAAATATGTCAAATTCATTTTTGAATGTTTGAGAGTCTTCTTCATTCTTTATTTCCATATACAGCTTCATATCATCTGCGTAGATAAGTGCCTTAACACTGTTAAGAAAAACGCAAACGTCATTAACAAATAAAATGAACAAAAGTGGCCCCAATTGAGAGCCTTGAGACTCTCCGGATGTAACAAATGTTGGTTTTGAAATTTTCCCATTAAATCTTACCATTTGCGGGCGGTCAGTCAAATATGATTCTAGCCTTTTCAATAGCTTGACTTCTATTCCTATTTTTTGAAGTTTAAGAAGGAGTGAGGGTATATCAACACGATCGAAAGCCTTACTAAAGTCAGTGTATAGAGCTTCAACTTGATTAGCATTATCCATTACATTCAAAGTCAATGTGACAAATTCCAGCAAATTTGTTGTTGTTGATCGTCCTTTGAAAAAACCGCGTTGCTTATTCGTAATTCGTGTCTTTAGTTGCTGAAAAAGTTTTTGGTTTATTATGGCTTTAACCCATTAACGACCAAGTAAAAATTATATTTTTGACGAAAGCCATTGGTGTAATTTGGATTATTGATGGTAAAGAAACCCCAATGTTCAAGAATTATTTTTTTCCCATTTTCCATTTTCTGGGAAATGACTGTTCAAAAAACCGAACATTGGCCGAAACCCGCACTTTTTTTTTGCCAGCACAAACATATCGTGAACTGAAAATTATTTCAATTAGCAAATAAACGGTATTCACAAATGCATCAATTTTATATTCACGAACGAACAAGCACAGGAGGATAGAGGTCTCTAAGTATAAACCTAAGTTAATCCACCTAAGATGAGATGTGACATTTCTTATTTCATGTAATTTCAACTTATTACTGGCAGGCATATGCTGTTGTTTTTATTGTTGGTCGTGGGTTTATGCTTAAGAATTATTACTTTCTAAGTATCCATTTCCCAAAAAAAAAACATTTTCCAATATCGGCAAAGTATCAAAATGATGCGAAAAAAAACAATGGAATCGAGGATTGGGTAGTTATTATTCGGTCCGGCGAAAGAATATTCACACCAGCAATCTCATTAAAATCCTCGTTATACGTACTGATCATTTCCTCCAGCTCCTCTACACACGAAATTCTACGGGCCACCATTACCTAAGGTTATTACGGACAAAAAATCATACAGATTTTCAATAATATTTACTGAATTAATTGATATTTGCAAACATTCACAAATGTGAATGCAAAAACAAATGAAAAAACTTCCGTCTTCCAAAGTAAATGAACCAAAACGCGATGCAGAGGTAAGATGTGTTGGTATTAACTCATCAGAAAAAAATGTTCGTTATGGCCAACGTTCGATTTTTCGAACACTCAATTTTCCCGGTTGTTATTTCCCTGTAGAGGCTCAATCGAACGATTTTTGCCCCATATTGCAATGTATGTTCTTTTATAAAAGTAATACGAAATAGAAAAGTTCACATAATTTTGTATTTTATTGGGTTTTTTAGTTGAAATTAAAAACACGTTCCAAACATACTTGCTTTAAATCGAATTTATTGCTCAATAAAGTTATACAAAACTGAGTGAACTTGATGGTAAGTGGTAGCCAATATATTAAGCTATATTTTGATGCATAAACATTACCATATGGTAGCTTTGAAAGGACATGAAAAATTATCAAAGTTGCTGTTCGATTTTTCGCACGCTTGGCCTAAAGCTTAAAGAGTTTTGGAATGCAAGAAATAATTGCTTGAGAACCTTTCTGATTCCAATGACTTATTGAAAAGCCATAAAAGTGGATAAGTTAATTTAGATGCCAATTTTTTTATAAAAATTCCCCACGGTATCGTCAAGGTGCATGCGTAGTGGAAAACCATTTTTGTCAGATTTGTATTTCTTATAAATTTTATGTGCCTTCGGTTTTTTTTATTTATTTTTTAGGTTCTCTATGCTTTGATTAAACCAAATCGGATATTTTGTGTTTATATTTCTCCTTTTTCGTTTTGTTGGTATCTCTTCCTCTATAATTTCATTGATCATGGAGTAAAAAGTCGTCACTGCTACTTCAATGTTTTGCTGCCAATCGATATAGTTAAGCTTACACCTAATTGTCCTCCGCAAGGATGATCCCGTTACTGTTTTGCCTTATGTTACCCCAAATCTCATGCCGAGCATTCAGGTCTCCTGCGATCATGTATTTCGTCCGTCGCCGAGTAAGCTTGGCCAAGTCGTTCCGTAGTAGTGCGGCTGAACTGTCCCTGATGTTGACTTGCTTAGGACAGTATGCCGCAATGATGATGATTGGCTCAATTTATGTGCGAACCTTCGATGGTTTTGGGCTGGATGTTCGGCAGCAGGCGGCAGTCGATGTTTCGCCTCACAGCAACGGCCACTCCTCCTTTATCTGCATTGGTTCTGTCGAGTCTTAGGAGCCGACATTCCGGAAGAAAGATGTTGATTTCCGGTTTAAGGTGCGTCTCGGTAATGACAGCTAGATCGATCTCCTTGTTATTGAGTAAATCTAGTAGCTCGATGTGCTTGCTTCCCATCGAGCAAGCGTTCCAGTTTGTAATTTGTGAGCTTCACGGGACATATTTGCTAATCAGTGAATAGCTGCTTCCAGCTGCTAAGGTTTAGTTTTGCAGGTACGTATTATAGTGATGATTTCTGACACAAGAGCTAGCATCTCCTGTGCGGTGAATAGCGAATTTTCCGCACTCGGGGCGGGGCTGTACTGAACGGCGATTACGGCCTGCTTCATCTATTTGGTTAGTATCAGGAGATGTATGAATTCAACGTGGTTTGACATACGCTACAGGTGAGCTAGATTTTTTTGTATCGTACACGAAAATCACTCACACGTATAAAATAGCGTGCAGTGTGTGTGCGCTGTTTTTCACGCTATTTACTCATACTAACGCGAGGACCCTTATAGCATACCTGATAACTGTCTAAGTTCATTGGTTTAAGTTCACGATGGGTATACAATAAACCGTCCATTAATGGGGTAATTGCTTTTTTGCATCACAAATCAAGTTTTCGTTCCTCTTTATATGGACGTAAAATGAGATTGCTTACGCGGGCAACAATTTCGTTCCTAGGGTGGTAGAAATGTGAATTGAAGTCAGTTGAATTAAGAGGCAGATTCGTATTCATTAGTCGCGTCATTTAGAATAACCACCGACTAGACTAGTTCATCAGTCATCCTCGCTCTCAACGCTAGTCAATTGATTTTCTAGTCAATTCACTTTTTGTTGACGGCGACTGCCGAAGCAGTTCTAGTCGAAGTGAAGATATTGACAGTGGAGTCGGTCTTCATTTTTCACTTTCGAAGATTTCAGGCCTTGCTAGGAACAGCTGGTTCCATGTGTTGTTGTTTGGACGACGATTCGTCGCGAAGACGTTCGCCAAGCTTAGGCAGCTCAGATTTGACTTTCTCCGGGCTGACAGGCGGTAGTCCACGTAAAACCACTTTCAGAGGTCTCGCCGCTTGCATATCGTGCGTATAAAGCTGCACAGCTTCGATTTTCAGGTAGGCCCCGACTTATTGATAATCCTTCAGGCTGAAGCATACGATCTTGATGCCTACACTACACAAGGACGAGTTTCACTAAGTCCTTCCTTGATGTGAACAGCGGGGGAACGTGCTCCTTCATGACGATGACATCGGTGCTTCCAGTGTACTCAGGGAGCACCAAATATTAGTTAGTCTGTAGCAACTGATTTGTTTCTGCATCCGCAGGGGCAGCGGACTGGGTTCGGACCTTTTTCGGAGGGCCGTCTGTGACTGAAGTACTGGAACGCTGACGCCCCATATTCCTTTTCTTGGCGATATCCATCAAGCAAGCCGAAGCGTGTGACGATGATTCTACCTCCAACGCGGTGGCTGAAAAACAATTTTCTGGAGTTTTTTCACTCAATTATATCTTTTTCTTTGAATAAATTCCAATAACGCCTGAAAATACACAAAAGCAATATCACAGAGACGGGCACAGTCCAGAGTACACAAAATATTATTATCTCATGATTTTTCGCGCGAAACACTTACCAACCAATTACAGTAAACTGATAGTGATGATGAGAACTGATGAAACACGAGAGAAATTTAAAATGACTTACATTTTGAACAATGCAATCTCTGAGACCTTTTGTGACTTGTTGCTGTCTGGGTAAACACTCTTCTCAGACTTTGATCGATTTTAAATAACTCGTGGAGACGATCTCGAACAGCAAAAAAAAAAACACAGACATCAACAATGCATTGACAGTGATTCAAACGAAACCAGCCATAGCGATAATCCTGACAAATTGACAAAAAATGACTTCTGGTGATTTCTACGCTCCCCCCTCCCAACCGACGACGACTGTTCGGATGATGGAGCGCTGCCTTAAAATCCCCTTTTTATTGGAAATTCATTCTCCCCGCTCCATCATTCACGAAAATGTCGCTCAAATGTCTTTTTCTCCTCCACTTCTCCGCTGCACTTCTTAACTTCGCATCGGTGCAGAGAGCTCAAAACCTACCACGAACAAACACTGAGCTTCAGATGATTCCCGTGGTAGTAATAAAAAGTGTGATTGAGTCCGGATAACATTTGTCATACTTTTTTTCCTCTCTCGTGAAAAAAAAATCCGTGCGACCCAGATACACTCATACACACCAGCTCCGAGATCGCTCACCGACTTTTCACGTCAGTCTCTGCGCGAGGATAAAATCGCCAGGAGATTCTTTGAATGGGAAAGCGGCACTGGGTGTGAATAGAAGTTACTTAAGGTAAAAGCCTGGTAGTAGGACAAAAAAGAAGGGTGAGGAAAAGCTCCAGATTTGCGAGTGAAAATCCGTGAAACTATCGCCCCCTTCTCTCGGCCATATAGGATACACATACCACGTATGTGTGCGTATTTGGATCCAGGGGGACAAGCGGGAGAAAACTTTCGTCTGTCCCAGAAAACGGAGTGCCAACAATATTCACCTGATATTCATTACACAAAGTGACGGAGAAAAAGTGTCATTGTCAAGAGTAGCGCCAGTGAGTGAGGCTCTTTTTTTGCTACTAGTTTTGGTATGTGGCGTTCTTCGGGGAAGGATTTTCATCTGAGTTAGATGGTGGAATCGTGTATTCCAAGGAGGAAGATGAGAAAATTTCGCAGAAAGTTTAGGCGGTGCTGCACTTTGTGTGGGGAACAAATTATTTACCAGAGAGGATGAGGGTAGCGGCGAAACTGAAAAATTATTCTAGTTTTTGTTCGACAAAGTCTCAATTGTGATGTACACGTGGTTTGTCCGAAAGGTATTATTAATGTTTCTATAGCAAATCAACTATGCACCGTAAAGGGCTTCAACCGGGCAAGAAGGGTGGAAAGTCTGACCACTTTGAGAGATTTAGTATAGATTTTTGGCTTCTCTAGTATAAACCGTGATGCTGCGTTCGTCGGAACAAAGGATTGTCCTTAAGTTTTATATGATCCATTAATGAAGTTTTATATGATCCATTGAGACCAACTTAGTATCACCAAGAGCGTTTTACATGGACCGGAAGAGATGATAATCACTTGGAGCCAGGTCCGGACTATACGGTAGGTGCAATGGGACATCCCATCCGAGCTCCCGTAGCTTCTGGCGGATCATCAAAAATGTGTGAGGCCGAGCGTTGTCCTGGTGGAAAACAACACCATTCCTATTGATCATTTCTGGCCGCTTCTGGTCAATCGCCTGCTCCAAACGGTCAAGCTGCTCACAGTAGAGAACCGAGTTGAGGGTCTGGTCATAGTTGAGCAGCTCATAGTGGATGATTCCCATCCAATCCCACCAAACACACAGCAAAACCTTCCTGGCCGTCAATCCGGGCTTGGTGATGGTTTGGGCCGGCTCACCGCGCTTCGACCACGCCTTTTGTCGCTTTAGGTTGTCGTACGTGATCCACTTTTCATCACCAGTCACCATTTTCTTCAAAAATGGGTCGAGTTCGTTCCGTTTCAGCAGTGCATCGCAGGCGTTGATTCGGTCTAAAAGATTTTTTTTGCGTCAATTCGTGTGGCACCCATACATCCAGCTTTTTTGGAATCCAATCTTCTGCAAATGGTTCCAAACGGTTTTATGGTCTATACCCAGTTCCTGGCCAATCGAGCGAGTGCTCACATGCCGGTCTACTTGGATGATTTCAACGATTTTATCGTTTTCCACGACGATTGGCCTAACAGTACGGGGTGTATCTTCGACAGTCACTACACCAGAATGAAATCGATCAAACCAACGCTGTGCTGTGCGAATCGTTACAGTATCGGAACTACACGAATTTTTTCGGCCGTCTTCGTTGCAGTTTTACCTCACAGGTAATAAAAATGTAAAATATGGCGAATTTCTTGCTTGGTGGACTCCATCTTTGACTCACTATAACTTGAGACTGAAAAGGACAATCACAACACTGTCAAAACGACACTTGTAGCACAGATTGTCGTCTTTAAATAGCCTTATAGTATGACCCGATGCGATAAGTACAACACAAGATATGTTTAAGGGTTACCATATATTGACAATATACGACATTTCTTTTTCCCCAACCCAATATATGGTACGGCAATATAAGATTAATACGAGCGAGCAAAACAAAAGACACGTTTCAAATAAGCACGCATCATTTCGCCACATATGTACACGACCCAGACCGAGATGGATATAGTTCTCCATCATGATGGAAAGTGTTTTCTAAGAGTAAAATTAGAAAACACTCTCCAACTTCATTTTGTGATGAGGTGTAATATTATCACG
Source organism: Toxorhynchites rutilus septentrionalis (assembly GCF_029784135.1). Lineage (NCBI taxonomy): Eukaryota > Metazoa > Arthropoda > Insecta > Diptera > Culicidae > Toxorhynchites > Toxorhynchites rutilus. The sequence goes on from NC_073745.1 coordinate 119,901,220, forward strand.
CATTTACTAACAGTATCATAAGCTCTGTGGATAGCGTGGTCGTGTAGAACAGCCTTGCATCCCAGCCGGTCTTGGTTCGATCCCTGTTGACGTCGTTTGGACTTTTTGTTGGGTACAATCCCAAAAAAGATAAAAGATGGGTGGGTAATGTCGGGGACATAACCGGAGTGACGTAGGACTATAAGGACCGTATCGTTAATTATGGGTACGCTCAAAACACAGCTTTATTTCAAATATTGCATTTATTTTTCAGTTCTGATATCAAAATATTGTATCTTATGAATGAAAGAAAGGAGTAACAGTAAAAAATAATCAAGAATCTGATTTTCGCGCCAATGATCGCACCTGCTTCTTGATGTCCCTCATTAGGTTCTGGACAACCGTCTCATCGACTTGTTTGCTCACATTTATCCAATCCTTTTTGAACTGCTCAAGGTCATCGGCTGCCTTGTCCTTCTTCCGCAGTCGTCCCTTCATCAAAGCCCAAAATTTTTCAATAGGTCTTATTTGCGGACAATTTGGAGGATTCATCTCGTTTTCCACAAAATCGACATTATTCTCGCGATACCAATCCAAGGTCAAACGTGCATAGTGGCATGATGCCAAATCAGGCCAAAATAGTGTCGGACCAGTGTGCTTTCGGATGAGCGGTAACACACGCTTTTGGAGACATTCTTTCCGGTAAATTTCACCATTCATATTCCCGAGAGTGAAGAAAGGAGATGATTTCATGCCACATTGACAAACAGCTTGCCAAACCAGCACTTTCTTACCGAATTTTTCGCAAAAAATTGACTTCTCCGCGTTCGGGACATCTGTTCCTTGCTTTACAGTGTAAAACTGTGCCCCAGCAAGAGTTTTGTAGTCCAGTTTGACGTAGGTTTCATCATCCATGACGATGCACAGTTCGCGTTTGCTTAAAATCCCATCGTAAAGCTTACGGGCACGGGTTTTCACGGAACTTGCCTGAATTTGGCTGCGTTTGGGACATTTTTGCTTTCTATATGCCTTCAGTGAGTTACGTTCTTTGGCACGTTGAACCATACCGATTGATGTTCCACACTTTTTTGCGCAATCCCGTATCGATAATTCCTTTTTTCTTTCAAATTGCCTGCAAATCTTTTTATCCAAGTTTGGCTTGGATGGCCCAGGTTTTCTGCCGCGACCGGGTAGATCCTTCAATGTATTATACATACCAAATCGCTTGATAGCGTTTTGGACCGCATGGACGCTTACTCCTTCCGCCTTCGCCAATTTTCTCATTGATATTCCTGTTTCGGAGCAGTATCTGGTCACAATGGATTTTCGTTTTTCTTCTGTTAGCCCTCTCATGATTGCACTTTTAGGAAAAAACGATCTTTTAACAATGCTAACTGAACGCTAACTGTGTCAACAACAGGAGAAAAATAAACAGCTGTCAAAACAAGCTATAGTCTTTTTCAGACGGAGACTCTAAGGCGTACCCATAAATAACGATACGGTCCTTACAAAGGGGACAGCTTTTGTTAAATATATATTTTAAATATATTGTTTTATTTTCTTCTCCTACGTGAATACCTACCTATCTACCTGAAAAATGGATTAGTTTACTGTTTACTCTTTATGAATATGTTGATGGTTATGAAAAGAACCTTTGGTGTTGTGTTTTTGTTATCACTCGATATCCCCATCTTGTTCGGCTAAACCTTTCTGTTTAGCGATTGCATTTGCCACTCGCCACAGCTTTCACAGTTGGAAAATTTCTTCCCATCCAGCTTTGTGACATGTTATTACAGTAAATTACATTCAATGCGACGTGCCGAAGCACCACTCAGTGTCGCATTGGAGGCGATTTTAACCTGTAATTGAACATTTGCGATGACAGTGGTACAGTGTTGTGGGGTCATAATTTGGATCTCTATGTTTACAAAAATGTCCAAATAAATAAGTCGCATTACATGTCCGTCCAATTAGCTAAATGTCGAACTAATTGTAAATTACTGTACTTTCAATCTGGAAACAATTTAAGAATTGGTGAAAATTGAATAATCTTGAAAGTCCCCAACTATCAATAAGCTCAGACTGCCAAATTCACATACTCATCAGATCCTGGCAAACAAATTATGAAAAAATCAATTTGTGTTTTATTATTGTTTTGGATAATGTTTTAGAAAGCATTGAACTGTATTTCCTAAACTCTTTTTTGGAATGTTTAATGGCCCTGAAAAGCGCCGTGTTTTATGGAATGGTTCCAATTTAGAAAACTTTGTACTCGTGGTTTTGAAAAAAACCATTTCGAACGCCCTCGATGCCGCCTTGTTCTGGATTTGCCACCAAAGCAGTTTGTATAAAGAACAAACTTTTTTCTTCTGCTACCTGATGCCGTTTTGCGATTGCGTTTGCCACTCGCCACTCGCTGCAACTGCCTGTTGTCTTGATGTCCACCGAACCGAATGTGTTCTGTTCCGAATGCGGGTTTTTTAATCGTCGCGAGCAGCTTTACCAGCTAACTCGATCACTTCGGCGGCCGAAACTATATAACACCGGCTAGGTGGACTGGTGCACTGGTACTAACGCGCTCGGCCTAGCTACCCTTGCGGGGAACTCCAGATCAACACGGTTCGAGCGGGATTTCGCCTTTCCCTTCACTTTTCCTCCTTTACCATGTCCAGACATGGCTGCTTGGGTTGGTTTGTTGATGTGTTGTGATGCGAACCGATGTGGTGTACGGTTTGAATGAGAATGATCGTTACGGCAGCGGAGCGAGGATTTTTAAGCTGACTGGCTGGCTCGAGAATTACGCATGTGTGGGACTGCGACCAATGTTTCGTTCATTTTTTTCTTTTTCCTTTCCAATCGTGCTTCATTCTATTTCGCTGCTGCTCTGGTTGCCCGTTTTGGTCGGTATGATTTGAGGAGCACAAAATGGACCAATCAAAAATGGGCACGTAGTGCATTTTGACAATGCTTGATATTTCACAATTGTTCAATTATTTATCTCAAGAAAAATGAAATGTTATTCGTTATGATAGATGCGTAGATATATTTCCTATCAATTGGTGCAAAAACCTTTGCGATCTATTGAGAAATGCTCGAGTTATAAGCATTCCAAATCTTGCATTTTTTCCTACTTGTTCAGTGCCTAGATTTCCATTTCACCCCCTATATCTTCCGGTTAGACGTAGTCCTACGTCAAAAAAAGAAAGAGATGTCTGCTTCCATACATACAAACATTTTAAAGCGTTGGGGGACATATGACATTATTTGCCTATTTTACGCTTCAAGGTAGGAAATGACATGTTTTCTGTCGAAAATGAAATGCTAGTTTGCATGTAGGAACTGAACGAAAAACTCTAGCAAACCTCCAGACACTCCTCCCTTCTCTCTAAGCGGGCTGTCATACAAATAAAACACCAATTTTTGCACTGCTCGAGATTTAATCAATCAAATGAAACAAAATTTGCCATGTGGATGTATTAGGGTGCAATAAATGTTTATATGGTGATTAGTCACTCCTCCCCCCTCTCTTAGGGGTGGCTGCCATACAAATGAAACACTAATTTCTGCATATCTCGAGAACTAATCAAGCAAATCGAGCCAAATTCGACATGTGGAGGTTTTAGGGAGCACGAAACGTTTTAATGGAGAACCGACACTCCTCCCCCTCTCTAAGGGGGCGCTGCCATACGAATGAAACACGAATTTCTGCATAACTCGAGAACTAATCGAGCAAATGGAACCAAATCTGGCTTATGGAGGACCCCCCTCTAATGAGGGAGGAGGGACTGAATAACTCGAGAACTAATCACGCAAATGGAATCAAACTTGGCATACAGAGGTTTTAGAGATTGGTAAATGTTTCTATGGTGGTTCGACACTCCTCCCCCTCTCTAAGGTGAAACTATCATAATGGAATACAAATTTCAGCACAACTCGAGAATTAATCAAGCAAATGGAACCAAATTTGGAATAAGATGAGAAATGTGTTTCTATGATGTGTAAGTACTGGCTATATCAGAGGTGGAAGTAAACCTCAGGGTCGGCATTCAACCAAGAACGAAGCGGACTCACGATTAAGATGGTAGAAGATAGAACCTTTAAATTTCCAAGATTTAACTTTTAATAAGAGGAGAATGGTAAGTACATTTAAATTTCATTATATTTTTATTATTTTCAGGTTAGTGGTTAGTAAATCGTTGCGGCCGAGCAGGATCCAGGTAAGTATGGCGAAGATGCGAAGAGAGAGAGAGAGAGAGAGAGAGAGAGAGAGAGAGAGAGGTTGTTTGGGTTTTTCTTTACTCACGCACGATGCCCGCACACAGCGGTCGTTCTCATCGGCCCAAGTACGGGTTTAGGTACCTTCTCCGTCGGTATTCCGGCGAAGAGGGTGGATGTCACCCGTCGTGGACGGTTCCCAGGAGCTGCAACTTCTCCAGCCCTTATTTTCTTTCGCACTTCACTTCTTCGAAAGTACTTTTCTTCTGTTCGAATCTTTCTTGGTTCGATTCCTTCGACGGTCCGTGCGCTAAGGAGTCGAATTCCTTCAACCTTCCTTTACAGCACAAACCTTCCTTTTCGCTTTCTCTCTCCCTCTCTCTCCCTCTCTTTCTCTCTCTTTTGTATCCTACAGGTTTTCCTTTCCGCTGTTCCGTAGTCAATTAGGACCGAAAATATCACAACCGATTCCATGGCTGTGGTTATTAATTTCTCCATGTTGTTAGTTTTTTTGACTTCAGTGCCAATCACCGACATCAGGGAGGCGACTCCACCTGTTCCTACCTATCAGACTCAAAAACTCATGAGCCGGGCCAGCATCTTTTACTTCCCCTCCGAAGGAAGACGTAACCAGAGATTTTTCGCCTCAGAAAATCCCAACGACTCCAGCTGGGATTGAACCCACGCTGATCGGATTGTGAGGCTGTTACGCTAACCACACAACCACTGGCGGCGTCATCTGTTATTTGATATTTATTTTTTTTACAGCATGCTGTGCCTCAACATAGGTAGGTACATTTAAGAATCTTGTTGGTTTTAGTAAGTTTTTTTTTTTTTTTTTTTTTTTTATTAAATCGTTTATTTTTACAGGCTCAGTTACATAAGTTTAAATGAGCCAAACTTCTGCCTGTATTGTAACAAGTATATATAAACATTTTTCATTAATTCTAATGTTAATGAAGTAGAGAACCGATTACTCGCGGTTTGCTCGAGTTTAGAAGGGTGACATTTTTTTCGGGAAAAGGAAGGGATATAAGGATATGTTGTCAATGTTCACACTCACATTCATCATACTCGATTCTTAAGCCCATATTATATCTAATATGTATTTACATTTCACCTCATTCTATTTTTAGTAAGAAGGGATTTGATTTCTCGCGAAGGAAAAGGAGAATATAAGGATATAAGGACAATCACACACGAAGATCGATAGCTTTTAGGAAGACATATATTTGAGACATATAATCAAGGGCTAACCGAGCCAACACATCTCTCACCGGCACATTGGGCTGCCTTCCTCTAGCCCGAAGAGAGTTTTCTAAATTCGATCTGGCAACAAGATACTCCTCGCACGACCAAACAACGTGTTCGATGTCGTGGTAACCTTGGCCACAAGCACAGATATTGCCATCGGCAAGATTAAAACGAAAGAGTAGCGCGTCTAACGAACAGTGATTGGACATGAGTCGAGAGAAGGTGCGAATAAAGTCCCGACTCAAGTCCAGACTTTTGAACCATGGATTGAGGCTAACCTTAGGGATAATCGAGTGAAACCACCGGCCCAATTCATCTTCGCTCCACTTACGTTGCCAGTTAGCGATGGTATTTTTGCGGACTAAAGAATAAAGTTTTTTTTTTTAAATTTTATACTTATTTTTCATTCTCATCTTATTGAAATTTGCTATTTTGTTCCGGTTTATATTTTTTAACCGTAACAGATGGTATGAAACCCCTCTCTCCTCTGGAATAAAGAGGGGGTCTCATGAAAATAATAGAGGAACTGGTACAAATTCGGTACCCCATTTTGTTTTTTTGGACTTAGCTCTTGGCCAATGCTCGGAATTTCTTCATATTACGTCAGCTTATGAAGGGATCTATTGCGGACATTTCCCCGCAAACCGATTTCAAAAATCTTGATTTGGCTCGGAGCTTTGAGCATAGAAGTGAAACAACTCAAATTCGAGTACCCGAGATGCCTGGGTATAAATTTGGCACCCCATTTTTTGTATTTTTTGAAATTTTCAAACGAAATAGAAATGAGGTACACTCACATTCATTCCGCGCGGCGAATGAGGTGAGATGGCTCAAGTCACTGCATTCCCGTAGGCGTTTGGCGTGACTATAGTTTGTCACTAGGTGGGATTTGAAGCCGTGAAGTCGTGATGCTATCGACTCGGGCATCAAAAAGAAGTTGAAAAGTAAGGTAGCTTCCACAATGAAGCAAGAAACTTTGCTATCTCACTTCACTTTTAATGTAAATTAATGCAATTTTACAAAACAAAGAGGAACAGAAAAACGATTTTTTCAAGAAAAAGTGAACAAATTTCATCTCGATTCATTTCTAACTAAAAAAGTAAAGTAAAGTAAAAGTATAAGTATTGCATGCCCAAGCATGCTGCATGGGCATGTAATACTTAGCATTGTGTATCATCAACACTATGTTTACATTGGGGTGCCAAATTACCCGCATACCGAATTTTCACTTTGGAATGAAATCTATGAAATTTGTGATTAAAATCTCGATACACTCACTTGAATTCGTTGAAGAACATCAATTTCTTGATCCAAATCAGCTTTAATATTTGAAATCGGCTCACTATTCGATTTTTAGTGAAGACGCGCATGAAAAATTTTCGAGATTTCAAAAACAACAAAACTTGATTTAAAAAAAAACACAGATATTTTGGGTTTTTGGCATCTGACGTTTGTTACTACATTACAGTTTTTTCTACTCACCACCAGAGTGCGCCCATTACCGCCGGAGATCCGGGTGGGTACCAAATTACCCACGGGGTACCGAATTTGTACCAGTTCCTCTAATAAAAAAATATTTTTTGACACGGCACAAGTTTTACCTGGAAACTTAGTGTCTTTCATGAAGGAAAGAAATGTGACGAATGAATTTTTATAAATTTGGTCAGAAAAGTTGAAAGAACAAAAATCAATGTTAAGTGTCAGAAAATGAAGAACTGTGGTGATATAATTATATCAAAGAAAATCAACCAATAATCAAAAATAGTGTCCATCCAGGACATCTAATCAACCATCCTAAATGGCATTTAATGGGATTGTACCCATTCACCCTATTTTATTGTCGAAAGAGAAAAAATATAGGAGGTTGTGTTCAAAACACGACCGCATTGTTGACGTAGAACCACGCTGTGGTTTAATTCAAGTCGCTTGTTTATAACTGCGGATATTATTTTATAATGCTACGAAAATTTTGAAATAACCATTCTACCAGTTTGGTCGCCCTGAAATGTTTTCTTTTTATTGTAGAATCATTTGAAGAAAATTGTTTGATAATTAATTCTTGTGCTCACAGAACTATACATGCTCGAGATAAGCGCAGCTGTCATCGTTGGTGAAGAAAGTTTTGCTACTGGCAAGCGAAATCAAATTACATACAAAATTCCAGAACAAAATTTACTTTCTTGGTGACTGAATAAACGAAATGAACTCTATCTGTTAATCTCAACAACCTCGAAAAGAGTAGCACTGCTTCATTATGATCAAGATTAGCGCAAATCCAATTCTAGTTGAAAGCAGTTTTGTGACTGGCACGCGAGCTCAAATAAATTAATAACCTAATATAACTTAATGAATAACTTGGTATTCCCCCAAATAATTTTTTGATGCACTTAACGCCTGCTAACTACTTGGAAAAAGGCTGAACATTTGCCTCAGCAGAGATTCATTACTAATACTTATACAGAACATTTATTTTCTTGGTGAGCTGACGATATCCTGGCTTGATGATTGCCCACACAATGTAGCTGTGTAGCTCAGAACCTTAATGCAATGGCGTCAGTTTGATGCAATGATTGCAATGCCAGAGACATCAACGAGTGAATAATTTGGTAGCGTTCACAGGTCATTCCGAAACGAAGACATGTGATGACGCAAAACAAGAAAGAACAAACAACGTTCATTGCTTCGTATTTAGAACGACACTGAAAGTTTACCTTCCTACCTTGCTTGAGACTATAAACTTCTTCAGCTCATTCGTCTTTAACTTTCAGGCCCTTGAAAAACTTTACTTTATCCATAATATTACTCCTCCACCCCATTGCCTTGAGAAAGGCATTCGATCCCTCGCCGTCCAGCTCGCCCAATAAAATCTGTTGTTCAGTCGATTTCCTCACGAAGAATAAAAGTTTGCCTAAGCGAGATCCACTGTTTATACTCTAGGCAAATATTCCCCTTCGTTCTTCTGCTTTTCCTTTGTTCACAGAAACTTTACATCCTACGATTGTCCCTTCGTTGCTCGTTATCGGGAAAGCACACAAATGGACAGAACAAATGTATGAGGAAATGGGAATACTTCCAATTTTCATCAATTTAACCATATGCAGACTATGGGATTGTAATGTATAGCATATCAAACAAATCTTAGGGAATTTCCGATTTGTCTGGTATGTGATTCGCCAAAATCCGTTCGCGGAAAAAATAGTTATTAACGATAACTTTATTTCATAAAAACGTGACCTGTTTTCTGATTTGGCACCCTTAATGAAAAACGTAGTTCTACGTCAAAAAACAAATTTAGTCCGAGTATTCGCTAGACCCGACAATCGATACAAAGATTTTCATATTATACTTCACCGAGCAAAACGTTAGCGTCAGTTTCCATCATCATTCGAGGACGAGTTTATTGTTCGTCAGATTGCTGGTCTGCTAAATGGCCCCACCAAGAAGACCGAAGAATTTTCATCATTTGGGGATTGTTTTTGGGTCAGTGGACTTTCGAGCTTTCGAGCTTGCGAAACTAAAATTAAGCGGGCCCTGTTTTTGTGCTTTGCGCCAAAGTTGGAAAATCGCCATGAGCGAGAATGAGAATTCCTGCGAATAAAGTAATTGCTCCCTTCCAGCCGTCACTTCCTCGTCGCCACATGGCAACAGCCTCCTCCCGGCAGCCTCGGCGTAGAGCGGAACGCTTCCCTTCAAAGTCATAGAATAAGAACACGCCGGTTGTTTTTCGCCGGCAATTCATAACAATAGGTCGACGGGAAATTTTTCGGCTCCTATTAATTATTCTCGCACTCGAACTATTCAGTACTTTCAACTCCGCCGAAGCGGGGACGTGTGGACAGTGTGGGAGGGGTTTGACAAACGGCTGTTTTGGAGGGGAAATTCTCAAATCGGATATAAAGATTAAACGGGCATTACGAGCTGTTTTTCCTGAAGAGCTTCGCAGCAAAACGGTGCCTGGGTGGCCGAGGATGGAAAAATCCACGGAGGCAAAAGAGCGGTGTAAAAATGATTATATTTGAAAGTTATTTAGCAAAACTTCCTGCTAGTGATAAAACTTTACGACAGCTTTAAAAACAAAAGCCCCGGGGAGCCTGGCGAGTGCACCAAAACGAGAGGAAGTACATAAAGTTCGCCTCGGAAGCGCTCAAAGGCGAATTAAATGTCGGTGAATTGCGAAGGACAGAGATACAGAGAGGGCGAGATAGAGACAGATAGTCCTGGAGATGGCCAAAGAAAAGACACGGCGTGCGCGTTCAGAAAGAAATTATCAAGGAACTGCGAAAAGCGAAGCGGCAAGTTTTCACCATTCGAAGGTGCTAAACTTGTTTTGCACGCGTAGTTACCTTCTTCGAGCTGCTCTGTCCATCTTCAACTCGGGGGACATCTTGGCTCAGTTGGGGAGCCAGCGAAAAAAAACCCAATTACCTTCCGCTCACTTAATATTTATGGGGCCACTTTTTCCTCTTCTCATTCGCCATGCTGTTGTGTCGTATTATATCTTGTAGTGAGGACATTATCGCTATAAATAGCATACCATATCGTGACAGGAGAATCAGAAGCGTGATTGGGACCCTGAAAAACACAAAGGAAGTGGTGATATTTTAACGCTTTCTGCAATAAGGTGTTTTCTAAGCTCGCAGGAACGTGTTGTGAGAGCGCCGGGGAATTAAATGACCAAATGAGAACAATCTTTAATCTAAACGCAAAATAACATATTGTATATAGAACAAAAGGAACTATAAATCTAAATATACACAGTAATACGAGGCTTTGGAATCATAACTGTATACAACACGGCGGAAGCTATGTTCTCAATTTCGGTTAATGTTTCCTTGAAAGAAAAATTCTTCCGATTTGCTTTCCACAATCTTGGATTCCATTTGTGCACTACGAGGGCTTTTACCGAAGTCCTCTTTTAAAATCTCTGTTTAGCATTCTAGTTCATTCCATTGGGAGTACTGCTAAAATCGTACTGGATTACGAATTGAAATCCATACTACACTATGTTTCATAACGTTAGAACAACTCTTTTTTTATGTTCCAGAGATATGTGATAGCGAGTGGCAATAGCGGTTGAAATAATAAAGGATAGGATAAAATATAACTTCAGAGTGAAAGGAAATTTGATATTGTTTTTTTCCGCATGATAATATTTCTAGGTTTTTTAGGCTGATCTGACATTACTTCTATTTCACTTATTTCCTTCACGATTTTTTCCGGGGAACGGTTAGTCCTAGGATAAAACCTTATACATAGTTTTTCATTCAGAATAGCATGTAGATCCCAATTTTTTATTTTACTTTTCTTGAACGGTTACGATTTTATAAAGTACTAGCTGACCCGGCAACCTTCGTCCCGCCCAAAATTTGTTTTTTTGTTATCAATACCTTCAAACATTCACGTTTTCTTACTAAGCGCAAGTTCATGAGTCCAATCGCAGAACTGTTCTAATCGACCCCGTTGAATTAATCTTTTACTAAAAAAAATTCCTAGTACTTCTACTAAAACTCATCATTATAATATCAGATTATTTTCATATACAATTCTCGTTCAAGATTTTTCAACCATTTGCAAATAACATGTTTCTCCGTTACATGGAATAAATTTTTGATACAGAAAATATCTCTATATATAAAAATGGATTTCTGTCTGTCTGTCTGATTTTTATGGACTCGGAAACTACTGAACCGATCAACATGAAAATTGGTAAGTAGGGGTTTTTGGGGCCAGGGAAGGTTTTCATAATAGTTCAAGACCCCTCCACCCTCTCTAAGCGGAGGGCTGCCATACAAATTAAACACAAATGTCTGCATTACTCGAAAATTTATCAAGAAAATGCAACCAAATTAAGCATATGGAGGTTTTATGGTGCAATAAATGTTTCTATGGTGGTTAGACTCTCCAACCCCCTCTCCAAGGGTGGGCTGCCATACAAATAAAACACAGATTTCTGCATTACTCGAGAATTAATCAAGCAACTGAAACCAAATTGGACATATTAAGGTTTAATGGTGCAATAAATATTTCTATGGTGGTTAAACACATTCCTCTCGCTCTCTAAGGGTGGGCTGTCATACAAATGAAACACAAATTTCTGCATAACTCGAAAACTGATCAAGCAAATGGAGCCAAATTTGGCATGTGAAGGTTTAACGGGTCACGAAACGTTTCTATGGTGAATACACTCCTCCCCCTTCTCTAAGGGGGCTGCCAGACAAACGAAATACAAATAACTCGAGGTTTTTGGGTATGATATATGTTTCTATAATGGTTTGACACCTCTCTCTCCTCTGGAATGGAGAGGGGTCCCATGAAAATATTACACGTATTTCAACCAAAAATATTCCAACCAAATATGTTAATTGAAAATTTTCGGAAAACTTTGAAGGAAAAAGGAAAAATTCGGATAATTAAATTTCCATATGTTCTACATTTACATAATGGCAAGTGCTATTAGTCCATTTGATGTTTGCGCTAGCGAAATTTAATTTTGTTCGAAACTAAAAAATGGATTTTAATGTGATGAAAGGCACTTCTATATCTTCTTCTATCTATACAAAAAAAGGGATCGCCGGATGTGTTGATAAGAGCAGAACTCGAGGAAGGAATTGTCCGATTCAGGGCTATCTTTATTCTACAGGGTTTTCCAACTTTAAATTCCGAAAGTAAATTGAAATAAAACACACTTAGAATTCGAATTTCGATGAAACTTTTATTTCAAATTAAAGTTTGGTTTATGCCATTATGTGTGAAATACAACATCATTCAAATGTCCACCTAGGGCTTCCTCGCACACCTTGATCCGGAACAGGTAATTTTCGATGACTTTTCGGCACATATGGGACGGTATCTCGGTCATAACTTCACGAATGTTGTCTTTCAAATGTTCAAGAGTTTGCGGAGAGTTGGCATAGACACGGTCTTTCGCATAACCCCACAAAAAAAAGTCTAGCGGGTTCGAATCACATGATCTGTACGGCCAATTGGCATCACCAAAACGCGAAATTAAAATTTAAAACGCGTCCCTCAAATTTCGTTCGCAATATGGCCATGTTCGGTCATGTTGTGTGGCACGTGGCGCCGTCCTGCTGAAACCACATGTCATCCGTATCCATATCTTCAATTTGTGGCAAAAAAAATCGGTTAACATGCGGCCATAGCGCTCACCATTCACATTTACCGTCTCGCCGTCCTCATTTTCGAAGAAATACGGCCCGATGACTCCACCAGACCATAATGCGCACCAAACAGTGACTTTTGGCGGATGCAATGGCCTCTCAACAATAGCGTGTGGATTTTCTGAGCCCCATATACAGAAATTTTGGGTGTTCACATAGCCACCGAGCTCGAAATGTGCCTCATCGTTGAAGAAAATGTGATGCGAAAATTCAGCATTTTGCTGCTTTTGTTCGTTCACCCAATCGACATATGCCTGACGCATTCCATGGTCACCACGCTCTAATTTTTGTACCAGTTGGACTTTATATGGATGTAGGTGCAAGTCCAAATGCAAAATTCGCAACAATGATGTGTTTGACAAGCCCAATTGCTGAGCACGCCGTGGAATCGAAACATTCGGGTCATCCTCCACACTGGCAGCAACAGCAGCAATATTTTCGGCCGAACGCACATTACGATGATGCACAGGTTTCACAATATCCGCTACGGATCCAGTTTGTTCGAATTTACGCACTACATTAGCGATTGTGTGCTCTGTAGGCCGTCCATGACGACCAAAATCCGTCCGTAATGCTCGAAAAACATTTGCCGGTTTTTCATCATTTTTATAGTATAATTCAACAAAACTAACACGTTGTGCGATGCTAAAACGATCCATATTGTAAAATGGCAGACATTCAACTAACGATATGACGCTTTGGTTGACAGCTATGTCAAACGGTTGTCAGCGCAGGGCTGTATACTTTCGGAAGCCCGAAATGGAAAACCTTGTATCATATTTTTGTGTGAAACTTTTATTCCATGTAACGGAGAAACATGTTATTTGCAAGTAGTTGAAAAATCTTGAACGAAAATTGTGCCTGAATTATAATGTCTGATATTATAATGATGAGTTTTGTTAGAAATACTAGGAATTTAATAGTAAAAGGTAATTCAACGAGGTCGAATAGAAGATTAATCAATGAACAGTTCTGCGATCGGATCCATAAACTTGCTCATAATAAGAAAACGTGAATGTTTGAAGGTATTGATAACAAAAAACAAATTTTGGGCGGGACGAAGTTTGCCGGGTCAGCTAGTGATAGAATAAAAACAGACCCCTCCCCTCTTCTCCCCTTAGAGAGAGGAGAGGAGTGTCTATTTACCATAGAAACGTTTCGTGCCCCCTAAAATCTTCACATGCCAAATTTGGCTCCATTTGCTTGATTAATTAGTTTTCGAGTTATGCAGAAATTTGTTTTTCGTTTGTATGATAGCCCACCCTAAGAGAGGGCAGAGGAGTGTCGAATCAGCTTAGAAATGTGTCTTCCCCATAAAACCTCCACATGCCAAATTTTGTTACGTTGGCTTGATTAGTTCTTGAATTATGCGGAAATATATGCTACATTTACCCTAAAACCTTCACATGTCAAATTTGGTTTCGTTTACTTGATTGATTCTAGAGTAATGCAGAAATTTATGTTTTATTTGAATGGCCCCTTAGAGAGGGGGGTGGAGTGTTTAAGCACCATAGAAAGTTTTATTGCACTCAAAAACCTCCACATGCCAAATTTCGTTTCATTTGCTTGATTAGTGGCAGTAATGCGGAAGTTTGTGTTTCATTTGTATGGCATCCCCCCTCCCCCCTAAGAGAGGGGGGAGTAGTATCTAACCAGCATAGAACTATTCATTGCACCATAAATCCTCCATATGCTTAATTTGGTTGCATTTTCTTGATTAATTCTCGAATAATACAGAAATTTGTGTTTCATTTCCATGGCACCCCGCCCCCCCACCTTCAGAAAGGTGGGGACAGTGTTGAGCCACTTTAGAAATGTTTCTTGTCTCCTAAAAACATGCCAAATTTGGTTCAGTTTGCTTGATAAGTCCTTGATTTATGCAGAAATGTATGCTTCATTTGTATGGCAGTACACCCCCTCCCCTCAGAGAGGGGGGAAGAGTGTTTATTCACCATGGAAAAGTTTCGTGTCCCCTGAAACATTCGCATGACCCCCCCCCCTTAGATAGGGGGGTGGTTAAATACACCTTAAAAACATTTATTGCACCCTAAAACTTCCAAATGCCTAATTTGGTTTCACTTGCTTGATTAATTCTCGAGTAATGCAGAAATTTGTGTTTAACACTTTCGACGCCCCGTCATCCAGATATGGGTGACAATTTCCTCGTTCAAATGTAATAGGATTTTTAAAAGGAATTGGATAGAATGGTTTGGTTTGTATGGCAGCTTTTTGCAAAACCCATAAAACATGACTTTAGCATATGTTATTGTTGTCAATTCATCTTCAAATTAAATTAAATATTGCTAGATCATTTAAAAGTTGTCTACAAACTAAGTTTGATCTTCATTTAATAATTTATCCGCAAGTTGGGCTCTGCAAGAACATAGAAAAGCCGCTTGGGGCGACGAACGTGTTAATTTGTATGGCAGTCCCCCCTTAGAGAGAGGGATGGGTTTCAAACTATCACGAAAACCTTCTCCGACCCCAAAAACCCCTACTTACCTATTTTAATGTTGATCGGTTCAGTATTTCCCCAGACATAAGAATCAGACAGACAGGCAAACAGACAGAAATCTATTTTTATATATATAGCGGACCTAGCGGACCCAGCAAACTTCGTCTCGCTCAAAATTTATTTTTCGTTATCACATCCATGTTTTCCGTAGCTTAGAAGTTGAAAACAATGATCCTCTACTACCAATGGAAACTTGATCGCTCACCGTTTATATGAGTTTCATTTAGAATACATATTTGAGCGGAGAAGTTCGATTATATGAAAAAATATTCGACATAACCATTTTATGGATAAATATGGTGTACTCAAGATGGGCGAAAAGTTTAAACATTCTTAAAACTGCAGAACAGATTTCATTTATTTTTGAAAACAGATCTGAAAATGATTCTAAAAAACTTTTATTTTAATGTGTCCACGTGGAAATTATCTGTACTCCCACCCCCCTCACCGTGGACAAGCGTAGACATAGGGACGTCTGCGACAGGCGAGGTTGTTATTTGGTTCTTCCCATTTTGTTCAATTCGTCTGTGTTATGTCGAAAATGCCAAAACAAAAAGCTTTTTCCATATACTGGAAACTTATCGAACTACTTCAAAACAGGGTATCACTCCATTTTAACCTTATTCAACGGCCTACCCAAGAAGCAACGTGCTACACTGTATTTAAATTATATAAATACCAGATGTTCTAGGTCTTCCAAACCATTCTGAAGCTCAGATCAATCGATCTATCATTTCATCCACTACTGGTACAATGTTCTTAGCAAGAAAACCTACCCAAAGTCCGCGTACTCTGCTGGCTTTGAGTTTATATAAAAGTCAGATGTTACAGATCCTAAATCATCATTCTAAAGTTCAGAAGGTCATAGAGTGAATAGTCTCCATTGACTTTAATTGATATGAATATAAAACCCAAGTAACCATGCTTCCGTTTATATTAAATGCATATGAGTTTCTCATGGTCACTCAAAGGAATTTTAGTGCTAAATATCATTAATTTTATGCATAATCTAAACTCCCTAAACTCCTAAAGAGCTAATAGCATACTTTGCATAAAATGCATATGCACTGTAGTGCTTAGTTTTCAAGAAAGCATACTTTGTATATTTTTTTCAAACATACATTCCCGAATAAGAGGAAATATTTAAGAATATGTTGATCTTATTTATTTACTTATTCATATATTTATTTCTCATCTGGATAGTTGCCTTAATGATATCACATGTACCGATAAGATGAGGAAAAGCCCTTTTGAGTTGTTGGATGTTTTACACAAAAGGGCATAAAAACCTCATATATTTTCATAACTACAAAATATTATCTTGACACCAAATTTGGTTTGGACAAGCTTGATATAAGAAGTAAATTACCAATGAATAATTTTAAAAAATGAGAAAAATAGTTTCTCAATACAAAAATTTGATAATTTCAATACCAAAGTAATACTTGAGCAGTGTTGTTTTGGCATTGAATGTGCTTATTTGAGTATTGAAACAATATTGTGGGAAGTTCTTTGTGGTATTTTTCTTTGGTATTTTACTTCGTATCTCATGCTAATCCGTATCTTTTTGAGATCTCGAACTATTCGCAGTTTTGCAACGATCTTCTATCAGCGATTTTATGGACATGAAGCTATAAATACGAGGCACTTCAAGTTATGTCCGAAAAAACCGTCCTTCAAACATTTTTTAAGGGTAATAACAGTTACTAGAGGCAAATGAACTGCAAAGCTTAAAGCCTCGTAAAACAAAGAATGGAATGTAATTACAGTTCTAGTTTTATGAACTGCGTATAAACACTACACGAAGCTTCAAGGAAAATTCTATTTCGCGAGCATTGAATAGATAAAAAAACATTTTAGATAAATCATAGCCGATCTTCCTAAGATAAAATGGTTTTTACAGATCCAGTTTTCTTCCAGTTTTTTTAAGAACAATCTTCCAGTTTAAAAAAAATATTGGCAACCCTGCTTACATGTGGTCGAATCAAGTTTGGTGACATATTTTTTCAGGAAAATAATGGGATATAAAGAGATTGTAGCAATGTTGATGATTACACTCAATTCTTAAATCTTTTCTTATTGTGTATTTACAATTCAACTTTTTCTACTGTTTATAGCAAGTGAACCAATTACTCGCAAAGGAAGAAAAGGAAAATTTTGTGGGTTACTTTCCGGATGACAGAGTTGTTAGTGTGAGCTCCCCGCTTTCACTGTCATTCGTTTACAAAGTTTCCTCTAATTATCCACAGGTCATTATCATTATCATAATTCCCATTACCCGACTGTACTCACTACCGCTTCTCTGACCCACATCTTTTATAATCTCACCTATACAATTGAAATTAATCACGCTTCTAAAAAAATCACCATATGGGTATGTAGGTCATCCCGATTGAGCACCCAAATGAAACGATTATCTGTCTTTCGTTTTCTTGAAGAGTCATTACTGCTCGAATGCAAAGTATGATCACCGTAACGTTTCTGACATGGCAACAATTCTAGAAAAACAATATGCCGATATAAAATATTAAATACATTAAAACGATATGAAATGCTACCATATCTAAACAAACAGCAACTGTTTGACAGCTACTCAGAACGTCAGCTACCTTGAGCCAACAGAGCACTGTTTTTCGATGTCCACTTCTGGCTGCTGCCAATAATTAAAATCAAACATCTTTACTGTAATTGACGTCCACTTAATGTCAACCTGTAAACTTCACATTGGCTTCCTTCACGCCTGTCCCCCGGTGTTCAAATTTGTGTTTTCGATGCATATGCTCGTTCCCTCTCGTGGTCATCCCATATGCACATATTTGTTCACATTCAATATTTGTGCCCATCTCTTCTCTTCGACAGCTCTTTCTCGACGGACATATTGTTGGTGAACAGCATAACGAAACTGAAACAGGCGTCAAGACACTTAGACATGGTTTTTCTTTTTCTGAAAAAAAGAAAACATTTACACTCATCCCGTTGGAGGAAGGTGTGGAAATTTTATTTCTTCTCATCTATCGCCAAAAGCGAAGCTATGGGAAGAATGCTTTCAATGGTGTGTTATTTTAGAGAACGAGGAAAAAAAGGGCAGGCCATTGAACTCCGGAATGGGATGAGGTCCACAATCCGCTCGGAACTCACCCACGAGAGGCATCGAATCATTAATTTGAAATGCAAACTGTGAACCTGAACGACAAACGCACGATGGCGCTGGAGCAGGCAGGGGGAAAACGTTGAAGGATGTGACGAACAAAAGAAGCTCTCGGACGCATACGCCCCGAAGAAAAGGATGGAAATCGAACCCATCATATTCAAATTGGAGTCAGCGCTCAACAATGGCCCCCTCCGCATGATACCACCAGGCTCCGATGGTAAAGTAGGTGGGGGGCAGAATTGCGGCCAAGAGAGACAAATCGATTGCTGTAAAATGAAACCTGCTGATGCTGATGCTACAATAACACCATCGAATTTGATTTTTTCTGCTGCTCTCTGTTTGGGTTGGGCTCTCGGGAAATATGAATATGAAATGTGATTGTAGTGCGGGATTTGTACAATGACAGCAGGGAACTGAGAACGAGCCGGGGAGGATGCGGCCGGAGAACGGATGGACCTCCCGACGTCAGACGATGTCTTGAATGCTCAATCAATCAGTGGTATTGATTTCTTTTCGCCAATGGAAGGGTGAAGGCCAACGCTGAGTTCAGTGGGAAGAGATGGAATGCAAATGCTGAGCTGGCAAATAATTTGTATGAACTCTCTCAAAAATTCCGGGAAACGACACCGACTTGGGAAGAATTATTATAATGGTATGAGCGATGGTAATTTCAGTAGAAAGAGCCTTCTTTTTTATATTTTAAAATATTAGGTTGGGGAAAAAGTAATCCACTATTTTTGAGTAAAATTCAAAACTATTTTCAATATGCCCGTTTACACCGTTTTGTTGGAAAATTTGTTACCATTCCAAAGGTACCTTCATAATGTCTCTATCATAAAGGTCTTGGTCCTTATTAGCGAAAAACCATAGCAATAGATTTTTACAATCTTCTCTTGAACCCAATTTCTTATCACTCTGCAAATTTTCCAATGCAAGAAAAAGGTGATAATCGTTTGGTGTCAGGTCCGAACTATATATGCATTAAAACATCCCAATCAAGCTCTCGGAATTATGTGGCCTTGCGGTGTCCTGATGGAACACACCACCCCTTCTGTTGGTCAATTCTGAACGTTTCTGTTCAATCGCTAGCTTCAAACGGTCCATTTGTTGACGGTAGTGATCATAATTTAGTGTATTTCACTAAAAAAAAAATTACAAAAAATTTAAAAAAAGATTAAAAAAATTGATTTTTTTTAAAATAAATTATATTGCACGTATTTTACTGTTGCAGTATCGGCACCATAAACATCAATTACAATTTCAGCGGCCTGGCTTGCATTTTCACATGAAAAAAAAAAAAAAAGTAAAATGTACCGATTTTTTTCTTTGTTTACCTCCATTTTTAACACCCTGTAACTCACAACTGAATGAAATAAACAAAAAAAAACAACAAAAAATTTTTTTTAGTCCGAAATGCCTTTCTAACGAACCTTAACTTGAAATTGTATAATCGATATTACGCGAGATATAGATCACTAAACTGCTCATGTTTGTATAGGAGACGTAAGCGACAAAACGAACAAAATTGACTTTTTCGCCATTTTGCATTTGTCATTTCGCCTTTGCATTTAATGTAATACGATGTAAACCATGCAAACAAACATGTTTTGTTTTAAAACATTCGAGCAATTTTGAAAAAAAACGTAACAGACGTAGTTCCATAAAGCTTTCATACATCGATCGAAAATCAACAATTATCAGTATTATGTGCTATAAACTAAACCTACATTTGAATCACATTCTTTGTAGAGTCCAAACATGCCTGTCACGTTAGTGTCTTATTACTTAGTGTTTCCTAATAGATGAACATAAGAAACCATTGAAACACTGCTCATATAGGGCCTGATCACGAACATCACTGTCACAAACGCTTTCACGGCACTTACACTTCACTTAATCTGTTTAAACGGTTTTATTTAGCTTGCCCTGTAATCTGTTTGTATGTTTGTAACATGTGTGTCTGTAGCGCTGACCCACATTAATAGAAATTTGACCCCCTTTCCGATTGATCTGAAATTTGGAACACACCTTTATCTCTGTAGTAATTATAAAACTCCGTATTGCATGACCCTGAAAATCCAAGATGGCAGCCGCTACAAAATGGCGGATCACATATTTTCTCAAAACCTCATCATATGGGTTTTCCAAAACCCCATCCATATGGATATCAAATGAAAGGGCTTGACTAGTAGAACACAATTATTTATGAAAAATACAAATCCAAGATGGCTGCCTCTACAAAATGGCGGACTACATATATTCAAACCAAAACAATTAATATGGAAATCCACTCAATATCGGTATCAAATGAAATTTTTTGATTGAATGAATACAGTACAATGATTTTATTGTGGAGAAATATTCTAATAAAACAGATAATGTACTATAAACTAGAAAATAAAATAAGTAAAAAAAACTTTTTAAGTTAAACGGTTTAATTGTGATTAAACAAAATAATGTACTAAAAGCTAGAAAATAATTAGGCAAGTAGCCGTTAGCAGTTATCACACTTCTCCTTCATTAGTCCCGGGCATTGATAAGACTAAAATAAAATCGTGGGCTCGTTGAATTTCCATTATCCACAATTATCGACTTCATCATATGTTCCACGATTTTATTTTAGTCTAATCAATGCCCTGGACTAATGAAGGATAGGTGTGATAACTGCTAACGGCTACTTGCCTAATTATTTTCTAGCTTTTAGTACATTATTTTGTTTAATCACAATTAAACCGTTCAACTTAAAAAGTTTTTTTTTATGTATTTTATTGTGTCTATCATCATTGTCACGGACAGTTGCGTGTAAAAATAAACTCCGTCAAGAGAAAGAGTTCACTCTCGTTTATAAGAGACATGTCAGTTGCATAATTTCGGGCTAAACGGTTGCATAATTTCGGACATTTGAACGTTATGTAGGTAAAATTAATAAGTGTATGAGATAATATTCCATTTAATTGAACGTATGTTTTAGAATGACAAATTTGCGATTATACCTCGATGATTCGGTATTTCAATGCCAACTATTCGGAATTATTTCATGAATCATTTGCTTGGTGCGTTAGTTTGCTGAATCAAACACTGGCTCAAAGATGAGGAGGAATACTTGGTTGCTCTTGAATGATGTAGTTGTTGAACATATGGGAATGTAATTTTATTTCCTCTTTCTATAAACTACTCTAGAGATAAAGCATGACTATCATGAGTTTAATAATCGATATCTCGCATACTCTTGTACTCAGCTCTGTCTTACTCGTTTGAATAGTGAGAAGTATTTAGTATAGGTCATCGTTAAAATCATTTTTTAACAACCGTTTCTTCAATTTTGATGAATAATAATATCTTCTATATTTCAGAATAAACCCGAATTTATCCATCTCATGATCAGTATAATCTGAGCTACTCCCATATGGGATTCTGAAGTTTAATCCTCTTATCCTTCCCATTCTCGTGTAATTTGATATACGGGACATGAGGTTTGATATCACTATTTAAACAGAAATTGGTCAGTACCGTCGGTCAGAAGCATAATTTTCATATGAAACACCTCATGGATTTTTTCTGCCAAACGCAGAAAATGATTCAGATTCAGATTAGACGGATATCAAAATTATGGAAAAAGAACTAGAGAATAATTTAAAAATTATTAATTTAAAAGCTATACAGTGCTAGATTCATTTTTACCTTATATGAAACTTAAATAATCTTTCATTCAAAGTATGTCTTCAAACCAATATCGTTGAAAATATCTATTACGTATGTTGGAATTATCCATAAACATTGTTAGTTCATCCTACCGTTCCAACTCGTAAGGTACCACTCGAAATGAAATGAACTGTAATTCAAATATTCTAAGCCAGTGTGAGAGGGAATTAGAATAACGAGAAATGACCGATAGCCGACGGTCACTATAAAAGCAACACATTTTGTAAAGCTTGACGCTCTTTTACCAAATATACGTTCTACACAACAGTACGGTCTCTTCATTTCGTTGGTCGGTCGATGACACTGGACATTGTCCCTTTCGCGTGTGATCTATTGTGCGTTGTGCACAAGTTCTTTGGAGTGCGTGCTTTTCGGTTGCTAGTATCATCTAGCGAAGAAGTCCTTCGAGTGCGGTAAAGACGAGTGTATCGTCATCATTGGTCCTTCGAACCGGATCGAAGGCGGTTCAGACCGGAAAGTGCGCGTCGCGATAGTGTTGAAAGTGGAAATCTGACCGATCGCGTGGGTCAACGGTCTGCCACTATCCTTTGCAGTGCGTGTGCGCTGGGAGGTTTTACCAAGTTGGGTAAACCTCGGAGGGTATTAAAAATTCAGTGTGTGTGCGCTGGGAGGTTTTACCAAGTCGGGTAAACCTCGAAGGTACAGAGAACAATTAATCTCGATTCAATCACCATCAATTGTGTACTTCGTCGCGCGTGGTTTAGTGGCGAATATTATTCGGTATTCGCGGGAAGCAAAATTCGATCATAAGATCACTAATTATTGATTTTGGTGTGACGGTGAACTGGGTGAACGATAGTGACTATCGCTGCTACCATTATTTCGATCGCGGGTATAGTAAGCATTACGTTCGAAATACGGTACAAATTCACCGTCGGCAAATAATTAGTGTGTGTACTTTGTGTGGACAAGAATTTCGCACGTGAGATTGCACGAAGACAGGTGTTAATCTGTTATATGGAGAAGACAGCCATTGTGTCTGGCCATCGCGGATAGTAGCCATTGTTGTGAAGTGATTGACCTTTCTGAAGAACGACGCCGCTGCCATTTTGGACGCTTGGTGGCGTGGCTTGGAACAGAACTGAACGCCATCTTACACGCCAACTGGACGTCATTAGGACAACTTGACGCCATTACGTTGTTCCTTTATACAAGCACTCATCCCATTGGATTGATCCCGGTGAGTTTGTTCCAAGTTATATATTTGTGGTTGGCAGTAGCAATTCTTAGAACGTAAGAAAGTGGGTAGCCAAAGGCTATTGTGGCTGGTGGTTGACGGTCGCATATCGAGTGGAAAACCGCTCGCGCCCTCGATTTGCGAAACCGCGTAAAGTGGGTACGTTCGCGACGGGAAGGAGTCCGATTTCGATACTAAGACGACCCACTTTCGTTCGATTGATACGTCGCGAAGGGGTTTATACACCGGTTCGGGAAGGATTAACACGTTTCGATTGTGTATCACCCTCGTCCGGTACGGTTTCGCGTAGGAACGGTTAGTTCACGTTGGGAAGGATTTTCGCTTTCATCTGATTACTGCCGTTTCCGCTTCGCTTTCGTTCGGGATGTCCGCAAAACCAGAGAAGCAGTTAGCTGAGCGATTAGTTCAGCGTAAGGGACTTATTGCGATTCGCAATGCGTTGGACACATTTGTACGCGAATATAATCACGAGCGCGATGCTTGTGAGCTGAGTGTACGGTTGGAATCCCTAGATCGGTTGTATGTCAATTTCATGGAGTGTCAGGATATCATCGAAAAATATGACAAACCGGAGTCACTTGATGAGCACATTGAGGAACGAGTGGACTTCGAACAACGGTTCTGTAAAACGAAGGGGTTTCTTCTTGCAAAGCGCACAGGGGATCTGAACGAAACTTTGAACAATTCGTTGCAGGGTCCACAACAATTCGCGTCAAATTTTCTTCTCCGTCTACCACAAATAGATTTACCAAAATTCAACGGTGACTTCTCTCGTTGGATTTCATTCCGGGACACATTTTCGTCAATGGTTCATGCAAATGCTGACATTCCCACCGTTGCAAAATTGCAGTATCTTATTCAATCACTCGAAGGGGATGCCAAGAAACCATTTGAATCGGTGGACATCGAAGCCGACAACTACGCAGTTACATGGGATGCACTTCTAAAGAGGTACGACAATTCACGGTTCCTAAAGAAGCAGCTCTTTCGCGCATTATACGACTTACCAGCAGTCAAGCAGGAGTGTGCGAAACGCATTCACACTTTGGTCGACGATTATCAACGTCATGTTCGCGCCCTATCTAAACTGGGTGAACCCGTGAATCATTGGGACACGCCGCTCATCAATTTGCTTTCGTACAAGCTGGACCAAGCAACGCTAAGATCGTGGGAGGAGAAAACGAGTCAAAAGGAAAATGTTAGGTACGATGAACTGATCGAGTTTCTATATCAACGGGTTCGTGTTATCAATTCCGTTGGTTCAGATAGCCATCATTCAGCCTCATTGAAGGTGGCCGGCAATCAACAGAAGTACTTCAAGCAGAAAGTGTCTGCTAACACAGCATCAACATCAACTCCGAGTTACTCCTGTCCGCTTTCATGTTCGGACAATCATTCGTTGCGTTCCTGTCCGATATTCCTGGGAAAGAACATAAACCAGCGTCGAGAACTGGTCTCGCTGAAACGGTTATGTTGGAACTGTCTCAGTTTGGGTCACCAGTCCAAGAAATGTAATTCGAAATTCACTTGTCGTACATGCCACGAGAAGCATCATTCGCTCTTGCACGATCCTACTCCATTGAGGGTTTCATCCAAATCAGCCAACCAAATAAATTCATCTGTGTCATCTACTATGTCATCGAATTCCGCTGTCCCTACAGCATCTCTGGTTCAACAGCCGCTTCCCTCTACGTCACAAATCGTAGAATCCTCTGGTTCCCGCCAAGTCAGCATGGCAGTTCAAACTGCATGCACCATGACACTGTTGGAAACGGTTGTCCTCAATATCGTCGACGATTATGGCAATAAACACAAAGCTCGAGTTCTCCTGGATTCGGCATCGATGTCGAACTTCATATCGAAACCGCTGGCGAAGAAACTCTACAGTCGCCGAACTTCGGTGGACGTGTCTGTCGCAGGCATCGGATCGTCCACGAAGACAATCAACAGTGCAATTACTGCAACCATCGAGTCAGAAGATCAAGTATGCTCGATGAAACTACAATTTCTGGTCCTGAAGCAGCCCTCAGTCGAGCTGCCAACTATTCCGATTGACATTTCGGCATGGAAGATGCCGAATGTGATGCTAGCAGATCCTTTATTCAATGTTCCTGGAAGTGTCGATATGGTCATCGGCAGCGAAAGCTACTGAGAACTCCACACGGGTAGGAAGATATATCTTGGCGAAAATCTTCCTTGGGTAGTCGAAACATCTTTTGGTTGGGCGGTCACTGGTCCCGCATCTCGCACGGCTACCTGCATTCCACGGTTCTGTTTTCTTTCCACGGCAGATGATCGACTAGAGGCTACATTAAGAAAATTCTGGGAAATGGAAACAATTCCATCAGCTCCGGTTCATTCCACCGAAGAAAGTCGTTGCGAAGAGCTGTATGCTGCAACGACAACGCGCGATTCGTCTGGGAGGTACATCGTGCGTCTACCGAGAGTTGAAGATCCTTCAGTCATCCTTGGCGAATCAAAATCAATCGCTGACAGACGCTTCCTGAGCCTGGAACGTCGACTCGAACGAGATCCTGCAACCAAGGACTCATATCACCGTTTTATGGAGGAGTATTTGTTGCTTGGACATATGCAGAAGGTGAAAGAGCCTGTAAATGATCGTATACAGCATTGCTACATTCCTCATCACGTCGTATTCAAGGAATCCCGCACATCCACTAAAATCAGGGTAGTCTTCAACGCATCATGCAAGACTTCGTCAGGCTATTCCTTGAATGACACGCTGCTTATTGGGCCTGTGGTTCAACAAGACCTATATTCGATATACCTAAGGTTCCGGACAAGAATTGTCGCCATCGTAGCAGATGTCGAAAAAATGTATCGGCAAGTATTGCATCACTCTGCCGATTTACCGTTCCTTCGCATACGGTATCGTAGGAATCACACCGATCCGATTCTCACCTACGAACTACAGACCGTCACCTACGGAACAGCAAGTGCTCCATACTTGGCAACGAAGACACTTCAGCAGATCGCGAAAGATCACGAGCATTTATATCCGACTGCTGTCGAAGCTGTTATTGAAGATTTCTACGTCGACGATCTACTGTCAGGAGCATCGAACGTAGAATCTGCCATCACCCTGCGAAAAGAAATCACCACTATGCTTAACTCCGCTGGATTCACGCTCAAGAAGTGGGCATCAAACGTCCAGGTGGTCCTAGAGGATGTCCCACCGGAAGATCGAGCCGTTCAGCCTATCCACGATTTGCAGAATGAGCAGACAATTTCCACACTCGGCCTGCTTTGGGAACCAATCGCCGATTCGCTTCGATTCAAGGTCGAATTGCCTCTCCCTGCTGCCATTCTCACCAAGCGAAAAGTGATGTCATACATCGCTCAAATATTCGACCCATTGGGACTGTTGGGTCCAACGACAACCAAAGCGAAGCTTTTCATGCAACGGTTGTGGACATTGAAGCGCGATGGTATTACTTGTGAATGGGACTCACCTCTATCAGAGAAACTTCAAGCCGAGTGGAAGCTCTTCCACACTACTCTTCGCGTTCTCGCCGATATCCGTATTCCTCGGTTGGCGCTGGCTTCTGGAGTCAGCAATATTCAGCTGCATTTCTTTGCCGATGCTTCGTCAAGTGCCTACGGCACATGCTGCTACGTTCGCACGGAATCGCAGAGAGGGATTACAGTACTTTTGTTGACATCGAAGTCAAAAGTAGCTCCATTGTCCACTCACCACTCCATCACCAGACTTGAGCTCTGCGCCGCTCACTTAGCCACACAACTCTACAAAAAGGTAGAAGCGTCTTTGAAAATATCAGTCACTCCATTCTTCTGGTCGGATTCCAGTACTGTGCTTCAGTGGTTACGTTCATCTCCAACTCGTTGGAAGACATTCGTCGCTAACCGAGTGTCAAAAATCCAGACCACTACGGATATTCTTCACTGGAGACACATCGCAGGCTATGAGAACCCTGCCGATGACATCTCTCGGGGTCTGAACCCAACAGACATTGTCCATCGTTCCCGCTGGTGGTTTGGCCCGCCATGGTTATCGCAAACATCTGATCAGTGGCCCAAGACCATAATCGACCAGCAGTACTCCACCGCAGCGTCCGAGGAAGGGCGCAAAACTACAATTGTCACCATGACTGCAGCACAAACTGATTTCAGCGAAAATTTGTTCGCACGCTATTCCATGTACGGGAAACTACGCCGAGTCGTAGCGTTTTGTATACGCTACCTACAATACTTGAAGGATCGTTCCAAACAACGCAAATCCGATCCTCTGTTCACCGAACTTATCGTTCTTCAAGGAGATAATATCTCATCCATACCACGACTTTCCACCAAGGAGCTTCAACACGCCGAACAATCACTGTGCTGCCTGTCTCAGCGCCAGATTTTCACTGAGGAGCTCAACGATCTAGCAAACGGCGAACATGTTTCAAAATCATCGTCGCTCAAATGGCTGAATCCGTTCGTTGATCAATATGGAATCCTTCGCGTCGGTGGTCGCATTGGTAACTCCGCATTGTCCGATGCAATTAAACACCCGATCGTACTGTCCTCTAAACACCCGCTGTCTGCTCTGTTGGCTAGCAGTTACCACTTAAAGCTACTGCACGCAGGTCCGCAACTCCTGCTAGCCACACTCCGCCAGAAATTTTGGATTCTGGGCGGCAGAAATCTAGTAAAAGCCGTCTTCCACCAATGCCACACTTGTTTCCGTTCCAAGCCCACTCTAGTCCAGCAGAGCACAGCCGATCTCCCGGTATCGCGAGTTTCGCCAACGCGTCCTTTTTCCGTGTGCGGTGTCGACTACTGTGGGCCTTTCTACGTCAAGTCAGCAGTTCGAAATCGTGGTCCTACAAAAGTCTACGTGACCATATTCGTCTGCTTTTCAACCAAGGCTGTCCACATCGAGCTAGTGAGCGATTTGTCGACTCCAGCGTTCCTAGCTGCGCTCCGTCGTCTAGTCGCCCGCCGAGGGAAAGTTGTCGAGCTCCATTCCGACAACGCAACTGCATTCAAAGGAGCTTCTCATGCCTTGAACAGGATTTACCGTATGCTGAAGGTGGAAGCTGTTGACCGTGATCAAATTTTCGATTGGTGCTCCGAAAATGAGATCGTTTGGAAGTTTATTCCGCCCCGAGCCCCACACTTCGGTGGTCTCTGGGAGGCTGCCGTCAAATCGACGAAGACGCACCTCCTAAAGACCGTCGGAAACGCCAATCTCACTTACGAAGACCTGTTGACATTGTTGGCACAAGTCGAGATGTGCCTCAATTCTCGCCCGCTCACTCCGATACCTGAGGACCCATCCGACCTAGAAGTCCTGACGCCAGGACACTTTCTTGTTGGAAGCAGTCTACAAGCAGTTCCTGATCCTAACTGGAAGGATACTGCCGATAATCGCTTGGATCATTGGGATCTGACCCAGAAACGTCTGCAGGTGATCTGGTCCCGCTGGTACCCAGAGTACCTACAACAGCTTCAATCTCGTGCAACAAAGGGTTGCAATCCTCCAGTCACCGTCGAAGTCGGTGCCGTCGTCATCATTAAAGAAGACAACGTTCCACCAGCAAATTGGCCGCTGGGGAAGATCGTCAAACTTCATCCCGGAAAAGATGGCATCGTTCGAGTGGTGACACTCCGCACAGCATCCGCTACAGAGGTCGTCCGTCCCGTAGCACGCATTGCTCTACTTCCATCACCGAATTTAACCTCAACCGCTTAACCAGGTAGAGCAACCCTTCAAGGGAGAACTTGCTCGATGCGCACCTGCGCTTTGCACAGGTAATTGCAAGTCCAATATAATATTTTTGTCCTGAAAGATCTACCTGGTGTTTTCTTGCTTCTCGGTCTTCGTCGAGGTACACCATTCCACATTCGCTATTGAATCAACACGAGAACCTGTTCATTACGGCAATCCATCACTACATCCACACGTCGCCCTTGGCACCCGGAGAACGAAGTGTTACAACGGAAGAAACAACGAATTCAATTTTGTAAATAGTAGAATTAAGATATGTTGAAATACCTCATATTTCAAGGTGGCCGGAATGTTGGAATTATCCATAAACATTGTTAGTTCATCCTACCGTTCCAACTCGTAAGGTACCACTCGAAATGAAATGAACTGTAATTCAAATATTCTAAGCCAGTGTGAGAGGGAATTAGAATAACGAGAAATGACCGATAGCCGACGGTCACTATAAAAGCAACACATTTTGTAAAGCTTGACGCTCTTTTACCAAATATACGTTCTACACAACAGTACGGTCTCTTCATTTCGTTGGTCGGTCGATGACACTGGACATTGTCCCTTTCGCGTGTGATCTATTGTGCGTTGTGCACAAGTTCTTTGGAGTGCGTGCTTTTCGGTTGCTAGTATCATCTAGCGAAGAAGTCCTTCGAGTGCGGTAAAGACGAGTGTATCGTCATCAACGTAAAAACAAAAGATCAATGGCCTTATTCGATGTAACTATCGTCCTGATTCGGGTCTTGTCCACCAATTGCGAATGTTTGAATTACAAAAACCAGCTCTGCAATGTTGGAGAACATTACAGTTATTATTTTAAATTCAAAATATCTTCAAATCAATATTATGCATAATCAACCATAATGATCCTCAGTGGCCAGTGGCCTCCATTGCCATTTTATGGGGTTGCAACTCTCTGTTAGTCTAATTCTCAAAATAGAAACAAAAAATTTCTATTCATTTAGGACAATCGAAATTAGACCTTTCGCCATGTTTCAATCGGTCTACAGGAGCTACAATTTTAGTCCTCAATTACATCCCATAGCGCATTTATCGAATCCAAATAAACAATTTCACGTCCTCTGAATTCATCAGGATTTCGTTCTAAAAATGCCACCAGGCGGATAAATTGCTGTTTGTTTATCTTTTTTTTTTCTTGAAAAGCAAGAAACGACTCAAGATGTTAGCAAAACAGCTAAATAAATCCGAAATTAAACTTACTCCATTCCGCGTGACTAGCTTTCACCATCTAAAACACAAGTGACAAATATACTTGTTTTTCCCCGTGGCGTGACAGTATCGTGATATTCATAATAACACCGAGTTCATCAAAGTTGTCACGACGGATGAACTCTTCCGGATTCTACACACACGGTGGCAGCCGTAATAACGTTGTATACAATTCACTTCGTTTTCACCGTAAAGTGACGTTCGTGAAACAATCAGATCAGTAGTAAAATTAATATAATATTCGTTCTTAGTATTATAACTTCTTGGATTCGACTTCAAATTATTTACTCATACCGTTGGTGTAAGTCACTCCACCATCTTCATGCGATTGATCGTGATATCGGTAAATCATGTTGCTAAAATTACCAACATTGCAGATTGCCTTTACAAATTCAATTACAGGTCGGACTCGATTATATACAGACTCGATTATATGTGATTCGATTACACACAATTTTGGACTCGATTATAGACAGTTTTTTTTTTCTATTTCAAATATGACTTATTTCAAGGAGAAATGTAATCTTTCAACGTTAAAATGTAATTTAAGTGGCTATTACATGTACAGTGGGGTAAAAATCGTGTTTTTTGAAGATTTTGCTTGAATTTTCACCAAGATTTGTTTATATCGATATTGCAGCCAAATTAAGAAAGATAGAAGTTGGGTGTCAAAAAAAATGTAGGGCGGTTAGAGAGCTTTAATTTAATTGATAGAAACAATCTAGTTTAATATAAATTTTTACGATGAAATTAATAATAACACATTAAAAATTATTACTTTTAAGTTTTTCACTTCCAAAATGTTATTAAAATGAACTAATTTAGATATTCCACTACTATATCGTGTACTAAATTTTCTCATCTTTCAAACGAAAGCAACAGAATTGTATTTCGTAGCGTACTTTGTAATGTAGAGTCAGTTTGAGGCAACGAAGTCCGAAACAAAAAAAAAATTATAGGAGGTTGTGTCTAAGATACGACCGCATTGGTGACGTAGAACTACGCTGTTATTCTATATAAGTCGCTTAATTATACCTTCGGATATTATTTGTGAAATTATATATATTATTTGTGAAATTTTAGAAACAACGGCTTAGTAGAATAATCTCTGAAATGGTTTTTTCATTGTAGAATTTGTTGACGATAATTGATTGATGATTCATTCTTGCCCTCGCAAAACAATACACTAGCTGATCGTAAGTCGCAATTTATTTCATGTCAATGCAATGAAAATTTACCTCGAACGCTTTTCTTTTTTTTGCCTTTTTCGCAATTGACATAGACTCGGCTAGAGTCGATTATATACATGTTGCACCAGCACCATTATTCCAAATCTCATAACTACATCAATATATCTTTGGCACCGCATGGAAACAACAACAATGACAACACTTGCAAGTATCAAATATCATGCTACATGTTGTTTAGTATTTCCTTAAAGGAATCGCATCTCTAGGCATCGTTCGTACAACGTAAACCAAGCGCCAAACAAGCGTTCGCCATAGCATGCATACAGAGCCATACATTGGTGGCTTGAAACTACTAGAAATATAAAACACTTCTCATCATTTTGCGCTATTCTCAAAAGAAATGTTTCTGTTAATATTACTGGCCTCGAAAAAAAGTTGTATTTCTTTCTCATGCTCGAGAGAAGCGCAGCTATCACCCTTAGTGGAGGAAGTTTTGCTACTGGCAAGCGAAACCACATACAAAATTCCAGAACGACATTTACTTTCTCGGTGACTAAACAAGCGAAATAAACTCTTTTTGTTAATAACAACCTCGAAAACAGTAGCAATGGTTCATAGCGCTAATGCAATCCTAGCTGAAGACAGTTTTGCAACTGGCACGCGAACCCAAATAACTTGAAACATTCCAGTAAGACATTCAAGATGCTTGGTATTCCCCAAATATTTTTTGACGCACAACCTTAACTTCAGTTTAATGCATTGATGCATTCTCAAAAGCACCAACGAAGCCCTTATGATGACGGAAAACAAACAATGTTAACTGCTTGGAAAAAGACTGAATTATGCCACACAGCTTGTTCTCTGCTGTAACACCCATCGATGCGAATTCGCTGATGAGTTTGTCAAGAGCGACCGCCTTCACCACCAGCGGGGGAGCTTGATTTTGGTTGCTGCCTGGGTAACGGCGTTTACATTTTCGACCGACGCGCCAAAATCGCCTACTTCGCTGTTGTGCAATGCGGTGTCACACTCGCGAAGGCTCGGTTTAGTGCGAGCACTTTTCACTGCACCAACATCGCGTGCATCATTGGATGACGCTTGCCTGAGGATATTATTGCCCCTGGCAATGCGTTCGTTTTTTGCAGGGCTCGAGCCTGCCTTCCTCTTCTTCTTGCTCATCACACACTACGCGAAGTGTCCAATTTATGACGCGGAAAGAAAAACACACGATACGAATAACGCCAAAAACGAACTGAAAAAAACACACGACGATATCCAAGTTGGATTACCACTGGTGGGGTCCAATTTTAGATCGAAGCGCAGCGAAAGCAAAGTGAACTGGATTGCTCAACAGTCCGATGCCGAATGAAAGTTTGCCTCAGCGAGATCCACTGTTTATACTCTAGGCAAATATTCCCCTTCATTCTTCTACTTTTCTTTTGTTCATGGGGACTTTGAATCCTACGATTTCCCCTCCGTTGGTCGTCGATAAGTTGCTCGTTATTGACAGGTCTGTTCGGGAAAGCACACAAATGGACAGATCAAATGTATGGGAAAATGGAAACGCTTCAATTTTTCATGAATTTTAACCATTTACAAACCAGGGGATTCTAATGTATAGCATATTAAACAAATCTTACGGAATTTCCGATTCGTTTAGTATGTGAATCGCCAAAATCCGTTCGCGGCAAAAATAGTTATTAACGTTAACTTTATTTCATAAAAACGTGACCTGTTTTCTGATTTGGCACGCTTAATGAAAGACGTAGTTCTACGTCAAAAAGTTCAATAGCTCTGTCACATATGCGTAGGAGGATTTTTTTTCATCAAATTTGATCGTCTACCACTTACTGAGAGAATTTTGATAAATTAATTTTTTTCATGTGAGAGAGATGTTTTCTGACTTTAAGGGGATGAATCAAAAATCAACTTCCTCTTTTATATTCAAAAAACGAAAAATACATGCAAAAAAACCAATAAAAAATTTTTATACAGGATTCGATTATATACAGTGGAAAGAAATGAAAACCTGTATATAATCGAGTCCGAGCTGTAATTGAAAACACACGAACCTGCTATTCTTATCATATCCCAGAGTATTCAGGTAAACAGTATTATCATAGACTCGCAACAAATCCAGAGCACCGCAAAATCTCCTAGGCCATCTTTTTGCCGATAATATCCTTCAACTGGACAAATTACTTCATTGGAAATTTGCATGGTTATGCTTGAAGGCAAAAAAAAACAACAAAATTGCGTTTTCCCAACACTAATGGTGTTGGTGATTACGTCTCCTATGCAAACATGGGCAGTAAAGCCAGCCAACGAAAAAATAATCCAGGGTTTTCCATTTCGGGCTTCGGAAAGTACACAGCCCTGCGCTGATAACCGTTTGACATAGCTGTCAACCAAAGCGTCATATCGTTAGTTGAATGTCTGCCATTTTACAATATGGATCGTTTTAGCATCGCACAACGTGTTAGTTTTGTTGAATTATACTATAAAAATGATGAAAAACCGGCAAATGTTTTTCGAGCATTACGGACGGATTTTGGTCGTCATGGACGGCCTACAGAGCACACAATCGCTAATGTAGTGCGTAAATTCGAACAAACTGGATCCGTAGCGGATAGTGTGAAACCTGTGCATCATCGTAATGTGCGTTCGGCCGAAAATATTGCTGCTGTTGCTGCCAGTGTGGAGGATGACCCGAATGTTTCGATTCCACGGTGTGCTCAGCAATTGGGCTTGTCAAACACATCATTGTGGCGAATTTTGCATTTGGACTTGCACCTACATCCATATAAAGTCCAACTGGTACAAAAATTAGAGCGTGGTGACCATGGAATGCGATTTCCAGATCATGCGATTTGAACCCGCTAGACTTTTTTTTGTGGGGTTATGCGAAAGACCGTGTCTATGCCAACTCTCCGCAAACTCTTGAACATTTGAAAGACAACATTCGTGAAGTTATGACCGAGATACCGTCCCATATGTGCCGAAAAGTCATCGAAAATTACCTGTTCCGGATCAAGGTGTGCGAGGAAGCCCTAAGTGGACATTTGAATGATGTTGTATTTCACACATAATGGCATAAACCAAACTTTAATTTGAAATAAAAGTTTCATCGAAATTCGAATTCTAAGTGTGTTTTATTTCAATTTGCTTTCGGAATTTAAAGTTGGAAAACCCTGTAGATAACTTTTTCCCCAATCTAATATGTCGGACTGTTTATTTATTGTAATGGGTGACTCCAACTTGCACAACTACCAACTAGCATACTAAACTCAAGGAACAAAAATCCTATAATTCCGTGATTCACTTTGTATTCTGTAATATCAATAATGTGTGGGAATGAGGCATTAATATCGTTTCCAGAAGGTGGAAGCAGTTGAACCAACATTCATAAACCGAAGACAAATTTCAAAGAACCACATTTATAGGAGGTGTTCGCGGGAGACGCTAGAGCGAGTCCGCTAAGTCTTAATTTTATCGTCGGATTGACCTGGCAATAAAATATCACCACACCACACCGAGACACCTTGCATAACGTCATTCCACATGTGATGGCTATAATCTTACTTCCTCGCCGCTTTTGGACAGCAATAATCCTAGTTCAAGCGGTAAAAACTTATCTGCTATCCGATTGTGTGGATTACTGTCACACAAGTCCATATAAGTCTCAATCTAACGCAGTTCGTTGTTAATAGTTGACACCGTATTTCTTCTCTTTTCTCACAGCATCAACGGATACTCTTACGATCTTTTTATTGTGCCACACAGTCTCTTGCAAGTGCAACCATAGCGTCTTCCAGTGAGTCATTAATCAACGATTTGACCGCTTTTATTGTGCAGCAAGCTGTTTTACAGCCCTTTTTGTTTCCTACTGACCAAACCAAGCGGCGAAACCACCCACGAAACGCATTTCCCGATGAAACTCGAATCAGCTGACAACAGCGTGCGAACTGTGAAACTTAATAACATGTCTATTGAAATTTATTTTCGATTTCACCAGCATCCCGCTTTTTTTTCGGTCACAATATTGTCAAATTGGAAAGCATATCGATTTCAGCGGCAACAAAAAATTTGATCGCACTTAAAGTGAAACGCCCCCAATTGGGGAAGTCGGAGAGGTGTGAGAGTTTTTTATTTCGAGTCGGCGATGCCATTAGAGATATCAAACGACCGGGGTATCGATGCTGAGAGACCACCCAGCAGATCCAATTGCTTCCTGCCAGCGAATTGAGGAATGCGTGGTTAGACAAGAAATAACGTGCCGAAATAATGTATTGTGACTTTGTAAGCAAATTATGATTCATTTCGCAATTTGCATC
This sequence comes from Toxorhynchites rutilus septentrionalis, assembly GCF_029784135.1. Classification (NCBI taxonomy): domain Eukaryota; kingdom Metazoa; phylum Arthropoda; class Insecta; order Diptera; family Culicidae; genus Toxorhynchites; species Toxorhynchites rutilus. Next base: position 119,936,930 of record NC_073745.1, read on the forward strand.
GAATCGTTGAAAGCCAGCGCTGATAGCAATCATCGAACTGACATCATCCATATTGATACCCCCGTCACGCCAGTCGATGAATGTATGATGACGTGCTGAGTGGCTCTAGATGGCATAAATACAAAAGTGACGCATGAGACAGGTAATCGCGGCGGAATGCACGCTGGAAAACGGACAGCGAAGAGGAGTGGAACCGATAGGGACATTCTAGGTGGGTGGGTTTGTCGGCTGCAGTAGAGCTGGGAGTGCGTAGAGTTGGATCATTTCCAGCACTGGAACATTGAAATGACAAATGATAGTGCCAGCGATCGGGGGGAAGCACATTTCTATTCTTCGATGTTGGGTTGTCAATCGTTGTGAATCGGGTTCGGAAACAAGATTTTCAAGTCAAAATCGGCTGTGGTACTATATGTCATAGCTAGCAATATACGAGAGAGTGGACTGGATTGCGGATAATTATATCAATGTTCACAGCTGTCTCTTACTTTGGATTGTATATGTATAGGAGAGAGGGGGGCACATTCGGACACTTTTTTATCATTGATTTTTAATATTTTTTGTAAACATAAAAAAATCCTGAACTCATCCTGGTTGTCATTTGGACATCAATGTATCATATGAGCGTGTTAAAGGTCTAAAGGGTGTGTCACATCAAATTGCATCACGGAAAAAACGCTGTAGAAATTCGCCCAGTAGACCGATCCTTTTGAAAATTTTAGACAGTAAAATAAAAACTATTAAACAACTTTTGGAATTTTCTTTTTATTCATACTTCGAGCCCAAGCCCGTATGCTCGCACCTTCCTCTTTACCCCGTCCATAAGGTTCTGTACAACGTCAGGTTGTAGTTTTTTTTTAACAGAAATCCATTTTCTCTTGAAGTCCGCCTCCGATTTGACAACTTTTGGGTTCTTCCGGAGGGCCTGCTTCATAATCGCCCAATATGTCTCTATTAGGCGAAGCTCCGGCGCGTTGGGCGGGTTAATTTCCTTTGGCACGATTGTGACCCCGTTGGCTTCGTACCACTCCAACACGTCCTTTGAATAGTGGCACGAAGCGAGATCCAGCCAGAAGATGGTCGGGCCCTCGTGCTGCTTCAATAGTGGTAGTAAGCGCTTCTGTAGGCACTCCTTAAGGTAAACCTGCCCGTTTACCATGCCGGTCATCACGAAGGGGGCGCTCCGCTTTCCGCAAGAGCAGATCGCTTGCCACACCATGTACTTTTTGGCAAACTTGGATAGTTTCTGCTTGCGAATCGCCTCCGGAACGCTGAATTTGTCCTTTGCGGAGAAGAACAACAGGCCCGGCAGCTGACGAAAGTCCGCTTTGACGTAGGTTTCGTCGTCCATTACCAGGCAATACGGCTTCGTCAGCATTTCGGTGTACAGCTTCCGGGCTCGCGTCTTCCCCACCATGTTTTGCCTTTCGTCGCGGTTAGGAGCCTTCTGAACCTTGTATGTACGCAGGCCCTCCCGCTGCTTGGTCCGCTGAACGAATGAACTTGACAAATTCAGCTTATTGGCGACATCCCGGACCGAACTTCTCGGATCACGTCTAAACTGCTTAACTACGCGCTTGTGATCTTTTTCACTGACGGAGCATCCTTTTTTGCCGTTCTTCACCTTCCGGTCGATGGTTAGGTTCTCGAAGTATCGTTTAGTACTCTGCTGACCGTGGATTGGACGATACCCAGCATCTTACCGATGTCCCGATGTGACAACTCCGGATTCTCGAAATGAGTGCACAGGATTAATTCACGACGCTCTTTTTCGTTCGACGACATTTTTCCAAATTTACGAAAAATTGACAGTGAAGCATGGCCAACGTGATCTATACACTCTTATCTGATTATAAGCGAAAGCTGAAGATATAATTCCTAAGAATTAAATTTCTACAGCGTTTTTCCGTGATGCAATTTGATGTGACACACCCTTTATTTGACTTTAATATCTCTTCGGACACCTTTTACAGACGACTTACTCGTAGATGAAATTTTTGTATTGTTTTATTTTGTTGAACCATTGTATTTTGATTTAGTAGTGTCGTTTAGTTTTAAGAATATCATTAAGACCTAGTGTGAGTGAGATGGTTTAAAGAAAAGAAATAAAAACATAAAGAACAACTTCAAGCTAAAAAGTTTCGAAAAGTGTATGAAAAAGGGCACTGTGTTGTTTTCGTAAGTAATAAACGACCAGGAGATGTCTAACCATATGACAGCTGTTGGTGGAAGGGCTGTTAACTTACTTATATTTTTAATTTGGTTGAAAATTGTACTACTTAATTTTTACAAGCGTTGTCCGAAATTGCCCCCACCCGCCCAAAATATATTTTTCGTTATCAAATCCACTATCAAATGCGCTTACTAAGCGCACGTTCGTGAGTTCAATCGCAGAACTTTTCACTGATTGATCTTCTAATCTACCCTTCAAAATTACCTTTTACTGTAAAATTCCTAGTACTTCTACCAAAACTCGTCATTATAATATCAGATTATTTTCAGACACAATTCTCGTTCGAGATTTTTCAACCATTTACAAATAACATGTTTCTCCGTTACATGGAATGAATGTTTGATACAGAAAATATGATAGAATGAAGACAACCCTAAATCAGTCAATTCCTTTCTCGAGATTTGCTTTTATCAACATATTCGTCGAACCATTTTTATTTATATAGATAAAAGAGGATATAGGAGTGCCTTTTATAACATTAAAATCCATTTCCACTTTCGAACGAAGATCAATTTCGTTAGCTCAAGCATCAAATGGACGCTTGTCATTATTTGATTGTAGAACATATGCGAAATGAATTCTCTGAATTTTCCCATTTTCCTTCAGAGTTATCCGAAAATTTTCAATTGTCATGTTTGGTTGGAATACGTGTATTATTTTTATGGGACTTCCTCTCCATTCCAGTGGAACGCGGGGTGTCATACCACCATAGAAAAACCCTCACATCCCAAATTTGGCTCCATTTGCTTGATTAGTTCTCGAGTTATTCAGATATTTGTCTTTCATTCGTATGACAGTTCCCCCTTATAGAGATGCAAGTATTGAACCACCTTAGAAACGTTTCTTGCCCCCTAAAACCTCCACATGCCAAGTTTGGCTCCATTTGCTTGATTAGCTCCCGAGTTATTCAGCCTTCCCTCCTTCAGAGAGTGAGGAGGAGTGTCAAACCAACATAGAAACATTTATTGCCCCCTAAAACCTCGTATGGCAGTATGCTATTTTTCTGAGTTTTGTTTTTCTATGCTTCGATACAACGTACAATTTTGAAATTGAAATGTACGTTATATCAGAGTTTTCCTGTATCTGTATGTTTTTCAAAGAAAACATGAAAAATTTGGTGTTAGAAAAACTTTTTTGCTGTAAAAGTGCTCGTCTTCCGATGTGTGGATAACTCGTTGGTAATTATATGGGCTATTCATATATATTTTTTGGAGAATTGTTGGAGAATACTATTTTGTGAAAAATCAATTTCATTTTTTTTCCAGTGTAATTTCTTTAAAAAATTTTTGGGTACTTTTTATGAAAATTGAGACAATTTTTTACATTACATTCATTTTACATTACCTTATTCCTTTTTTTTAGGTATTATAGCTTTATTTGGATTAGTTTACATTTTTTACCTTAGCGTGCTTATATTGTACATCAGGAATACTCTGCATTTCATTGTTCAAAGACAGTTTTGTTTCTATCATGTTCTCTGAAATCGAAATAGGAATGATATTTTTTTTTAATTTCTAAAAATCAATTCGTAATAGCATGTGTTTTTATTTTCCTGAAATTATTCATTAGATCTACAGATGATTCCAAAACTATTCATCGAAGTTCACGAAGTTCATTCGTGTTTTTATTACACGAATTGGAGTGCATTTATAAATTTAATAATATTGATTTTCATGGTTTAAATGTGCAAATAATAATAAAAAATAATATTTTTTTGTATTTAGCCTGAACTAATCAAAATTACCGTCATGTTATCCAAATAAACGATATGGTGCTTGTTGAGAACGCCCCTTGTCAGCAAGCACACCTCTAAAATATTACCGTGGTAGCAACTGAGAGATGATGGATGACTGAACACATTTAGCGATAAGGATATTGTATTAAAAATTCACCTTTTGTTCCAAAGAATTCTTAGAACTGAACTCACGTGCCCTATGTCTAAACTTATTGCGTTAGATGAAGTGGGGCATACTGGTCACCCTAAGCAATATGCCCATTTCCAGTGGCCACATACCGATTCAATTCCCGTTTCTCGAAGAATATTAAAGTTCAACTCATTGTTCTTCAAGATAGCAAACTGGTTTTCCTATAAAAATTCAGAATAGCCACTTTTCATCATTAGAAAAAAAAGGAAAAAAATCGAACTTTTTTTTTTGCTTGGAGGTAAAGTGGTCACCTAGTGGGATCGCCTGCACATATCGAACTAAATGGGATAGATTTATGCATTTTTTTCGTCCAAATTTGTTCAAATCATATTTGATATACAGTGGTAGACATTCGTTTAGCCGCATACTATTTTTCCTCAATATTTTAAAAAATAAGTCAATTATTTGTACAGTTTCGTTCATAAAAGACTATTATTGTTTATTTTCATCGAATTCATTCTAAAAAAAGTATAAATTCACTTTTTGTTTTCTATGTAATTCAAATATGTGGAATCAGGGTGGACATTCGTTTAACCGTATCCTAAAATTTCAATAAAAGAAAATTTGTGCGCCAAATTTCGAGTCCAATCGGTAGCTAATATTTAGTATGTCCACCTCCATTTCGGATCACACAACACTCCTGAATTACTGCCTTGAGACTGGAAATGTTGTCAAATTGTCATCCGTTTGCATAGATCATCTCGGCCAAGATTCTCCAAGAAGTCATTCAAGAAGCGGAATGTCCTTCTCGGCAAACCATGCCTTCGATTGCTTCGAAACGTGGATCTATGCATAATCCTGCTGAAAAAACGACATCCTCGGTAGCGTTATTCTCAATACGGCCAATCAAAACGTCCTTCAGTAATTGAAGATACTTTTCGGAGTTCATTCGGGTGAAAATGAAACAAATGAGAAGCTTGCTGTGATAGGAAACGGCTCCCCACACTGTCAAACTTCCGCTCCCAAAGTTTCGCTTCGATCTTACGACATGCCGTTGACTTAAATTGTACCAATAGCAACTGTTACAGTTCGGACCATCCAAATTGAACTTTTTTCGCCGGAAAATACAACATTTCTCCATTCTAGTTTCCATTCCATGTATTGCCGGGCGAAAATGAGATGGTTGAGTTTGAGTTTCGGCTTCCCTTGAAGTTTCTTCCACATGATGTTTAGTGACTCATTCAAGATGCGCGCAATATGGCTCTTCGTTACTGGAACAACCGATTCTGCCTTAATGTATGAGCAGGACATCGTTTCCTGGTTGCTTCGAGTCTTATTCGACCTTTAAGATGCAAAGTAACTTTTGTGTTCCCATTTGTTAGTCGTTATATCGCATATTTCTGGCATTATTTAAAGAAATTCCGTACCACTTTCTCAGATCGACCAATTTGAATATCTTTATTATTTTCCGCCCCTCCTTCGTCAATAGAATACCTTTCACCATTCCTTTAAATTCTACGTAAATCACTAATCTGATCAACTTTTTTACGTTGCACATCTAATATTTATCTTGTAAATTGAACATTCCCAAGTATTTTTTCAAAAAACACAGATACAGGCTTGGTGATTATACGAAAACTCCATTTTATGCCTAATCGTATGTCTCGAGGAAAAAACGACGTTTGAATGTTTATATCCACCGATGCCGCCTTGTGTGTGTGTGTGTGTGTGATTGTGACGCACGTCCTTTCAATAAAATTGACTTAAATATACTACCACTAAAGCAAATAAGTATCCCGATAAAAAGAACATTCCTAGTTGTTTTGTAAGTGTTTCAAGTTTTTTTTTTCAAGTACGGCTAAAGGAATGTCTATCACTGTAGGATGTACATTAGGGTGTCAATGAAAATGGTCATCTCTAATTTCAAAAACATACCATATAAAAAATGCCCACCACCTCGAAAAAACACCCTATGCCGAATTTTAGCTCAATCGGACTTAATGGAGAGTGGGGCAAGCGGTCAAAGTTTGAGTTTTTTGAAAATCGGAAAATCACCCAAAGGAAATCGGGGCTTTCGAATTTTTTTTATGTCAAATGTCTTAAAATTGCATGGAACGTCGAGATCTAGTGTCATCTCGAAAAAAAAAATTTTTGCCAAAAATCGGTATTCTGGGACTTTTAATTGGGAAATTTTAACGTTTGTGACACCAGTGAATGAAGTCAGAATGAGCTCAAACTTTGACCGCTTTGCACCACTCTCCCTTAAGGGGGTATTCTAGTGTAGAGACACGAATTTCGGACGTTTTTTCGAACTCCGTAAAAATAAAACAAAGAATATTTTTACTATCCATTATATCATTATTCGTTTATCTATCTTTCAACAATAAAACAAAAATAGGACGGAAAAAAAATATTCATAATTAGAATAGTTACATGCTGGTGAAGTGAGGGTGTTCAAAAAAAAGTTGTGCCATGGCGTACACGATTCCAGTCCTTCTGGTTATCTGAAACAAAAAAATCGAACAGATTCTGAATCAGTAAAGATGTCGCTATGGCATGAACCTCGGACAAGTCAAAAACATGGGTTTTAACAAAATGGCGGCCGTTTGAAAACAAAAATGCTGTTTAAAACGTTTTTTTTTGCGTTTATCGATTTTTTAAAAATAGTAAAATTAAAAAGTTATAATTTTTTATTGGTTCATGCGATAGAGAGATGTATGCAGATTATTTTCATATAAATTTGACATAAATCGGTTCAGTAGAACTTGAGATATCGTGTACGCCAGTTAGAAAAAAACTAGTTCCGAGAGAAACGCGTTTGAAGTTCATTGTGATGGCCGTAACAGGTTAGATACCACATCACTAAGATGGCTCTAACTAGGTAAATAATAGGATTTTCGATAAGTCCTTTCTAGAGTATATTCTTGAATGCCTAAACTACAGAAATATGGTAAAAAAAAAATTTCGATTTTTTCAGATTTCTAGACTAGAATACCCCCTTAAGTCCGATTGAGCTAGAATTCGGCATAGGGTGTTTTTTCGAGGTGGTGAACATTTTGTATAGGGTAACTTTTTGAAATTTTAGGGGCGATTTTTTCCCATACATTCATTGGTACCCTAATGAACATGTATGAAATAAGCTTGGCCTATTCACCTAGAGTCTGAATTTAAATTTTCTCATGCATACAAAAACGTAGTAAGAAACACATAACGTTCCGCATAATGAGGCTTGGTTTAGTTGGAGTGGCATATTACTCCAGGGTCAAAACCACAAAAGGATCTCCTTCAAGGGCAGAATGTGGTGAGGTATATCAGCTTTAGTAAACAGAACATTGTAAGTTGTTTTTCACCTATGACCACTTTGCCCCAAACATCAAATAAATTTCTATGCTAATTAATCGGTGAGATTAAACAAAATATTGGTTCACCTCTCATATAATATGTGAACAGTCGTCCAAACTGATGATTTGTCCAATATATCAGGTTGAATAAACTAAATTTCACTAAAAATTCCTTAAACTCTAAACGCACAAAACTACGGCCGAATGGCTATCGAGAGAGCAATTTCTGTTTTTATTTGTATTTTGGCATGCGACAGCTCTACTGAAGTATAGGGTGACTCAGAAGTCATTAAATTCTTCAAACATAAGATGACTATCAATACGGCATCTATAGTCAATAGTTATACTACCAAACAAGCAGGTGACCACTTTGCCCCCCCCCCTTGACCAATTTACCCACAATACCCATATATAGTTTCATAAAGTGATTCATACAGAAAACCAGATTCACTAAAATTGTGTTTACCGATACAGTGAGTCAAACATTAACAGTTGTAATTAAATTGGAGTTTCAATCAATTTATTATTCTAACTAGGCTAGGTTGAGTGCTTTGTGCCAATCTCCACATTGTGAATTCTGCTTTCGTTCACGGTAAATTGCTACTTATAACTATTACAAAATTTTGCTTATCTAAATTCTATGATCTAGGATTTTGCTCAAATTGATCGAATATTTAATTGTTTTACTCGGGCAAAACGATAGGAAAATTATAAACGTGAGTTGAATTGGAAATCATCTCAATCAAACTGACTTCTAACCTGTAAAATTAATTTTAGGAAATTTTAACATAAAACACAAATAAATTCGAAAATTTCGGAAACGACTCTCTCTTCGTTACATAAGCAACAGTGCTGTAATTAGGAATACCGATTTTTGTGTAAACATTGATTAAGAAACAAACAAAAAGAAAACAAGTGAACAGGAAAATCAATAAAACAGTCAAAGTAAACTCTTTCAACGACTCCTTCAATCGAGCACACCTCTCCAGCGCCGATCCGCAACGGGTAATTAATTTAAAGCCATTTCTTTCCTTTCTTCGCCCTCATCCGAGTTCATTAAAACGAAACCACCGTCTCCAAATCGCTCGTGTCAGCAACCTCTCTTCTCCCTCGGCCGCAGCATCCCGTTGCTTAGCTAGACTAGTATCAGCCCAAAACATAGCGTAGCATAATCGCACCGAAAGCATTCATTATTTACGTGTCCATCAAAATTATGCCTCCACTCGCTTTTGTGCCCACTGCAACGGTACGGGGTATATCTACACAACAGTGTGTTACTTCAGCTCTGACAGCTTCTACAACAACAAAAACAACACAAAGCGACTGAATTAGATTCTTCCAGGCAGCGAAAGACGAGGCGGCATTATGACACATTGCCGGAGAGTGAGAGAGGGAGTGGAGGAGGAGAGTGCGGACGAACAAGATCAAAACAAACAGCGGGATTACATTGTGTTTCGTGACTCCCACGCATGCAGGTTGTCACTGTAGGTGAGAAGTATATCACGAAACGATGGAGAGCGAGAGCGAACCAGAAGAAGGCCCCTTTTGTGAGATGTTGATTTGAGCAACATTTTGAGCTACGCGACGCAACACGCAACACACACCCGAGCCGAAGTGATCATGCAACGCAAACACACAACCGGGAGAACGACCATCGAGATTATCGGATTCGGTGCGATTCGACTCGAACGCTCAGTTGTATCGTCGCTTCGGGAAGGATTGGACGCGAATCATTCGTGTTCTTATCGTGCGGTGTGCGGTGTTGTTAAGTTGCGTACAGAACGGGCTGTTCCGTGGTTGAATACTTGCTTGGGGATAGCTGAAAAAAAGGATCAACTTAATTTTTTACTGCTGTGGCAGCAGGTGAGAGCTGGCAGAGGGGCCCATCAATCAATCAAGCTGGGCCGACGTTCCTTTTTTCGGCAGAAGGACAAGTTCGCAACAACGAAGTTGTCGGTGGTGTTTCGCGGGGTGGGAGTTCATAAATAAGTGACAGAAGAGACTGGTTCGGGTGTTTTCTTGCCCCCTTGTGGCCCGCGCAGACGGAGACAGCTTGAACCACCCGCAGAGGGAATGGACCGCTGTACGGAAATATGCGAATCATATCGCATTCGTAGTTAGTGATACATATTGCATGAGCCTGTCGAAACGCCCGGAAAGCGGGGCCCGGATCAAAGTGGTGTGCATCCAGAGGGCATTTTCCGTGTGTAGTTTACATAGCTGCCATCTGTCCAGTTCGAGACACCACGTCCCCAAACGTCCGATAAGAGCTAGCGTGGAACCTTCGTCTAGCGTGGCAAATACAGAAAAAAAGGCAGAAACCACACAAGAGATTGGGGTGAAATTGTCGAATCGTGTGACCCTCTTTGTTTTTTTATTTATTTTTTCTTCGTTAGCTGCTGTGTGAACATTTCAACCCTGAGTGGGTGCTGGATGAGAATCAACAAAATTCCTCCTGTGAGTGCGGTTCGCCACAAGCACAGGACGCTACCCAGGCTCGCTTCTGTCCCGAAACTGCAAGGCACGACTTTCTAGGCCAACCATGAACATGTGCTCTCGGCCGGGCCAAACTGTGAATAAATCGATGTGGTTACAAGCCTAAAGGACCTCGTGGCAAAGTATTTTTTGCAGCTTTGCAGCTGGCAAATTGGAATAATAATCGGTTTTACAAACCTAAGCCGTTGTTCGCTCTGGTTAGTGCATACTTCATAGCCCTAGGACTCCATTCAGCGGTGCACATTGTCCACTCGGTGAGTTGGTCCACACACCCACCCACCTAAATAAACACCCACACACACAATAGGGTGACGACCGAAATCACATTATTAATTTCGAAAGGTGTTGATGAAGTGTGGTTCCATTGCGATGTGATTTGCCAATTAGTGTGCGAAAACGTTCGTGCTAATTAAGTCCTAGTGAACAATTGGGGAAAGGCAACACAACAGGACAAACCATAAAACCCCTTTCGGATCGGAACGGAACACCGCGACCGGATGCACCGAGGGGGTGGTGGATGTGGATGTGTGACGACGATTGACACAAATGGGTGATAATTAGCGTCCGCGCGAAAATCGACTACCGCCGAAGCCCGGAATCTGCGACACGAGAGAACGATTGTGCGGTAAATCAATTAATTAATAAAGCACTGCAAGTGATTCGTTTGAGTACTATTTTGTTTCGTTCCGTTTTCGCCTTGTTTGGTTATTGATTTGGAAATAAAGAGCACTGTTGTTTGAAAAAAAAAGTTTGTTTTTTATTATGATTTTCCCTACCTTTCTGATGTATATTTTCATTCACAATTGTCTGTTTTGTTTCTGATAGGAGCAATTGTAGTTTTAACGAGTATCATTACAGTAATCTAGCAAGTGGAAATAAGTATTGCGTTTCGTTGCAATTATATGTTTGGTTTAAATTGATGTTTGAAAGCCTTTTCAGTGGAATTTTCAGTTGTTGCTGTACATTGTAGTGCCTGATAGATATAAAAAAAAACAATTTGGTTTATTTTTTTATAAATAGAAATTCAATTTCAGAATTTTTGTTCTGCAGTTTGGGTGTATATATCGTATACAATTGAAATTATGTTACGAAGCAACACAATGATTTTACCATTATTAACCCATTATCAACTCATTAGCGACCATGCCACAAAGAATTTTTTTGACGAAGGCATATGCTGTAATTTGATTATTGGCATTAAAGATACCACAAAGATCAAGGAATATGTTGGGGAATATCCCTTCGAAATCCTTCGATGCGATTGAATAGTGGAACTCCCAACACTCGATTAGGATTGTTGTCAAATTAAAATTCACAACACGTACAATAATTTTAATGACAATGGACTTTAATTTAATTTGACAATGACACTGATTCCAAACGATATTTAATACATAAAATTTCTTGTAACGACATTTAGCGATTTTTTAATGGCTCCTCTCCGATTCCTCTCCGGGTTTTTCCCTTTTTCCGTTCTCCTCTTTTCCCAATGGATTCCATCGACGAAAAGGCTCACCGTCCTCTTTTTCCTCCTTTCGATTTCTCCCAGATGGTTTTATGGTTGCTTGGTCTAAAGAGATGGAATCTGCTGCGTTGCAGGAGGATGTTAACTCTTGATCATCCTCACCCACCCAGAAATAATGTTGAATTTCTGAAAAAAAACCTTTCGAAACACTGAGACACGATTGGTTGATATTCACTCCTAGTTTGACTCATCCGTTGAGGTGGGTTCCTGAAGTGGCAGAATGCATATCTTCTCCACTGGGCGTTTGAGAATTCCATTTGCAGTTCTTACAGTTACTACAGTACAATACCATCGTTGCCTGGATAAACTTCCGTGATTCTTCCCAACCTCCAACGCATAGGTGGTAAATTATCGTCTTGAATTACCACTAGTTTGCCGATATCGATACATACTGCAGGGCGCCATCGTTTCATTCGGGCTTGCAGTTGACACAGATACTCCTTGCGCCATCGAGACCAAAAATCCTGTAATTAAAAAATGAGCTGGCGTTAAAGATTCCAAATCATTCGGATCGTCGGAAATGGGAGTAAGTGGCCGGGAATTTAGACATGCCTCAATCTGTGCGAGCAAGGTATTCATGTCCTCGGGCGATACTGGATTCTCACCGATGATTCGTATTAAGTGGTGTTTCGCGGACCGCACCGCCGCTTCCCACAGTCCTCCGAAATGAGGTGCACCAGGAGGGATGAAAAGCCACTGCATACCTTCATTGGCGCATACCTGAGATATCCTATCATGATGTCGTTTATCCTTCAACGTACGCATTAAATCCTTAAGCTTATTTCGGGCACCAACAAAATTCGTCCCATTATCTGAATATAAGTTAGCACATTTCCCACGCCGAGCTACAAATCGTCTCAAAGCTTGTATAAATCGATCTGTCGATAAGTCCGTGACTAGTTCCATATGAACAGCTTTTGTACAAAGGCAAACAAACACAGCTACGTATGCCTTCTGAGCTGGGCGTCGTGGGCCGGAGCGAATAAAAATGGGACCAAAATAGTCAACACCCGATTGAGAGAATGAACGAGATATTCTAACTCGCGCGGCAGGTAATTCCCCCATGAACTGCTGCACCATAGTCGGTTTTGCTCGAGCACATCTCATGCACTTATGTACTATCTCCCTGGCTACACTCCTTCCTCCAAGGGGCCAGTATTGAAGTCTTACTGTGCTCAACATCAACTGCGGCCCAGCATGTAGGAGACGATCATGGTATTGTTGTAATATCAGCCGTGTGAATAAGTGGCGACCCGGTAATACTACTGGATGTTTAGTGTTCTCCGTTTCATTGGAATTCTTCAACCTACCGCCAACCTTAAGAAGTTTGTCGCTCGAAATGTAGGGATTAAACCACCGTAGTGGTGATCGACTTCCCACTGCTCCTCCGCTATCTAATGTCTTCCACTCATCTGGAAAGGTTTCTTGTTGAATTCGACGAATCCAAATATTTTCTGCCTGATTTAATTCCTTCGTGGTAATAAATCCAAAACCTCTATGCCTTTTCAGAAATTCCATTAAACGAAGCCATATAACTGTTTTGCGTATCAAGTCAGTATAGGATGAAAATTTTGATATTAACCATACGATAAATTCGTTCGATTTGGAGACCGTATTTGCCACCGCTGTACGTCTTCTCTCAACATCATCACACTCAGTTAGCTTTCCTGGAGACATAGGCCATTTTTCCTGTTCCATTTCTAGCCATTCAGGCCCATTCCACCAAAACCGGTTTTGTATGATGTCCTTTGGAAGTATTCCCCTTGAGATGAGATCAGCTGGGTTGTGGTTGCCTGGAACGTGTCTCCATGTACCTTCTTGTGTCAGGGTTTGGATCTTGGACACCCTATTTGCTACAAAGGTTGTCCAAGTATTTGGAGTAGTCTGAATCCAACGTAGCACGCATGTTGAATCTGTCCAAAAATAGGAATCAGCCCTCAATTTTAATGCCTTCTTGACCTTTTCAAATAACTGAGCAACTAAAAGCGCTCCGGCAAGCTCCAACCTCGGGATAGTCTGACATTTAAGGGGTGCCACTCGAGATTTTGATGCCAACAATCGTACCCAGATATTTCCTAGTCTGTTCTGGCTACGCACATACAGACAACCGCCATACGCTTTCTCGCATGCATCTGAGAAACAGTGAATTTCTACTAGAGTCGATTTTGGTATAATGACGCAACGTTCAATTCGTATTTCATTGAGTAACGGCAATTGAGCTTGAAATGTCCGCCAATTCTCACCCACCGTCAAAGGTAATCGCTGATCCCAACCAATTTTTTGTCCTCGTTCGTCTTGCAATGTCCATAAAAGTTGCATAAACACCTTTGCTGTTGTTATTGTAGCGCCTATAAGTCCCAATGGATCGAATAACGTAGCAATTATAGAGAGTACTCGACGTTTCGATAAGGGTTCTTCATTGTTATCGGTAGGTATGTTGAAGTTGAATCTGAATGTATCAGATCTTGGCATCCAAACCAGTCCTAAAGTTTTTATCGATGGATCGGGATCGAGATTTATTTCTGCAGTATCTTGGATTGCTAGATTTTCGTTCGGTATACCTTTCAAAACTCTAGCATCGTTCGATGCCCACTTTCTTAGATTAAAACCACCTGCCGTCATCATCTTGTTCAATTGATTTTGTAAATTCAATGCTTCTTCTATTTCTTCGGTTCCCGTGATCACATCATCCATATAGGTATCTTCACATATACTCTTCGTTGCCAATGGAAATCGCTTCCCTTCATCTATAGACAATTGTTGAAGTGTTCTCGTTGCAAGAAATGGTGCGGGCTTTGTCCCATATGTCACCGTGTTCAATTCATATGCTGTAACCTCATCGGTAGGTGAAAATCGCCATAGAATAGATTGAAGTGGTCTATCAGTAGAGGTAACGTTAATCTGTCGAAACATCTTTTCGACATCAGCTACTAACATGATTTGTCTCGTTCGGCAACGGAAAATGATGGAGCGAAGGTCCTCTTGAATAACTGGTCCAACCAGTAACGCATCGTTTAAAGCTATTCCCGAAGATGTCTGACATTATGCATCGAAAACTACCCGAACCTTTATAGTGGTACTCTCCTTCTTAAATACTGGATGGTGGGGTATGTAACATCTATTAATTGGAATTGAAATTGTTTCGTCGATCTTTTGCATGTGTCCTAAATTCAAATATTCTTTCATGAAAGTCATATATTGTTCTCTCAGATACGTATCATTTGCCAATCTTCGTTCAGTCAATAACAGTCGTCGTAGTGCAATATTTCTCGAATTTCCTAGTTGCATCAACGTATCCTCCTTCTTGGGAAGAGACACGGTATATCGTCCATCCTCACCCCGCTGAACAGATTTCGTAAATAAAGATTCGCAATGCGCTTCTTCTGATGAATACTTGATAGGGGTATCGATTTCCTCACACGCCACAAACCGGGTTAACAAATGATCGAGTTTTTCCATTGCTGAAGTGTTGCAGTTAACGTGCAATGAATTGCTGGTACGGGGTACGCCTCCAGAAATTATCCATCCAAATACGGACTCAACCAAAATCGGCATTTGTTCACCCAAATATATTTTGCGACCGGATTCAAAAAAAACTGAAGAATGCTTCAACACCCAGAATCATATCTACGGCCTGGGATATACAGAACGAAGGGTCAGCTAACTGTATTCCTTCTGGTAAATTCCATCCTTTCGTGTTCACATTTGCTGTTGGCAACTTTACGGTAACCTTGGTCAATACTAAAAAGGTCATTGTTACGAAAAAGTCCATGATACGCGATTTAACCGTAGCATCTATGGTTTGTTTGACGTTGGTAGTGGATTCTGCTATACCGAGTACTGACATATCCGCCCGATGTCTATGTACCTTGAGTTTCTGGCTAATTCGCTCGGAGATAAAATTACTCTCCGAGCCTGAATCCAATAGAGCCCGAACAGGGTAACGATTACCATCATCGTCGATAACAATAACAATTGCTGTTGCCAAGAGAATTTGTGATGCGTATCGATGATTAACACCTGATGCCAATGCATTAGTAGCTGCAGTGTTAGCCACTTGTGATGACGAAGCAATCGAAACTGCTGGAGAATCCACAGAAGAGGCTGAATTGGAAGTCGTAGCACTCTCGGTTTCCCCTCTGAAACATACTAGTGTATGATGTCTGCCGCCACATTTACGACAGGAGTTCCGTGATAGGCACAACCTTGCATGATGACCCGCTCTAAAACAGTTTCGGCAAAGCGAATGAGCTTTCAAAAACGAATCTCTATCTGATACTGTCATTCGCTGGAAAACATCACATTGATAGAGGAAATGATAAGCTTCGCACGATAAACACCGGGTTGTACTTGTTTGTACTGTGCTGTAGCTTGGTTTGGTGAAGGACGGGTGATGTCTTAGTGGTGGATTAAACGTGCCACTAGGTTTGTTCTCTCCTGTTCTCGATGGTAGGGAATCTAACATTTGAACTCTACAGTGTAAAAAATCGGTGAGATCGGCCAATGATTCCTGTTCCTTACTCGCGGAAATTTCTTCCCACCCCCGGCGTGTCGTTGGATCCAGACGTGTAGTGAGGATATTAATCAGCAGAAGATCCCTATAATCCTCTGGGTTTACGATTTGGTCGAGCGTTTTTACCACTCTCTCGAAGTTATCGAGAAGTACATGCAATTCACTTGCGGATTCCTTTGTGATTATTGGTAGTTTAAATAAAGATTGAATTTGGCGTTTTTTCAACAGTTTGGAGTTATTATATCTGCTTAGTAACATTTCCCATGCAATCGTGTAATTCGCCCCTGTAAGTTGTAGTGGGTCGACAAGAGCTTTCGGTTCTCCCTGCAAGCAGCCTTTGAGGTAGTGAAATTTCTCCACATCAGGCAGATCTGACTTGCAGTGTATGAGTGATACGTAGAGATCTCTGAAGCTTAAACATTCGTCTATATTACCGTCAAAGTTTTGCAGTCTGATTTGCGGTAGACGTACATGGCCGAACGTCCCATGCAGCATACTATCGTTCACTCGAATACTTTGAGTTGACATTGATTGCTCCCGTTCCTTCTTTAGAATTTCCATCAGAAAAGCCTTGGCATGATAAAAACGGTCTCTGGAATCTGTTTTTTCTTGTTCGTAAAAATCATCCTCGTCGTCAAATTCATCGTGACACTTAATGTCAAGGAGTGTTTCAGAGAACTTTTCTTACGCACAGTTTAGAGTCTCTAAACGCACCTCCGCTTGGCTCGTTGCTGTATCACCCTTGAACTCGGAAACAAACTTCCAAATGTCGTTGATCGTCGAATGTGCATCTTTCAGACTTAGTAACAGCCGTTTCAGGGACGGTGATGTTTTCGTGGTAGTGGTCGTATTAGGCATGATGAATCCTCTCGATGTTATGTAAGTTATGAAACAAATAACTCAGATGTAGTATGTGTAGTGAAACCTAGCTTCGCCAGGCATATACTATTCAATATTACTGACCTGACGAAGCAAATATGGCTCCAAATTGTGTTAACTCCTACTTCTATGTTTCCAGACCAATTGGCTCAGTTACGGGATGAATGGATTTCTTTATTGGGCTACGTCCTCATTCAAATTAAACGATGGCAGCTTGATATTTACGCAGTACCGGCCTTATGATGAAGAAAATCCGTCCATACGATGTACCAAAGATCCAAAATCCGGTTCGAAGGACCAAAATGTTGGGGAATATCCCTTCGAAATCCTTCGATGCGATTGAATAGTGGAACTCCCAACACTCGATTAGGATTGTTGTCAAATTAAAATTCACAACACGTACAATAATTTTAATGACAATGGACTTTAATTTAATTTGACAATGGCACTGATTCCAAACGATATTCAATACATAAAATTTCTTGTAACGACATTTAGCGATTTTTTAATGGCTCCTCTCCGATTCCTCTCCGGGTTTTTCCCTTTTTCCGTTCTCCTCTTTTCCCAATGGATTCCATCGACGAAAAGGCTCACCGTCCTCTTTTTCCTCCTTTCGATTTCTCCCAGATGGTTTTATGGTTGCTTGGTCTAAAGAGATGGAATCTGCTGCGTTGCAGGAGGATGTTAACTCTTGATCAGAATATTTTTTCCAATCTTTCATTTTCCGAGAAATAACTGTTCGAAAAGTCGATAATTTGCCAGTATTTTTTTCCGGTAGGAGGTTCAATCAAATGGTTACAGCGGATTTTGGAATTAACGCGGTTTTACGCGGATTTTGGAATTAGTAATGTGTGTTCTTTTATCAAAGTACACTGGACTTACTTTTTACGCGGGGGATACGTGCCGCGTATCCAAAACGTGTAACTTCCAAAAAATCCGCCTAAAAAACCGCAGAAATTCCAAAATCCGCGTAAATTTCAAAATCCTTGTAAAAATCTAAAAAACTGAATTATTCGTTCGAAATGCAATCCATATTCTATGATATTCGTTTCTCCTTCTTCACCCAAAATCGATTTTTAGCTCATGTTTTGTCATCCCGATTTATTACATTAAATGAGCGTAAAAATGACAGAAAGTGCCATGACTCACAAAAACTGGTAAGCGTTTGTTTAATATACAGGGTTTTCCAACTTTAAATTCCGAAAGTAAATTGAAATAAAACACACTTAGAATTCGAATTTCGATGAAACTTTTATTTCAAATTAAAGTTTGGTTTATGCCATTATGTGTGAAATACAACATCATTCAAATGTCCACCTAGGACTTCCTCGCACACCTTGATCCGGAACAGGTAATTTTCGATGACTTTTCGGCACATATGGGGCGGTATCTCGGTCATAACTTCACGAATATTGTCTTTCAAATGTTCAAGAGTTTGCGGAGAGTTGGCATAGACACGGTCTTTCGCATAACCCCACAAAAAAAAGTCTAGCGGGTTCAAATCGCATGATCTGGACGGCCAATTGGAATCACCAAAACGCGAAATTATGCGTCCCTCAAATTTCGTTCGCAATTTGGCCATGTTCGGTCGTGTTGTGTGGCACGTGGCGCCGTCCTGCTGAAACCACATGTCATCCGTATCCATATCTTCAATTTGTGGCAAAAAAATCGGTTAACATGCGCTCACCATTCACAGTTACCGTCTCGCCGTCCTCATTTTCAAAGAAATACGGCCCGATGACTCCACCAGACCATAATGCGCCCCAAACAGTGACTTTTGGCGGATGTAATGGCCTCTCAACAATCACATGTGGACTTTCTGAACCCCATATACGGAAATTTTGGGTGTTCACATAGCCACCGAGCTCGAAATGTGCCTCATCGCTGAAGAAAATTTGATGCGAAAATTCAGCATTTTGCTGCTGTTGTTCGTTCACCCAATCGACGTATGCCCGACGCATTCCATGGTCACCACGCTCTAATTTTTGTACCAGTTGGACTTTATATGGATGTAGGTGCAAGTCCAAATGCAAAATTCGCCACAATGATGTGTTTGACAAGCCCAATTGCTGAGCACACCGTGGAATCGAAACATTCGGGTCATCCTCCACACTGGCAGCAACAGCAGCAATATTTTCGGCCGAACGCACATTACGATGATGCACAGGTTTCACAATATCCGCTACGGATCCAGTTTGTTCGAATTTACGCACTACATTAGCGATTGTGTGCTCTGTAGGCCGTCCATGACGACCAAAATCCGTCCGTAATGCTCGAAAAACATTTGCCGGTTTTTCATCATTTTCATAGTATAATTTAACAAAATTAACACGTTGTTCAATGGTAAAACGATCCATATTGTAAAATGGCAGACATTCAACTAACGATATGACGCTTTGGTTGACAGCTATGTCAAACGGTTGTCAGCGCAGGGCTGTGTACTTTCGGAAGCCCGAAATGGAAAACCCTGTATATGGTACGGCAATATAAGATTAATACGAGCGAGCGAAACAAAAGACACGTTTCAAATAAGCACGCATTACTTCGCCACATATGTACACGGCCTAGACCGAGATGGATATAGTTCTCCTTCAAGCTGGAAAGTGTTTTCTAAGAGTAAAATTAGAAAACACTTTCCAACTTCAATTTGTTATGAGATGTAATATTTTCACGCTTCTGCGTAACAGGATCATTAGCTATGTGGATAGCGTGGTCGTGTAAAACAGTATATCATTCCAGCCGGCTTTGATTCGATCCCCGTTGACGCCGTTTGAACGTTTGAACAAAAAAGATGAAGAAAGAAAAAAGAAAGAGATGTCTGCTTCCATACATACAAACATTTTCAAGCGTTTGGGACATATGACATTATTTGCCCATTTGACGCTTCAAGGCAGGAAATGACATGTTTTCTGTCGAAAATGAAATGCTTTCTGACAACGCTAGTTTGAGTGTATTTCTCAACTACTAATCATTGATACAATACACACTTATTTCGTTAAAAGTCACATCAATTGTCACATTAAATCTGTTTACACTGGAGTCACTTTTTACGCGGTTGATACATGCCGCGTAAAAATAAAGCTAAAAACCGCGTTAATTCCATATTTCGCGTAAAAAAGTAGCGCCAATACCGAAATCCAGTTTTTTTTATCTGTATTATAGTGATTTTCAACTCATTTGGCTGGTTCGTCACTTTTTACTTCCATTTTTGGAAGAATGTCTGGAGTGAGAATTGAACTCATGACCTTTAGCGTGAGAGGCATGGATGTTACCACTACGCCAGATCGCCTCCACCGCCATTTATTATTATCATATCTACAGTGACTCTCAATAGATACCTAAATTTTCAAAATCTATTCGATACCTGACCGACCGATGAAGAGATATTTAGCAGATGGCTATTGTTTGAGAGCTGTCGTTGGTCTCTGAATTGAAACATATTGTATTTGACTACAAAAACAAGCTGAAAACTGTACTTAGCATCCAAGGGTCACCATAAATCCATTTCTACCTGTTATTGGTTTTTTTCTATAGATGTACAAAAAAATAGAAAATTTTCATGAAAAAATCTTGTAAATTTTTTTTGCCTTAAATATGCACAAGTTGCGAAGTACGGAGTGTCTAACCTCCGTAAAAAAAAATATTGCACCCTAATACCTCCATATACCTTATTTGGTTTCGTTTTCTTGATTAATTCTCGAGTAATGCAGAAATTTGTCTTTAATTTGTATGGCAGCTCCCCTTTTAGAAAGGGGGGGTGGAGTGTCTAACCACCGTAAAAACATTTATTGCACCCTAAAACTTCCACATGCTAAATTTCGTTTCATTTGCTTGATTAATTCACGAGTAATGTAGAAATTTGTGTTTAATTTGTATGGCAGCTCCCCCTTAGAGAGGGGGGAGGGATCTCAAACTATCACGAAAACCTTCCCCGGCTCCAAAAACCCCTACATACAAATTTTCATGTTGATTGGTTCAGTAGTTTCCGAGTCCATAAGAATCAGGCAGACAGACAGACAGACAGACAGACAGACAGACAGACAGACAGACAAAAATACATGTTTATGTATATATATAGATTCAAGATTTATCTACCATTTCATCAAAATCTGAAATGACAATTTTGAGAAAACTGACTTTTAGTTTTTGAAATCGATTTTTTTTCAGTGTAGAATTTAAAAAACAATTTTTTTTCTGAATATTCAAAACTCTTCGATAGATCACTTTTTTGTAAGATTTATCATTTTCGAGTAAAAAAAATTATAAAAAAATGACCAAAACTATTCAGCCCTTTCCATATCTGGATAAATTTTCGGAAAACTAAGTATGTCAAGTTGCTTAAATAGGTAAGGTCATCACGCCCAGAAAAATCAAAGAATTCAGAGAGGGTCATGCCAATCCCATAGACGAGTTGGCGCGAAATCCGTCTATTTTCGATGAGATTAGAATCATTTGAACGGCCTCAATCAAAATCTCCAATGTCATCCCTCAAATGAGCTAGAGCACGCATGAAAATCATTGTGAAAATGTATTGTAAAGACAACAAATATTAAAATCACTTGAATAAGAGATAGTTTTCATTACTGATGTATCAACATGTGAGCTAGTATAGATCGAGTTTGTTGAATGCTTTTTACGTCCTAAATAATGTAGGTGTCGAAAATTAATTCACTCTAATTGAGGGACGTTTTAGAATAACCCACGATACACATTGCATTCCTTATTAATATCAGTACCATTTAAAAATATGAACCTTTTTAACAATGGGGAATGAAAATATTTTATACAAACAAAAAGTGTGTATCCTGTATTGTATTAAATTGTAGCTTTATGAGTATGATTCTGGCTGGTTTTCAGAACACGTTTCCACGTTTTTCAACCATTTGTAATGTATTATCAAATGAATATTTCATTAATAAAACAACTCGAGCAAACTCAGACTGTGCAACAATCATTTCTCAATTACATTTTGCACACATGTTTTTTTGTAGAACTGAAAGAACAAAGCACCAATAAGGGATGTGATGAAACATTACAGCATCGTAACGTAGCAGCACGAGTCGAATTTTACAGATTTCACTTCCTTGGGGGGAATGCTCGCTATGAAGATACGATATACGTAGCACCCCGATCCGGCAGTTGATTGCATTTTTCCAATTGCACCAAATAAATGTTCAATAATTCCCTTTTTAGAAAATAACTGCCCCGTAAATAACACCCGTTCGTACGTGCAAATATGGAGATTTCCGTCTCGCAGCCTGCAGTAACCTGCAGTAATACCTTGCTTCCCATTGGGGTTATTTCATTAATTACGTTCCCCCTGTCGCACTGTGAGCAGATGATGGGAGATGGGCGGAAGAATTTGCCCATACAAGTACGTGATTCTCTTTGGAAGACACTTTACCGAACGGTGGCGCCTCGGTTCGTCCTCTACTGCTGCCCCCGATTGTGAGCAGAAAAACTGCAGCATTCCAATAAATTGTATCCCATAAAAACTCTTTTCTTCCGTTCCCTCCTTTTCCACCACCTAAACTAGGCACTCCGAGCCGATTATTTTCTGAGAGGTCTCTTTTTCCAGTCCAATTCGAACCGCACCACGCTGAATTTACAAGCAATTCTGGTGTTCCACTTTTTTTCCTGTGCTCGGAATCCCCTTTTCTGCCGAACGTGTGTGCTGTGCGCCTTCAATATCTCAAGTTCTGCTAAGCCTGATATATTATTGTGTGTGGCAGAAGAGCGTTGGGACCCACCCGGTGCAGGAGGGTGGCACTTCTATATGCTCCCCTTGTCCTGCTGCTGATGGTGATGCTGTCAGTATTTTTCTGATGTGTATCCTCTCTCACTCGGATTGAAATAAGACGAAAAAATCAGTCCGCCATGGATGTGTATGTTTTTAAAGCTTGCGATAGGTGTTTTACAAAGCTCAACATCGTTTACGTTATATTTCTTTTGGTTTGGGGTGGTTAGAGCAGGATGAGGAGCGTTAGCGTTTGAGACGAAATATCTCGTGCTGTTTGGAAGTAGAGGGGTTTACATGCACGGAAACTCGGAAAGCTCTTCTTCCTGCCAGTGGAAATAAGGTATCATCATCGTTGGGATGAAGCGGGCGAATTGGGATGATTCTAGAGGGCGCACATCAAGAGAGAGAAGGGGTTGTTTACCTTTCGTTTTAAAGCTACATGATAATGTTTTGTGATTAGATCTTTTATTTGTAGATCTCATTTTCATCTGCTCGAATTTTCTTGAACTTGTACATCAAAATAATGTATTTTACACATCAACACGCAGGGACTTAACCGTATATTTGTACGCCGATACCCTATATTTGTATTGATTTAGTGTTTAGAACATTTAGACCACATATCGAACTGAAACGAATGATTCAAGCCATTTACCATAAGTAACACATTATTTAATATGGGCGTAAATACGCAAATTATGTGTGTATTTTATGAACGCCCACTATTGGCGTTTTCATATTAATTTTAGAAAGGATGTATCTAAAGGCACGTGTAATTTTTTGTTTTGTTATTTTGGCGTTTAGGTCACAAGTTACAGTGGTTTGAATCACATCGCTTTTGTAATCTTTAAAACAAATAAAAAAAAATTAGAAGGTTTGTGTCCAAGACAAGAGCGCATTATTAACGTAGGGCTACGAAATCATTGTCGGCGAGAGCATAGAAATCATATAAATTTAGGAATGAACTAGGGTAGAAGTACCTATCACTCAATAGTACCTATTATGGTAATACGAGTGAGTTTTTTATGAGTTTAGAAAGCATAAATTAACTCTAAAGGCGCTAATACGATTTTTAAACATAAGAAATCTCTTTTTTATCGATTTAGATACTTGATTCTATGTGAAACATAGTTCTTTTGTTGAAAAATCTACTTTGAAAATAGGTTGTCCCATTGACGCTTGCTTCTTAGCATTTTGCTAAGCAATATGTGATCAAAATAATGAGATCTTCACACTGTGAAGCGGCTGTTTTGATGCAAATACAGTGGTGACGCATACATTACATTCTTCTTGTTGTTGTGATTCGATCAGTTTACACGATTTTATCGAAATTAACTTTGTATTAATATAATTGGTACAATTTTACATCTACGTGCCAATTATCGCAAAATCAAATGCTGCCCTGTTCCTATTATGGTTGTACGAAATCGCTGCAAAGTTGAAAAGCAGATCTGCTATGTTCCTATTATGGTTGCACGTTGTTATGTTATGGTTGTTATGCTATTATGGTTGTACCCAGAGATGCCAACCATCCTGGTTTTTCAGGATTTCCCAGACTTTTCAGCACGCTCCCTGATATCCTATGGAACACTCAATTTACCCTGACTTTTCGGAAATGATCCTGATTTTTCCTGATTTTTGTACTCTTTACATTATTCGTAATAAATATACTGGTTTCCATGCCAAAGTTTTCTATCATGATAGTTCTCCGTTTCGCACTTGTATAGGTCTTACATTAAGTTAAACTTTGTACTTAACTTTTTTTTATCTCTACCCTCAATTGTTTCGTGGCTTCCCAAAACGATGCTAGAAAATTTCATGAAACCAGATTGTCTGACGAATTTATGAAATTACAACGATATTAAGCTTGAGGAACAACATTGCTTTATTGAGGATAATGTGTATGTAGATGTATCCCCAGAGTTATTTATGCAGGAATACGTTTCAGAGTGTAAAATTACTCAAGAGAAAATTTTTGAATACAAAGTCAATATAAAAAGATTTTATTTGTAATTTGTTCGTCTAATTCAAAGTAGAACAAACTTTAATGATAGGACTATGGTTAATATAATATATCTATAACCGTACTAAATATCAGAAATATTTGGAAAAATTCAACAAGTGCTGATATGCTTTCCTCATTTGTTGAGTTAAGATGTATTCCAAAGAATGGATATTGAATTCAGTGAAAATTTGAATATTGATTTCTCTGCAACTGACTGTTGTGATGCAGTAGGTTTGTCGGAAAAATATAAACGATCAAAAAGTCAGGCAAAACACTAGCATTTCCGCATATGCGAAGATTTATACCTTGCCTCTTAATTCTTTGACATATCCGGTCTTCGCCCGAAGGAAGATATAGGGGAAAAGCGGTTAAAATGAACACCCTAAGGAATATGTCCATTTACTGCGTCCACACACCGCTACAATCTCCGTTATTCGAAGAATATTATAGCTTAACTACTTCTCGTCCAAAATATCAAACGGTTTTCATTATAAAAAAGAAGGGTGGGTAATGTCGGGGACATAACCGGAGTGACGTAGGACTATACAAAGGGGACAGCTTTTGTTAAATATATATTTTAAATATATTGTTTTATTTTCTTCTCCTACGTGAATACCTACCTATCTACCTGAAAAATGGATTAGTTTACTGTTTACTCTTTATGAATATATTGATGGTTCTGAAAAGAACCTTTGGTGTTGTGTTTTTGTTATCACTCGATATTCCCATCTTGTTCGGTTAAACCTTCCTGTTTAGCTATTGCGTTTGCCACTCGCCACAGCTTTCACAGTTGGAAAATTTCTTCCCATCCAGCTTGTGACATGTTGTTCAGTAAATTACATTTAATGCGACGTGCCGGAGCAACACTTTGCCACTCACTGAAACTAATTGTTGCCTTGATGAGCGCCGAACCGAAGCTGCTCTGTTCTTGATACGGGTTTTCTGATTGTCGTGAGCAGCTTTGCAAGCCAACTCGAGCACTTCGACGGCCGAAACTCTATAATCGCTGTTAGGTATACTGGTGCTCCGGCACCAATCCGTTCGGCCTAGTTACCCTTGCGGAGCAATCAGTGAATGCGACCAACAGGGAACTGGACACTTGCACGGTTCGAGTGAGACTTTGCCTTTCCCTTAACTTGTCCTCCCTTGTTACGTCCACGATGCCGATGCCGTACAACCACACGGGTTTACGGTTTGAAAGAAAATAAGATATTTTTTTTAGGGTCCGCGTGTTTTATACTCTAGCGGTACACACTCACAGGATAGAGACAAATCGGCAGACTCAGCCAGAGGGGCGAGTCCAACGAGACGAACGAATGAGCGTTAAAAGGGAGCGATGGCAAAAAAATACATTCATTACGATTTGTTCGCTCGTTGGATTCACATGCAGGCTAAAAAGGGTCCTTTTCAGTATCACAAAATTATCTTCAATCTAAAGAGTTTATTGTTTTGTTATCACTCGATATCCCCATCTTGTTCGGCTAAACCTTTCTGTTTAGCGATTGCATTTGCCACTCGCCACAGCTTTCACAGTTGGAAAATTTCTTCCCATCCAGCTTGTGACATATTTTACAGTAAATTACATTCAATGGCACGTCGCATTACCACCACTCAGTATCGGATTGGAGGTAATTTTAACCTGTAATTGAATATTTGCGATGACAGTAGTACAGTGTCGACTTTCAATGTGGGGTCATAATTTGGACCCCGAACTCTATGTTTACAAAAATGTCCAACTAAATATGTCGCATTACAGGTCCGTCCAATTAGCTAAATGTCGAGATAAGTGTAAATTACTGTACTTTCAATCTGGAAGCAATTTAAGAATTGGTGAAAATCAATAAGCTCAGAACAACTGCCAAATTCACATACTCATCATATCCTGGCAAACAAATTATGAAAAAATCAATTTGTGTTTTATTATTATTTTGGATATTGTTTTAGAAAGCATTGAACTGTAATTCCTAAACTCTTTTTTGGAAGGTTTAATGGCCCTGAAAAGCGCCTTGTTTTATGGAATGGTTCCAATTTAGAAAACTTAGTACTCGTGGTTTTGAAAAAAAACCATTTCGAATGCCCTCGATGCCGCCTTGTTCTGGATTTGCCACCAAAGCAGTTTGTATAAAGAACAAACTTTTTTCTTCTGCTACCTGATGCCGTTTTGCGATTGCGTTTGCACTCGCCACTCGCTGCAACTGCCTGTTGTCTTGATGTCCACCGAACCGAATGTGTTCTGTTCCGAATGCGGATAAGAACACCCGCATTCGGAACAGAACACATTCGGTTCGGTGGACATCAAGACAACAGGCAGTTGCAGCGAGTGGCGAGTGCAAACGCAATCGCAAAACGGCATCAGGTCGCGAGCAGCTTTTCCAGCTAACTTGATCACTTCGGCGGCCGAAACTATATAAAGGCGGCTAGGTGGACTGCTGCACTGGTACTAACGCGGAGAACTGGTACTAAAATGGAGAAACAGAGAAATGGAGAAACGGAGAAACGAAGAAACGGAGAAACTGAGAAATGGAGAAACGAAGAAACGGAGAAACTGAGAAATGGAGAAACAGAGAGATGAGGAAACGGCGAAACGGAGAAACGAAGAAACGGAGAAACTGAGAAACGGAGAAACGGAGAAACGAAGAAATGCAGAAACGGAGAAACTGAGAAATGGAGAAACGGAGAAACGGAGAAACTGAGAAATGGAGAAACAGAGAAATGGAGAAACGGAGAAACGGAGAAACGGAGAAACGAAGAAACGGAGAAACGGAGAAACGGAGAAACTGAGAAACGGAGAAACTGAGAAACGGAGAAACTGAGAAACGGAGAAACGGGGAAACGGAGAAACGGAGAAACGGAGAAAAGGAGAAACGGAGAAACGGAGAAACGAAAACTAAAACAAAAACGATTTTTATTTGATGACCTCACTACCCAATTCCGCGGATAATCGGGGCTCTACGCTACGCACAAGCGCCACGCAATATGTTCTATTAGCTGTTTAGTTGGTGAGGTTAATCGAAAAGAGTAGCTGCCAAATGTTACAGTCCCTTCAAGCTGAACGCCACATTTATTATTTTAGACCTGATAGAAAATATATCTAATTGGAACCGATTCTTCGTTCGATTTGTTTCGGTGTTTAAAATATCAATACCCGAAACCCTCGCGGTAGCCACGTTGCCTTGATTTGATTAAGTCAGGATTCAACCGAATACCCCGTATACGGTAAGTTACAGAAAATATTCCTCGCAGAATATAAACCCAATCAAATAGCGCGGGTCAAATGAGGTTCGCCTCATTTTCCCTTGCCGAAAATTCCACAGAACCATCTCACCGGTCGATTCGAAAAAACGAGAAGAAAAACTGTCTGGCCCACGAGGCCGACGAGAAACGCATACTTATGGTAATGGAGACGGACACCGTTTCACGGGCCAACGAAATGCTTTTATCCGCTACATCAACTCCCACACACACGCAGCACGATGTTTGGGTCCTCCTGTGTGTGCCACGTGTAAAACTTCAAAGGCTCCAAAAGTGATGGCGGGTGATCGAGGAGTAAAGCGGGCTTTGCTTGATCCGGCCACAAATTCCCGAACGAGTCGATATCGTTTTCGAGAGGCCACATTTAGCACCAAAGACATGGGCCGCCATAATTTCCCAAGGCGTGCGGTGCTTTTTTTCGTGCGAATTTGGAAGTGTTTTTCTGGTGAAAATAAAAAATGCGGTAGAATGGTGAGTTTATTTCGGAGATAGTCTTCTGCAAATTCTATGCGTAACATTATCGTGATGAATTTGGAACGGGTTTGAATCGCTATTTTGGAGAATACATTTATTAAAAATGACAGAGGCTACCTTTGTCTATCACCTAAGAGAGGCGTAAATTCTTCAAATATTAGGATGGATTTGGGGCACCGCTAGTCTTTCCAGAAACGTGAGAAATCGGTTAAGCTAGAAATGGATGGAGCCATATTACAAAAAGTCGCAAAGGCTATTACTGTTAAATATGGTCATAAGAATTGGCAAGAGAAATTAATTTCAAGCTGCTAAAGCAATAGTTAATAGTAAATAACTTCCTGCTCCTCGTTGCTAGGCCTCTCTCTGAGGGTTGTGACGCAGTTTAGTTTTCGCTTCTCTTCAAGAACTGAACAAAGGATATTAACCCATTCATCTAAGTTTTAATTATCAACAGAGTGGATCAAACAAATGTGCTTCGGTCGGACACGCATAGTGATATTTCACAACACTGCTGAGCGTTTAAAAGCGCCCTATGATACGCAATTGCCCAGCGTTAAAACATAAGGTACAACCAGGGTTGTCAACTATAATTTGAAAAAAATCAGGAAGAATGAAAATAAAAATCAGGATAAATCAGGTTAGCTCATATTGGGTTGTCCGAAAAGATAATGTTGATTTTTGGGAAAACAAAAACATAATATTCAATCAAAGCATTATAATTTAATTTTATATTCATAGTTTTACACAGCTTTAATATTCTATTCTCCAAGAAGATTTTTGCTTCCTCGTCGAAAACTGCTGCGAGCCATACATGTGAGAAACAGGTTGCTTTGTAGCTCATAATACAGAATCCATTCCAAATCCCACCAGGAACAGAGTAGGGGAATTGCGGTTAAAATGAACAGGGTTGGTAAAATAAACCAGTGCTCAAACTTCGATTATTAAACTAAAAACCAATTGATACGTCTTCATTATCCTATTCATGTGGAGGCGATCTGGCGTAGTGGTAACATCCATGCCTCTCACGCTAAAGGTCACGAGTTCAATTCTCACTCCCGACATTCTTCCAAAAATGGAAGTAAAAGTGACGAACCAGCCTAATGAGTTTAAAATCACTATAATACAGATAAAAAAAAAATCCTATTCGTAGAACGTTTGAAGCTATTTAAGACACCCTGTTATGCATTAAACTGTAATATGTAAAAAGTAATAAATAAAACAGAAATTTATCTCGCGGTAGCCATTCGGATGTAATTCTGCGCGCATCGTATTTAAGGAATTTCCCGTAAAATTTAAATTATTGGACCTGATATCTTCGACAAATCATCAGTTTGGACAACTGTTCACATATTCAGTGAGAGGTAAATAGAAATTTTGTTTTGTTTCAGTGGTTAATTCGCATTAGAAATTACATTGTTGTTTGGGGCAAAATGAGCCACCACTGGATAACGACTAACAATGTTATGTTTTCCGAAGCTGATCTACCACATCACATGTTACTTTTCAAGGCGTTCCAGCCAGTCAGCTTAAAAATCCCCGCTCAGCTGCCGTAACGATCATTCTTTGTGTGGACACTGACTGTACAACATCGTTGCTAGACGAGTTGGATGGCGAGGGATCGAGTGCCTTTCACAAGGGCGGAGGTGGTAGCGCTGGAGTAGAGTAATAGAGTTTTCAAAGGGCCTTTCTCAAGGCTAGAGACGAATGAACTGCAAAAGTTTAAAGTCTCTATAATACAAGACCTTCCTTCCTTCCGTAGCGATCATTCTCATTCAAACCGTACACCACATCGGTTCGCATCACAACACATCAACAAACCAACCCAAGCAGCCATGTCTGGACATGGTAAAGGAGAAAAAGTGAATGGAGAGGCAAAATCCCGCTCGAACCGTGTTGATCTGGAGTTCTTTGCAAGGGTAGCTAGCTAGCCTAGGCCGAGCGCGTTAGTACCAGTGCAGCAGTCCACCTAGCCGCCTTTATATAGTTTCGGCCGCCGAAGTGATCAAGTTAGCTGGAAAAGCTGCTCGCGACCTGATGCCGTTTTGCGATTGCGTTTGCACTCGCCACTCGCTGCAACTGCCTGTTGTCTTGATGTCCACCGAACCGAATGTGTTCTGTTCCGAATGCGGGTGTTCTTATCCGCATTCGGAACAGAACACATTCGGTTCGGTGGACATCAAGACAACAGGCAGTTGCAGCGAGTGGCGAGTGCAAACGCAATCGCAAAACGGCATCAGGTCGCGAGCAGCTTTTCCAGCTAACTTGATCACTTCGGCGGCCGAAACTATATAAAGGCGGCTAGGTGGACTGCTGCACTGGTACTAACGCGCTCGGCCTAGGCTAGCTAGCTACCCTTGCAAAGAACTCCAGATCAACACGGTTCGAGCGGGATTTTGCCTCTCCATTCACTTTTTCTCCTTTACCATGTCCAGACATGGCTGCTTGGGTTGGTTTGTTGATGTGTTGTGATGCGAACCGATGTGGTGTACGGTTTGAATGAGAATGATCGCTACGGAAGGAAGGAAGGTCTTGTATTATAGAGACTTTAAACTTTTGCAGTTCATTCGTCTCTAGCCTTGAGAAAGGCCCTTTGAAAACTCTATTACTCTACTCCAGCGCTACCACCTCCGCCCTTGTGAAAGGCACTCGATCCCTCGCCATCCAACTCGTCTAGCAACGATGTTGTACAGTCAGTGTCCACACAAAGAATGATCGTTACGGCAGCTGAGCGGGGATTTTTAAGCTGACTGGCTGGAACGCCTTGAAAAGTAACATGTGATGTGGTAGATCAGCTTCGGAAAACATAACATTGTTAGTCGTTATCCAGTGGTGGCTCATTTTGCCCCAAACAACAATGTAATTTCTAATGCGAATTAACCACTGAAACAAAACAAAATTTCTATTTACCTCTCACTGAATATGTGAACAGTTGTCCAAACTGATGATTTGTCGAAGATATCAGGTCCAATAATTTAAATTTTACGGGAAATTCCTTAAATACGATGCGCGCAGAATTACATCCGAATGGCTACCGCGAGATAAATTTCTGTTTTATTTATTACTTTTTACATATTACAGTTTAATGCATAACAGGGTGTCTTAAATAGCTTCAAACGTTCTACGAATAGGATTTTTTTTTTATCTGTATTATAGTGATTTTAAACTCATTAGGCTGGTTCGTCACTTTTACTTCCATTTTTGGAAGAATGTCGGGAGTGAGAATTGAACTCGTGACCTTTAGCGTGAGAGGCATGGATGTTACCACTACGCCAGATCGCCTCCACATGAATAGGATAATGAAGACGTATCAATTGGTTTTTAGTTTAATAATCGAAGTTTGAGCACTGGTTTATTTTACCAACCCTGTTCATTTTAACCGCAATTCCCCTACTCTGTTCCTGGTGGGATTTGGAATGGATTCTGTATTATGAGCTACAAAGCAACCTGTTTCTCACATGTATGGCTCGCAGCAGTTTTCGACGAGGAAGCAAAAATCTTCTTGGAGAATAGAATATTAAAGCTGTGTAAAACTATGAATATAAAATTAAATTATAATGCTTTGATTGAATATTATGTTTTTGTTTTCCCAAAAATCAACATTATCTTTTCGGACAACCCAATATGAGCTAACCTGATTTATCCTGATTTTTATTTTCATTCTTCCTGATTTTTTTCAAATTATAGTTGACAACCCTGGTTGTACCTTATGTTTTAACGCTGGGCAATTGCGTATCATAGGGCGCTTTTAAACGCTCAGCAGTGTTGTGAAATATCACTATGCGTGTCCGACCGAAGCACATTTGTTTGATCCACTCTGTTGATAATTAAAACTTAGATGAATGGGTTAATATCCTTTGTTCAGTTCTTGAAGAGAAGCGAAAACTAAACTGCGTCACAACCCTCAGAGAGAGGCCTAGCAACGAGGAGCAGGAAGTTATTTACTATTAACTATTGCTTTAGCAGCTTGAAATTAATTTCTCTTGCCAATTCTTATGACCATATTTAACAGTAATAGCCTTTGCGACTTTTTGTAATATGGCTCCATCCATTTCTAGCTTAACCGATTTCTCACGTTTCTGGAAAGACTAGCGGTGCCCCAAATCCATCCTAATATTTGAAGAATTTACGCCTCTCTTAGGTGATAGACAAAGGTAGCCTCTGTCATTTTTAATAAATGTATTCTCCAAAATAGCGATTCAAACCCGTTCCAAATTCATCACGATAATGTTACGCATAGAATTTGCAGAAGACTATCTCCGAAATAAACTCACCATTCTACCGCATTTTTTATTTTCACCAGAAAAACACTTCCAAATTCGCACGAAAAAAAGCACCGCACGCCTTGGGAAATTATGGCGGCCCATGTCTTTGGTGCTAAATGTGGCCTCTCGAAAACGATATCGACTCGTTCGGGAATTTGTGGCCGGATCAAGCAAAGCCCGCTTTACTCCTCGATCACCCGCCATCACTTTTGGAGCCTTTGAAGTTTTACACGTGGCACACACAGGAGGACCCAAACATCGTGCTGCGTGTGTGTGGGAGTTGATGTAGCGGATAAAAGCATTTCGTTGGCCCGTGAAACGGTGTCCGTCTCCATTACCATAAGTATGCGTTTCTCGTCGGCCTCGTGGGCCAGACAGTTTTTCTTCTCGTTTTTTCGAATCGACCGGTGAGATGGTTCTGTGGAATTTTCGGCAAGGGAAAATGAGGCGAACCTCATTTGACCCGCGCTATTTGATTGGGTTTATATTCTGCGAGGAATATTTTCTGTAACTTACCGTATACGGGGTATTCGGTTGAATCCTGACTTAATCAAATCAAGGCAACGTGGCTACCGCGAGGGTTTCGGGTATTGATATTTTAAACACCGAAACAAATCGAACGAAGAATCGGTTCCAATTAGATATATTTTCTATCAGGTCTAAAATAATAAATGTGGCGTTCAGCTTGAAGGGACTGTAACATTTGGCAGCTACTCTTTTCGATTAACCTCACCAACTAAACAGCTAATAGAACATATTGCGTGGCGCTTGTGCGTAGCGTAGAGCCCCGATTATCCGCGGAATTGGGTAGTGAGGTCATCAAATAAAAATCGTTTTTGTTTTAGTTTTCGTTTCTCCGTTTCTCCGTTTCTCCTTTTCTCCGTTTCTCCGTTTCTCCGTTTCCCCGTTTCTCCGTTTCTCAGTTTCTCCGTTTCTCAGTTTCTCCGTTTCTCAGTTTCTCCGTTTCTCCGTTTCTCCGTTTCTTCGTTTCTCCGTTTCTCCGTTTCTCCGTTTCTCCATTTCTCTGTTTCTCCATTTCTCAGTTTCTCCGTTTCTCCGTTTCTCCATTTCTCAGTTTCTCCGTTTCTGCATTTCTTCGTTTCTCCGTTTCTCCGTTTCTCAGTTTCTCCGTTTCTTCGTTTCTCCGTTTCGCCGTTTCCTCATCTCTCTGTTTCTCCATTTCTCAGTTTCTCCGTTTCTTCGTTTCTCCATTTCTCAGTTTCTCCGTTTCTTCGTTTCTCCGTTTCTCCATTTCTCTGTTTCTCCATTTCTCTGTTTCTCCATTTCTCAGTTTTTCCGTTTCTTCGTTTCTCAGTTTCTTCGTTTCTTCGTTTCTTCGTTTCTCCGTTTCTCCGTTTCTCCGTTTCTCCGTTTCTCCGTTTCTCCGTTTCTCCGTTTCTCCGTTTCTCCGTTTCTCCGTTTCTCCGTTTCTCCGTTTCTCCGTTTCTCCGTTTCTCCGTTTCTCCGTTTCTCCGTTTCTCCGTTTCTCCGTTTCTCAGTTTCTCCGTTTCTGCGTTTCTCCGTTCCTCCGTTTCTCCGTTTCTCAGTTTCTCAGTTTTTTCGTTTCTCCGTTTCTCCGTTTCTCCGTTTCTCCGTTTCTCAGTTGCTCCGTTTCTCCGTTTCTCCGTTTCTCCGTTTCTCCGTTTCTCTGTTGCTCAGTTTCTCCGTTTCTCCGTTTCTCCGTTTCTCCGTTTCTCCGTTTCTCCGTTTCTCCGTTTCTCCGTTCCTCCGTTTCTCAGTTTCTCCGTTTCTGCGTTTCTCCGTTCCTCCGTTTCTCCGTTTCTCAGTTTCTCAGTTTTTTCATTTCTCCGTTTCTCCGTTTCTCAGTTGCTCCGTTTCTCCGTTTCTCCGTTTCTCCGTTTCTCCGTTTCTCTGTTGCTCAGTTTCTCCGTTTCTCCGTTTCTCCGTTTCTCCGTTTCTCCGTTTCTCCGTTTCTCCGTTCCTCCGTTTCTCCGTTTCTTCGTTTTTTCGTTTCTCCGTTTCTCCGTTTCTCCGTTTCTCCGTTTCTCCGTTTCTCCGTTTCTCCGATTCTCCGTTTCTCCGTTTCTCCGTTTCTCCGTTTCTCCGTTTCTCCGTTTCTCCGTTTCTCCGTTTCTTCGTTTCTCCGTTTCTCCGTTTCTTCGTTTCTTCGTTTCTCCATTTCTCCGTTTTCTCCGTTTCTCAGTTTCTTCGTTTCGCCGTTTCTCCGTTTCTCCGTATCTCCATTTCTCTGTTTCTCCGTTTCTCAGTTTCTCAGTTTCTCAGTTTCTCCGTATCTCCGTTTCTCCGTTTCTCCGTTTCTCCGTTTCTCCGTTTCTCCGTTTCTCCGTTTCTCCGTTTCTCCGTTTCTCCGATTCTCCGATTCTCCATTACCGTTTCGTTTCGTTTGTGCGTGTTCTCTTTTACTACTTTTTTGCTTTATTTCGCTCTAACACGATCTTCGTGTCTCTTCCTTTGTCTAACTTCACTTCAATATCTACATTTCCGGTCATTTGGGGCCGTTTTGCATGAACCGGAAGCTACCACAATGCACAATAATTTAGACGGTCAGATCAGAAGATTTCCCTATAGATGGAAAAATAAGTTAATGTTCAGTTAGCAATAGATTTGATTAAGTTTAATTACAGTAGTGAAATCAGAAAAACTGTATCTACTTCAATTTACCAACATTTAGATCACAAAAACCCGCTTTTTATTTGCAGCGACACAATTTCAAAGCATTTTTCTCGCACCCATGCTCTTCCCAGTCCGTATTTCACAATTTCTGTCTCATATCCTTTTACCATTTTTTTTGTACTCTTCAAATTCCAGACCGTCGACATTTTCAACACCTTCGCCGTCGTCTTCGCATCGCTTCGCGTTGAACTCTAAGCCAGGGTCGGCGGACCCCACTGGGAACACCTCGACACCTTCCCGCCCGTACGACGCAACATCCCTTGGGTGGAATCATTCTTCCGGCCGTACATCGGAACAAGACGACGACGAGTGGAAACACCGTAGAGTACACCGTGAACCCACCCACAACATACGAGGCATCCCGCCATAACCCACTGACTGTGGACGAGGAGCTAAAGTATGTGCATATAAGCTACCGAATTCCTTCGCGGAGCTGAATTTTTTTTCGTCCTTCTAAGCGAGCGCGTGTATGTGTGTGTGGGTGTATGTGACTCGCCTCGTTCAGTAACGTCAAGCGAGAGACACGAAACGGTGTGAGTTATGATACGAGGAAATATTAATAGCGCCAGTGGTCGTTTTCCTCCTTCTCGACGTCGTCAAGGAGCGCATTAATTTCCCCAACTGTCTGATGTGCTGAGAGTGTGGGACCAACATCATCGCCAAGGTACAGGTACACACCTCTGGTGTTCAGGCATTGCGACGCAACCTGTTGGAAGTGTGCTGATTCCACCATCTGACCTGCTTTTTGAGGGGGTGAGAAGCCCAACAGAGGCTTCGCCATTACGGTTGGGAAAATCCGGCTTGTTTGAAGTGCAACCAGGTTCGGAGAGCTCATCGCACGAAAAAAGGCGGAAGAAAATTTAAATTACCTAACACCGTGTAATGATAAGTGAAAATTAAGTGAAAGATCCTTGATAAAACATTTCCCGCTTTCGCGCTGCTATCCTGCCTCGTAGTGAGAGATAGGGATAGTGTGTAGAGCGGCACGACTGATAAAGGAAAATAAATTGCTTTTCGCTGAACTGCTCCTCCACTCGAGCTACAATAAATAGGTGCGGCTGCGAACGGAGAAAAATTCATCGGGATTTCATCGTGTGGATTGAATATCTGCGCCTGGCAGCCATTGCAAGAGCTGCAAATAAAGGCCAAGTAAAGCCGGCAAAATCTGTGGGGCAGCAAATAAAGGAAAATAAATTAAAATTCATATTCATAGATAAATTACCTTCCGTGTGGTTTCAGGCCTGTGTGTGTGTTGAGAGTACATAGTACGAGTGGATTAAAATAGTGAATAAACGTACTCGACCTAGTTAAAAATCTGCGAGCTTCGATAAAAACGATTCCGATGAGAATAGTAAATTGGGTTATTGGATTTTAGCAATACACAAAGCGGCACAAAAGGTAAGTTCAATTTTTTCGAGAGTTTTTCAAATACCGTATATTCGTTTCATCTGCTGTAGAGTGGGACTCTTTGAAGACTCACATAAGTGAACATGTGACCGCATGTACGACTCAATCCTTCTGAAATTATTTTCCAAAAAAAATCCGTTCAGTTCCGCTGATATCTCGGTCTTGACTTCACGAAAGTAGGACGGTCCGTATAAAAAGCCTCACAATAAAAGTTCATCGACGACCAATTGACAACGCTCAAATGTGATTTGAGCACTTTTCGCGCAATGTGGCAGAACGGCAAACTTATAACGGTTTTTTTTTTTCAAAAAAAAAAACTCTATCTTCCACTTCCAACTACATAAAATGGTAAACCTGTAACCTAACAAATCACGAATGGAATGATATTCGAGTTTTCAGCAACCAGAAAACAGTGCTGAATTCCAGTGCGAACCATTTTTATAAATCAATAACTACAGTTATTCGCTTGTCCTCTTTCCTCACGATCTAAATTTCATCTAAGTTTTTTGTACCGGAAGTAGTGCTAAGATTTCCAACACACATTGTTCACACATTCCTCCGGTTAAACAGTGTACCGTTCTGAATCATATTTCAGACACTTTGTTCTAAAATCCTGAAATGTTTAATGCACTGATGATATAACTATCAAATTAATATCACAATTGCTTCTTTAGAGTAATCCCTTGGTTTCACTATCATTTCACATGAGAACTACATTTGAATTATAACATAATCGGCACAAATCTTACAAAACTACTCATTAACGTTTGTGTTTGACGTTTCCTTAGCGTGAGCACGTAGAATTTACCCGTTCATCAATATTGAAATTTTTCCCGAGTTTCATCAGTTCCCATTATCGTTAACAGTTTACTGTGATTGCTCGGTAAGTGTTTCGCAGTTGACTATAAAATATAATCAAGTGTAATGTAATTTTCGTCCAAATAATTTATATCTCAAAAACTGTGAGTCGTACCGAAATAGTGTCTTAGAAAGAGTTATAGAGTATTGATGGTTGAATATGAAAAAAAATACACTGAGAAAAAAAATAAGTACTCCTTTTTTATTTACAACATAAAAATTCAATTTGCAATATCCAAAATACATATTTTTATTTTTTTTTATTTTTTCATACAAAATAGAATTCACGTAGAAAATTCAAAAAATGGGTCCAAGATGGTGAAACAATTTTTGACTAACTTTGTAGAACATCGAATTTTTAGGAATTTTCGAAACTTCGAGTTTTTGTATGTTAGCAGTCATTTTTAAACACAAATTATGAATCCTGATGTTATTTAAAACAAAAAAGGTTATTATCAATCTCCTTCTAAATGCAACCATTCTCGAGATATTTCAAAAAATATTTCCATTTTATTGTTTTTTTTATAGTAAATAATCCCTTTTAATATGTTTGTCGTGTTACACCGTCATGTTCATGAAATTTTATGAATTTGCTTATAATTTCCAATAATTTTTCCGAATACATCATTATGGTTCATTTTTTGACTCAAGTGTAACTTTTCAAAATTCATTAAATTTCATGAACATGACGGTATAATACGACAAACATATTAAAAGAGATTATTTACTTAAGATTATAAATTAGAAATATTTTTTAAATATTTCGAGAATGGCTACATTTAGAAGGAGATTGATAATAACCTTTTTTGTTTTAAATCGCATCAGGATTCATAACTTGTGGCTAAAAATGAGTGTTAACATACAACAATTCGAAGCTTCGAAAATTCCTAAAAATTCGATGTTCTACAAAGTTCGTCAAAAATAGCTTGACCATTTTTTAAATTTTCTACAGGAACTCTATTTTGTATGAAAAAAATAAAAAAAAAATTAAAAATATGTATTTTGGATATTGCAAATTGAATTTTTATTTTGTAAATAAAAAAAAGAGTACTATTTTTTGACGTAGGACTACGTCTAACCGGAAGATATAGGGGGTGAAATGGAAATCTAGGCACTGAACAAGTAGGAAAAAATGCAAGATTTGGAACGCTTATAACTCGAGCATTTCTCAATAGATCGCAAAGGTTTTTGCATCAATTGATAGGAAATATATCTACGCATCTATCATAACGAATAACATTTCATTTTTCTTGAGATAAATAATTGAATAATTGTGAAATATCAAGCATTGTCCAAATACACTATGTGCCCATTTTTGATTGGTCCATTTTGTGCTCCTCAAATCGTACCGACCAAAACGGGCAACCAGAGCAGCAGCGAAATAGAATGAAGCACGATTGGAAAGGAAAAAGAAAAAAATGAGGGAAACATTGGTCGCAGTCTCACACATGCGTAATTCTCGAGCCAGCCAGTCAGCTTAAAAATCCCCTCTCCGCTGCCGTAACGATCATTCTCATCCGAACCGTACACCACATCGTTTCGCATCACCTCACATCAACAAACCAACACAAGCAGCCATGGTTGGATATGGCAAAGGAGGAAAAGTGAAGGGAAAGGCAAAATCCCGCTCGAACCGTGGTGGTCTGCAATTTCCCGTAGGTGTATCCGCCAATTGCACCGGAAAAGGTAGCTAGGTCGAGCGCGTTAGTACCTGTGTACCAGTCCACCTAGCCGGCGTTATATAGTTTCGGCCGCCGGAGTGATCGAGTTGGCTGGCAAAGCTGCTCGCGACGATAAGAAAACCTGCATTCGGAACATAACACATTCGGTTCGGCGGACATCAAGACAACAGGCAGTTGCAGCGAATGGCGAGTGGCAAACGCAATCGCAAAACGGCATCAGGTAGCAGAAGAAAAAAGTTTGTTCTTTATACAAACTGCTTTGGTGGCAAATCCAGAACAAGGCGGCATCGAGGGCATTCGAAATGGTTTTTTTTCAAAACCACGAGTACTAAGTTTTCTAAATTGGAACCATTCCATAAAACAAGGCGCTTTTCAGGGCCATTAAACCTTCCAAAAAAGAGTTTAGGAAATAAAGTTCAATGCTTTCTAAAACATTATCCAAAATAATAATAAAACACAAATTGATATTTTCATAATTTGTTTGCCAGGATTTGATGAGTATGTGAATTTGGCAGTTGTTCTGAGCTTATTGATAGTTGGGGACTTTCCTGATTATTCAATTTTCACCAATTCTTAAATTGTTTCCAGATTGAAAGTACAGTAATCTACAATTAGTTCGACATTTAGCTAATTGGACGGACATGTAATGTGACTTATTTAGTTGGACATTTTTGTAAACATAGAGATCCAAATTATGATCCCACATTAAAAGTCGACACTGTACCACTGTCATCGCAAATGTTCAATTACAGGTTAAAATTACCTCCAATCCGACACTGAGTAGTGGTAATGCGACGTGTCATTGAATGTAATATACTGTAAAATATGTCACAAGCTGGATGGGAAGAAATTTTCCAACTGTGAAAGCTGTGGCGAGTGACAACAAATCGCTAAACAGGAAGGTTTAGCCGAACAAGATGGGAATATCGAGTGATAACAAAAACACAACACCAAAGGTTCTTTTCAGAACCATTAACATATTCATAAAGAGTAAACAGTAAACTAATCCATTTTTCAGGTAGATAGGTAGGTATTCACGTAGGTGAAGAAAATAAAACAATATATTTAAAATATATATTTAACAAAAGCTGTCCCCTTTGCATAGTCCTACGTCACTCCGGTTATGTCCCCGACATTACCCACCCGTCTTTTTTTCTCAGTGTACACTTTTTTCATATTCAACCATCAATACTCTATAACTCTTTCTAAGACACTATTTCGGTACGACTCACAGTTTTTGAGATATAAATTATCAAATATTTCTCTTACTAAAATCGATACGCCCTTTTCAAAAGTTATGCTTGAGTCAAAAAATTCCCAATTGCTGTGGAAAACTCATATTTCCTCTAACCCAAACGGAATACACACTTTCACTCGAATCAAAAATACTCATGTTTTGTCATTTGTCGATTTCATTTGGAATTGCTCTATAATGTTTTCTTTTCATCAATGTATAGTATGGATGGTTTGTACTGCACTTTTTTTGCGAAATCCGTATAGTATGAGTATGTGTTATTGTTGTCAATTCGTCTTCAAATTGAAAAAAAAATCACTAGATCTTGTAAAAGTTGTCTACAAACTAAGTTTGATCTTCATTTAATAATTCATCCGCTAGTTGGGCCCGCAAGAAACTCTAAAACGGCGCATTGGGCGAAGAACGTGTTAATAACTTTTATATGGATTGCATGTAAAATTATAAGGTTGTTCAGTTGTTCAATAATGTGATTCGTTCGACAAGGGATGGCAATATTAGTATTACTTATTCACGAACACGCATGATATACCATAGGGTATGATCCCGAGCCATTCAGGTCTGCCAGATCTCCAACTATAGAAGGCCGTAAAGATTAGACACATATAACAATTTTGAAAAGGGTCTTCAAACAGGTTAAAAAATAACGAAGGTTTATGATTAATAGTGGGCATAGAAAATTCGCCTGTGGTTAAACTAAAAGAACACTCAAGTTTCGAACACAGTTCTAGACTAAAGATCGAAGAATCCGCAACTTTTTAAAGAGCTCTTGTGGGGAGAACCTAATCTAGAAATTCGAAAAAAATACGATTTTTTTTGCATGGAACGTTCATCTCAAATCTAGTGGACTACACTCTGTCCAACTTCTATAAGACCAGGTGATGATATTACTGGCTTGTATCATTGTAAACAAACAATGCTTCAATTTATTTTCTAGTGCGTAGGTATTGGTGACTACCATACACTGTGTGTGTGCAAGCGCTGAGCGTAAACGAATATTTTCGTATTTTCAACTGTCAAGTTTCTATAAGACCTGTTACATTTTCCGTTGTTTTAGTTGTTTTTATCAACTAAATCTGGCAAATGCCGAGGGGAAAAGTCCTCACGGAGAGAGAAGAAAGACAAATCGATGCATTTCATCAAGAAAATGTTAGTATTAGAGAAATTTCTCGTCGGATTGGACGATCGCATCAAGTAGTGCTCAATTATTTGGCGAATCCTCAAGGATACGGTAAGAAGGAGAGAGCTCCACGTAAATCGAAGCTCTCTGACCGGGATGAGCGGGAAATAGCTAGAACAGGTTCAAATACCTCAAAATCGCAAGTGCAAATAAAGCAATATTTCAATTTAAATGTTACTCGGGTGGCAATTCGTTAAATATCGGTAAAAAATCCTCACATAAAGAGGTCTTAAAAGGTTAAAACTCACCTCACATCGGAAGACGTCTGAGTTTCGCCAAAGCTCACAAGAACCGACATTGAGACATGGTATGTGGCGACAAAGAATGATTCCAAAAAATTACATTTTGCTATATATCATAACGGAAAGTTCTTCAATGTATAGGTTATCTTCATTGACGAAAAAAGATCAATTTGGATGATCCTGATAGTTTCAACGGGTACCAGCGTGATTTACGGAAGAAGGAAAATTATTTTTCAACCAGGAATTTTGGTGGATTACATACATGTTCTGGAATACTCCCTCCTACCGTTTTTGCGTGGGTATTGTCACAAAAAATTCACATTCAAGCAAAACAGTGCTGCTATTCATACCAGCAAGAAAACAAAGCAATGGATTAAGTACCAAAAACCTTTTTTTTTTTGTACTGGTCGGCTCACACTCCAAACCTATTTAAAATCTTAGGGGGATTCTTGTACGCAGGATCTACACTGAGGGAAAACGGTATACCGCGATTGAAGAGCTCAAGGTCGCAATTTCCGAAACATGAAAAAAATATCGAGAAATCCGTTTAGCAGAATTTGGTATTCCAACACGAATTCTCAAGGTTGTTAGTCGAAATAGCAAGGTTGCTAATTATTGACATGTAAATCAGCCAATCGTTTTGAATTTTTCATTGATAATGCTTATGAATTTTGAAGTGGTCTTATAGAAACTGGCTGAAATTATCATATTTAGGCACAATTAAAAATAAACAACTCTTTTGAACGAAATTGACGTTAAATATACTTTATTCTAAGCATTGAACAAGCATTGAACAATGTATGAATGTATCTTGTTGAATTTCTATCTGTTTGTGTTGCAACGAAATAGAATCAGGGTGGTCTTATAGAAGTTGGACTGAGTGTAGTTTAGCTGGTTTTTTTTCAGCTTGTAAAAATGAATTATCTGAATTGTTACATAGCCGTTTCTGTTATCTTAATTTTTATATTTTTTATGACTTTTTAAATAGTGATTTTTGTTGATTAAACAATTTTGTTCAAATTGTTCAAATTTGTTTTTGTTCAAATGGCCATTTTGACAATATTAAATTTGCAAAAACCGCTACCAAACAATTAAAATAATTAATTTTTACATGCTGAAAAAAACTTCATCCAGATCGGTCCACTAGAATTAGAGAAAAACCAACAAAGAATTGTTTTAGAGAGGGCATCCACGCACCAAGCTACCAACAGCATAAACATCACTAAATAGGTATAAAAAAAATTAAAATTCGTCTCCAAATAAACCTTAACCAATAACCAAAATATCCCAGCACTCAACTTAAATTCCTATATTCAATAAAATCACGAAAATCCGCCTTTTTTCGACCTTCCGGAGTAGGGTCCTCCTTAACTAATACAGTGTTGGGATGAAAAATGTAAACAGCATTACGCAAAATACTTTTACGTGATTTCTCATGATGAAGCAATTCTCCTGGATATTATATTTCAATATTTAGTATGTTGTCCATGACTCTCCATTACTGTAATGTGTGGTTTGGGCATACTTTCGATCAAATTATGCAACATTTGTTGAGGAAGCGTGGAATGCTGTTTGCATACCCATCCAATAATCGTTAAGATTTCACCGTGAATCCAATGGAATTTTTTCATTCAGTATTCTCCATAGATTCTCAATGGAGTTGAGTTCTGGGGACTGGGACTGGAGGGAAATAGCGCTTCGCAACCTTCGATGTGTGCTTGGGTTCATTGTCCTGTTGGAAAATATAGCCTTTAATATTCATTTTCCCGCATGACGGCTTTGAGTTTTTCTTCAAGATTTAGACGTAGGATTCACCAGTCATTTTTTCATCGATCTTGACAAAATTGACCACCCCATTCCAGGGAAAACAGCTCCACACATGCATTGATCCTCTTCCGTATTTAACGGTTGCTTGAGTAAATCTGAATAGCAGACGCTCAGACTTCAGGCCACGAGTTTGAGTGACTTTTCTTTGTGTTTGTTTAGCTGAAACTTACTCTCATCGGTCCAAACAATATCCTTGCAAAAATCAGTAGCAGGGCCCGAAATCTTCGAAGGTGAAAAATGAAGACCGACTCTACTCTCAGTAGCTTCGCTTCGACTAGAACTGCGCCGGCAGTCGCCGCCAACAAAAAATGAATTGACTAGCGTTGACTAACGAGGATGACTGGTGAACTAGTCCAGTCAGTGGTTATTTTAACTGACGTGACTAATGAATACAAATCTGCCTCTTCATTCAACTGACTTCAATCCACACTTCCATGTCTTCCTGACACTTCCCCTGACAATTTATACCCGTGTGTGCAATCTTATTGTACGTCCATATAAAGATGAACGAAAACTTGATTTCTGATGCAAAAAAGTATCATCAATGGACGGTTTATTGTCTACCCATCGTGAACTTAAACCAACGAACTTAAACATTTATCAAGTATGCTATAAAGGTCCTAGCGTTAGTATTAGTAAATAGCGAGCAAAATAACACACACACACACACTGCACGCTATTTTATATGTGTGAGTAATTTTCGTGTACAATATAACAGAATCTAAGGGTGGGTTTAGACTAGTGATATATTCATGTGAAGAAATATGATGAGATTTATAGAAATCGCATCAGCCGTTTACACTAGCGTGAACTTCTATAATGAATATATTCATATTTTCGGTGAATTTATTCACCTG
Organism: Toxorhynchites rutilus septentrionalis; assembly: GCF_029784135.1. Classification (NCBI taxonomy): domain Eukaryota; kingdom Metazoa; phylum Arthropoda; class Insecta; order Diptera; family Culicidae; genus Toxorhynchites; species Toxorhynchites rutilus. Next base: position 119,981,472 of record NC_073745.1, read on the forward strand.
AAGCAGAACTGCATCCAACTTTAGGCTGATGTCACATTAGGCGGATTCGCCGCCGTGGATATCGCGACGGTTTTTATTCTCGATATGAATTCGCTTCCAAAACCGCCCCGCTCTGTGTGACATGGCTCATTCACAATACACTGTAGCTTCTCCGCTGCGGTTTTACTCGCAGAATCCGCGGCGGCGAATCCGCCTAATGTGACATCAGCCTTAGTGATTTCTCACCAGTGAGAAACTCACAAGCGTTTACATATGCTGAATTTATTCAAGTTATATATACCTCGAATATACCTTTATTCTCACCCGTTTACACCTATTTTCAGGTGAATAAATCCATCTATAGCTATAGATCTCCCTAGTGTAAACCCGCCATAACTGCCCTGTAGCGTATGTCAAACCACGTTGAACTCGAACATCGATGCATGCACACGTTCATGGGAGAGAAAAAGAGAGGAACGAATTCGTTTTGGGGAAGTCACTTCAAAATGCAAATGGACTGGGAAGAATGAAATGATATAGTCGAGTCGGTAGGGGGAGATAGCGACTAAACGCCCGACTGACTGTTTAGTCGTTTTGGCGGAGAAACTGCGTGAAGAAGACAATAGTCATTTACCGACTATAGTCAGTCAGATAGTGAGCTGACTATCCTCAGCTGACTATGACTATGCTGAGCCCTGGTCAGTAGGGCGAGAAGCATACTTTTTTTGATATTGGCGCTATTTGATATTAGCTCTCCGTATTATTGATTTTTTTCTTTTTGAAGAAGCTCTGTAGATCAGATTCACCAAGTCGGTTGCTCACAGTTCGAGTAGTTATGTTGAGGTCCAACTCTTCCTGGATCACCGACAAGGTTTCTCAAGATCCGATCGAACCAAGCGGTGTGTATGAAATAAATATGGTTAATATCCTCTAAAATTTACATATTTCGAAAATATCTTATGTTTCTACCTTTCCACAATATCGAAAACTAAGCTTGACAAACAAGCAAATGAATCGTTATTAGTAGCGAAAGGTACCAGTTATTTACTTTTTTTAATTCCAATACTGTATATTGGGTTGCCCGAAAAGTGGCTACCATTTTTTTTTTTCATTACAAATGAAATACTTTTTTATGAACACATGAAGATGCGATGTACATCATTTCAAAGCTTGAACTCTCAACTTTTGGAATATTTTACGAACATATTTTCATCTTGATGTGTATAAAATATCAGACGAAAATATCAAGAAGAAATAAAAAAACAATTTCTTTCAGTGTTTTCAAAGATTTTGTGGACTAATACAATTTTTTTGCCAAGCAATTCTATAGACAATTCAATTAACTTTATCATTCACCTTTTATCTTATTCCTATAACGTTTCTGAAGGACCTTTCAATACAGATATATTTTTATTTTTTTTGAATGAAAATTTTCCCCTTCGTCTATGATGATTAACGTTCAATAAATAATGATCGCTTTACAAATAGAAAGGCAAATTTCGAAAACTCCAATAAATTCTAAATAAAGATGATTTGTAACATTTACGAAAAGAATTCATTCTAATTTTTTGCAACAATTTCAAAAAAGTTTTCAAAACTGCCTTTTGATTTGCGATTTTCGAGCTTTTATTTCTGACTACTCACGCAAGATTCGTGACATGTGCTTGTAATTTCATTTTATCAGGGAAAAACTTACCTCGAGCTAGCCCAAGTAATTTTTATAGGTCATCGAATTTTATTATCAAAATTTACGTTCGTCTCGAGAATGTATTTCGCAAAAATTGGCCATTTTATTGCGTTTGACAACGAAGCTCATTTAGTTGAATGTAATTTGTCCTCCTAGATCGTGAGCAATCTTTTGATCTTGCTCTTTTGTTTTGGCCATGACTTTCACATTATGTACACGACTTTACAGATAAATATATGATTGATTTAGTATTGATAAATATCGGGGTTCTACTGTATTCAAATTGTGTCTCATTGCTCTGCTAGATGCCCGCTTTGGCTGGCACAGTTTGTACCAATTAGAACATGGGATGTTTGTTTAGATAATATTATATATTTTTCGATTATTCAACAGATTATTTGGACATTTTCTTCACAAAAATTATTATTATATGTGTGTAGAAAAATTTCCCAGCGATTGACATCTCCAACATCCATCAAGAAATGGTCGGAATTGAAATCGAAGAAAAGAGATCAAATTCTTTCACAATTCTGTTACATGTTCAGCTTTTAGTTTTTCCTATTGAAACCTATACGTTTCTTTCAAACTGTTCTGCATTTTTTTTCCTCTCTGAATTATAGTGAGGTAATCTCCGTGTTGACCATTCAACTGAATACATTCTGCAAACATGTCGAATACGTGTAATGTTATAAAAAAGTTCATAAAGCTCTTTTCAACACACGTGCTGCAATGTCAAGTGTTTTGTTTTGCGTTTTGCTCTGGTAATAGCAAAGGCTGTGTCGGCATTACTCATGATATTGTCTCACTAGTAAATGTATTTTTCCTCGCGCCGTTCCCGTCTATTGTGTCGTAAGTCGTTCGTGACCATGAATTGTTGTCACTGCTCACGACGTCGACATTTTCATGGTCGCGACGAATCATCATACGATACACATAAAAATCAAACGAACTCTTCCACTATTTTGATTGTTCCGTGTTCCCTAAACGGGTGTTCAATTCAATATTCAAAATAAAAAAAAATGATGGTCATAATGAATGAAGTGCCTATGGCTGGATCTCTTTGTTTGATGTTTATGCAATATCCGACTTGTCCCTTCAGAATAGGGGATTTTTCGAATTTCCGAATTTCATTCTGACTTGTACTGTAGTTACACATATTCTTAAGCTTGCCACTCAGATTACATGCAAGGCGTATTGCTTGGAACAGAAACCCCAACGCGTCGCATGCGGCGTCATTTGTCATAATTAAATTAGTTTTAAAAAATAATGACGGTTGAAGTTTTTGGCTATTGTTTATACAAAAATTATAAAATCTCGATTGAAAAATAGGGGATAAGGATGAGAGGATGAAAATTTGTAGTTATATGTATATTTTAAAACCATTTCTCATGCCTACCATTTTTTTGTGTATAATTTCATCAAAATCGGTCAAACCGTTTCGGAGGAGTTCGACCACAAAACACCGTGACACAATATTTTTATGCACACAGAAGATAGAATATATAGAAGATATAAACAATATGGAACAAATGACCATCGAATGAATCTTAGTATACGTGTTGGCGTTCATGCCATCGCACCTCCACTGTGGTTGATTCAATCATTACCCACACCACCGCATCAATTTATAGACACCTTACATGAAAGACTGTGGTTCCACTGACAGATAACAGAAAAAGGAAGTAAAACATAGAGAGAAACTTAAATCGCGGTAAAACGAGGATTGTCTATAGGAAATAATTATATTGAAAATTAAACTAAGCTATTCTATACATGCTGTAAAAATCCATTATTCTATTAAATGTAGGTACAATGCATTCACATGAAGTTTAATGTATAGTCAATAATTTTCATATTCTAATGAATTAGTTTGGTACTTTCTAACCTACCACGGATTTGCTATTGAATTTGGTAAAACTCAAACTATTACACGCATTGAAAACCCACTTACATTAAAATAATTAAAGTACAAACATATCAGACAAAGTGGAATAACTGCGACCTATTCTCATCGAAACGGAATACGATTCGATCATAGAAACGGATTTAACGTGAATCAATGATTAGATTTCAACAATCAGTATAAAGTGTATGTCTTACTTATGTATCATTCACAGGAAAATAATAATAAAACGTGTCTCGTAACTCTTTATTATTATTTCGGTAAGAATCCCGTCCGGTGGTCTGTTGGAAATTTCCAACAATACGAAAGTTTTGAAAAGAATGAATATGATTGTGTCGGTCGTTCAATCACTGTGGGCGAGACTTGTATTTATCATCATGATCCTATATTGAAGTGCAAAAGAATCGTACGAACCGGATACTTCGGATCCGAACTGAGTTGGAATCCACAAATCGCCAAATGACATAACATTTTCTATCAAATTAGGCTTTTCGCTTTTATTGGGAAATCATTCATGGTCCACTGTAATTCTCACAGAGATTCTCAATAATGCGCTCTAAATATTGGTAAATACTACTGTCTGTTTTACTCACCTTTATAAGTGTTAAATGGTTCAATGTTTCGTAGGTATTTGCAGAGGTGATAATTATTACTATAAAAAAATCTAAATATCGACTGCGGTTAAAAATAGGTCCAAACCTCCGAAGAAATTAAGAGAATTTTCACATTCATCAATCAAGTTGTTCCCAAATAAACATCCTGTACTTATTATAGGATTTTTTTTCCACACTCGAGTCAAACAATGAATGCCTGAGCTCAGTCACGCAACAACAAAACAAGTCCACCTCTCTATCAAATGACTGTCTTCAACATTTGATCGAATGTTATTTGTTGTAGAAAACACACCGTAAACACATTATCCATAGGCAGTACGAAAAAAGTACGCCCACCCGACGACTGCTACGCAATGTCTCATGTTTACTGTTCCATCCCCGAAGAGATACGCCCGCTTGGGATTGGAATGCCGGGGGGAGAAAAGAGCGAGCTCCAGCAAACAATTCCCAGAACCCATTTACTAATGTTACGAATTCTGCCTTTGTCGAGAATGATACGTGCGAGTGACGTAAATAGCGCGAAATTTCATAAATCGAATGAGCGATCATCACGTGGTTCCCGTTCGCTTTTGTGTCGCGCCGAAAATTCAATCCAGCGGAAGTGTTGTTGTGCTGGGAGAGACAAGGATACCTTTTCCAGAGAGCTTATCTCATTATGTGTGCTTCCGGGAAGAGCAACGCTCCATTACTGCCGCCGCCGCCGTTCTTCCAAAATCAGACAGTCCATAGGCGGAAATTGTTGGAAAGTTGCTATTGCTGGTCCGTTTTTTGGGGAAATGTCTCTCGCTGGACCGCTTTTCCAACACATTCCACACTCCCCGAGTACGTACAGCTTAATCGAAAAGTTTTTCCTGAATTATTAGAATCAAGAGATTTGATGCTTCCTTCTCTCGTCGGTTTCGCCTGTTTGGGAGGAGGATAAGAATGTCCCAAACTTTTCCAGTGAACTGCGGGCTCCGATAGGGCATCGAAGGCAACCAGATTCCGGGGTGGAATATAAATTGGAGTTGGAGTTGTGCGAAGTGTTTCTTCCCCGGAGGGCGTTTCCTAGGATAAGCGAAAGTGAGATGCTAGCTGCTAGGTGCTAGCGGCTCCGAGGAGTAAGTCGAGGAAAGCGGATTTCCTTGTATTGATCTGCATTAAGTTGATTTCGGGATAAATACTGAAAACGAGGTGATCTTTCGACGGAGATGAAAGGAATAATAAGTGTGCTATTGGTGGCCTCTTTGGAGGATGCTAGAGCATTCGAGTGAGCGAGCCAAGTGTTCGTGGCGAGTTTGAAGGTCAAATGTGTCGGACGATAATAAATGTACAAAGAAATATTCTGTTACGAATTTTTTCATTGAAAATACTTAAATAGATCAGGGAATCTGAATAGCTGAGGAATCTAGGTTCATATTCCAATTAATTCTTCAATCATAGCTTAGATATTCCATATCTAATTATCTCAAAAATATACAGATTTTCTTTCACTGTTTTTCCTGAGTTATTTCAGTATATTCGAAACAATTTTTCAAGAATAAGGAGAAGAGCGAGGTGTAATTTTTGGAATCCGTGAAGTTTTTACTACCGGTTCATCGGATTTCGAAGTCGGATCGTATATTGGATTCCATCGTGAAAAACGTTTGAATAGCTTCGAGGATTATCAGAAGCTCGTTAATTTATGAAGTTTTGTTGCAGATAAGTTTTTGTTTTTCGTTTGCTTTATATGTCACTATTACTGTTTTCATTTAATATTCATTTGGTTTTCTGGTTATCTATTTTCTGGTCGTCTATCATTTTCGTTAGTTGTTTTTTTTTCTTAAATTATCAATAATGACTCTATACCAGTGTTGCCACATTTAAATCTTTTGTATTTCAAGTAAGATGAGTGATACGAATAATTCTAGAAATAAAATTTAAGTTTAGAGCTTTAATGTTGGTTGCTTCGTGAAATTTCATATCAATGACCGATCTTGTATTTAGCACAAGTGTAAGTGTAAAATTGTATATGGTAACAGTTGTGTGAAAAATGACTTGTCATATGAAAGGATTAATTTCAATTTTCATTAATAAAAGCAAGGTGTGTTCCCGCTCAAAAAAGGGTCGTTCGGTTTAAGCTGTATGTTTTGTTGTGTTCATTTTCACCCACGAAAAGTTTATACGGCGGAAGGAAAGAAAAATAAAAGTGAAAACATATTATATAAAGTGATTTCCCACATGCTCTACATATATACACCCAGGTTTTTTTTACGCGGGGGATACGTACCTCGTAAAAAAATCGCGTAAAAAAACCGCGTTAATTGGAAAATTCGCGTAAAAAAACCGCGTTAATTGGAAAATCCGCGTAAAAAAACTGCGTTAATTCGAAAATCCGCGTAAAAAAAAACGGCGTTAATTGGAAAATCCGCGTAAAAAAATCTATGTCACCTAATGATAGATATCAAATGGGACTATCCTTACGTAGAACTGAAGTAAAAAGTTGAGTGTTACTCGCTTCCGAAAACCCGTAGTTTTTTTCTGCAATTTCGTTGGTTACTGGTAGCTGGTGTCTGGTATCTGCTGTTGCTAGAAGATTCCCTCGTGATTTGTACACTGTACTGCCGATGCACGTGCAGTACCACTGTTGGACCGTCCAGAGCTAAGTAGACAGGGAAATCCATTCACGATTCGCTGCCCATAAGAACCCCGCCCCGTTGTACAGCCCGCTGAGCTACCCGTCACCTAACACCTGAAATCCACGTAAGAATCGTGATAAGGTGCGGCACTAATTTCCTTCATAAGCGCTAAGCTTCGTTACAAGTACTAATTACCGAAATATGCTCTGAGGGAACATAAGAGAAAAATGTGAGCTGAGGGGGAGATGTGATATTGCACTGGACGCGTTAATTGGAAAATCCGCGTAAATTGGAAAAAAACCTCGTAAAAAAACCTGGGTGTATTATTAGGTGTTGTTAGTCCGATTAAAATTCGCATTGGGTTGAATAAACACTCAGAAAGTAAAAATTATAGATGAAAATTACCTTCTCCATTCCAAATATGTTTTCTCTATATTAAAGTAACATGTTTTTACTGATGAGAAAAATTGATAATTGTGTTCGGTATTGGTAATTATCTTATATTACATTTGTGAGTTTTTGTTCCTTTATTTCTTCCATACATATCACAGGAGGCATCTCTTCTAGGATCACAGAGGGCGGTTTTCATCATATCTCGTTCCACTTCAGTATCTTTTATCTGATACGCACCGTCTAACGAATGTTTACCATCCTTCTGCCATCATCACTCGGTTGAGAACACTGGTGGAGTGAACAAACAATACCCAACAACCAAGCAAAACGGCCCTTTTCAGGGCCACCAAATCATTATCAAAGAGTTTAACCATGTAATTCTTCAAACATATCCAAAATCAACAGATAGCCTAACGCAATCCTACGTCAACTATGCGGTCGTGTCTAGGACACAACCCTTCTGTGATTGTTGATGACCAAATCCTTTGGTCTCAAATTGCTTTTATCGTATCGTTGCTGAACCGATTTCAAAGCTTATTTTTGTTCTGATTATATTCAGAAAAAAATCGCTCGACAGTTGTCGAGGAGTGAGGCAAAGCGAAAACGCTGCAAACAAGGCATCAAAGCGCCGAAAAGGCGAGCGAACCGTCAATCGATTTTAGGCATCATCATTGCATTGTAAATGCTTTTATGATCAGCAGCACCAAGTGATACTGCGGCGTGAAAGTCGTCATGTACCTCAATGTTGCTTTGTTCAAATGTAAAAATTTCACAAATGGAAAAAATCTGTACCAATCTGTACTTTTTGACAAAAAAAGTACAGACTGGTACAGTACAGAATCTGTACCAAAAATAACGAAGAAATCTGTACTATTGCAGATAAATCTGTACGTGTGGGAACACTGCTCTGTACCTTCAGTTCAGATTCCACGAAGTTCCCCTCAGTATCTTCATATCGAGAGTGTCGTTCCTATAAACCCTTCTCGTATTAGACTGTACACGGATGTTGAGAGCACTTCGTAAAAAGTGTTCGTGTATTCTGGATCTTATTCAAGGTATATTTGAAGATTTATTTCCCATATTTAAATAACATGTTTCGAGAAAAACGCCTTTAAAAATTCGTACAGCAATACTATGTCCCTTGAGGTGACTTCATTCTTTTGGCTGTAACTTTCCAAAGAAATCGAATATCGAAAAATCCTTTTAGGACAACGGTTTTGAGGGCATAGGTTTCCCAAAAATACAAAAATTCGATTTTTTCGATATTCCAGACCGGGGTCCCACCTTAAGGGTGCCAAATCAAGAAACAAGTCACGGTTTTATGAAACAAAGTTAACTTCAATAACTATATTTGCCGTGAACGGATTCTGACGATTTACATACCAAACGAATCGGAAATTCCCTAAGATTTGTTTGATATGCTATACATTACAATCCCATAGTCTGTATATGGTTTAAAGTGATGAAAATTGGAAGCATTCCCATTTCCTCATACATTTGTTCTGTCCATTAGTGTGATTTCCCGAACAGAGCTGTCCATAACGAGCAACTTATCGACGAGAAACGAAAGGGAAATCGTAAGATCTAAAGTTTCCGTGAACAAAGGAATAAAGAAGAATGAAGAGGAATATTTTCCTAGAGTATAAACAGTAGAGCTTGCTGATGCAAACTTCATTCTTTGTGAGGACACCGACTGGACAACACCTTTGCTAGACGAGCTGGACAGCGAGAGATCAAACGGTGACAGCTTATCTCGAGAATGTGTTGTTCAGCGAGCACAAGAATGAATCATCAAACAATTATCGTCAAATGATTCTACAATAAAAAAAAACAGTTCAGGGCGACCAAACTGGCAGAATGGTTATTTCAAAATGTTCATAGCATTATAAAATAATATCCGCAGATATAAACAAGCGACTTTAATTAAACTACAGAGTAGTTCCACGTCAACAATGCGGTCGTGTGTTGAACACAACCTCCTATATTTTTTTCTGGTAGCTCTTAGGAGTCACTCCGTTCGGTAAGGTCTAGATATTCTTCATGTTTATTATCTGAAATCCAATAGTTTTTACGTGGGCAGTCCGATAAGTACATAGCCTACAAAAAAAATAAAATTTTCGAAATAGTGGCGATTTATTTCTTAACATAGTCCCCTTTAAGCTCGATACTCTTGACCCAGCGAAGCTCCAACTTCTTTAATTCATCTGAAAAAAAAGTCGCACGGGGCCAAATCTGGAGAATACGGTGGATGGGGCAGCAGTTCGTTGTGCAATTTGACCAATTTGGTCGTGGCGACGGCGGAATTTTAATTTTTTTCCATTTTTCCTAAAATCGTATCTGCGCTTCCACAAACGGTCAAAACAAAATTTACGAGTCCGATTCGGCTGAAATTTTTACAGTAGCCGTTTACGAGAATGTATTACACGATAAATAATCTCTTTGACACCATCAGGCGATGAGGCTAAGTACTTATCGGACTTTACGTAATTAAACAATTACTTCGGGCATGATTTGACTTCAGTTTCGACCTTTCTTTTATAATGCCTTTCTAATCTAATGCCAAAATTTAGTTCTTGGGAAATATTCTGATGCTCCAACAAATTTAGATTATTTTTGTATTTTTTTTATTTTTTGTGTTTTTGTTTTCTATTCCTTAAATTTCTTATTTGAGCGTTATACCAAATAGGATATTTGCTGGTTGAATTACGTCGTCTTCTTTTCTTCGGCACCAATTCTGATATTATGTTATTCAGAATTTCGTGAAGAATATGTATGGATAAGTTGACATCTCGTTCGCTGTTTAATAAAGTATGCTATTCTATGGCTTGTAGGCTACATTTGATTCCTCTGGGAGTACGATGGGCAAATGTTTGTTATGATGTTAATTAAGAATGACAGTCTTGTTGCGTTTATAAAGCGAGTCGCAGGTTGAAACGCAATCCATTGAAGTCATTGGCAGCATTTGATTGAGAGTCAAGTTCACCTTCCTCCATGGGCTGCACACTCACCCCCCTCACTCAAACTCAAAAACGAAGAAAAATGCCTCTTTTTATTTTTGTCGTTTCAAAAAACTCAGATTTCAAGAAAAAATATTAGAAAATATAGCGCCCCTGGTCAATAATCACAAAAACTAAACCCTTTTTTTCGCAAACATAATATATAGATTGACACATTGGCTTCAATTTGATACGTCGATCATCTGAATCGATCCAGTAGTTCAAAAGTCATGAATATTTGAAAAAAGGAATTTTTGAAAAAAAAAGAGGAAAAAGTTTATATTTTGTACAGGATCTTTCAGATTCAACGCTCACGCAACAAATTTTAATAACTTCTACAAAAGTGAACCGATTTATAGTTTAAAAAACGAAAATAAAGCTTATTTTAGGACATTTTCGATGTGAACACCCCTTTTTTTGATAACGCGTTTTAAACGGTGAACAAAATTCTTCATGCACAACTCTAACATTACGACTTCGATGCTGTTGAAAATCCGAGTTATTTCTTCTTTAAGTTCATCCATATTTTGTGGCTTATTAACATAGCAACGGTCCTTCACGTACCCCCAGATGAAAATAATTGACGACGAGAAATGTTGAAATTGTTACCATAAGAGGACAAAGTTTCATTAAGACTTCGGTTGCTCGAGTAGTACGATTTCACTAAAAAAACAAGTTCTTGTGTACAATTTACAAGAACTTGTATTTTTAGTCCGATCAGACTGAACGAGTAGCCCAATATTATCGAAGTTACCCGAAGTGGGGAATGCAGTGCCACCATCGACGGAGCGGACAAAAAATATGAGGAGCTATTCGATTTTTTTGTGTGATCGTTTAAGCTGAAAGACCCTGTACCACCCTAAAACAGAAATGGGCACTCTTATTAAAAAAGACGGGTGGGTAATGTCGGGGACATAACCGGAGTGACGTAGGACTATACAATGGGGACAGCTTTTTTTAAATATATTTTAAATATATTGTTTTATTTTCTTCTCCTACGTGAATACCTACCTATCTACCTGAAAAATGGATTAGTTTACTGTTTACTCTTTATGAATATGTTGATGGTTCTGAAAAGAACCTTTGGTGTTGTGTTTTTGTTATCACTCGATATTCCCATCTTGTTCGGTTAAACCTTCCTGTTTAGCTATTGCGTTTGCCACTCGCCACAGCTTTCACAGTTGGAAAATTTCTTCCCATCCAGCTTGTGACATGTTGTTCAGTAAATTACATTTAATGCGACGTGCCGGAGAAACACTTTGTCACTCACTGAAACTAATTGTTGCCTTGATGAGCGCCGAACCGAAGCTGCTCCGTTCTGGATGCGGGTTTTCTAATTGTCGTGAGCAGCTTTGCAAGCCAACTCGAGCACTCCGACGGCCGAAACTCTATAATCGCTGTTAGGTATACTGGTGCTCCGGCACCAATCCGTTCGGCCTAGTTACCCTTGCGGAGCAATCAGTGAATGCGACCAACAGGGAACTGGAGACCTGCACGGTTCGAGTGAGACTTTGCCTTTCCCTTAACTTGTCCTCCTTTGTTACGTCCACGATGCGTACAACCACACGGGTTTACGGTTTGAAAGAAAATAAGATATTTTTTTGGGTCCGCGTGTTTTATACTCTAGCGGTACACACTCACAGGATAGAGACAAATCGGCAGACTCAGCCAGAGGGGCGAGTCCAACGAGACGAACGAATGAGCGTTAAAAGGGAGCGATGGCAAAAAAATACATTCATTACGATTTGTTCGCTCGTTGGATTCACATGCAGGCTAAAAAGGGTCCTTTTCAGGATCACAAAATTATCTTCAATCTAAAGAGTTTATTGTTTTGTTATCACTCGATATCCCCATCTTGTTCGGCTAAACCTTTCTGTTTATCGATTGCATTTGCCACTCGCCACAGCTTTCACAGTTGGAAAATTTCTTCCCATCCAGCTTGTGACATATTTTACAGTAAATTACATTCAATGGCACGTCGCATTACCACCACTCAGTATCGGATTGGAGGTAATTTTAACCTGTAATTGAACATTTGCGATGACAGTGGAACAGTGTCGACTTTCAATGTGGGGTCATAATTTGGACCCCGAACTCTATGTTTACAAAAATGTTCAACTAAATATGTCGCATTACAGGTCCGTCCAATTAGCTAAATGTCGAGATAAGTGTAAATTACTGTACTTTCAATCTAGAAGCAATTTAAGAATTGGTGAAAATCAATAAGCTCAGAACAACTGCCAAATTCACATACTCATCAGATCCTGGCAAACAAATTATGAAAAAATCAATTTGTGTTTTATTATTATTTTGGATAATGTTTTAGAAAGCATTGAACAGTATTTCCTAAACTCTTTTTTGGAAGGTTTAATGGCCCTGAAAAGCGCCTTGTTTTATGGAATGGTTCCAATTTAGAAAACTTAGTACTCGTAGTTTTGAAAAAAACCATTTCGAACGCCCTCGATGCCGCCTTGTTCTGGATTTGCCACCAAAGCAGTTTGTATAAAGAACAAACTTTTTTCTTCTGCTACCTGATGTCGTTTTGCGATTGCGTTTTTGCCACTCGCCACTCGCTGCAACTGCCTGTTGTCTTGATTGTCCACCGAACCGAATGTGTTCTGTTCCGAATGCGGGTTTTCTTATCGTCGCGAGCAGCTTTGCCAGCTAACTCGATCACTTCGGCGGCCGAAACTATATAACGCCGGCTAGGTGGACTGGTGCACTGGTACTAACGCGCTCGGCCTAGCTACCCTTGCGGGGAATTCCAGATCAACACGGTTCGAGCGGGATTTTGCCTTTCCCTTCACTTTTCCTCCTTTACCATGTCCAGACATGGCTGCTTGGGTTGGTTTGTTGATGTGTTGTGATGCGAACCGATGTGGTGTACGGTTTGAATGAGAATGATCGTTACGGCAGCGGAGCGGGGATTTTTAAGCTGACTGGCTGGCTCGAGAATTACGCATGTGTGAGACTGCGACCAATGTTTCGTTCATTGTTTTCTTTTTCCTTTCCAATCGTGCTTCATTCTATTTCGCTGCTGCTCTGGTTGCCCGTTTTGGTCGGTACGATTTGAGGAGCACAAAATGGACCAATCAAAAATGGGCACATAGTGCATTTTGACAATGCTTGATATTTCACAATTATTCAATTATTTATCTTAAGTAAAATGAAATGTTATTCGTTATGATAGATGCGTAGATATATTTCCTATCAATTGATGCAAAATCCTTTGCGATCTATTGAGAAATGCTCGAGTTATAAGCGTTCCAAATCTTGCATTTTTTCCTACTTGTTCAGTGCCTAGATTTCCATTTCACCCCCTATATCTTCCGGTTAGACGTAGTCCTACGTCAAAAAAAATACGAGTCCAAAATTTTGGAAAACCACAAATACGACACAAAAATACCACTTTTCACTAAAATCAGAGAACCACTATATTGGTTTGGGATGGAAGGTGCCCATTTCCATTTTTGGGTGGTCCGAAAAATCAAATTGTTCTTCTTTTTTCCAAAAATGATTTTTTTTCGAAAACTCATAGCTTTTGAACTTCTGAACCGATTCAGATGATCGGTGAATCAAATTAAAGATAATTAACTGGTCTTTTTTGGGAAAAAATATTGCACTAGCAAAAAAATTCAATGTTATACTCGACGGCGCTATATAATTTTATTTTTTTTTCTCGAAAGCTGATGTTTTTACGATCATATCAAAAAATCAGAGATGTGACTATTATCGTTTTTAAGTTATGATTTTTCAAAGTTAACCGATGGCTCGAAAAATCTTTTTTTGACTTTTTGCAAAAATTCACAACTTTTGAACCACTACACACACATCCAAAAAATCGACAAATCAAATTGTAGCCAATGAGCAGTTCTTATCACACCTGGAATTAAAGTAGATTTCATTTTTGTAATAATTGATTGTATTTGTTTTTAATATTTTGCATGGTTAAAGATAGAGGTTGCTATTTTTTTATTTTATTTATTTATTTTTCTTGAAAGTTGAGGTTTCTTTTACATAACATATTAAAAAATAAAAAATCAGCGATGTGATTTTTATCGTTATTGAGTTATGATTTTTCAAAGTTAAATTGTTTTTAATCTTCATTCAATATTCCTATGCGACCAGAGTCCAATTTTTTCTCATGTGTAATATATATTTTTTAAAAGAAGACTAGTTATGTTCATGTGTCGGTTATCTGAATCGGTTCAGTAGTTCAAAAGTTATTATTCGTTAAAAAATCGTTTTTGGAAAAAAGTGGAAAAAATTTTTTTTCGGACCATCCTAAAATAGAAATTGACACCCCAATAACAACAAATAAAAAAAAACGCGGATCTAATATTTTGTGGTTAGGAACAAAACTATCAATTTTCGCAGAAATCTGAGTACCACCATACAGTGAATACTTTTTTTACGCGAGTGATGCGTGTGCGCAAAAAAATATTTTCTTCTCTTTTTCTTCCCAACGAAGCGACGGTAGCAGACGCGAAAAGGCAAACCATTTTTGTGTGGGTGATAGATACAGGTACAAAACTTCAACAGTAGCTTTAAAATCTCGTGTTAGGTACACAATTTGAAAAAACTTTTTTTATGCGGTAGATAGGGGCCGCATAAAAAAAGTTTCCCCAATAAAATAACACAAATCCACACCGTTCACTGCTCGATTTTCTTTTGTTTCCCTGCTTTGCGACGGGACAGTTTGCCTTTTCGGTTGCGCGAGGCTGTGTTTCGCACAAAAAAAGGTTTGCCTGTATATAAATCTATTCCACCATATCTTTGGAACGCCTAGACCGATATCCACCAAAGTTGACATACATGTTCTCTACACATTAAGGATGGTTAAAAGCGTATTAGGGATGGGAGGGCAGCCACTGGAAAGAGGAAGTGCTGAATTCCGAACAAATCCATTTATAATTTCATCGTTTCATACAAAAAACACACCTCTATCAAAATTTGACCGTAATATAGTCCCAAATGACACAATGACAAATGAAACAAGCAACTCGTTTCGATCATAACTAGTAGAAAAAATACCAAAAGTGATGAAAATATGTTTGTCCGCTTGCTTGTATAGAAATCCGCCATATTGCATTGCTGAGCCAGTCGAAAATAAATTCAGTAGAAAAAAAATGTAATATGATGATCGATCTGAATCGGAAAAAGCTCTGAATCATTTTAATTGGTGAAAAACGGTCATATAATAAGGAAATTTATAATTTTGGGTGGTTGCAATTCTATGGACAAAGTTAAGAATCGAAGAGTGTCAGGACAGCGACAGGTGAATTTTACGTGAAATTGGTTTGTGATTGAAATGCCGTCGGTAAAATGCCAATGAATAAACTTAGTGGCTTGAAGTTTTCCCAGCATTATCTGCATATTAATAAACACAGAAAGCGGCCTAATTTATTGTCCCACTTTCAGCCGACACAATTTTGGGTGGAACGATGGCAGCGTGACACGTAGCAGCTTTACAACTTCGACTCAATATTTCCCGTATGTTCTCGTGAAAGAAAAACAAACTTTACTCTCGAATAGCTGCTCCAAGCAGCCCTGAACGAAGTGATGCTGTTTTACATGCTCTGCCATTCAAAGAAGCTCTGTGAGGAAAGGTGGGAGAGGAGTCGAGCTGAAGGTGGCTTAGCAGAGGAGCTACCGGTAGACGAAAAGTGACGTTGGAAATTTTCATTCACACGATTTGAAGCGTGCCAGGTATTATGAGATTTTTTCTGTGCTTCCCGTGGCAAACACGCTGGATTAGGGTTTGCGGAAACTTTGTGAACCATCTCCGTGGGTTCTTTCTCATTGTTAACACATTCGGGGTTTTTCCCCATTGTGTATATCTTCTCCCCATAAAAGAGCGTAACAAACATCGAGCCTCCCATCGAGCCCTGCCTGCGCAAATGCTGCTTTTGAGCGAGAAAGAAAAAGGTTTGTTCAACCCTATCCCTCTCCAACAACGACGTAAATTAACAGTCAGCAAGAAAATTGTTATTTTCGTGTCGCTTGAGAATGAAACGAACCGCTACCTCATGATGTACAATTATTTTGGCACTTGTTCATCGTCGACGTGAGTTGAATGACATCGGTGAATCTGGCGTGACACGAATGTGTGTATATAACCGTACGTAAGTGAGCAGTAAGGCACGGCGAAATAATCTACAACAAGGACGTCAACTTCAACTGACGTAGCGCCTCAATGAACTGACGTCAGGCAGCACTTGGCAGCTTCTCAAATGCCACGAGCAAAACAGGAATAAAAAGTATTTCTACGAAGCACACGTTGAGGCCTTACCAACCCTTTGTAGCCCATTCACATTCCATCGTATGGTACTTGTCATATTAGCATGCCGTCAGTCACTCCAATTAGGTAAAATAAAATACAAAATTCTTCGTCTCGTGGGTACGAGAAAAATTGAAAACTGCCACGTGAAACTCATATCGGTTCCACATCTTCACCATTGCCCCCGCATTATACATCTTCATCCGGGCTTCGGGCAAGAGAAAAAAATAGAGATCTACATTCTCTGACAGGTCACACAATTTCGCCTTCAAAAATCAATTAAGATGTTAGAATATAGCCAGCATTTCCGTGTCGGAAAACGGAGAAGGTTTTCCCACCATTGCCCACGTTTTCATTTTGACCGATGGGTAGGGTCCCGCCGCCGTCAGAGAGAGGTTTGTCTGCTTCCTTTTCACACTTCGTATTAGCTTAGAGAAATTTTCCAGCTGTTTGGTTTCAATGTTGTTTTATCTCTTGCCTACCTCCTACGGATCGTCGGTCGTCGTCGATTCATTTTTCCTCCCGGAGGGCTCCTGTCCTGTTGAGATGGAAGTTGATCGATAACTTACTCGTATTATATACTTCGTTTTTTCCTGCGCCGGTTCGGTTCAATATTACTCTCCTCCAGTGGTTTTCGACAGACTGTCTGTCATCTGTCAATTTCCGTCGGCTCATTTCCTGTGTGTGTGTTTATTTTTTGCTACGTATTAACATTTGGACTTTTGTTGTCACACCTCCAGTGGCTTTTTTATCCAGAAATCTTGAGAGGACTGAAAAGCTCTGTCACACAAATATGTTGAATGTGTTGAACATTTTTCGCTCCATTAGAGTGAAGATTTGGAATAAATCGATTTCCTTTCATTTTTCGATTATCTATGCCTGTTGCGACACCCCTCGTGTCGTGTCTATAAGGTCTAACTGACACACTTAAACCTTGTTTTGATCAAACCTTAAAATTAGGTCTTAGTCGGTTGACAAGCACAAAAATTACAATAGATATTTTAAAAACGTGACTTGATTACTAGAGTGGCTATTCTTTATATAAAATTTATTATTTTCCTTGAATTACTATATCCTATTTCGTTTGAAGCTTGAAGCATCGTAAGTCATAAATCAATAAGAGACGTTATAAAAATTCGATTAATAATAAATTAATTGCTCAGGTGTAGGTTGATCGATTGTCTCCATTTACATTCCGTGAGGTCGTGCGAGATACTCGAATTTGAGGTATTTTATATAATCAATGGCTCAGAATAGCCTACTAATTGTTGATATATACAGGTGTACCTCTTCAGGTTCTATTCAATACTAGCTAACCCGACAAACTTCGTCCCGCTCAAATAACATGTTTCTCCGTTACATGGAATAAATGTTTGATACAGAATATATGATAGAATAAAGACAGACCCCTCCCCTTATCACCCCTAAGAGAGGTGGGAGGAGTGTCTATTCACTATAGAAACGTTTCGTGCCCCTTAAAATCTTCACATGCCAAATTTGGCTCCATTTGCTAGATTAGTTTTCGAGTCATGCAAAAATTTGTGTTTCACTTGTATGGCAGCTCCCTAACCACTTGTATGGCAGTGTCTAACCTCCGTGAAAACATTTATTGCGCCCTATAACCTGCGTATATCTAATTTGGTTTCGTTTACTTGATTAATTCTCGAGTAATGGAAAAATTTGTGTTTCATTTGTATGGCAGCTCCCCCTTAGAGATGGGGGTGGAGAGTCTAACTACCATAGAAACATTTATTGCACTCTTAAACCTCAATATGCCTAATTTGATTTCATTTTCTTGAATAATTCTCGAGTAATGCAGAAAAATTGTGTTTCATTTGTATGGCAGCCCCCCCCCCCCCTTAGAGAGGGGGTGGAGAGTCTAACCACCATAGAAACATTTATTGCACTCTTAAACCTCAATATGCCTAATTTGATTTCATTTGCTTGAATAATTCTCGAGTAATGCAGAAATTTGTGTTTCATTTGTATGGCAGCCCATCCTTAGAGAGGGGGGAGGGGTCTCAAACTATCACGAAAACCTTCCCCAGGCCTAAAAACCCCTACATACAAATTTTCATGTTGATCGGTTCAGTAGTTTCCTAGTCCATAAGAACAGACAGACAGACAGACAGACAGAAATCCATTTATATATATATATATATATATATATATATATATATATATAT
This sequence comes from Toxorhynchites rutilus septentrionalis, assembly GCF_029784135.1. Classification (NCBI taxonomy): domain Eukaryota; kingdom Metazoa; phylum Arthropoda; class Insecta; order Diptera; family Culicidae; genus Toxorhynchites; species Toxorhynchites rutilus. The sequence goes on from NC_073745.1 coordinate 120,000,107, forward strand.
ATATATATATATATATATATATATATATATATATATATATATATATATATATATATATATATATATATATATATATATATATATATATATATATATACATATATATATATATACATATATATATATATATATATATATATATATATATATATATATATATATATATATATATATATATATATATATATATATATATATATATATATATATATATATATATATATATATATATATATATATATATATATATATATATATATATATATAGTTAGTTCAGGGAACGAATGCAACGAATTCCACGAAACCCACAAAATCAGAATGAAGCCGCGCGTTATCGTGGATGAGGAACACTCCTTTCGTCAATAAACCTGGCCTTTTGTTCTAAATCGCGGTTCTTAATCAATCCAAAACTTCACAATAGTACGGCGATGAAACAGGTGTTCGGCGGTCAACGCTTCGATAACACTGAAGAAATTCGTGACGCAGTTACATCGTTCTTCAAAAAGTTGAACGCTACGCACTTCGCGCTCGGAATAGAAAAACTTGTGCCACGCTATGAAAAATACCTCGAACCAGGCGTCCCAAAAGTACTGCATTTTCATTACAGTCGGTATGAAATAAAATCGAGACTCACTGTGTGCGCGCTACATTCGCATACAAGCGACAAAGCACGAATGAATAAAATAAACATGTACTATAGCAGACGGTGCTTCGTCGAATTTGTCTGATTTCTCGGGCCCGATCGTAGTGAGCCAAACGTACTGTTAATTTTCCATTTTTTCGTGTCTGCTACTCCATTAATTCTGTCGCTGTAACAGTCGCTCACGATGCGATGAATATCATCGGTTTACCCGAGTTACTGTCAAATTTGACTGTCGCAAGAAAAATGTCATGACCAAGAAATCGCGGTCGTAAAACAAGCCTTTATTTTATGCGTTTGTGCTTTTTCACCAGTACGCTCTGGGATGTGGTTGTGAGCACAAGTTACGTATATACAGAGACAGCCGATTCAATTTTAGATCGGCTGTATCGAGAATGATGTACTGTTGGGATGGCCGAATCAAGATAGGTACACAAATGAGCAGCAATTCATAGGAGAAAAAAGCACGGATTCCTTAATGATTCTAGGCGAGAGTTTCTTTGTTAATATATTGATGACATCGGGAAATACTCAGTGTTGGGAATGTTTAGATTTATCCTCCAAGTAGGAAACTAATAATTGTGGTGACAGATTAATATATAACAATGCATTTTTGGCCTTATTTCGATCAAATCAATTTCAAATCGCCTCAATAAACACAAATGAAGCCAACTTTAAACGTTCGAAAACCGATGGATTTCAAACAGGCTCAGTACAATTTTTTTTTGAGGCGAACCAGCCCAGGAGGCTGAAAGTCTCTTCAATAAAGAATTAAAAAAAGGACATATTTTTTATTATGTATGGTCCTCATGACCTAGTGGTTTGCGTGGCGCTTGCCACGGGGGCTTCGAGTTCGATTTCCGTTCGGGTTAGAAATTCCATCCGAACGATCCACTCTATCGTTGCTCCTACTCGCACCACTACCCCCAGCTTCACTCTCATCTGGCCATGCATTTGCACCCGCGAAACTTTCATCTACGCTAATTCCACCCACAACACTTCCTCTCGCATTTCTTTCAACAGATTCTTCCCTGTTGCTCACACTGCTCACTTGCTCTCCACATATGATAGCCGCGTCATCGACCAACAAATAATTTTTTTCCATTTCGGAATATGCTGCAGAATTCATCAGAAACTGAAAATTATCTTCCGTTTCAAAGCCTACAACCTATAGTTTGCGAATGAGAAAATGAATAAAATACTGGTGAATAAAGAACACACTTTTGTAAGCGAACGACGTTGCATAATATATACAAAGACACCCGACATCATCAGCACGAGGGAAAAAAAATCATTCACGACAGTAGCAATGCATTTACGATTGCATTCCGAATCTACAAACAACATGACTAGTTAGCAACCAGGCCTGTCGCAGACGAATGAACAAAATACTCACATATGGAAATGCAGCCGTGTACAGCGCACGACAGTAAATATAAATGTCGCACGACATTTTCACTGTGTGATTGTCGTTAATAGATTGATCTAACGACTGTTACGGGCCAATGATGGTGACAGTCGTCAGAATACAGTCGTGGTGCGGTACATTTGGTACCCCTGCCTCGAACGTTACGGCGATTATGTAGAAAAATAGAAAATCAAACGTAGATTACGAAAATCACCTTGTTTTTTGTCCTAACTTTATTTTTCCGCGATTTCTGAGCCACTGAAATTTGCCATTCAAATGAAACACAAATTTCTGCATTACTCGAGAATTAATCAAGCAAATTACACCAAATTATGCATATGGAAACTTTAGGGTGCAATAAACGTTTCTATGGTGGTTAGATACCCCTTCCCTTCTCTTAGGGGGGCTGCCGTACAAATGAAGCACAAATTTCTGCATTACTCGAGAATTAATCAAGAAAATGAAACCAAATTAGGCATATGGTGGTTTAAGGGTGCGATAAATAATTCTATGGTTGTTAGACACTCCACCCCCCTCTCTAAGGGGGGTCTGCCATGCAAATGAAACACCAATTTCCGCATTACTCGAGAATTAATCAAGCAAATAAAACCAAATTTAACGTGCGGAGGTTATATGGTGCAATAAATGTTGTTACGGTAGTGAGACACTCCATCCCCCTCTCTAAGGGGGGCTGCCATACAAATGAAACACAAATTTCTGCATTACTCGAGAATTAATCAAGCAAATAAAACCAAATTTGGCATGTAACGTAACGGAGAAACATGTTATTTGCAGTTGGTTGAAAAATCTTGAACGAGGGTTGTGTCTGAAAATAATCTGATATTATGATGTCGAGTTTTGGTAGAAGTACTAGGAATTTTATAGTAAAAGGTAATTTTAAAGGGTAGATTAGAAGATCAATCAATGAATAATTCTGCGATTGGACCCATGAACAGCGCTTAGTAAGGAAACGTGGATGTGATAACAAAAAATAAATTTTGGGCGGGACGAATTTTGCCGGGTCAGCTAGTATATTATACAAATGCTTACCAGTATCTAAGAGTCATGACATTTTCTGTTATTTTTAGTCTCATTTAATGAAATAAATCGGGATGACAAAATGTGAGCTAAAAATCAATTTTGGGTGTAGCTTTTAAAAATAGTGTTCACTACACAATTTGAAAAAACCTTTTTTTTTTGCGGTGGATAGGGACCGCAGAAAAAAGTTTCCTTAAAAAAATAACCCAAATCCAAATGATTTCATTCGTGATCAACATTCGATTTCCTTTTTTCACTTTAATAAGCGGCATACTCACTTGCGCAGTTCATAAAATCAACTCTTTGTTCCTTTCAAAGAGCTCCTATTGACACCTTAAAACAAACAAAAAAAATTACAGGAGGTTGTGTCCAAGATACGACCGCATTGTTGAAGTAGAACTACGCTGTTATTTTATATAAGTCGCTTGTTTATATCTTCGGATATCATTCTATAACGCTTTGGCGCACAATCTTAACGTCTGCTTCGTCATAACGTCAGTTTAATGCATTGATGCATCCTCAAAGGCACCAACGAAGCCCTTATGATGACGGAAAACAAACAATGTTAAAGGCTTGGAAAAATACTGAATTATGTCACACAGCTTGTTCTATGCTGTAACACCCTTCGATGCGAATTCGCTGATGAGTTTGTTAATAGCGACCGCCTTCACCACCAGCGGGGAGAGCTTGATTTGGTTGCTGCCTGGGTAACGGCGTTCACATGTTCGACCGACGCGCCGAAAACGCCTACTTCGCTGTTGTTCGATGCGGTGTCACACTCGCGAAGGCTCGTTCAGTGCGAGCGCATTTCACTGCACCAACATCGCGTGCATCATTGGATGACGCTTGCCTCGAAATATTATTGTCCCTGGCAATGCGTTCGTTTTTTGCAGGACTCGAGCCTGCCTTCCTCTTCTTCTTGCTCATCACACACTACGCGAAGTGTCCAATTTATGACGCGGAAAGAAAAACACACGATACGAATAACGCCAAAAACGAACTGAAAAAACCACACGACGATATCCAAGTTGGATTACCACTGGTGGGGTCCAATCTTAGATCGAAGCGCAACGAAAGCAAAGTGAACTGGATTGCTCAACAGTCCGATGCCGAATGAAAGTTTGCCTCATCGAGATCCACTGTTTATACTCTAAGCAAAAATTCCCCTTCATTCTTCTACTTTTTCTTTGTTCACGGAGACTTGAAATCTTACGACTTCCCCTCCGTTGGTTGTCGATAAGTTGCTCGTTATTGACTGCTCTGTTCGCGAAAGCACACAAATGTACAGAACAAATGTATGGATAAATGAAAACGCTAAAAGTTTTCATGATTTTTAACCATTTACAAACCAGCGAATTCCAATGTATAGCATATTAAACAAATCTTACGGAATTTCCGATTCGTTTAGTATGCAAATCGCCAAAATCCTTTCGCGGCAAAAATAGTTATTAACGTTAACTTTATTTCATAAAAACGTGACCTGTTATCTGATTTGGCACCCTTAATGAAAGACGTAGTTCTACGTCTTTCATTAAGGGTGCCAAACAAGCTTTCGCTTGTTTAGTCACCGAGAAAGTAAATGTCGTTCTGGAATTTTGTATGTGGTTTCGCTTGCCAGTAGCAAAACTTCCTCCACTAAGGGTGATAGCTGCGCTTCTCTCGAGCATGAGAAAGAAATACAACTTTTTTCGAGGCCAGTAATATTAACAGAAGCGTTTCTTTTGAGAATAGCGCAAAATGATGAGAAGTGTTTTATATTCCTGGTAGTTTCAAGCCACCAATGTTTGGCTCTGTATGCATGCTGTGGCGAACGCTTGGTTTACGTTGTACGAACGATTCCTAGAGGTGCCATACATTAGAATTCCCTGGTTTGTAAATGGTTAAAATTCATGAAAACTTTAAGCGTTTCCATTTTCCCATACATTTGTTCTGTCCATTTGTGTGCTTTCCCGAACAGAGCTGTTAATAACGAGCAACGAAGGGGAAATCGTAGGATTTAAAGTCTCCGTGAACAAAGGAAAAGAAGAAGAATGAAGGAGAACACTTGCCTAGAGAATAAACAGTGGATCTCGCTGAGGCAAACTTTCATTCGGCATCGGACTGTTGAGCAATCCAGTTCACTTTGCTTTCGCTGCGCTTCGATCTAAGATTGGACCCAACCAGTGGTAATCCGACTTGGATATCGTCGTATGGTTTTTTCAGTTCATTTTTGGCGTTATTCATATCGTGTGTTTTTCTTTCCGCGTCATAAATTGGACGCTTCGCGTAGTATGTGATGAGTAAGAAGAAGATGAAGGCAGGCTCGAGTCCTGCAAAAAACGAACGCATTGCCAGAAGCAAAAAAATTTCGAGACAAGCGTCATCTAATGATGCACGCGATGTTGGTGCAGCGAAACAACAGCGAAGTAGGCGTTTTCGGCGCGTCGGTCGAAAATGTAAACGCCGTTACCCAGACAGCAACCAAAATCAAGCTCCCCCCGCTGGTGGTGAAGGCGGTCGCTCTTGACAAACTCATCAGCGAATTCGCATCGATGGGTGTTACAGCAGAGAACAAGCTGTGTGACATAATTCAGTCTTTTTCCAAGCCGTTAACATTGTTTGTTTTCATAAGGGCTTCGTTGGTGCCTTTGAGAATGCATCAATGCATTAAACTTTCGTTATGGCGAAGCAGGCGTTAATGTTGAGCGCCAAAAAAAATATTTGGGGGTTGTTATTAACAAAAAAGAGTTTATTTCGCTTGTTTAGTCACCAAGAAAGTAAATGTCGTTCTGGAATTTTGTATGTGGTTAGATTTCGCTTGCCAGTAGCAAAACCTCCTCCGCTAAGAGTGACAGCTGCGCATCCCTCGAGCATGAGAAAGTAATGGAACTTTTTTCGAGGCCAGTAATATTACCACAAGCGTTTCTTTTGAGAATAGCGCAAAATAATGAGAAATGTATATTCCTAGTAGTTTCAAGCCACCAATGTATGGCGACTTATATAAAATAACAGTGTAGTTCTACGTCAACAATGCGGTCTAATCTTGGACACAACCTCCTTTCATTTTTTCTAGAAACCTGAGGATATTTTACATAACATATCTCGAAATCAGGGAGGCTTTTTTTTCGTTTTTGAGTTATGATTTTTCAATGTTACCCGATGGTCCAAAAAATCATTTTCCCCTTTTTTTTCCCAAAAATGACTTTCTTCAAAAATTTAGTACTTTTGAACTACTGGACCGATTCAGATGATCGACATATCAAATGAAAGCCTACTAGCTAGCTTTTTTTGAAAAAAAAATAACACATTTGTCAATTAATTGGATTATAATCACATACATCCAGTCTAGTCGCAAAAGTCATTTTTGGCAAAAATGCGAAAAAATGTTTTTTTGGACCACACTAAAATGGAAATGGTCACCCTAACAAAAAAATAAAAAGAATACGGGTCTTATAATTTGCGATAAAGAACAAAACTACCACTTTTGACGAAAATCTGAGAACCACTATATCGGTTTGGCCTGGAATGGTTTGTAGGCATTGGTAATATTAACTTCACTAATTACATTGAATTGGGATGAATTCCTTTGAGATCGGGCTACCACTAATGAATTACATACGTTGTAGAAAAATTATTTTCGCAAATGATTGATTGACCTCATAGAAACTGAAGCAATTGAAAAAAAAAGGGAATGTTTTGGTAATCCTATGATCTGTAAATCTATTCCACAGATTTTTTTTTATAGCAGCTGAGGCCTTTGAATTATTTTTCAGTACGGTACGACGATTTCTTCCAGCTCCTCCACATTCAAAATTATACGGATCGCCATCACGTAAGGTTGTTGCGAACAAAACGTGACTTTTCATCAATATTTGCTAATTAATCGATGCTTAGAAACATTCACAATTGGAAATGCAAAAAATGCAAAGTAATGCTCTAGGAAGGTAAACATATTTTTTTATCTCATTAGATCTTATGTCGGAATTTAAAACACCTCACTTTGAAACGAATTTATTGCTCAAAGTTATAGACAATTAAGCGAAACTGAAGTTAAGTGGTAACTAATAAATTAATGTATCATATAGTGCAAAAACAATACCATATGGATGCTTTCCAACAACATGAAAAATTCTCAAAGTTGCTGTTTTCTGAGCGGCTAGTCGTCAATGGGTTAATTCTCAAAAGAGTTCTCACCTTAAATTTCAATCGAATAAGGTTTGGGTGATTTTATTGAGTGAATCGAATAGATATATCGATACCTACATTAATAGTATCGCAACATAGCCGGTAAACTTCATATCACATCACTATTCTGATGAAATTCGTTTAGGATCTTGCAGTTTATTTGTTGTACATATAAAAACCATAGTCATCAATTCAATACAAAACAGAATTTTCAACGAAGATCCCAATTCATTTTCCAGCTGCACTCTAAAATTCCAACAAAACCCGAAAGCTCAAATATTCGCTGAAACGAATATCCGATTTAACGATTCCAACGATTTTAATTTTATTCATGCTATGGAAGCATACTTCCCTTCACTGTTCATCGCAACGAAAAATCGAATTGTTCTACACGGAAGAGAGAGAGGAACACAAGAGGAAGCTACCGCCGAGTTGGCTGAACTGAAGCATGCTTCCGGAATAGTTTTCTATTTGATTTAGTTGAAAACTTTGATTTCTGATTTCCATCCATGGGAACCAAAATCGGCGCGCATCCCTTCGCCCGTTTTGCATCCACAACATTCTATCCAATTTCCACACACACCATGGGTGCACACATAGTTGCATCCGTAGATCTACTCAGGTCCTGTGAAAAGTGAATGTAAATATTATAGCAAAACTTAACTCTATTTCCTGATGGCAACTCTTTACCGAACAACTTCCTGGCATTCCCGTGCCACCCGGCGGATCGTAGTCGGTTCGACGGAACAACAGAGGGTAAACGCTGCAATGAGCATCACGATGTTGATGATGCTGGTACGGATGGTTGGCTACATTCTAGTCTACTACTTCTGGCAACAAGCAAGCCCTCGAGCCAGCACAAAATCCTTCCGCGCACACAGCCTTGCACTCGGGAACGGAGCAGAGTTGGCAGACACATATCAAGGAAATGTTGCTACAATTTCTTAGCGCTGTGTAGCTGGCGTTTGGTAGAGTAAAGTGATTTCCTCCCACACAAACACACATACATACATACCCATGCACACTTCGGTTCTCAAATCTTCCCTTTACACAATGACTATTAGTGGTGGCGTCGAAGAACTAGCAAGTACACGCTCACCTTTCGATCCCTCCCGGAGGCAGTCTCAAAGCGAAACGAACCGAAGGACCAACAACAACAACAACCAACAACGACGAGGACGAGGACGACGATGATGATGGAGTCGAAGACGATGGCTTCTATTTGCACTTGAACCCAGCAACTTGTGTGTGTGTGTATGTGTATGAGGATTGCAGTGCAGAAAAATGGATACTTCTGGGGTTTCCCAACCCTCGATGCCCCCCGATGATTGCATACGGTTCCTAGTGGAGTGTTTGTTTTACGTCTGAATTTTTGCATTCCATTCTTTTTCGCAACCCCGCATGCATGCACAGACACACACACAAACACACATACTCCCAGCCAAACGAACCCCTTAACAAGCTTGATTCGGTTGAGTGGATTATGTTCAAAGTCAAAAGTTGGATGGTACCTTTGAGGTGTGCGTTGAGTAGCTCTACGTTTAACCCACTTATTGAAAATTATGATTGCGGTGGTATAGAGCGAGTACCCTTCTTCTTGTGGAAAGAGCTCCGAATTATGAGCTGCGAAGGAGGAAAAATTGAGAAAAGCATGCATGAATGTATGATTGAACGACGTTGGGTAATGAACTTATGTGTGGCTTAGAATATGTTTATATATAGTGCAGAAATATCATCATGAACGGAATATTTTGTTGCCATTTGAAACCGTTTAATGAATTATTATTTAGAAACAACGAATTTGATTAGTGTACAACGTGCTTTATAAGTAACGTTTCGAAATTAAAAGTTATTTATAGTACACTGAATAACGTTTCAGCAAAAAAATCGAACTAACTTTCTATTGCTAATTAAAATAACAAACTTTTTGTATCACTTTTTAATGTGTGTAATGAACGAAATTCACAATTTTCATCAAGAAATTGAAATTTATTTATTGATTTATTCATTTTCGCCACACAAGTAGTCTACATTTGTTATCTATGTTATTTATACAACCATTCCATGCTAAACCGATATAGAGGTCCTCAGCTTTTCGTCAAAAGTGGTAACTTTGTTCTTTATCGCAAAACATTACACCAGTTTTTTAAAGTTTTTCATTAGGGTGCCAATTTCCATTTTAGGATGGACCGAAAAATCATTTCTATCCACATTTTCCCAAAATGACTTTTTTTCAACTCATAACATTTGAACCACTGAACCGATTTAGATTATCGATATATCAAATTGAAGTTAATTTGTTAATTTTTTAAAAAATATTGAACTTGCAAAAAAATGGATCTTATTTTCGTAATAATTTATTGTAATCGTTTGTTATTGTTTTCGGGGCTTTGGACTAGAGGGCGCTATTTTTTTTATATTTGTTCTTGAAATCTGAGGATTTTTTACATAATATATCTCGGTATCAGAGATGCTATTTTTTTTTTCGTTTTTGAGATAATATTTTTCAAAGTTAACTGATGGTTCGAAAAAACAAATTTTCCACCTTTTTTCACTACAAAATTTGTTAACTTTTGAACCACTGAACCGATTTAGATTTTCAAATTGAAGCTCATGATTTAGTTTTCTTTGAAAAAATATTACTTTATCGAAAAATTGGGTTTTTTGTTTCTGTAACTATTAATTGTATTACTTTTTCATAGTTTTCTTGGTTAAAAATAGAGGGCGTTATATTTTTTTATATTTTTTCTGGAAAGCTGACGTTTTATTACATAATTTATGTCGATACCGATTTTTTCGTTTTTTAGTTATTGTTTTGCAAATTTAACATGTTTTAAGTCTTCATTCTATATTCCTGTGTGACTAGACTAGACCTATGCGACTAGAATTCAATCTTAACGCAAGTGTGATAATTTTCCAAAGTAGCATTGAAGTTCATTAGCTTCAATTTAATATGTCAATCATCTAAATCGGTTGAGTAGTTCAAATGTTATAAATTTTTGAAAAAAGTCATTTTTGGATAAAAGTGGAGAAATGACTTTTCGGACCACCGGTTAGCTGTCTTATACCATTCCAGTACGTTTTTTGGGTAATGGTATCAACCCAAAACCGAACATCGTGACACAGATGTGATGTGAAACTTATGAAGCGGAAGATGTTGCCTTCGGAGGCATTTTTTGCTTGGTCTGGGCGTTGATACCTTTGATTGTTGCAATTCGTTCAAGTTTTTCCTTAATGCTCAACTGTTCTGCAGGTTCGGCATCGGCCAGTGGATTGTTTCCTCCTGTTGTCCAGTTACTGAATCAATAAAATCATCGTCAAATTTTGATCAAGTCAACAACAATTTCAAATGCCCGCTAGATCAATGCGATCCGTGACGTTTGATAGAAGACGCCAAAGTCGTCATTAATTGGGTCACGGAAATGTTTCGAGCAAGTTCAAAATTGTTTTTTGTCGATAAATATGCTAAAAAAACTGTGAACAAATAACGAAAACGAAGGTTTTCGTTACAAATCAGACTATGATCCTGAAGATTAACCCTTTTGTAACGAGCGTCGTCTATAGACGACATCCGCGCGACCATCCGAGCCGTTGCAGGTGAAAAAAGAGAAGAGTGCAAATGATTATAGGTCGCTTCTAGCCAACAGTGTTTGGCTCTGTATGTGTTACTTGTTTTCGTTGCGCGAAACTTAGAACTTATTCATTTCATGTACATGAGAATAGCACATCTTCGATACTTTTAGTTGCATTCGTATTTGCTCTCGTGCGCATCGGCTCTGTTCTGATGCAACAAGCTTATAGTTTTGTTGACGGTTTTGACCGAGAGTCGAGAAACGATTTTTTATAAACTGTCATTCTCGAGATGTTTCATGTTTACCGCTGCAGCTGTGTGCATCTGTTAGATGCGTGTTTGATCCTTGTTGAATGGAGATGCACGGAAGATGCCTCTCGTTAAATACACAGTGCAAAGCGTGTATTGATACAAAGAAACAAATTGCGACATATGACCAATAATTCATATTCACGAATAATATCCGAAATGATAAACCAACAAATTCAAAAAAAAAAAAGATTGCATAGTCCTACGTCCTAAGCGGTCGTGTTTCGGATGCAACCCCTCGATTTTTTTTTTGTTATAGATCGAATACCAAATACTTTCAAAAAACTGCGAAGTTTCAAAAAAATGTGAAAAAATGACATCGTAAGTGCTTGAAAACGGAATAACGTAAGCGCCATTTCAACTGTGATGTCACATAATCTTATTGTGATGCGATGTGATTTTTTATCTGATTTGATGGCATAGGATGAACGAGCAGGGACAGCAAATTCCAAATAACAACATCTTCCGTAACGGACAATTAGTATAATGAAAGTCACTTGCCTCCTTTCTTGTAAGAAACCATTTTTTCCAGAAAGCTCGTCATGTCAAATATTTTAATCAAAAACAGTCTATCTTCATGCAGTGCTACATTTATAATAGCAATTTTGTTTTTTAGAACTACAAATCATGTTCTTTTAATCCCTGTGTAAAAATCTCGGAAATTATTTAAATTTATTAAACCAAACTCAGCTTAGAGGAATAGTTTTTGCTGTTCTTGCATATTACATATAAGGTCGTAACTACATAGTAAAAACTCATCAATTTAAATATTGAATACAAGAATTTCCCAACAGTGTCTTTCATCTTCAGGCATCAAGTGACATAGCTTCTTGATAATGTATACTTTCGTCCAGTCTTCAAAAAACATACGCTGCGCTGCACTCGAGTTCAATTTCCATCAGCGCGCGTTCATCACAAACACGTATTCTCTCTTGGCGCGAAGTGCACCAAACTCATAAACAAGTGAGCGCAAAATGAACACTGCGCAGAATTCAGACACTAAACATTGCTTCTCACTTGTGTGTTGGTCGCCTTATTTTGTACACACTCACAGTGTGTGTCACACACACATCAAATTCTAGCGCCCCTTTTATCTTCGCTCTTTCTAAACTAAGCATAAAAACAAGAGCGCGCCTCCATACCAACCGTATACGCTTGTGTGATAAAAAATAACTCAACAGAGAAAGCAAAGCAGACAAACCAGATTCGAGCGCGGGTATAAAAATCGGTGTAAGGATACGGTGCAGTAAGGATGTTCGAACCTTAAAGGGAACGGTGTTGACAATAAAACATTTCAACTATGTAACTATTTCGGTGCGTATAAAGGGAATGAGAGTTCAACTGAGTGCAAAAAAAGTTACACATTAGTACCGAGTTGCATTCCGAAGAATTCTTTCGTCAACTCCTCTATCGGATGAATTGAAGCTGAATGATGATTGAAGGGTAAATGTCGGATTTGGTGAACAGCTGCACTCTTCTAAATTCTTCATCGAAACGCATCTTGTAACTAAACTTTAAACATCCTCGCGTAAACTGTATCTGTTTTACATCGGATAGTTTTGAATAACACGAACGGTTTAATTTGCTTTTTATGTTATAAAAAATCGGAGCTATTCATAACTATTACAATCTGGTTCTCAACTACGATATACGCCAATCGGTTGTGGAAACAGCAATCGATATTCACTGATGAAATAGTTTTTCCCAGATTCTCCACTAAATTTCCTGTCATCGTACGTAGTATTTTTCTGATATTTTGAAAAATAAAATTTTGGTGAATGTTTTTGTCTCGATTTTTGAGGCGCAAACGCAATTTAAAAAAAATGTCGACATTTCGTCAAAAATCGATATTTTGAAAAAATCCTACGTACGAGGACAGGAAATATATCATTGGTTGAAATCGGTCCACTAGAAAAACTTGTAAAACTCCCACCAGTTTACAAGGTTTTGGCTGCAAGGGTTCAACAAACCGGTTGCGGCTGTTCAGGGGACAGTGCAATTAACACCAATTTATTTTATGTTTGTTAAGTAATTAATACCTAATAAAGCTGCGATATCAGATTAACCATAATAATTTATTTTCTCGTTCAAAAAAAATCGCGAAAATCACATACTTTTTATGATGTTCATAGTGTACTACCCCTTTAACCCTTCAACGGGTACTGGCAACTATATTGCCACCAACAAAAAATATTCTTCTGCTGCACTTGGAATATTCTTTTAATATTTTACCTAGCCAAAACCTTCTCAAAGTATCTGGCAATACCCCAATTTTTTTTAAAAAATGTACGATATTATTTTATGTAACAAAACCACGATTTTAGAGCGCCGACAGAAAATTCGTTGAAAATGCAACAAGTTGAAAAGTTTTTCGCTGTAAACGTACTAATTAGGATCTACTGTGTAAGATGATGCACTTTTTTCAATTAAATAAATGGTGTAAAATTTTTTTCTTTGAAACTCTATAGAAAAAACAGGGTTTTTTCGCTGCACTAGAAATTCTGTAAATCGCTGAAATAATCGGTATTGTTGCACTAGAAATATTGTTTTGATTTTTGCATAACCTAGCTAAGAGACGAATGAACTCTCAGAGTTTAAAGTCTCTTTAATTCAACCTGCCTGCCTGCATAACCAATTTTCAGTTCAATTTCCCGCCCTCAAAGCCAAGAGACGAATGAACTCTCAGAGTTTAAGGTGAAGGTGGAAGCTAGCCATTGTAATAGTATAGGTAAACCCACGTGTAAAAATGGCGTAACAGTGTTTGTGAGAGAAGAGTAAAGCACACGTAAATAGATCAATTCACTTATCAGACTGTATGGCGCTTCATTGACACGAGTCTTTGAATACATTTGAAAAAAAAACAATTCAATACTAAAGTAAAATGTATGAACGATATGTTCCGATGAACAACTGCAAATATAAATATATATAGAAGGTGCATTTGCATATGAAGTCAAATTCTGATTATACGCGAGCGTAACATGAGCAAATTTATCACACATGCGAATTGGGGCTCTTTTGGTATTAACAAGTTTTTCCTTATAGTAACTCGATGTTGATAATTCCTTGATATTTTCCTTCGTTGATCGTATTGTTTTCACATATTTACGTTGGAGAGCCTTAACCCTTCTCTTCGATGGCCGAGGCATTTTGATTGAATGTAATACTTTTCCGTTAACTGTTTTTGAAAGCGAAGGCAGCCGTAGCAGTGTTTCGAGCTCTGCAAAACAATTTTCTTACCCAATGCTAAAGTTGCTAAAACTTACATTATAGACCCATTAAACGTAAAAATAATAATTGTATTGCTATCAACACAATTTTATTCTATTGATTTTCATGACATGAAACGCTATGAGTCAGGAATAACATTTTATTGAGTGGTTTTTATAGCTGTTTCGATGATGTTGTCTGGCATCAGTGTCGAAAAAATAACGATGCTTTCACCAATACAAACAAAACCATTGCCGAAAATTGATTAATGAAAATTTAGCTTTCAGATCACTAGTTCGAGTTTTCCGACGTTTTTCACTATACATTGCGACAGCAGATAAAAATGTGATATCTTGTTAGTAATCGATTAGGGTTTGGTTGATATTACTTGATGGGAAGTGTGCGAAAACGATAATTTTCTTCATACTGTTTCGCAAAATTTTTGATTTTCGGGCGAGGGGTAAGGGAGAAAGATGAAAGAAATGAGCGCCATTGTGGCAGCCATTTGTGGCTAGCTTCCACCTTCACCTTAAACTTTTAGGCTTAAAGTCTCTTTAATTAAATATCTACCTGCCTGCATAACCAAAGGCGCAATAGAGTGAAGTGTTTTTGGGATTAACGGGCAGTGGCAACTATATTGCCACCAATTTTTTCAACTGTTTCAATTGTTAAAAAATTTTCAATGGTAAATATGTGTTCTTCTTCATGTAAGGATTCTGTTCTCTGAAGTTGAGGTCGATCCCTTGCCTAGTTCTCACGGCCCGTTAAAGGGTTAAGTCGCTGGCAATGTTTTACCGCCAATTGCACACTTTTTGTACAGATCTGATTTTTGTAGTATACGCTTATGCTGATTATACATACAATTTCAAAAAAAAATCTCGTAAAGAAAACTCTTCCTTCTGGCACTTACATCACTTTGCCTGATTACAGCAGTAATGAGCAGAAATATTGAGTAAGCTGAAAAAAAGACAAGGTGAGAAATTTATTGCAGAGACGAAAAAAAAGTGGAACAAAGTGGCCGACCAGATGGACTAGTCGAGAGTCCAAAAATCAATGCACGGCATTCTTAAATTCGATGTTTGTGATTTCATCAAAACCAAATCAGAGGTTTTTTTTCCCAAAAGTACCTTTTTCAAAACTCAATTTTAAGCCCCCAAAATGTCTGTTCTACCTACCTCGAAATAGAACTGATATCTTGTGTACAGATTCAAACCGACACGGTTATAAATAAAAACTAAGGATAACGGTATATCGAATATGTCCCCATCATGTAAATGAATATAGATTATACCTCTTCGGTATGAAACATCTTGACCTAGAAAGCCTCTCAGTGCTTGATTCCAGTAGCCAGCGAGTCCACAATTTTCCGCAATTCAGCCTATAGTGTCTAGTCAATCAGTTCTTCACGGCTGGCGTACCAATTCCGCAATCCAGTTGTCACGTACCGAACTGTGAGGTTCGCAGAATTCTGCCACTGCGGAAGGCAGTAATAATTAATTAGCCCGACCAAGAGAGCCGGAGAAAATTAGATTGTCATCCACCAACTTTTTCCATCCTGTCATCCGTTCCGCCACTTTGGCCGCAGCGGACCGACCAGAAACCTGAAACGGTCGGGCCTGTGTGTGTGCGTGGTGACGTTTGCACTCCAATTTAGAATTTAATTATTTAATTAATTAATCTGTGATTGGTCGTCACACTCAAGTCAGTCTCTGCCGGACAATTGGTGATGGGTCTTCGCAAGCTGCAAAGTCACCGTCGCTTGGCTGACTCTGGGACTTGGGGTTGGTGGATGATGATGGACACACGTACGCGCGCAATGTGCGGGTTTTTGTGAGCCGACTGTTTGCGAGGTTGTAAACACGGACCGTGATGCCAACACGCGGACACGCGTGGCGATGATAATTTGACCGAAAGTTCAAGCTCGGAAAATGCGGAAAGTGGATAAATATTTGATGAATGATTTGTTCGGGGTCTTATTAATAGCATAGAAATGCATGGAAATATTTGTGCTCTATTTATAAATTAAATAAACAAACAGAAGCGATTCGCTACCCCGGGGAAGGGAAAAACCAATTCCCTGCGGCGTTCCTTGCCGTTCCTTGCTGTGCAAGCAAAGCAAATGGAAGGGACTGCGGAAGAATCGGCAAACGAGCGAATCCATCTTCATTCATTAGTTAAAGAATGTCAAATAAACGAACGCTGCAGAGATCACTCGTGTATATGAACAGAAGGAAAGTGTATTTGATGTTGGGGTATTTAATACGTTGTTCGATAGCGTCATGTTTCCGAAAGGTATATCTCCAACAGCACTGTAGGGATATTAATCATTTCAGCTTTCGAGTGTTTGACACTTCATAAGTGGACAAATTTAGAAAGTGTTAGAAAGTGAGAATACTTTTCGCAACAGCTGCCAAATGATTAAGAAAAATGTCTACCAACGTTGAATAATGAAAATAAAATCACAGAAGCCCTCTCCGAGGAAGGAGTGTTGTTGTAACACCCCCTCTAATCCACATGTAAAAATCGTTAACGCTGTAAGCAACCCAAACTGTCAACCCACAGTTATCGTAAGGGAAAAGCGTGCGTGTGTTGATTCGGCTCAGGAACCCTCCCTCGGCAGACCAAGTCTCGCTGCTGGTGTCAGACAATCATGGCAGACATGGCTATTTTTAATGATGAATGGAAATCGATCGGTTGCCGGTGCGTTTCCGAAGCGCTGTTGAGTGAAATGTATTTTCCATAATGACCGAAAACGTTTATCTCCATGTCAGCCGGGAAAACATGGAAAACATTCCTTGGTGTTGGTGGTGATGGTGGTGATGGTTGTGCTCAGCTGCTGTTGACGAGGGGAATCAGAGAAAATGTGAAATTGAGCACGAATGATGAATTATTCCAGCTGAGTTATTCATTCCGGAATGCTATTTACATTGTTTGACAATTGATTGTGTTTCAATCTCTGGTATGGCTTTGTGTGTTACTTTTTGTTATCAGGAATGCTTTTCTCCCCTCCATCGAAACCATTGACGTGAGCGTTCGATTTTTACTTGCGGTTATGCCTGCCAGCTGTATTTTGTGTGGCAATTTCCGCAATGAGTAGCATATTATTATGGAGATGTTTCAATGAACAATATAATATTTTAAGCTTTTAATAAGTTGAAATGTTTAATTGTGGTTTTTATTTGACTTTTAATGTGCGCAATGCATTGAAAGCGTAATTTCTGGTTCATTCATACACCCAAACTAGCGTTGATAGAAAACATTTCATCTTTGACAGAAATAGAGTAATGCGGGGCAAAGGTGTGTACCTAACTGTTGTCGTCCGATAACTCTTGAATGGAAAGCGAATAAAATTCCATTTGCTTACCAAATTGTAACTATATACAGGGTGCGGCAGCATAACTTCCTTTTTTCAAAACTCAATAAAAACTATTGTATGCATCGGAAAATATTTATTTATTTTTTATAATGTAGGTACATGTCTGAAGTTTTTATTTACATTGTTTTGAAGATCAAATCTGTTAGGTGACGTCCCCCATTCTTCATACATTGCGTCTTGTTAGCATAGCAGGTGTTATGTTGGCAATTTCTTCTTGGATGTTGGTCTTCAAATCTTGCAGGGTTCTTGGACGGTTGACATAAACACGGGATTTCAAGAAACTCTATAGAAAAAAATCACAAGGGTACAGATCGGGAGAGCGTTCCGGCCATTCCGTATTGCCTCTAATTGAGATAAGGCGCTCTGGAAAGTGTTCCCTCAAAACAGCCATCGATGCTCTTGAAGTGTGTGCTGTTGCACCGTCTTGTTGGAACCAAGTGTCCCCCAAATCCAAATTTTCTAGCTGTGGGAAAAAAAATTGTAGCATGTTTACATACCGGTCCGAATTCACTGTCACTGTAACCTCATTTTCCTCAAAAAACCAGGGACCAATAATTCCAGCTGAGGAAATTGCAACAATAGCACCCTCGGGAACTCGACATCAAGAAGTAACAATTGATTTGCGGTCTGGGACGGGAGCCAACGGGGCTAAATCAAAGCGATTCCGAATTGCACGCCGTGTTGCAATAACCGAACATCCGCTTGAAAAGTAAACCTCAACGGCAAAGGCACGTTCCTCACTATTCCAACGCATGATGGGAAGTCATGCTGCCGCACCCTGTATATTACCTTAAAAACGTAGTACTCGAGTTTTGTTTGTAATTGGACAGTAATCGTAATCGAGTTGTGTTTGTAATTGGACAAATACCTTCTTTAAGGTGAAGGTGGAAGCTAGCCATTGTAGTAGTATAGGTAAACCCACGTGTAAAAATGGGGTAATAGTGTTTGTGAGAGAAGAGCAAAGCACATGTAAATAGATCAATTCACTTATCAAACTGTGTGGCGCTTCATTGACACGAGTCTTTGAATACATTTGAAAAAAATAACAATTCAATACTGAAGTTAAATGTATGAACGATATCTTCCGATGAACGATTGCAAACATAAATATATATGGAAGGTGCATTTGAATATGAAGTAAAATTCTGATTATACGCGAGCGTAACATGAGCAAATTTATAACACATGCGAATTGGGGCTCTTTTGATATTAACAAGTTCTTCCGCATAGTATCGATGTTGATAATTCCTCAATTTTTTTCCTTCGTTGGTCGTATTGTTTTCACATATTCACGTTGGAGAGCCTTAACCCTTCTCTTCGTTGGCCGAGACATTTAGATTGAATGTAATACTTTTCCGATTATTGTTTTTGAAAGCATAGGGAGCCGTGGCAGTGTTCCGAGCTCTGCAATACAATTTTCTTACCCTATGTTAAAGTTGCTAAAACTTACATTATATACCCATTAAACGTAAAAATAATGATTGTATTGATATCAACACAATTTTATCCTATTGATTTTCATAACATGAAACGCTATAACTCAGGAATAACATTTATTGAGTGGTTTTGATAGCTGTTTCGATGATGTTGTCTGGCATTAGTGTAGAAAAAATAACGATGCTTTCACCAATACAAACAAAACCATTGCAAATTTAACTTTCAGAGCACTTGCTCGAGTTTTCCGACGTTTTTCACTATACAGTGCGACAGCAGGTGAAAATTTAATATCTTGTGAGTAACCGATTAGAGTTTGGTTGATATTACTTCATGGGAAGTGTGCGAAAACGATCATTTTCTTCACACTGTTTCGCAAAATTATTGATTTTCGGGCGAGGGGTGAGGGAGGAAGATGAAAGAAATGAGCGCCATTGTGGCTAGCTTCCACCTTCACCTTAACCCTCCTGTACTCGCGTGCAAAATCATAACACGTATACTCGCGCACGGTGTCACAGACCGAAAAATAAACTTCTCTGTAATGTTGCCATTGTGTATTTTTCAGGCTTTATTGGCATTTATTTGAAGAAGAGGGTATGATTGCATGAAAAAACTCCAAAAATATGTTTTCTTCGTCTTTATTATGTTTTAATAGTCATCTAATTCAGCCTCATCAAAACAGGGAAATTTTTGATACTTCAACACAAATAACGAAATTCGAATTTTTCACTGTTATTAATTAGAAGTAAGCAACAGAATATAATTCATGGAAGTATAAAGAGCTAAAAATAACATAAAAACGTATTAATCGATTGTGGCTTCATTGGAGTAAGATTCGAAACATAGCATAACTGCATGCTCGAAGCAAACATATATTTTGCATTTCATGTAGTTGTTGCGTGTTTTTCGGTTTTTTTTATCAAAGAGAAGAATGTATAACGTATTCTAGATAATTACCAGGTTCTGGAATATAAAATTTGCATATTTATAACATTCTTTGTCTCTGTATTCTTGGTAAACTAAGAATTAATGCCTTTTTTAGATGGGGCATAAAAAGATTATATAGAAGGATTTCTAGGAACTTCCTTTTCTTTTTCTTGTTTTCTTGTAGATATTGTCCATTATAAAAAAAATATCCTCGAAACTGTAACTGTTAAAAATTACAATAAGCCACCGATTAGTTTATAGTTTACTGTTTACAATTATTCCACAAGTTAAATTCTTTCACAAGTGTGTATATTTATGACCATTATATTTAGCGAATAACTATACGAAAGTCAAACATTCTTATTTTGCTTTTGAACGTATGAATCTAACGACGAATATATCGACGAATAGTTAATATATGGATCCGTTCAATCCAATTACAAAAGGGACTGAAATCAAATAGAATAGTTCGGTAATGATCTTATGCAATATATTCAATAAATATTCCACGCCGCTAACATTAATTTATACATTTCATTTAACAATATTCTAGAATATGAAAAATGGCACTTGTCCAAAAAAGTTAATCCTATACTCGCGTCGGTGTGTCAGACCGAAAGTGTTAAAAAAGTGGCACACGTCCCTTTTGTACCAACACATGCGATACGCTAAACGATGATGAACGACGAATAACGAAGCTAGAGAGAATCGCAAAGTCGTAGTGTTGATATTTTCTGAGAAATGAACGAATTATTGATTTCTCGGTCTGACAGACCAATGCGCGAGTATAGGAGTGTTAATACAAAAAGTCAAATTGCCCATTTGCTCCATAGTGGAGGCAAAGGTGCGCACTTATTGAATTGAACTTCTGAGATAACTCATACCAAAAATAAATGCTTTATCATCAGAAGAGGGAGAAGCGTCATTACAAGAGAGTGTAGGCACCGTCCAGTAGGCAAGAAGGGGGTGTTGTATGGTCTTTTATGGGTGGAGAAGAGTGGGTGTTATGGTCGAACATACCACGTGGAAATTTTTGGGAGGAAGGAGACTGACAATATACGATATCCGAAAATGTCCAACATTTGAAACAGAATTCGTTTTTATTAACAAACTAGCTGACCCGGCGAACTTCGTCCCACCCACAATTGATATATTGTATTGCTCAAGTTCTCACAGAAATTATTTTTATGTACGTAATCTGTACTCGCGGTATATAATTTCTTTTTTGAGACCCATCAATCCACATAATGACTGTTTAAATCCGTTGCTCCGTTCTTGAGTTAAATCGTGTAAGTTTATAACTACAATTACCTTCACTTGATTTATTTGA
Source organism: Toxorhynchites rutilus septentrionalis (assembly GCF_029784135.1). Classification (NCBI taxonomy): domain Eukaryota; kingdom Metazoa; phylum Arthropoda; class Insecta; order Diptera; family Culicidae; genus Toxorhynchites; species Toxorhynchites rutilus. The sequence goes on from NC_073745.1 coordinate 120,021,514, forward strand.
AACTCATTGTTGAAAAAAACACTATGTTTTTGAAGTTCCTTGTGGAAACATAAACATAAACGAAACATAACCGTTATTGAATTGAATACATGTTGAAAATAAAAACATTTTTCATTTAAAATTGATTGTGACTTATTTTTAAGCAATTATTTATTTTTATTCCTCATCTTGGACTTCGGTTCTGAGGATTCCGACGCTTTGCCATGGAGCGCTGTTGATTCGTTGCGCTGCTGTGGGGTTCGAAGAGACAGACGATGGTTTCTCATGAATCTAGAATCCCAATCTCTCCCTGCCAGTTTTGCAACTTGGTTGAATTCGTACTGGAGGTTGTTGGCTTCCACAAAATCAAACGCGAGACGCCGTAAATCTTTGAGAGTCATACCATAGAAAGCATTGTCCTCTTCCTTAGAGCTGATTCAGAAAAATCGAGGTCTGTCGCAATCCAATGCTTCGAGACTCCCTCCCGAAGCCTCTGTCGAGCAATTTGAGCATTTCTTCAAATCAGTTTTCTTCTTGTGGTTCCCGTTAAAAATTTTGTTGAAAACATTTTTTTTCAGAGCAAAACGCTAGTGCTAACTTTTACCCCACAGCCACTGCGCACCTTTGCCCCACAAGCAATTTTTTAAGTAATCGAATTTAAAAAAAAAGCTCTTGAAATTTTTCACAAAAACGAATACGCACTATCATCTACTATAGAATGATGGTTTCCTTTACGGTGTAGTTTCGAACTTTCCAGTTATTTTAGGTAAGTCAATCGTCATCCACAAAACTGAAAAACTAGATCAAAACATCGGAAAACTCATTTTACCTCATAACTTTTTGCCACTTTCATGAAATGTATCTTGTTTATATGTGTGAGCTGCTGGTGTAATAATATATCAAACGAATACACTGTTGTCGAATTTTTATGCTCGTTTGCTTCAAAAAGGCCAATGCGCACTTTTGCCCCGTGCGCACCTTTGCCCCGCACTACTCTAATGTTTATCGTGTGCTGAACGGCCAAATGCGCAAATAATGAGCTGTTTTAAAAGCTTAAATATGTTTGTATGTGTGGGAGCAGATATCTCGTTCTTTTTGACGTAGGACTACGTCTTTCATTTCTATACCGGGGTGTAAAATCAAAGTTTCGAAAACGAAAGCGTTACGCCGGAGACCGAGATTTTGAGTGTTAATAGCTCCTAAACAACTGAACGAAATGGTGTGATAAACACTTCATCCGAAAGATAAAATGTCTACGCGTTCTATACTTGTTACTTTCTGATCCAAAAACTTGTTTCAATAGTCCTAAATTTGCTTTCAAAACAGGCTATTGAAATCACCAATCGGTATATAAGCGAGCGCCGCTCGGAAATCCACTCAGTTCTAATTGAACAGCGATTGGAGCATGTTGTCGCTGTTATGGTGAAGCTCTTCATTTATCATGAAAGCGCGGATGAACGGTGTCACCAAGAGCCTGTTTGTGCACCTTAGGTCAGAAGGGAATCCATCAGGAGGAGAGTGATGCCACAAATGGTTCCCCGGGAAGATCTCGAAGCAGCCGCTACACACACATACACACATACACGCGCGGAATTCTTTCCGTTTGGATGCCATTCAGCATCGAGAAAGATCCGGAAAATAATCTGCCAGTTCCTCTGGGAATTTAAAAATACATTCATGTGAAAGAGTTTATTTGAATGTTTTCTATCCATGTAACACTGTGACCAAATATGTTTCAATCAAGTGCTATTAACAGATGGTTATCGAGTTAGCATAAACCACTGGTGGGCTTCCAGTATCGAGGAAAATGTGGAAATATCCAATCGTTACTGAAAATAATCTGCCAGTTCCTCTGGGAATTTAAAATTACATTCATGTGAAAGAGTTTATTTGAATGTTTTCTATCCATGTAATACTGTGACCAAATACATTTGGTTTTGTGATTTTTCAATCAATCGCAATTAACAGGATAGGTTCTGAAGATTATTCTTCCCCATCAGTAGGATATTTCTGTATCCAATATTGTATGCGCCCGCAATCGATTATTGCTCAGTCGCCGAAAGTTCCGAGCTCAGAGAGTTCATTCCCCTCTAGTTTGCCTTCCAAATTTCCATCGTAAACCACACCTTCTCTCGATTCAATCACGCACAAAAAGCATACTTAAGCGATATTCTGGTGGTGAGACGCATTCATTTTTCGTGAGGACATCGACAAGACAACATCGTCGCTGAGGGTGCTGGACGGCGAAGGATCGAGATCTGCCCTGAAACGCAAGCAGTTTGTTTGAAACTGTGAGGGAGCACAGAGAAGCCGATCCTTCAGGAGAAGAGAAGGTGACCATCGAAGCAGCCGCTACACATACACATACACGCACGGAATTCTTTCCGTTTGGATGCCGTTCAGCATCGAGAAAGATCCGGAAAATAATCTGCAAGTTCCTCTAGGAATTTAAAAATACATTCATGTGAAAGAGTTTATTTTAATGTTTTCTATCCATGTAACACTGTGACCAAATACATTTGGTTTTGTGATTTTTCAATCAATCGCAATTAACAGGATATCTTCTGAAGATTATTCTTCCCCATCAGTAGGATATTTCCGTATCCAATATTGGATGCATAAAACCTTGTGCCTCCAACGTAACGCTCTCGTTTTCGAAGTTCTCCAAATATTCATTCATTTAGAATGAATTCAGATTCAACTTCAAACAAATGATCTCTAAATCAACGATAGTCCTACGTCACCTTTGCGGTTATACCATAGATATAACCCACTTTCTGTTTTTCTTCTTTCATCTCTGTGTTTAGGTTTTCATTTTACCCCTCCATATATTCCGGTTTTCGTCTAACCCGGTGGGCCCTGTTTACGTCTAACCGGAATATATGGGGGGTAAAATGAAAATCTAAACACAGACAAGCAGGAAAAAATTAAAGCATTCGAATGTTTATAACGCGTACATTTCTTAATAGATCGGAAAGATGTTTGTATCAATTGATAGGAAAAGTTTCTACGCATTTATAACAATTAATAAAAAGTTGTTTTTCTTGAGACAAGCATTTAAATAAATGTACAATGTCAAGCGCTATCTAAACACCCCAGCTGCCTCGTTTCAATTGGCCCGATTCACGGTTTACTCGACACAACCGTCGAAACCCAGGAGCGTTACATTACATGGCGTTTGTTCAAATTGTATACTTACACAGTAAATATGTTGAATTCAATTGAATTCGAAAAATGTTTCATTCAGTCAATAATATTGGGTGTACCGATAAGATTCTTCGGTTTTACAACAGCTGGCGTAACTTGATTATTATTCCAGTGAATCAAATTTCCAGACATTCGTTGGAAAGCTACTGTAATTGCGCGTCTTTTTCAGTATGTGTCAAAAAGTTGAAGCGTAAACAACATAGTTTTTTTTGCCACTTCGAATATGTCGAATTTCGTACCAACGAGAGTGTTTTTGCGGGGAGTGTTACTTCATTAGTTCAATATGAAGAAAAAAAACTGCGGAAAGTCATCGCATTTCGGTGAAAGTTTATGGTGACCATGCTCCAACTGAGGGAACGTATCAGACGTGGTTTGCACGGTTTAAAAGTGGTAATTTTGACTTGGAAGACGAAGAACATTCCGGACCGCCAAAAAAGTTTTAAAATGAAGAATTGGAGGCTTTACTTGATCAATCACAAATGCAACAAGAACTTGCAGATACACTTGGAGTAGCTCAGCAAACCATATCCCTTAGAGGCGAATGAACTGCAAAGTTTAAAGCCTCTTAAAAACAAAGAAGATAAGATAACCATATCCAATGGGAATGATCCGAAAGATATGACATTGGGTGCTCCAACGGAATGAAAAAATGGTTTTCCGCATCGAAGCGTTACTGGCAATGAAAAGTGGGTCCATGCATCAACATCGACGGCCGCGCGGAATATTTACGGCCAGAAGGTTATGTTGTTTATTAGGTGGGACCAGCTGGGTGTGGTGTACTATGAGCTGCTAAAACCGATTGAAACCATTACGGGGACCTCTACCGACCACAATTAATGCGTTTGAGCCGTGCACTGGAGCAAAAACGGCCACAATACGAGCAAAGATACGATAAAGTTATTTTGCAGCACGACAATGCTCGACCGCATGTCGCGAAACCGATCAAAACATACTTGGAAACGCTGAAATGGGAGGTCCTACCCCTACCCCCGCCGTATTCTCCAGGCATTGCTCCGTCCGATTACTACCTTTTTCGATCGATGCAACATGGCCAGGTTGACCATCACTTCTCCGATTTTGATGAAGTCAAAAATTGGATCGATTCGTGGTTAGCCGACAAACCGGCCGATTATTTCCGGATCCGCGAATTGCCAGAAAGATGGGAAAAAGTTGTAACTAACGATGTAACCATTCGTAACCATTTTTGCAGAATAAAGCATTAATTTTTGGAGAAAAACGAAGAATTTTACCGGTACTCCTGTTAACAAGAAAGAGAGTAGAAGGGAAAAAAAATCATACATGCACGCAAATTGAACTTATTTTGACTCATTCGTTGTTTTGTTTCGCATGATTCTTTCAGAGGAGTATACATGGATTGAATGTTGTTGCCCACTCTTTGTTATGTTAGGTTCACTCACAGTCCCGAATGAAGAAGGTCGGAGAGTTGAAAATGATTCAGTAATCTCACGATTGCTTGCTGCATTCTCTTCGCCATGATTATTCCAAGCAGATACAAGACAGATTTATATCTAGTTGTGGAGAAATGAGCGAATGAACTTTGGTGACAGCATTCATTTACAACATCCTATCGACCTTCAGAAATAATGTCGCTCCTGGGTAGCTATGTGTGACGTTAGTATCAGGAAAGACTGTTGACTGCTCATTGGCTAGAGCGAGACTGTTTATGACTACTGATATTATTTTAGAATGCATCGAGATTTTGATATTAACTCTTTAACCGTCCTTTACACTCTGTCCAACTTCTATAAGACCACTCTGATTTAATTTCGTTGCAACACAAATAGTTAGAATTTCGACAAGATACATTCATACATTGTACAACGCTTAGAATAAAGTATATTTAACATCAATTTCGTTCAAAAGAGTTGTTTGTTTATTTCTTTTGATTAAATAAAATTCATAAGTATTATCAATGAAAAATTCAAACGAACAGTTGATTTACATGTCAATAATTGGCAACTTTGCCATTTCGACTAATAACCTTGAAAATTCGTGTTGGAATACTGTTTACCAAATTCTGCTGAACGGATTTCTAGATATTTTTCCATTTTTCCGAAATTGCGACCTAGAGCTCTTCAATCGTGGTGTATCGTTTTCCATCAGTGTAGATTCTGCGTACAAGGATCCCCCCCCCCTAAGATTTTCAAGAGGATTCAAGTGTGAAGAGCGAGCCGGCCAGTCCAAAAAAATATGTTTTTGGTCCTTAATCCATTGCTTAGTTTACTTGCTGGTATGAATAGTAGCATTGTTTTGCTAGAATGTGAATTTTTTGTGACGATATCCACGCAAAAACGGTAGAAGAGAAGATTCCATAACATGTGTGTAATCCTTGAATGATGTGAAAGCTATCTTGAGCTTTCCTGTTGCACAGAAATCCGCCCCAACCATGCACGAGCCTCCACCAAAATTCAGGGTTGAAAAACACTGTTCCTTTTTCCGTGAATCACGCCGTTACCCGTTGAAACCATGAAAACCATCCAAATTGAACTTTTTTTCGTCAGTGAAGATAACCTATACATTGAAGAACTTTTCGTTATGGTATGTAGCAAAATGTATTCTTTTGGAAACATTGTTTGTCACCACCGCACGAACCACTTGCAATATAATTGTCATATTTATATTTTTTGCTGTAAAATTTTCATAAAATATAATAAACGCTACCATTGAATATCAGAACTCACAATAATGCATCGAGTAATGTAGCATACCTGAAGGTTATAGTTTTACACGAACGGTACAAATGTCATCAAAACAAATGTAAGCAAGGAACCGGTTGTGCGTCGCAGGGATGCCAGCTGATTTTTGATCATGGTACGAGAAAATGTCTTCAAATGTCTTCACCATAATATCGGAGGAAACTTCTTCACACGAAAACGGAACTGTGATAACAATATTTGTTTATTTCAGCTTTGAAGTTTAGGTTGTAACTTAAACCATATCCATGAAACTAAGTGTAGAAAAGGTATGTAACCGGAGAGCGTTCGATTTGTGAAGGGTTCGTTTGAAAAATCTAGGTTAATCTATTGTATAGTATAGGCCCAAAATAATAGAAATGTATTGTCACAATCATTCGAATTTTCGACACCCAAAGTTAATTTTTAGCACATTTTCTGGCATCCCGATTTAATACATTAAATGAGCTGAAAGATAACATAAATGTTCTACTCCCCAATACATGTATATCATTTGTATAATATATATGCTAGGGCCAATATGAGGGAGCGAAACAGGAGACACATTTAAATGAAAGCTTTTCGTATAGTTTGCCAAATACACGGCCCAGACAGAGAAAGATACATTCTCGTTCATGTTCTTCTTTATCGGCTTAGAAAACACCTTCCAACTTCATTTTATGATGAGGTGTAATATTATCACCCTTTTTTATAATAGCGCTGGCAGCTATATGGATAGCGTGGTCGTGTAAAGTAACTTCGCATTCCAGCCGGCCTTGGTTCGATCCCCATTGACGTCGTATGGACTTTTTTTTTGCACAATCCCAAATGAAAATAGAAAAGAAAACAGAAAGAGATGTTTGCTCGCATACATACAAACCATTTTTAAGCTTCAAAATAGCTCATTATTTGCGCATTTGACTCTCATGACCAGGAAATGGCATCTTTTCTGCCAACGCTAGTTTGGGTGTAGAGACAATGTGTATTCAGACCGCTTCGTTCGCTGAAACTAAAACCCTACTTTTTTTTATATTTTCGGCCAATAGTTAGAATTTCATGAAAATAATGTCTTTCAAAAATCCACCTACGCTATGATACTGAAATGACTTATAGACAATATTTCATAATGTCTTCAAAATGTCTTCACAAAATTAAATGTCTTCAAAATGAAGGCATTTCTTCAAACCTGGCATCTATGTTGCGCCGCAAAGTGGAAGAGAGACGAAATGACTGGAAAGGATTGCCTTACTAATCTCCAGCATCGATGAGAATTAGAAATTTGGTTTATATTGTTTTTTGTATGTGGAAAATATTTTCGAAAAGGACCGTTTCAGATAGCTTTTCATCAACACGAATGAACAGTCAGAAGGGCAACAAAATACTTCAGAATCATTTACTGCTGTTTTTGCATCAACACAATGTGATAATTGAGTAATTTGGCATCAATTCATAAAATCTGGAAAGTCATGGCATGGTTTAATGAATAGGGGCGCCAGATTATGGACTGGTCAGCTTGTTTACCAAATCAATACCCTATCAAGAACTTATGAGGAGTGATCTTACAAATAGTAGATACACCTTACAAACAGTATGAGTAATTTGAAGAGTCTCTGCGTAGAACGAAATGGTGACCGGAATAAATCGCCACAGTAAACAACTGCAACAGAAACAACCGCTTAGAAAAAGTGTAGTAGGCTAGAAATATTTGGCGCGGGAAAAACATCATGTGCCTCACATTTCTATTATAAATTTATTCTCTTGTTCTCGTTTTTCGAAATTTATTCTGAGGACAATGTAATGGGGACGAAGTCCCCATTTGGCGAGGATAAGGAATCGAGGCGGCCCATGCCGCCAAGATGACGCAATCCGAGTCCACCGCCGACCCGCCGTCGGAAGCGGCGGTGTCTCGCACGCAAACCTGGGATCCACTGATTGCCCGGTTAGTTTGAAACATAGGATACGATCCTTTAGCAATGTCCGACCGAGCTCTAGCGAGCGTCGGACGGTATACGTCTGCCCGGGGCGTTACGTTTGCCTGGGGCGATACGTTTGCCCGGTTAATTCTTGTTTTGAAATACAATACCGCGCCACAATATTTATAGCCTACTACACATTTTATAAGCGGTGGTTTCTGTTGCAGTCGTTTTCTGTGGCGATTTATTCCGGGAACCGTTGCGGACAATGTGGTAACGAAGGAGATAATGCTATTTTTATCTAAAATATATTTTTGTAGTCATACTTGTGTTTAAAAATGATACATGATGACTCTTTGTCTTCTTCTGTATGTTTGAATGACTTTAATGGTATTTTTGTGTACATTTTTGAACAGAATGCGGTACCGAATTCTACCAGGTTATGTCATCTAACCCGTTGAAAGGAGACAAGTACATACAGGAAACAGTTTTTCCAGAGCATCCATTTGATGTATCAAAAGAGATAAAAATACAGATTTTGGACAATGAAAAACTCAATTTAAATGCAATTACTACACACAATCACAGTCCTATGTCAAGATTCCGTCCGTGCCCCTAGGCTCAGACCCATCAACTTTTTTGAATGTTTCGCGACGTGACACAACAATAGTTCAAATGACCAGTCTTATAAATGAATTTAGTTATTATCCAACACTATATACTTCAATTCAACCGACTTCTTACATATCTCAGGATACTCAGAAAAATGGAGTGGTTTTATAGTTGTGAAACGCAGTGTAGTTATGTAGGCTCTAGGTCAGATGGACGTAAAAAACTGTACTGAAAATTATTTTTGGGTGTGGTTACATGTATGAAATCAGCTTAGTATGTTCACCTAGAATCGTAATTAAACCACCACTGATCATTTTGCCCCCAAACAACAAAGTAATGCTAATAGAATTGCTGCAATTGAACAAAACATCTGTTTACCTCCCCTAGAATATGAAAAGAGTCGTCTAAACCGTTGAAGATATATTAAAAATTCAAAAAGTGAAAGATGGAAAAACAGGGCTAGTGATGGACAATACTTTTAAAGATTTTTAAAATAGAGTGTTTTTTCTCACAGAAGAAAAAACTCCAATAACATTTTCAAGGCTTGTAATTTCTGAAACCAAACGATTGGCCTCAGTCAACTGAGAACATAACAGGCGCCCAAATACATCGTAGGCTCGAAGCTTCACTATAATTGGTTTTCCGCATATACTTTCACATATTGTTTCACATATATTACACATTTCTAGCAATCTCGTAAACCTTTCCTAGTGGCCAAAATTGGATTACACTGTCTTTCTTCCGCTGGTCAGCTCTCAATATCTGTGTAACTGATCTTCATCTCATCTAACGAATTTCGTGGTCCAATCATAGGACTACACAGATTGAGCCTCATCTCTGGACGGTTTCTAATATTCATCGAAAATCCTCGAAAGGAGAAGAGAAAATAGTGAAACCACATAGTGAAGCCGCCACCGATTCCAGCCATCGTCGGATATGGCCTTCATATTACTGTCAATTTAGGTGAAGCCTTCTGTCGGGGATATGGAGAAGAAGCCCGCAAACAACAACAGTTAGGCGCCAAGTCCGGAGAAGGAAAAGCTTCCCTATATTTCCACTCCCATTTGGTTCCGATTCTGGAAAAAGACGGAGGAGAGGAACGATTTGTAAAAATCAGGTTTGGTAATCGGATTTCCTTACATTTTTTTTCGCCACCCTTTCGTTTTCCAGCCGAGGATGATTGCGAGCGTCCGTCGAACTTTCTGGGAAGAGTTGCTGGTTTTTTTTTTGCCTATTTCGACTTCGTAAGATGTCGAACCGACGATTTCGGCTTGCAGTCGATTTCCTACCAGCCCAAACCGGGTTCGCCGGATGAGTTGAGCGGCAGAGGAAGCCACAAAATCCTCTTATATGGATTTTCTCGTGTCCTCGCCGCTGCTAGGTTCCTTCTAGTTAAAGACGACTCAGATTTAACGACTGAAAACTGGTGCATGGTTTGAAGTTGTACGAGTCGGAAAAAATATATTTCAACTCTGGGAACACGTGGTTTATTTGATGATTTGCGAAGGCAGCCTGGTGAAGGCTTCCTTGCGGAGGAAAAGACGTAACCATAACCCAGATTTTCAGCTTTTCAAGATGAATCCGGAAAAAATAAACTAGCGCTCGATACGTCGGAAGGAATGAGCTTCGTCGTCCTGCCACCTAAGCAGCCCAGGAAAGTGCAGTCAAGGGTGAAAAATGGGTTTGATTGACGGTTTCTATTTTAAGTTAGAGTGGTTTCTCGTTCCATTTCTCCGCGGTGGAAGGTTTCCCGGTATCGAGAGAAAAATGATGTGTTGAAGATGGAGGCATAATTTCGGTCCAGTGGGGGCGGCTACCGGGACCTCATTTCTTGGAATCTTGGTAAGATAAACGTCGTCGTCGTCGATGGCGATTGATTTTTTTCAGTGGTGGAAACTTGAAACATTGCTCCATCCAATATCGAGGCGAGGAATATAATCGATTTTATAAACACATTTAATCATTGTACCGAAGTTGTTCCTCAATTATTTCATGTGTTCATCGATTGTTTTTGTGTGTTGTGTGTATCTGAAATAATAGTTTTTTGGCAACTCCAGGATTGAATTACTTACTTTTTTTACTTTTACTTTTTTTTCAAACAGTCGGTGTGACTCAGGTGAAACACAGATGCCAATCAGAAGCACATGTTCAAAAATTGTGGTTCTGATCCGAATACTCCATCAACAAGATGAGGGGAATAAAAACAATCCTGAGTTAAAGACACAAAGAGCAATAGGCGCTGAATTAGATTTTTTGGTTGTGTAATAAATCAAGTCCAGGAAGTGCATTTTTCTTCCCGCAAATTCTGTTGACCCAACAAAGTAAATATTCATTAATATTATCCGTTCCTCCATCACAATCGAGTCTCCCAGCTGATCAACAGCTCCCACTTTGTTATCGGTGAACTCCCACAGCAAACTTTCAAATGCCATTTCCTTGCCATCATTTTGGCTAACGCCTTCTTCGCTCACTTCTGGCTAACGACTTGAAAATCTAATGAAAGTAATATTAAATTTGTCCTAATGCTGGTGCTGTCTGCCCCCAACGGAACCCATATCTTCTCGTTATCGTTATCGTTCTCTCGTGCAGTGAAAAAGGAAAGACAAGGATTCCAAACGGCGTCAGGGGTGGAAGGAGGAAAAACTCGCAGCGGGCGGGGAGCGGAAAGTGCCATCCTCGGATAATGTTTTATGTCGTTAGATGATGCTAAACATAAATTTTCTCTTGGTTTTCTTTGACCGATGCTTGGTTTTCAGGGGGAGAGAAAAAAAAAGTTGAGGAGTGAGTAACTCCGACAGGAAGATGACTGCAAAGAAGTTAAATTTGTATCCAAGCTGGCCTGCTTCCAGTCAGTCTGCTCCAGCCGACGGATCAAAGCATTGATACCGTACATATAAGATACACAGATTTGCCTTCCTATAAGCTCGACTGCTGGCGCACATCCTGCAATATCTTCTCCGGCTTCCGAAGGACATCCTCTTGCATCAGACTGCACGCGTCTCGCATGCTCCTCGGGTGCGTATCAATGAGCAGATTTTGTATCACTGGGGGAGGGAACGGATAACGAAAAACCAAGCAACCATTCTTCTCGGCTCGGTTGGACCAGCTGGCTGAACAGGGATGAGCCAAAAAGGAAATAAATCCTAGATGTGCAAACATAACATTCGTTGATTCGTTTTTCTCGATAGTGTTGCTGCTAATGCCAAACAAAAAAAAGAAAACAAAAGTACCAAAGGATGGTTTGTGTAGTCTTCTGCACTCTTCTGGTGATCTTCCATAGTATACGAGTTGAGATGTGCTGCTCGTGGGGAACTGATTCAAGTTGCTTCTCGTATGCCATTGGTTGTAGGTTCGATTGTTTAGCCAGTTGACTATAATTCTAAACGAGTCAAATGGATCGAAATTAATCCAAATATTTTATGAACGTTTTGATTGAGTAAGAGCTGCTGCAAATGGTTTTCTCATCTGCAGGAAGAAAATCTTTTTAAAATCCTAAACCGGCAGAGTACGAGATCTGAGTAAAATTTGCTGCCTTTTCATTATCGACAGCAGCTGCATATCAATGCTCAACAGTGAAATGTGACTGAGGAGCTCTGGAAAATCTGATGAAACACGAAATATTGTCAGAGACGATCCGAGCAAGGACGCTGCAGGAAGACAGATAAACCGAGTAACAAAGTTTCATTCTGTGAAACAAAGGAGTGTGAGATTCTTTGAGCTGGAATCAAACTACTCTAACACCCATAACCCATCATTTATAAATACCGGAACCAGAATTTTTCTGTGTTGAGTTTTGTGGTGATTGCTATATGAAAGAAAAATGCTCCAATATTTGAACATTGTACTAAAAATTTTAAAGATGGTATCCAACACACTACCGCATTGTTAAAGTAGGCAATAATATTGCTGGCGAGAACTAACATTATAGAAATTTGAGAATGAGTTATTTAGAACAAATATTTGGCAGCACTGTCAATTTGAGCGAATTGACAAATCAACTCTCAGCATAAAAAAATGTTGTTGATTGCTCGCTCGCTGAAGCGAAACTGAAACACTGAACTTACTGAGTATTAATAAAGGGTGTGTCACATCAAATTGCATCACGGAAAAAACGCTGTAGAAATTTAATTTTTAGGAATTATATCTTCAGCTTTCGCTTATAATCAGATAAGAGTGTATAGATCACGTTGGCCATGCTTCACTGTCAATTTTTCGTAAATTTGGAAAAATGTCGTCGAACGAAAAAGAGCGTCGTGAATTAATCATGCGCACTCATTTCGAGAATCCGGAGTTGTCACATCGGGACATCGGTAAGATGCTGAGAATCGTCCAATCCACGGTTAGCAGAGTACTAAAACGATACTTCGAGAACCTAACCATCGACCGGAAGGTGAAGAATGGCAAAACTGGATGCTCCGTTATTGAAAAAGATCACAAGCGCGTAGTTAAGCAGTTTAGACGTGATCCGAGAAGTTCGGTCCGGGATGTCGCCAATAAGCTGAATTTGTCAAGTTCATTCGTCCAGCGGACCAATCAGCGGGAGGGCCTGCGTACATACAAGGTTCAGAAGGCTCCTGACCGCGACGAAAGGCAAAACATGGTGGGGAAAACGCGAGCCCGGAAGCTGTACACTGAAATGCTGACGAAGCCGCATTGCCTGGTAATGGACGACGAAACCTACGTCAAAGCGGACTTTCGTCAGCTGCCGGGCCTGTTGTTCTTCTCCGCAGAGGACAAATTCAGCGTTCCGGAGGAGATTCGCAAGCAGAAACTATCCAAGTTTGCCAAAAAATACATGGTGTGGCAAGCGATCTGCTCTTGCGGAAAGCGGAGCGCCCCCTTCGTGATGACCGGCACGGTAAACGGGCAGGTTTACCTTAAGGAGTGCCTACAGAAGCGCTTACTACCACTATTGAAGCAGCACGAGGGCCCGACCATCTTCTGGCCGGGTCTCGCTTCGTGCCACTATTCAAAGGACGTGTTGGAGTGGTACGAAGCCAACGGGGTCACCTTCGTGCCAAAGGAAATGAACCCGCCCAACGCGCCGGAGCTTCGCCCAATAGAGAAATATTGAGCGATTATGAAGCAGGCCCTCCGGAAGTACCCAAAAAATGGATTTCTGTTAAAAAAAACTACAACCTGACGTTGTACAGAACCTTATGGACGGGGTAAAGAGGAAGGTGCGAGCATACGGGGTTGGGCTCGAAGTATGAATAAAAAGAAAATGCCAAAAGTTGTTTAATAGTTTTTATTTTACTGTCTAAAATTTTCAAAAGGATCGGTCTACTGGGCGAATTTCTACAGCGTTTTTTCCGTAATGCAATTTGATGTGACACACCCTTTATAATATTAATATATAGTTTCTCGGTACCTCTTAGCGAAACCTAACCTAATCAGTAGTAGTGTGGAAACAACAGCAACCGCTTCGATACAAACATTCATCTTCAGATTTCATTAATCGGTGAACCCTCATCACTGGAAATACTTACGGCTTGAAATATGCTGCACTTCGAAGCCACTTTTAATCAGGAAACAACTTACGAATTTATGAAAATTAAAAGATCGATCGGAGAAAGTCCCCAGTAAGTCCGAAAACACTCTTGGATTCGCACAAGCTTATTTCTGACAGAAAGTGATAAAAATCAAATGCATTCTGACGTGGAACTAGGTCTAATCGGAACATATGGGGGGTAAAGTGAAAACCTAAACACAGAACATGCAGGAAAAAATGAAAGATTTCCAATTATAACTTATTATAACTCGAACATTTATTAATTGATCGGAAAGATGTTTGCATCAATTGATAGGAAATTATTATGGAGCCTGAAAAATCGTCTTTTTAGATACTAGAGGCGAATGAACTTTCAAGTTAAAAGCATCTATAGTAGGGTGCCAATGAGAATGGTCATCTCGAATTTCAAAAAGTTACCCCATAAAAAACGTTCGCCGCCTCGAAAAAACACACTATGCCAAATATCAGCTCAATCGAACTTAAGGAAGAGTGGCGAAAAACGGTCAAAGTTTGAGTTTTTTGAAAATCGAAAAATCACCCAAGGGGGGAATCGGGGTTTTTGAAAAAAATGTTTTGATTTTAAATGTCTTCAAATTGCATGAAACGTCATCTCGTGTCATCTCGAAATTTTTTTTTGGCAAAAATCGAAACCCCGATTTTCGGTGATTTTTTTGTTTTCAAAAAAAACTCAAATTTTCACGTCTGCGACACTAGTAAATGAAGTCCAAAATAAGCTAATATTTTGCATTGGGTATATTATCGTGCAAATCAACATTTCGCAGCAAGTTCCAAATGAAAAATCGAGATAACTATTTTTATTGGCACTTAAAACCATACTTTTCGTCTCGTATCCGAAAAAAAAATCCCAGAGTGTCGATTATTGACACAAAAAAAATTAGATCTCGAGGTTTCATGCAATTTAAAGACATTTGGCATCAAATTTTATTTTCGAAAACCCCGATTTCCTTTACTCCCCTCTTGGGTGATTTTTAAAAAACTTAAACATCGATCGTTTTGCGCCACTCTCTCTTAGGTCCGATTGAGCTGAAATTTTGCATAGGGTGATGGTGAACATTTTGTATAGGGTTTTGACGTAGGATTACGTCTTTCGGGGACATATTGGGGTACAAATTGAAAATCGACAATCGAGCACATCGTGAAAATTGTCCAATTTCAAACGCTTATTGCTCAGTCATTTCATGATGGATTGATGAAATTTTTGCGTCAATTGATTTCGGCACTCCACAACCATTTTTTTATATTGAAGAAAATAATATATTTCATGAAACTAATTATCGAACAATTGAAAAATCTCAACCCCTATCCTAACGGTGATACCCACTTCTTGGTCGGAATTGACGACACACGCGACGGGTCCCTAACAGAGACATCAAAACCAAGCTTCCTAGGGAAAATCAGCATTGAAAATACTTAAAATTAGGGGGAACTTTTATTCCTACCGAAATGTGTTCCCTAACAGAGACTTCAAAACCAAGTTTCCTGGGGGAAATCGGCATTGTAAATACATAAAAGTAGGGGGAGATTCTGTTCCCACCGAAAAGTGTTCCCTAACAGAGACATCAAAACCAAGCTGCCTGGGAAAAATCGGCATTGCAAATTATGCAAGTCGGTGGCATTTT
This sequence comes from Toxorhynchites rutilus septentrionalis, assembly GCF_029784135.1. NCBI lineage: Eukaryota > Metazoa > Arthropoda > Insecta > Diptera > Culicidae > Toxorhynchites > Toxorhynchites rutilus. The sequence continues at coordinate 120,037,070 of NC_073745.1, forward strand.
TATATCGCAAGTATGGTGAGTGATAAATTTTTTTCTAGCAAATAAAATTTAAATTTGGCACTTTATTGTTGGTTGCTTCGTGACATTTCATATCAATGACCGATCGTGTATTGTGGAAAATTTAGCACGAAATCCTACGTCAACTATGCGGAATAGAAATGCTTCTGTTAATATTACTGGCCTCGAAAAAAATTGCATTACTTTTCCATGCTCAAGATAAGCGCAGCTATCATCATGAGTGGAGAAAGTTTTGCTACCGCCATGCAGACCAAATTCCAGAACATTTATTTTCTTGGTGAGCCGACGATTGCCTAGCTTGATGCTTTCCCACACAATTGTGTAGCTCAGAACCTTAATGTAATGGCGTCAGTTTGATGCAATGATTGCAATGCCAGAGACATCAGCGAATGAATAACTTGGTCGCGTCCAAGGCGCTTCTATATGTACCAGGTGAAACAATCATATGAAATGCACTTTCAGCCATATTGGAAATGCTGTCGGTATTGTTTACAAACAGCATCAGAACCAGAGCTGCGATTTGTCGTGAGAATCAAGTGATGGTACTCACACAAAGATAATCAACAAATTTTGTGCTACGATTATCTTTGGTGACCATCCCAAAGCCAGTCCAATAGTGTGAGAAGAGTATCATCACAACACTAACACATGGTGAGCTTCTACTTGACAGTAGAAATCCGAGCTCCTTGGCGAGTGTCCTGTCGCTGAAATGTCAGAATAGTGCGACACTCAAAAGTCTAGCTGATGGTTTGGTGTTTGGCGATATTCACAACATTCGCCTCTTTCTGTTCGTTCTTCGTGACTAGGGATGCCAGATGTGAATATACAGTTTCATTTTAAATACAATTTGAAGAATATTGTGTTTTCAGGCATGTATTTTCCTTTCAACTTTTCAGACGGCCTTAACGTTTTTAGCGGCACTTCGCCGACTCTACGTAGTAATACACGTGTCATTTGTATTAGTACTTAGTTTGTGGAATAACACGCCTTGCGTATCCCCTCTATTACGGCTCCCGATCGGGTTTAAAATAAGCAAAATGATGCATTTTGTAACCCGTTCGACTTCGATTTTTTTACCAAATTTGTTTCTCATCATTGCAAGGATACTAAATCTGCAGACATGTTCGCAATTTTACTGATATTTAGTGTCCTGTCTATTCTGTTGCAGACTTATATTTTCAGTTGCAGACTGCAGGGATATAGTATTTCTACTCTTTATGACTTGATTCCCTGCGCTAACAACCCCTGTTTTCAAACATTACTTTGCTATTCTCGCGGTTACAAAAATATCTGCCATTTATACACATCAACATTTCAGTTTTTTGTCGAAGGCTTTCACAAAAAAATCATCTGGCATCTCTGGAGATGATGACATTTACTCTGAGAAAGGCCAACACTAAAATGACAAGTCACCAAGTATTTTTGTATACATCAAATAGTTTTGTGTACTATGTCTCTATGGGTTGACCGCTACCGACTGCGCCAGCTGTCCAAACTGGACTGCCACAAAACGCAAGTTACGCATCTGATTAATCTTTGCTCCCAGGGAGACTTTCCACATGTTCTACGGTCCTTCCAGGCCAGTAAGAAAACACGCATCATGTGTCTGCTGCGGAAACTACCAATCGGGCGCGAAACGGCTACGCAATGATATAATGAACTTCACAACGCCCGCGAACCGGAAGGTGGAAATCAGGACCATCAGCAATAATTACCACATCGAGTTGAATTTTTAATTTGTGTGTTCATCTCACGTTTATTAACTAAACTTCAATAGTTCTGGTAATGATTAACTCTAAATAAAAAGAACACGCCTTGTCGGTTTTCAACCGGATAGTTTTCATGATCCGCATATAATTATGAAATGATAATTTTATCAATATACTTAAACACCATTTCATTCAAAAACCATTATGCTGCACCGTGTTTATTTTAAAATTATATTTAATGTGGTTTTTGAAATTATGACACCATAATATTTTTTATTATAAATGTCTGTTCATTCTAACTACAAGAAATAAATACTCGTTCGATTAATCGAATACTGAAAGACAATTGTTCGAATGAATCGAATATTGGCCCCACGATTAATCGATAATCAAATAAACGAAAAATTTAGACATCTCTAACAACAGCAACAACTTCTACTTCAACAAATTTAAACAACCGTCGCGTTTGTCAAAAATGATTGGAAATGTCTGATCACTCACATTTCTACTACCATCATACGCTACAACCACCGCTCTCGTAACGTAAAGTTGTAAACAGAGCGATCGGCAGTGAGAGGCATTGGAACCAACCGTCATTTGGTTAGGTGTCAGAAACAAAAGAGTGAGTATCACTACTGAATTTTTGGATCTCACGTGCCGTGAGAGGAATTGAGTGACTATGGTCAGCTTTTTTGTGACATTGACGGTGATGGACTGCAGCTCTGCAAATAACACGTCTTGAATGTAATCTGCGTGACATGCTCTAGAAAACGCGTGCAAACAGTGCAAACCGGAATAAATTTCACTCGATCACAGGAGCCCTTTCGATACTGATTTTCATGTATGACGGAAACATTACGTAATAAATATTGTTATCATAAAGAATTTTATTGATTGTTACTAGGCATACCGAAAAGTTGTGATAATTTCTAACATATCATCCACAGTTTCAGTCACGTAACTTGTATTTTAGGGGGGTATTCTAGTGTAGAGACACGAATATTAGAGAAACAAAAATATTTTTTGTTATTTTGATCAAGATAGTTTTCACTCTTCAGTTGGTTGACCACCACGCATTAACATTTTTTTCCCCTTCATTTTGCATGTCCAATAATCATAATCGGAAACCTAATTTTCAAATATTTCCATCTCTTTTCAGGTAATTATCCGTTCGAAACAATAATCCAGCTAAAGTAAGTCTACCATGCCCTATTATTCCATCTCGCCATATCCACTCGACGCGTCCCATTCCGCTCATTATAAACGAATTTAGTGCTAATATCCAAACTGCCGCTGCTCACTTTGTCGCCATATTTCAATCCCAAATGCCTCCCGCATGTATTAACCCGAGAGCAGCCGAAAGCCGTCACCCGAAGAGCACCGCCCGTTTTAAAACTTAACGCTCATTTTTCCAGGCCCTTTATTACAACTTCAGTCAGCTGTCAAAATCACATTAATCAAATTTTACATCTCAATATGGGTATGTTGGAGTGTGTGTATGCTCCACTTAGCAGGGTGCTGCGAAGAAGAAGCAAAAAAAAAACTCATAACAACCACTAGCGTTGATGAGTGTCGAGGGATTTCAACGGCTCAACCTCCTCTTACCATCCAACATATGCTGGCATCAGTGGCCCGGAAATGGTTGGAAAATTTCTTTCCTCCTCCCGAAACCAAGCGAGCTCTTGAGCTTGGAAAATTTGAAACGAGATTTTTCTCTGGTCCATGGAAAGAAAACCTGGCACCGAACACCCCACTCCCAAAAGGAGACCCACCGGAACCGCTCATCTGGTTCTGATAATCCACGTTATGTTGGAACTCAGAGCCGAAGCTGAATCGATTTATTTTCCCATGTAAATACTAGCAACCGCTGGACAAACTTTCGCATCGCTCCCTCCCTGGAAGCTGGCCGCATTCGTCAAACTTTTGCGCCACATTAAAGTGCTGTATGCCCCCGACGGCACGGAAATATGTTGGAGAGAGCAAAAAAAAAAAGAAAAATAAAAACGTCGTATCAAAACCGAAACGCTAACCACGTGGGAGTTGGGGTGGGGGAGTGTGAGCCAAACGGGGAAACGCGCCGAGATAGGCAAAAGTTTGGGAGACCCATCAAGACGATAAATTGCTTATTTATGCCGCCGGAGAATCCATGACATGCATGAGATAAAAATGAAAAATTATTGTTTTTAATCTCACCAACAGACCGGTTTAACATCGGGATCCAGAGCGCCAGCGGGAGGAAGTGTGGGTTTGGACTGCGTTGTCATTGGATCTAATTAAATTGATAACAAAGTCGTGTTGGGATTTGGAAATCGGGCAAAAAAGTGTCAAGCGGGAAATTGAGATGTGGTTGCTAGATATATGGAGAGCGAGGGAAGTAGTTTGCCAAAGTTTGGAGTGGTTTCTGAGGTTGTAGTCTCGGGAGGAGTTTCGAGAGTATAATAATGTGGGCCAGCAGGGCAGGCAGGATTATGGGATGAGAGTACTTTGATATCTAGTCTTGGTCCGATGATCCCAAATAGAACTAACACAATTTCCTAAATATCAAACAACTATTTTATGTGCGACGACCCGAAATATGCTCGACGAGAAAAGAGGAGCGACATCTGAATTTTAAAGGAATTTATGGAATTCTGAAGCTTCGTTATAATTTAATGCATGAAGATCAAATGTACAGCATTCCAAGCTATAAATTTATATTTTTTATATACATATTTTGAATTTGATGTTATTTATTTTATTTTTATCTGATTCCTAGAACGTTCCAGTAGAACTTTTACTCAAAATTTATTTTTTATTGAATTGAAAACTATCCGAAAGTCTTTGAGTATGAATATTTTATGAGATAATGATTGCACCGAAAGTAAAAAAGACATTTTTTACGCTTGAAAATTTTCTATACAATAATCAACGAACAAATGATTTTGACGTCAATATATTTATCTGAATTGATATAGAAAACATGGTTTTTATAGTGTATTTGAAAAAACTACTATTATTTTTCAAATGAAGCAGCAATGTGAACTTATGTGAACATTAGAGTGTTAATGAAAATGTTCATCTCGAATTTCCAAACAGAACATTTTTAATAACGTTGATTCCCACAAAAACTACCTAATGTAAAATTTCAGCTCAATCGGACTTCATTTACTAGAGTCGCACAGCCGTCAAAGTTGAGTACTTGTAATCGGGGTTTCAAAAATAAAAGTTGATGTCATATGTCTTCAAATTGCATGAAACGTCGAGATTTACTGATATTAAAAAAAAATATCAAAACTCGACTTTTCAGACGTTTTTTTCGGTTTAAAAAAAAACTCTGATTTTGCATTGCGATTGATGTGACGAATTAATCGTTTTTTTAGATATGCGAAAGTATAAAATTAGGGGTCTTCATTTTTGCATTCCCTTTCATTTCATGGCTTTTGCTGAACACTTGACGAATTACCGAGATACGATTGAGACACCTTGATTTGCTTTTATGATTTCAAGGAATTCGAAGCAGTTTGTATTACTTCCCGTTTTATTTCTCGACTGAAGAGCTTCGACTTACGTGAAGTTATTTTAAGTTTCCTTCCTAGCCTTAGGGCTTTGCTAAGTACACTGGACTAGCCTTTTACGCGTGAGTTCCAAATTCCGCGTAAAAAAACGCGTGAATTCCCAAATCCGCGTAAAAATAAACCGCGTAAATTTCAAAATTCGCGAAAAAATCTCACAAACAATGAATTATAAGTATAAAATGCAGCCCATATTGAAACGAATTGCATATTGTGTAACAAACACGATTATACTTTATGCCCAGAAGAGTCGAGAAAGAAGTTCCAAACCCGATCGGACTGGGAATCGAAAACAAGAAGTGGGATATATCTGTGATATCACCGCGAGGTAGACGTAGGACTACCGCTGGCTCTGTAATAATTTGCTTGAAATTGCATCTGCATAAATTCTCAATGAATGAATGAATAATTATTTCTAAAGATTGTTGAAAGTTTCCCTTGTTAGTGTGTATGAAATTATTAATAACATGAAATTCAACTATGCAGAACTTGTTGGTGGTCCAGAAAAGAATCGTTGGGTTTGCGTGGTTTTGCGAAGGCAATTGATGAATTTTGATGCATAATTCTATTTTTTTCTAGTGAGAATAAAACACGAGAGTTTTCATGACCACTCCACGCGGAAGCAAAATAGAAATTGATGCTCTTAGATACGATTGCATTACTGAAACCGAATGCGCAAATCTACCTTCGCTCGAGAGCATCCACAAGCGACCATTCCATGCGAAAACAAAATAGAAACTGATGCTCTCGGATACGATTGCATCACGGCCACCGAATGCGCATTTGCAAGCGAGTAAAAGAAATCACAGCCTGCATGTATTCGCGATGACGGTTTCTCCAGGTTCCTTGATTTTGCGTCCGTGTTCGGGAACACATTTGTTGGGTTTTGTCTATGGACGTACCTTAAATAATTGGACGAACCTTCATTCAGGCGGGGAAGCATGAATGACAGTTAGCGAGAGGGAAGTATTCGGGCGAGTTAGATTAGCGGGCAAAAAATAAGCCTAAGTGAACGGTTGTGAATACGAAATCGGAATATAAATAATTATATTTAATGTAAACCAAGTATTTTAATTAGATCTCTAAAACATTCCGGTCATCACAAAAGTTATCATCATCAATGAGATAGATTGCTGATTTCAATAGCCTGTTTCCAAAGCAATTTTTAAGCAATGGAAACGATTTTTGGACCTATAAGTGACAATCATATAACTCTTTGACATTTTATCGTTCAAATAAAGTGATTATTATACAACTCCAATCAGCCGGTAAAGAGGTATTAACGTTCAAAACCTTGCACTCCAACGTCACTTTCTCGTTTTTGAAACTTTGAACTTACACCCCGGTACAGAAATGAAAGACGTAGTCCTACGTCAAAAACTTGTTTCTTTTACAATAAATGACTGTTCTGTTAAACCATTATAAAGAGTTGAATGTCTATTTTGAAATACATAGTTCGGCAACAAAATATGTTGGCCCGTCAACAATACGTATTCTGGTCCACCTTGAAATCACTTGCGGAATTTTTTTCACTTGGTTTCAATCAAATTTTCGAAGCATCATCGATTCTTCAGAGAAGAAAATGTGGATTTTTGGGGTACATCCACAATAGGGGGAAGTTTAAGTTTTAGTGCGATATAAGCGGTTCATAATTTTTTTTCGGAATTTATTGAGAAGAATTACAAAAGTGCCAAAAACATGTGACACAAGCTTGGGGGTCTTCGTAGCCTAATTGGTTGCGGGTCCGTTACTAAGCGAACAATCATGAGCTTATAACTCAGCCCCTTACCGCTCACATTACGATCTGCTGCATCGGTAGTTGGTGCTATTTATAAACACAACAATGGAAGCCTCATATCAACATTCCCGATGTGTCCAACTGTGATCGTTCGAACAATAGGAATATTCTTACGCCGAAAAATGCGACATGTGTTGTGTATCGATAGAATAGGAATACTCTAACGCCTTAACGGCTAATGTGTAATAGATAAAAAAAAGTTGTTAGAGGCGAATGAACTGCAAAGTTTAAAGCCTCTTAAAAACAAAGAAGAAGAAGAAAATAAAAATGTGTATCGATGAGATAGGAAAACTCTTACGCCTAAATGGCTACTGTGTAATATACAGCATGAGATAAATGTACACGATAAATTCGGCTTTGTTACAGCTGAATTGCTTGATGAACCTAATAATAAAAATAAACAGATGGGATAAAAAAATGTGACACAAGACTTCACGGAGGTAGTTCCTTGGCCGATTTCATGTAAACACCTGTTTGAGTTGGCCGTGATACCTCTTCCGCAGTGAATCTTTCGCCTTTTTAGAAATTTAAAAATCATAAGAGATAACTTCCAAATTTAATTAATTGGTTTTTGACTCTTGAAAAATGTTATTTTGAATTCACCATAGCTTGGATTCATTTAAGTATGTTAATATTTACAAAAGGTATTTCATATCAAGTCTGTGTGTGGATCATATAAAATTTCGCTGAGACACATCCAAAACAAAAAAAAGTTGATGGGTCTGAGCCTAGGGGCACGGACGGGATCTTGACATAGGACTGTGTTTGTGTGTAGTAATTGCATTTAGATTGAGTTTTTTATTGTTCAAAATCTGTTTGTTTTTTCTCTTTTGATACATCAAATGGATGCCCTGGAAAAACCATTTCCTGTATGTACTTGTATCCTTTAAACGGGTTAGATGATGTAACGTGGTAGAATTCGGTACCACATTCTGTTCAAAATGTACACAAAACTACCATTAAATCCATTAATACCCTTTTCTTCTGGTCATTCAATCATGCAGATGAAGACAAAGTGTCATCATTTATCATTTTTAAACACAAGTCTAAATAGTTAAGACCTACATAAATTTAAGCATGAGTCAAATCAATCTATGACTACAAAAACATATTATAGATGAAAATAGCATTATCTCCTGACAATAAATGATAAATGCCTATTATCGGTAAATGGAGAATAATTCATTATACGCATCAACTCACATTGTGAGCTAACGCCCGAATCTTTAGTGCAATCGCAAGAAAACATACCCATTTAAACCGTCAAATTGTTAACTTTTTTACTACATTCACTGTTCATGTTTTAGGCAAAAAAAAGTACTGGATAAATTTCCTGTCTAATGATATATAACACAACATATCTCGCAATAATCATTTTGAATGATATGCGTTTGAAAAATCTTAATAAATCGTTACATTTTTCGTATAGTTTCGTATAGTATAGTTCGCCCCCTATATAGAAATCAAAGACATAGTCCTATGTCAAAAGGGGATCAAGCTCTCAATATCTACTCATTGTTGTTTATTCTCTCTTTTCCCTAATCTCAATGAATGCCATTGTCGCCTATCGGTCACCAAAGCTGTTTTAACGCCAGCTGAAATGGAACCAAGAATCAGATACCAATTTTACCTAAATTCCGACAAAGTTATGGCGAGAAAACTTAATCCTATCCTCCGTGTTCCTCGTCCAATCTGTCTCACAATACCATATGTACCGTGTTAACTTCGAACAAGCCACATGTATTTAACCCAACTCCCACAAGTCATAGACTTGAGATTATTTTGTAACAAACACTTAGAAACTGATTTTTCTGGAAAAACCGCGTAAATTCCGAAACCCGCGTAAGAAAAACGTGGAAATCCCTAAAATCCGCGTAAAAAACCGCGTTAATTCCGAAATCCGTGATAAAATAAACCGCGTGAAAAGCGACTTCAGTGTATTGTGTACCCCTAGATGGAATCGACCAAATCCAAATTCCTCCCCAATTCCAACATTTAACCCTTTGCGGTCGGAATTATTTTCACTTGAACGAGCAGTGATGTAGAATTTTGTGAGATTATGAAAGATGAACAAGATTTATTTATTTCTATGTAAACTTCAGATAAGACAAAACAATGTGTTTTAATGTGCTGTTTTGATATAAAAAATGCTATAATTTGTATGATATCTTTCGAAACAGTCCCCAAAATGCAGTTCAGGTGTTCGCATGTATCACAAAAATAATTAGTTTGGCGTCTTCCGCCTTTTATCTTTCTTTTTGAACATACAGAACAATGCTTTTTGCCGCAATAAATGGTGTTAACGCCCGCCCATTGTTTACATTGAGTACCGTTATGTATTATTTACAGGAGCACCGTTTAGATTCGTCAACAAATTCACTGGACATTAAAATACTTTTAGAAAAAGAGTGAACTGATATATTGTTGCACAAAGTACAAGATTAGAATACACTGGAGTCGCTGTTTACGTGGGGGATACGTGCCGCGTAATCAAAAACCGCGTAAAATAAAACCGCGTAAATTCCAAAATCTTAAAAAATAAACCGGAATTTTAAAATCCGCATAAAAATCTAACAAACAGTAAATTATTAATTGAGGGGCTTAGAATGAAAGGGGTGTAAGTGATTTGATCGATTTCTCTACATCGACTCTCTCTTTTGGTAATAACATAGCTGCAAATACATTCCGTACTGTATTTGGCAATGTGGAAGATAGGTCAGAACCTCATCTATCGGACTCTATAGCAAACTTAAATTGGAACGGTTTTTGTAGTTGAGTTATTAACTAAAGAAAAAGTTGATGAAGAGAAATCGATCAAGTCACTTACACCCCTTGCATTCTAAGCCCCTCAATTAAAAATGCAACTCATATTTTAGCAATTGATTAACTGATTTTTGTTGTATGTTGCAATCATGATATCTGTATCTCCTTTTATTTCTCAGCTACTAATCAGTGATACAATACAAACTTATTTCGCGTAAATTCCAAAAATCGCGTATAAAAAATCGCGTATAAAAAAACGGCGTAAAAAGCGACTTCAGCTGTGGTGGCTGAGAGCAGACAAACGACCGCAAAGGGTTAAATGAAGGAATACTTCAATTTGTCCCAATTCTTTCTCCATAAGCACTTTTTTCTCCGCCAATTACTTTTTATCCAAAAACAAATTAGAACGACGAACATGGATGGACAACATGGATACTGCAGAAAAGCGACTGGTCTTTTGGAAATTGGATAGAGTATAGCTACAGTCTTATCAGAGGTTTTCTAGGTCTTTATAAGTAAAAATCTATCATTGGAAATCCCAAAACAACACATATAAAAAACAGTAAACGAATATCGTATTTTTGTATACTAGTCTACGAGGTCTGTTCAAAAAGTATCGTTGTGACAGTTATAGCAAAATTTGCATCAGATTCGCTAGAATAAGATGATTTAACAGTTAGCCATTAAAAACTATTAGGATACAACAAAATTATATATTATTATTTTTGACCTGAATGTACTTTATCGAATAGAATTACGAGGCTCGTTCAAAAAATAAGTGTCAGTGCCTCAGAAATCACGGAAAAATAAAGTTACGACAAAAACAAGGTGATTTTCGTAATCTACGTTTAATTTTCTATTTTTCTACATAATCGCCGTAGCGTTCGAGGCATTTTTCATTGCGTGGCACGAGTTTTTTCTATTCCGAACGCGAAGTGCGTAGCGTCCAACTTTTTGAAGTACGATGTAACTTCGGCACGAATTTCTTCAGTGTTATCGAATCGTTGACCGCCGAACGCCTGTGATAGTTATCGTGATAGTCGCTAGGGGCGAGGTCTGAGGAGTAAGAATGATGCTCAAACACAGTCCATTTGATTTTTTTCAATTGCTCTGGAGTTACGCGAGCAGAATGGGGTCACGCATTATCGTGGATGAGAAACACTCCTTTCGTCAATAAACCTGGCCTTTTGTTCCTAATCGAGGTTCTTAATCGGTCAAAAACTTCACAATAGTACATTGAACTCATATCCAGGGATGCCAGATGACTGTTTTGAATATATGAACACGGCACGAAAAGTGTTTTCACATCATATTGAACGAAAATGAGTAATTCAACACCACTACTTTATTGTAAAAACCAGCAAATCGATCAAAAAAAAACCTTGATAAATTTTTGATTACGTGAAAAAAAATTGGCCCCAATAAATCCATAATAACAAAACGTCTGAGTGATGAAACCATATGCTGGAAGGAAAAATATCAATGAAACCAAAAAATATATGAAACTTATTCCTCTTTGTAATGATTTTAGTAATTTGGCACCAAGAAAATATTCTCGATTGAACAATTTTGAAAATTTTTGTTGTTTTTCTCAAAAAAAAAAACACGTGTTTACATCTGACATCACTGATCAAACCAAGAAAAATTGGCAGAAGTCCCTCCAGTCTGCGAAATAAAACATTTCAATGAAACTCGTGTACTGCAATGGTTTATTTTGCTCGTCTAGACAGTGACTGAAGCCGAGACGAGACGAATTGTTCGTCTCATTTTTTTTTGAATAGGGCCCATAAAAAACTAGTTCACACGGCAAACTTCATCCCGCCTAAAATGGATTTTTTGTTATCAATACCTTCAAACATTCATGTTTGGGTCCAATCGAAGAACTGTTCATTGGTTGATCTTCTAATTGTCTCTTTGTAGTTCCATTTTCATATAAATTTCCTGGTACATACTTCTACCAAAACTCGTCATTATATCATCAAATTATTGTCAGACACAATTCTCGTTCAAGATTTTTCAAATCACATGTTTCTCCGTAACATGGAATACATGTTTGATCCAGAACATATAATAAGGATAAGACATATCAAATCGGACGATTCCTTCCTCGAGTTTTGCGCTTACCATCACATTTGGCGATCCGATTTTAGTTATATAGTTATAAGATATACATTAAAGTGCCAATGGATGTATGCGAAAAAAGTGACCTTCGAATTTTCAAAGCGAACTTGATTAAAAATATCGATTCCCACGAAAAACTACCCTATGCAAAATATCAGCTCAATCGGACTACATTTACTAATGTCGCACAGCCGTGAAAATTTGAGTTTTTTGAAAACCGAAAAATCACCCACCCCCCTTGGAAATCGGGGTTTCCAAGGAAATCGGGGTTTCAGAATTTTGTTATTTTTATGCCAAATGTCTTCAAATTGCATGAAACGTCGAGATCTAGTGTCATCTCGAAAAAAAATTAACTTTTTGGCACTTAGTGATTTTCCGTCTAAAAAAAATATATATATTGGGTTGGGGAAAAAGAAATGTCGTATATTGTCAATATATGGCAACACTTAAACATATCTTATGTTGTACTTATCGCATCGGGTCATACTATACGGCTATTTTCTATTTAAAGACGACAATCTGTGCTACAAGTGTCGTTTTGACAGTGTTGTGATTGTCCTTTTCAGTCTCAAGTTATAGCGCGTCAAATATGGAGCCCACCAAGCAAGATATTCGCCATATTTTACGTTTTTAATACCTGCGAGGTAAAACTGCAACGAAGGCGGCTGAAAAAATTCGTGTAGTTTTTGTAACTGTAACGATTCGCACAGCACAGCGTTGGTTTGATCGATTTCGTTCTGGTGTAGTGGCTGTCGAAGATACACCCCGTACTGGGAGGCCAATCGTCGTGGAAACCGATAAAATCGTTGAAATCATCCAAATAGACCGGCATGTGAGCACTCACTCGATTGGCCAGGAACAGGGTATAGACCATAAAACCGTTTGGAACCATTTGCAGAAGATTGGATTCCAAAAAAAGCTGGATGTATGGGTGCCACACGAGTTGATGCAAAAAAATCTTTTAGACCGAATCAACGCCTGCGATGCACTGCTGAAACGGAACTAACTCGACCCATTTTTGAAAAAGATGGTGACTGGTGATGAAAAGTGGATCACGTACGACAACCTAAAGAGAAAAAAAGTCGTGGTCGAAGCGCGGTGAGCCGACCCAAACCATCGCCAAGCCCAGATTGACGGCCAGGAAGGTTTTGCTGTGTGTTTGGTGGGATTGGAAGGGAATCATTCACTATGAGCTGCTCAACTATGGCCAGACCCTCAACTCGGTTCTCTACTGTGAGTAGCTTGACCGTTTGAAGCAGGCGGTTGATCAGAAGCGATCAGAAATGATCAATAGGAATGGTGTTGTTTTCCACCAGGACAACGCTCGGCCTCACACATCTTTGATGACCCGCCAGAAGCTACGGGAGCTCGGATGGGATGTCCTATTGCACCCACCGTGTAGTCCGGACCTGGCTCCAAGTGATTATCATCTCTTCCGGTCCATGCAAAACGCTCTTGGTGATACTAAGTTGGTCTCAAAAGAGGCTTGCGAAAACTGGCTGTCTGAGTTTTTTGCAAATAAGGAGGGAGGTTTTATAAGGGGGGGATAATGAAGTTGCCTTCTAAATGACAACAAGTTTGCGAACAAAACGGCGCATATTTGACTTAAATTGGATAACTTTATGTATGTTAAATAAAGCGTCAAATTTCGATCAGAAATACGTCATTTCTTTTTTCCCAACCCTATATTACGAAAAAAAAAACTTTCGAGGTAACAGATAATCTCAACGTTATATGCAATTTCAAGACATTTGGCATCATAAATTGTTTTTGAAACCCCCGATTTCTTTTACTCCCCCCCTTGGATGATTTTTTGATTCTCAAGAAACTCAAACTTTGACCGCTTTGCGCATCTCTCCCTTAATTCCGATTGAGCTGAAATTTGCATTAGGTGTTCCTCCGAGGTGGTGAACATTTTGTGTGGGGTAACTTTTTGAAATTTCAAGTTCGATTTTTCCCATATATTGGTAGAGGCGAATGAACTCTTTAAGTTCAAAGCCTCTATAATTCAACAACAACAACAACATCAAATTATACAAAACAACGATATTATCAGTGTTAGAATATGGCAGTTTTTGCTTCCGATCAGCTGCCAGGATTCATATTCTCAAGCTGGAGAGAATACAATATCGTTGCCTGCGTATAGCCATGGGGTGTTTGCATTCGACACATACGATGAGTCTCGAAGTCTTGGCAGGAGTACCCCCGCTTACTCTTCGGTTCACAGAATTATCCTACAGATTTCTCATCCGTTGCAAGATCATGAATCCATTGGTGATTGATAACTTCGAAAATCTACTACAACTGACTCCTCAGTCAAGTTTTATGTCTTTATACCATGAGTACCTTACCCACGACGTGCACCCTTCACCAGGCATCTCCAACCAAGTTTGCTTCCCATACTTTTGCAATTCCTCTGTCATTTTCGATCTGTCCATGCGACAAAAAATCCATGGAATCCCAGATCATCTACGCTCCGATTATATTCCGCCGATATTTTCGGCAGCATATGGGAAAGTTAGATCTGATAAAATGTTCTTTACTGACGGTTCATACATAAACGGGTCCACTGGCTTCGGCATCTTCAATGAAAATTCCAGTGCCTCTTTCAAACTCAAAGATCCTTGTTCCGTGTATGTCGCTGAACTGGGTGCGATATACTACGCACTTGGGATCATTGAAACATTGCCCATCGACCACTATTTTATTTTTTCAGACAGTCTCAGCTCAATAGAGGCAATCCGCTCAATGAAGGTTGATAAACGCTCATCTTATTTCCTAACTAGAATAAGACAACTATTGAGTGTTTTGGTCGAAAAATTATTCAAGATTACCTTAGCATGGGTTCCCTCTCATTGTTCGATTCCGGGGAATGAGAAAGCGGACTCGCTAGCTAAGGTGGGCGCTTTAGAAGGCACACTTTTTGAAAGGCAAATTGCTTATAATGAATTTTTCCACATTCCTCGTCAGCTCGTAAGTTGGCAGCGCATGTGGAGTGGAGATGAGTTCGGTCGTTGGTTACACACGATTATCCCTAAGGTCTCGACGAGTGCATGGTTCAAGGGATTGAATGTAGGTCGTGATTTCATTCGCGTGAAATCTCGGCTTATGTCCAATCACTACAACCTAAACGCGCATCTCTATCGCATTGGGCTCGCAGCAAACAATCTTTGTGATTGTGGCGATGGCTACCACGACATCGAGCATGTTGTCTGGTCGTGTATCCGGTTCCATACTGCTCGCTCTCAGCTCTCTAGAGCACTGAGAGCAAAAGGCAGACAATCGGATATCCCCGTCCGGGATATCTTAGGTAGCCGTGATCCTGATCTTCTGCTTCATCTATACCTGTTCCTCAGGAACGCCGATGTCAACGTTTAATGATGTTTCCTTCGTTGTGTCCCCGTTTTATATCCCTCCTATCCGATCGATAAACTTTTACTTAGTCGCGGCAATACATACACACACTCTTTACAGATACACGAGCCAAAGGTTGTGCAGTCCACTGATCATTCAACAAGAGCCAAAGGTTGTACCGCTCATGACAACTCTACATGAACTGATGATTGCGCCGGTTAGTGACCATTCTATCCTGGATTCCTCGAGTCGAGAAAGACGCACCACGCTAGATATGAGGTAGAGACTAGGGGGCATTGCTGATTAAGGGTCAGCTGCATCCCAATAGGAAGTATCCCGTGTCGGGCACACGTACAGAGCATTGGAGACAGCAATATCCGAATTACGAAAACACTTGTAATACTAACCTCGAGCCAACCGCGAGTAATCGGTTACATATTACTAACATAGATAATAAGAAAAATTGTCAAAGTATTGAACTCCCGGCCCCGTGAGGCTAACGCCATATGAGCCTTGATAAAAATATATATTTTGGAAAAAAAACAACATCAACAACATTTATTGGCACCCTAATATATGTAGATAATTCATGAAATTTTATTATTTAATAAAGTCAAATTGAAGCGTGAAAAATGTACTTTGTATTATTCTAAAAACGGACAGAACATTCCACTTCAATTTATAATTTATTGAAAGAACATTAAAAAATTAGCAGCAGTGGTTTTAATCATGTACCCATTTTTAACAACAAGTTCTACAGAAAAAAAGGTACTCGGCTAGTTTGCGAACGATACTGCTCTGGAGCAATTCCACACCAAATCAGTCGTCAAACAGCAAATTTTTACGAGAGTTTCTTTTATGGTATGTAGGGGTTTTGGGGTCGGGGAAGGTTCTTATGATAGTTCGAGACCCCTCCCCTCTCTCTAATGGGGGGCTGCCATACAAATGAAACACAAATTTCAACATTACTCGAGAATTAGTCAAGTAAATGAAACAAAATATGGCATGTGCAGGTTTTAGTTTGCAATAAATAATTCTATGGTGGTTAGATACTCCTCCCCCCTCTCTTAGGGAGGGCTGCCATACAAATGAAGCACAAACTTCTGCATTACTCTAGAATTAATCAAGCAAATGAAACCAAATTTGGCATATTTTGTATAGCAGCCCCCTCTCTCTTAGGGGGGCTGCTATACAAAAAAAAACAACACATTACCCTAGAATTAATCAAGCAAATGAAATGAATGCTTCTATGGTGTGGTAAAGGAGAGGGGGTCCCATAAAAATAATGTACATATTTCAACCAAACATATTCCAACCAAACATGTCAATTGCAAATTTTCGGCAAACTCTGAAGGAAAATGGGACAATTCGATAAATTCAATTCGCATGTGTTCTTGACAAGCGTTGTTAGCACATTTGATGTTTGCGGTAACGAAACTGATCTTCGTCCGAAAGTGGAATTGGATTTTATGTGATAAAACGCACTCCTATATCGTCTTCTATATATATATATATATATATATATATATATATATATATATATATATATATATATATATATATATATATATATATATATATATATATATATATATATATATATATATATATATATATATATATATATATATATATATATATATATATATATATATATATATATATATATATATATATATATATATATATATATATATATATATATATATATATATATATATATATAAAAATGGATCGCCGAATGTGTCGATAAGAGCAAAACTCGAAAAAGGAATTGTCCGATTTAGGGCTGTCTTTATTCTATCATATTTTTTGTATCAAACATTTATTCCATGTACAAAGAAATATGTTATTTGCAAATGGTTGAAAAGTTCTGAACGAACGTTGTGTCTGAAAATTATCTGATATTCTAATGACGAGTTTTGGTAGAAGTACTAGGAATTTTATAGTAAAAGGTAATTTTGAAGGATAGATTAGAAAATCAATCAATGAAAAGTGTGCCGATTGGACCCATGAACGTGCGCTTAGTAAGAAAACGTGAATATGATAACGAAAAATAAATTTTGGGTGGGACGAAGTTTTCCAGGTCAGCTAGTAGCATATAAAAATGCTATTTAAAATCTTACTCAAAAATAGAAATTTGATATTAAAAACTTCTATTTCGCAAAACATTCTCCTTCGATATTTTTTCAAGTATTTTTATTGGAAACCCCTTCCAATTGAACAAATTTTGACGTACTGTGGTAATGTGATAAACTGACCAAAATAAAGATGATTTTTTTTAAATCTATCAAATTTAATACTTTGGGAAATCGTAACCATTTAAGAAATGTAACATAAAAATGGAATCTACATGAGATTCTACGTGAAAAAATATATAAAACGTTTTACCCTGGGTCTAATCGGAATGTTGGAAATATTGAGCGAAGATCTTGACCTTGAAAAATCGTAACTCGAAAACAAAAAAAAAAACGCTGGTCTGATTTTTGGATATGTTATGTAAAAAGACCTAAGCTTTCAAGAAAAAAAAATTACAACATATAGCGCCCTCTATCTCGAAACCATGTGATCTGTGAAGAACAAATACAATATTTACGAAGATAAAATCCAGATTTTTGCAATTAATTATTTTTTGTCTGCTTTGATTTAATGTGTAGATCATCTGAATCGGTCAAGAAATTCAAAAGTTATATTTTTTGTAAAAAGTCAATGGAAATGGTCACCCTAATAAAAAAAATTAAAAATACGAGTCTAATATGTTGCAATAAGGAGCAAAACTACAAAATTTCACGAAAATCTGGGAACCACTTGATTGTTTCAGCACATAATGGCTGATTTGATGAAAAAAAACCTTCTACGCGTATGTTCGAATTTCAACAATTTGAAAGATATTCAACTTCTTCTTGGTTTCAAACTTTTTTAACTTAAACTGGCATCGTAGGACGATTCTGTTGCTTCCATTCGAAAGATGAGAAAGAATAGTTCAGAATAAAGTCGTAAAACATTTAAATTAATGAATTTAAACTGAATTTTGGAAGCGAAAACTTCAAAGTTAGTGGTTTTTTGAGGTGTTAATACTATTTTTATCGTAGAAATGCATGATAATCTTGATTGTTTCTATCAACCAAATGAAAACTCTCTAAACGCTCTACAATTTGTTCATTGTCACCCAACTGCTATCTTTCTTCATTTTGCTGCGATATAATTTCAAACAATTACTGGTGAGCCTTTCAATCAAAATCTTCAAAAATTGCGATTGTTACTGCACTGTACTTATAATAGCCAATTAACATTCACCTTAACGTTGAAATATTATATTTTTTCTTGGAATGAGCCATATTTGAAAATTCAAAAAAAAAATCATAGTATATAATCGAGTCCAACCTGTACGTATTTTTCAGGTGGGGTTGAATTGATAAATTTGGCATAGGATTATAAGATTTAGTGTGCATCCGTGGCCGAGTAGTTAGCGTCTCACATTATCATGCCGGGTGTTCGGGTCCGATTCCCGTTCTGGCCGGGGGATTTTTCGTCAGAGAAATTTCCTTCGACTTGCACTGAGGTCTCGCGTATTCTAGAGCTGGCCCCTCGGAATACATTCAAGGCGTGTTATTTGGCTTAAGAAATCTCAACTAAGTATAAATAAATCACGCTAGTTTATGCAGTTGAGTTGAGACGGAAAAAGTTTCACAGGGAACGTTAATGTCATTCAAGAAGAAGAAGAAGCATAAGATTTTTTTTTGTTTATTCAAAAGTGTTTTGTTCCCAAGAGGAAATTATTCAAGCGTGGTGCGAATTTTGACATTGACATTGTTCCTCTCTAGAACATTTGTTTTTTTGAAAAATCATACTATATCGGAAAGTGTAATTCTTCAATGGAATGGCATTCGTTAGAATTGATGATTATTATCGCAGCTCACAAGCAGAGCAAAAAGTAAACTCCATCTGCTCTGTAACTGTAAACTGTAAACTGTAAATCTGTAAACTCATGTAATTACGGCTCTAATAGTTGCGACATCAATTTCGATCCCTTCCCAGGGCGAGCAAAAATAATGCCGAATTCGCCTTCGAAAGGAGCAAGCAGGCAAAACTCGTCGAACAGACGTCAAATAATTACAATTACCAAATGACTGAAGAGGTCCCATTTACCCGTCCATTAATCACGGCTGCTTGGCCACGGGCTTGGAAGTGGTTTCCCTGTCGAATCCAGCAATAACTGTAGTCTCAACCCCACGCCAGGAAATGACACAGAATTGACGTGATACAAGGTTTGCTCATTGTCGACATTTCGAGCAGAAATTAAAAGGCAGCAACAGTAATAGAAATGTTTCCAATAGTCGGAACACCCCCGGCTCCCCCATCGGGGAACCTTAACACTTACCCCATCAATCGCTGTCATTGTCATCGTTCCGAAGGTTACGGGGAGGGGGTGGTGGATGGGGTTGTGCAAACTGAAGAAAAGACTGATGATTTTTCGCCGGACCCTTGCATGTGACGGAGCGGGAAAATGCCCAACCGTTCGACAAATGTTTGATTTTTTTTCTTGCGGATGCCCTAATCTTGCCCAGAATGACGGCTGGGAGACGGGGGGTGGTCCGTTTTGATTGGTCTCTGATGAGGAATTAAATGATGGTAAAGTAAAACCACAAAATCGATTTCGGAAATCGAGCAGAAATCACGTTTATTGAGCGGAGGGAATTGTTTCACTTGGTCGACCGACTGCAATAATAATAATTGGGAAATGTTATGAAATGATTTACTTTTTACGGCACATTGTTGTGTGTGCGGGGGAGATAAATTCGGTGAATTGAAGCGGACCAAGTAATTGGTAGAAATGGAAGATTTGGTCGCATTATGGGGAATAAGCTTCATTGAATGCTGGAGACGAGTGCTGATCTAATCTTCCGAGTGGCTGCTCGCCATGTTTTGTGTTTCACGTTTCCATAGAATGGTTCAATCATTGTTTCTCAAATTTAACATCGATTGGAAGACAGCTACATTCACTTTTAGTTATTATTAAGCTTCAAGTTGAATAACCTCCACATCCTCAATCGCCTTTCCAGCGAATATATCGATCGAAGACCCGGCAACCAATTTACTATTCTTACCCCGAATGCTGTCCCAATTAAATTACTGTATACCTTTTCTTCATCCCGTCAAATATCTTCATCCTGAGGATAGCGCCATTAACGGGACCTAATTCTGCTCCGCCGCTCAATGCTCGTGCTCGGAAACAATAAGGCCAGCCACCCATCGGATTCGAGACGAGATTCGTTCCCATCGTAAAGACTTTAAATTCCAGTTCCTTGGAAATTCAATCGCTCGGAGTGCGCCTCTCACGAACTGAGGAAACATTCGAGGAGCAAAACTTTTCGATACGCGTCGTCTTCAACAACAACATTCCGGGATGTCATTTGCCTACCCAACAACTATACCGGGTCGAATTTGCAGCAGCGCTAGTGGTGAAAAGATGGATACTGAAAACAAGGGATACGAGATGGATGGGGCTGGTAAGTACCACCGGAATCAACTTTCGAAGACGACGGCGATGACAGAGAGGAATTGAACTTGGAGTCAAATCACCTACAGGATGGTGGTGTGTGGTTCGTTGAGCCGGTCGAGTCGGATTGCTCCGGAGGAGGTAGAGGAAGAATGGGGTTCGGAAGAATGAAGAAGTAAAATTTAATTTACCGAATTCAGAAAACTCACCCAAGCGGAACATTGTAAGTATGTATTCAAGTCGTGCTGCGTACCTCATCTTCATCCTGAGCGCGATGGGATAAATTCCATCGATGATCTTTGCCGCTTGAAGTTTGCTTTCGAGGGTTGAAGAATTTCGGCAGGAAATCTTGTCTCGGAGCGGGAAGATCCGGAGACGGAATGATTGAACTTTCTCCGCTGTGCAGCACCAGGTCGGCATGCCATAATCATAGAGGTCACGTTGCTCAGAGTGCCCTTTATCTTCACGGTGTAGGCCCGGTGTTTAAAGTTGTTGAGTGAACCCCTTAAAATAATGATGAAAAGTTTTACGTTTCCACCGTACATTTTGAGTGTATAACAATAGTGACTGCATTTATTGTATGATGGTATTATGAATGATTAAGAGAGCATTTTAGTGAATTTTCAGGAAAATATTTGATAAAAAGTTGATGGGGGTGAGCCTAGGGACACGGACGAGAGTTGTAATAACTTTAAGCCAGGTGATGTATATTGAGTATCCTATGGTCATGAGTCTCTCTTGGGAAGTTCGTGTAGCTGCTGCAGTAAACTGATCTCATTAGGTGCTAAGTTCTGCTTATGTTTAGGAAAAGGAAAGGAGAATGGGCAAGTGCATTCGAGGATGTGGAGCGAGCTTCTAAGGGAGACGTATATGTGGAACATAATATTAAGATCATGACTACTCAAACTATCATAATCTGATATGCGTGAGTATACCCTTTCGAACCTCTAAATCAGCAGCCAGTTAAATTCATTAATTGCATTTTTTACGTACCCAACAACATGCTCGATATTGTGTATATTATATATGTTTTATATTTGTTCTTGAAAGCTGAGGATTTTTTGTATAACATATTTCGATATCATAGATGCTATTTTTTTCCTTTTTGAAATATGTTTTTTCAAAGTTAACCGATGACTTGAAAAATCATTTTTCTCCCTTCATCCAAAAATGACTTTTTTTTTCAAAAATTCATAACATTTGAACAACTGAACCAATTTAGATGATTGACATACAAAACTGAAGCCAATAAGCTAACCTTCTTAGAAAAAATATCACACTGGCGGGATTCTAGTCGCATAGGTCTAGTCGAGTCATAAGGAATGTTGAAAGAAGACTTAAAACATGTTAAATTTGAAAAATGATAACTCAAAAACGGAGAAAAAAGCATATCTGATATCGAGATATGTTATGTAAAAAGTCCTCAGCTCTCCATAAAAAATTTTAAAAAATTTGATATGTCGATCATATGAATCAGTCCAGTAGTTCAAAAGTTTCTTCCATTCTTCACACCGAAGCGAAATTATCAAATCGTCAAATGAAAATGAAAGGTTTTTATATCAAACTAGCTGATCCGGTAAACTTCGTCCCGCCCAAAATTTGTTTTTTGTTATCAATACCTTCAAACATTCACGTTTTTTTTACTATGAGCAAGTTCATGGGTCCAATTGCAGAGCTGTTCATTGATTGATCTTCTAATCAACCCCATTGAATTTACCTTTTACTATAAAATTCCTAGTATTTCTAACAAAACTCATCATTATAATATCAGATTATTTTCAGACACAATTCTCGTTCAAGATTTTCCAACCTCTTGCATATAACATGTTTCTCCGTTACATGGAAGAATTGTTTTATACAGAAAATATGATAGAATAAAGACAGCCCTAAATCGGACAATTCTTTACTCGAGTTCTGCTCTTATCAACACATTCAGCGTTTTTTTATTGGTATAGATAGAAGAAGATATAGGAGTGCGTTTCATCGTGCGTAGAATATATAGAAATTTATATTCCGAATTTTCCCTATTTCTGAAGGAAAAAATCCGAAAATTTCCGAAAATTTTCAATTGTCATGTTTGGTTGGAATATTTTTGGTTGAAATATGTGTAATATTTTTATGTGACCCCCTCTCCGTTCCAGAGGAGGGAGGGGTGTCATACCATCATAGAAACATAACCCATACCTAAAAGCCCTCACATCCCAAATTGCGTAGAGGGGTCCCTCCTCAGATAGAGGGGAGGAGTGTCTATTCGCCATGGAAACGTTTCGTGTCCCCTAAAACATTCGCATGACATGTCGATCATATGAATCAGTCCAGTAGTTCAAACGTTATGAACCATCGATGAACTTTTAAAAATCATAACTCAAAAACAAAAAAAAATAGCATCTTTGATATCGAGATATGTTATGTAAAAAATATTCAGCTTTCAAGAAAAATATAAAAATATATAGCGCCCTCTATCTTTAACCGAGAAAACTATGAAAAACTAACTCAATCAATAATTACAAAAGCGAGAATCCAAATTTTCCGCAAAAGTAATATTTTTTTAAAGAAAACTCATAAGCTGTAATTTGATATATCGATCATCTAAATCGGTTCAGTGATTTAAAAATTGTGAATTTTTGAAAAAAGTAATTTTTGGGGAAAAGCCCTAAAATGGAAATGGGCACCCTAATGAAAAACTAAAAAAAATACGGGTCTAACGTTTTGCGATAAAGAACAAAGTTATCACTTTTGACGAAAATCTAAGGACCACTATATCGGATTGGCATGGAATGGCTGTATGAATATCTGTTTGTCCGAAAAATGAAGAATAACTCGTGATACGCATCGATTCACATTGTGAGCTAACGCCGAATAAAGACAAAAAGATTGCTCGATGCGCCGGGGAGGGAAACGAGTGGTTAGTGCAATCGAAAAAACATACCCATTTTAATCGTCAAATTGTTTCACTTTTTTACTTAATTTTCTGTTCGTGTTTCAAGCAAAAAGATGCTGAATAAATTTCCTGTCTAATGGTATATAACATAACATATGTCGCAATAACGATTTTGAGTAATATGCGTTTGAAATCTCTTAATGAGGTTACATTTTTCGTAGAGTGACCCCCCTATATAAAATTCAAAGAAAGTACTACGTCAAAAAAAAATCGAAGTCGAATCGACACCACATAATACCACTGAAAATCGAATCATTAACGGTATAACCACCTGAAAATCTTCAATAGTAATAGGTGTTGTCATTCGAGGAGCGAAGAAGGAAAATAGCTGCTCATAGAAAATGTCATGTCATCTTCACTCAATAATGAGCCTTTCGTTTTGCTGCAAACTCGTGCAGACTGAAAATAGTGCTACTCTCTGTTCACACTCAATAAAAAGAATATCACTTCACCTTCATACAGTCTCGTTCCGTTCCACGTCCATTTCTTTCAATCTTCACACCGAAGCGAAATTATCAAATCATCAAATGAAAATGAAAGGTTTTCATATCGAATGAGATTGTTTTATTTCGAATGAAAATTTCGTTGAAGCTCGAACCGTATTCACTGAAACTAAAAACTAATGAAAATGACGATGTGAAAGAATGTACAGTATACTAGCAGGCGTAATCAGTTGTCGGCACTAGTTGTAAGACTAATATGTCATCATATGCCTCTTTTAATTCCACTTTTTTTGAAACACGGTCCGGGAAATTCCAGTTTGGAGAAATGAAATCGAATGAAACTTTCAATTGAATGCAGTCATCGTCCTCTCACATGTGAAACTGAAAGCGACATAAAGTCCATTCAAATTATAATGAATAGGGCACTTTCATGTGTCAAGTGAGTGGGGGTCTTCGTAGCCTAATTGGTTGCGTGTCCGCTACTAAGCGAACGATCATGAGCTAATAACTCAGGGCTCCTCAACTGACCATCTTTGTGTGTTATTCTAGCTACTATGTCCACGCAACAATCATCATGTGAAGGTAATCCCAGCCCTTACCGATCTGCTGCATTGGTGATTGGCACTATTAATAACACAACAATGGAAGCCTCTTATCAACAGTCCCACTGTGAACAGTCTAACTGTGAACATTCGAACAATAGGAATATTCTTACGCCGAAGAAGGCGACATGTGTTGTGTATCGAAAGAATAGGAATTCTCTTACGCCTGAACGGCTACTGTGTAATAGATAAAACTAAAAATGGTAACAGCGTAATATACAACAAACGTTGTCATGAGATAAAATTGTACATGAATGAACTCGGCTCTGTTACAGCTGAATTGCTAAATGAGCCTAATAAAAAATAAACTGATGGGACAAAACAAAGTGTCAAGTCAAAGCGTCTGCTTTCAAATTCAAAGGAAACGACAGCAGAACGAAAACGAAATTGAAGAATCGATGTTGCGGTATGCGTAGTGGATACACACAATCGAAATTGAAATTGAAACGAAGAAGTAAAAAAGTCATTTTTATCTTTTGGTTTCGAAATTGTCAAGCTCTGCACACAATTGCTCAGAAAATGATGCGTGATAAGAGTACAATTGTACGTTTTCTCAAGGATCTCGAAATCTACGGTGTCATTAATACTAAACCTACCACGAGGGGTCAAATGACCCTTTTTCAACTTTTAGTCAAATTTTTCTTGCAAATTACATTGTCACAACCAAATTTGCCTACACTACTTTTCCTAAAACATACATCGAATGTATTTTTCAGTGTTTACTCAACTCTTGTTTTTTTTACTTAGAAATATATGTAATCTGCCCTAACAACCGCAACGGGTCATTTGACTCTTGCAAACATTTATGTGATATCAGAAAGATTTGTATGTGTGGTTGTGATACAAAACCATTGCATTACACATTTGTTGCTGTTGCTTTATATAGTTTGTTGTATTTGTGAATGAATAGTGAATGATCAGAATTAATTGTATGACCGACTATCCTAGCGAGTCAATAGTAACCATTCCAATCTACAGTGCTATTTTGCGTGTCAAAAATAGTAATTTCAATATTTTGCTAATAATTGTTATCCCAAAATATCGAAATATACAGGAGAAATGTGGTATGCCACGTTTCTCAACAAAACTCTATAAATCGAGTCATTGTTCACTAACTATTTATAAAGGGTCACTTGACCCGCTATGGTAGGAATAGGTATACATGAAAAATCGGTAGGTTTAGTGTTAAAAGACCAAAAACACATCTCACTTTCGAAGAAACACTATATCGAATAACTGTTGTGAGGCCATCACGATGTGTTTGTAAACAATTCCATTTTCACCCGTTCCTCATGAGAACACAAGTGGATAGAATCAGAAATCAACTGTGATTGTTTCTATACTTGAACATTTGTATAATTCTATATCGCATTGACAGTGCCGCCAGATCAGATAATTGTAAACTATTGTTAACTATTAGTATGATTAAGAATGATGTATCACTACACCAGCATGTAGTGTTTCAACCACCTAAGATAAGTTGGATGAATAAAGTTAAAATCAGTTGAAAATTGTACGCTTGCATTTATTATAGTGGTAAACAATAATCTCTACAGTGGCTTCGAGAGCAAAAAGGGAAATATTGTGGCTGTGAATGTATGTCAAATCAAATCCAACTTGGGACTCCCAATAAGTAAACGAAAAATTTCACAGAGGTTGAACAAAAAAAAATTCTAACGTTCACTATCCACATAGAGTTCAAGCACCGAAACTTTTTCCTCGACCCAAAACTGCCAGATTGTATTTTGCAGAGCGTCACATGTTTTGGGAAAATGAATAGAATCTGTATTTTTTTTCGGACGAAAGGAACTTTAATTTGGATGGTGTTGCCGCGAACAAAATAGCTGGCCACTGCTCTAAACAGCGATTGAAGATCCTGCAGAGTAGCAGGTCATGTATGACAGAAGATAGAAATAAAGGATGATAAAAGAAATGCCGAGGAAGAAGAAAGTTGCCAAAAAAATATATGAAAGGAATTCATTGGATACAATAGGCGTCAATTGGCAAGATTTGTTACGAAAAATTTGAAATGCTATCAACTGTAATTGACATAGTTATACTAGAGCTAAAGGTTTTTAAGTTATTTAAACTAAAACGTGAGAAGATTCTTAAATTAATTACTATGCTATTTAAATTAACTTAAATCTAACCTATAGGTTTGAGCTTATCCCGCACAACCCTGTACGGAATAGCCTGAAATTCCTTAACCTACCTGAAGTATACCTAATCTACAGTTACCGGAATTAATCAAAAGGTTAAAGCCTACACTAAATTTGTGAGTCTGCGAATTCTTATATTGATTTTATTCTAATGAAAATAAATATTTCAGCTAAAAGAAGGTGTTCGCTTGTTCTTTGAACAGATGGTCCTGATAGTTGTCTGATGTATTGAAGATATATTCGGCGAGAACCTGCATCGTGCCATTCTAGACACTTCCAAGAAGTCGTGTGATAATCGTGTGAGCACTTTGCACTTTGCACTTTCAGTGCTATTTTTTCTGCGCTTGACCGCCTGCGCGCACCCCCGATTTGTTTTATTGTAGTTTGAATATTCAAAAGCCCACTTGATCTTTGCAACAAGGGGGTTTAATCAGTATTTATCAGTCTTCAGAAAGCAACTCGGTGCTGATGCGCAACAAGATTTTTGTACCCAGTTTAGCTCCCACTCCTTGTGCACACATGCACTCTGGCGAATGATCACGCTCCGAAACACAGATGAAATGTTCGGTTGTCAGCGCCGTTTTGCGACCAGATTTAAGCTGAGTTTTACGCTGAAATTTGCGCCGTATTTCTATACTGCGCGCTTGAATCTGGATTGCTCTCTCTGTTGAGATATTTTTCTTCACACAAGCGTATACGGTTCAAATGGGGGTGCGCTGTTGTTGTTATGCTTTGCTTAGAACGAACGAAGACAAAGCGGGCGCTAGAATTTGATGTGTATGTGTGTGTATAGAATGAGACGCGCATCACACAAGTGAGAAGAAATGTTTAGTATCTGAGTCTGCGCCGGGTACATTTTGCGCTGTCATGCTAATGAATTTTGTGCTCTTCGCACCAAGAGAATATACGAGTTTTCTTTGAACGCGCGCTGATGAAAATTAAACTCAAGCGCAGCGCTGCGTTTGTTTTCTGAAGACAGGTATTTATTCACAAAATTTTCAGTGTACGCTATAATTATTTCGTACACTGTATATTAGGGTACTAATGAATGTATGGGAAAATCGACCCTAAAATTTCAAAAAGTTACCCTATACAAAATGTTTACCAACTCGAAAAAACACCCTATGCCAAATATCAGCTCAATCGGACTTCAGGGAGAGTGACGCAAAGCGGTCAAAGTTTGATTTTTTTGAAAATCGGAAAATCACCCAAGGGGGGAGTAAAGGAAATTGAAAAATTTTTGAGGCCGAATATTTTAGAATTGCATGAAACGTCGAGATCTAGTGTCATCTTGAAATAATTTTTTTTTGTAAAAAACCGACAATCTAGGACTTTTTTTTCGGAATACGAGACGAAACGTATGGTTTCAAGTGCTAATAAAAATAATTATCTCGATTTTTCATTCGGAACTTGTTGCGAAATGTTGATTTGCACGATAATATATACTATGCAAAATATAAGCTCATTCGAACTTCATTTATTAGTGTTGCAGACGTTAAAATTTGAGTTTTTTGAAAACCGAAAAATCACCGGAAATCGGAGTTTTCAAAAAAAAATTTAATGCCAAATGTCTTAAAATTGCATGGCACATCGAGATTTACAGTGATCTCAAAAAAAAACTTTTTGTTGAAAATGGACTTTTCAGACGGAAAAACGACCAAGGGCCAAAAAAAATTTTTTTTTATTTTATTTTTTTTTTTTCGAGATAACAGTAAATCTCGACGAGTAATACAATTTTGGCAGTATTTTTTATTTTTTTAACCCCGATTTTCGGTATTCTTTCGTTTTTCAAAAAACTCAAATTTTCACATCTGTGATACTACTAAATGAATTTCGACTGAGCTAATATTTTGCAAAGGGAATATTATCGTGCAAATCAACATTTCGTTGCAAGTTCCGAATGTAAAAACGAGATAACTATTTTTATTGGTACCCAAAACCATACGTTTCGTTTCGAATTCCGATAAAATCTAAGTCCCAGAGTGTCGATTTTTTAAAAAAAAATTTCGGGATGACACTAGATCTCGACGTTTCATGCAATTTTAAGACATTTAGCATAAAAAAAAATTATAATTATTTTTGGTTAGTGAAAAATACTTTTTTTATTAATGTTTTTAATGTCTTCATTAAAAGAATAAGTCGATTAATCGATTAATTGATTATATTGAAGCGAATACTCATATCGATAAATTGTTATACGATTTATTTGAAAAATCAGACATCACTTTTTCTGGCGTCGTTCCGTACTGCAAACACGTAAATTTTGGACAACAAATCCAGGTATTTCTCCTAATAATCTGGAGCTGAATCTGGATTCTGAATTGATGATATTCTTCCCGTCACCATAATGACAAATTTCGCCCAATATATGTGTCAACACGAAATCGCAGCACATTAAAGATGTTCCCATTTCTCTTGATAGCTATAAATAAAATAATTTCAAAGAATCCACCGCCTGGGAGCAATTGTCACCATCCTGAGCATCGTCATTCTCCGAACAACAGCTCAGATAGTCACAGCTGTTCTGTTCAATCCATCATTCCAGCTAACAACGGCAAGGCCACATGGAAGGCCTCGGGGTTTCATCCCTGCTCCAGTCGTCGTCCTCCTCCTCTCGTGCACCCAACTTCTCTTATTGACAGTTTTCCCATGTTTCAAAATTAGCTCGCGCGTAATTCTTGTTGTTGTTCTCGGCTAGGAATTAAAAATATCATCTTCATCACTCGTCAGCCGTGACTGTGACTGTGTAGTATCATGTTTTTCTTGCGCATTGCTTCACGACACCAAAACAAGCGATGAAAAATTATCAAACAGAATCGAGAATGAGCGCGAACGAAACGGCAAAGCAAAAGCGCCAAATGGAACTGCTCACAAATATTTTTGTGGAAGACAGCATAAATTTTCTCCGCGCCACCAAAATTTGGGAACGTTGGCTCAGCGTCTGCTTATTGTTGCTATACAGACCATCACGATCGCAGTTGCATATTTTTTCTTGCCACCAAACTTCCTGGAAATTCGTCATAATTCACCAGCATTATTTCCATTTTCATTATTTTCCATTGGAAGATCAAAAAAATGCTCGTTGGTCGACTCGTTTGCTTCCAGTTCTTATTCTCTCATAGGATTTCCACACTCATGTCAGACAAATTTTCTAATTCCCATCACTCACCAAAGTCGGCGGAGGCGGCGGCAACGACAGCATCCCATTTGTTTGTTTCCATTGGATCGTAATTAATTGTTGGATTTTATATTCTCGTCAGTCGCTGCGACACGATGCGATCCACGATTTACAAAAAAAACCCTCCCAGCTGATGGTTGAGACACTTCTTTTTGTATTTTCTCTAGGACCCTGACTTCTGAGCCGAGCGCCGAGAATTAATTTGGTTGATGAAACCAACCGTAGATCAAATGTTAAACCGAACTGTTCTCAGCCGGAGACGACACACATCCGTATTGAAAACAAACGGCGCGCTACCACGCTTGGAAGCGACAACAGTTGAATAAATCTTGATTAAATATTGCCATATTTTGTCTGCCCGCTGAAGGAGGTCATAAATCTTCACGCGCTAATGTTCCGAGCGGCTGCGGCGCACACAGCGGCAATCGACCGCAGAGGAGGCGTGTCCGGCTGGCCAAGTCACCGCCGTTAGTCGGTTACCGGATCAGTTCATTACGGTGGCAGGATTTCGGCCCAGTGTCCGTCCCCCGGGGGAGATCACATTCCGAACGCAACTGGTTATTACGTCACATTTGCCCCTTAATGCATGTCGGCTGTCGCATCCCGGAGGGGCGGAAATGTCATAGCTATTGACCTAAATGGCAATCGGTGCGATTGATGGCCTGGTTGAAGCATAAGCTAGAGGAAGCGGAAGATTGGCCGCTTCGGGGCGAGAAATGACATTAGCGATTAATTGTGGCGGGCTGACACGTTCGGTTCGGGTTATGTGCGTCGTGACCAATAGGCCAGGAACGACTTGGAAAATGAAAAGAAAATTGTTTCTGAGCGAAAAAAAGTATAGATATCAATTTCACCAGTTCAGTAATTGGATCTTCGATTTCCTTCTTCAGTTGCAGTTATTTGGGTATGCTTCTCGATTTCTGTTCAATTACCAGTGCAGAGTGATTTTTTCATCAAATACTGTTTTACGATAAAGCAGATAATGGACGTCGTGAAAAATGGCTTCACACGTGGGTAGCCTCAAAAAACGAAGACTTTATTCTGCCAAAGAAATTCACTGCAACAAATTTTGTACAATTCATCTCCTCAGTTGTTCGCATGATGTTAGAAGGATATCAAGTCGACGCTATTTACGCCGCCAACCAAATATTAGGTTGGGAAAAAATTAATGGATGTTTTTATAAGTTTGCTTATGACATTTGACCCTCTGATAAGCAGCTTGCGAATACGAACATCGAAAAAGGTCCAATTGCTAGCACCAACTGCAATTAAACTACTGCAAAATATCACAAATTTGAGATCTGATAATGAGATAGAATCAAAAATTGATATATAAATTAATATAATGCAAATAAACATCAATAGAAGATAAAGTATGAAGAAAACAGAGTAAAATTGAGTAAATTGCGCTGTAAAAATTGGTATAAAAAGCGATGTTTCCGAGAGTTCCCGAGTTATAAAAGTGGTTTGTCGTATACTTCGAACCCTGACGAACAAAATGACGTTGAATATTGATGCACAGACGTGCACATTTTTGAAAAATTTAATTAGTAAAAGTGACATATTTTTACTTCGCAATGGTGTAATTTAACACTAATAGTTTCTCAAGCAAAGTTATCCATTTTCATGTTATCTAAAACTTTGTGGAACATGTAGAGTTTTTTTATTAATTCGTTTATTTTTACAGGCTCAGTTACTTAAGTTTAAAGGAGCCGAATTCTTAAATATAATTTTATATATATATATATATATATATATATATATATATATATATATATATATATATATATATATATATATATATATATATATTTATATAGGAATGGGGAAAAAGAAATGTCGTGTTTCTGATCGGAATTTGAAGCTTTATTTAACATACATAAAATTATCTAATTGAGGTCAAATATGCGCCGTTTTGTTCGCAAACTTGTTGTCATTTATAAAGCAACTTCATTAACAAACACATCTCTTACCGGCACATTGGGCTGTCTTCTTCGGGCCCGAAGGAAGATTTATAAATTCGATCTGGCGACCAGATACACCTCGCATGACCAAACAACGTGCTCGATGTAGCGATAACCTTGGCCACAAACGCAGAGATTGCTGCTGGCAAGATTGAAAAGGAAGAGTAGTGCATCTAACGAACAGTGATTGGACATGAATCGGGAGAAGGTGCGAATAAAGTCCCGACTCAATTCCAGAATTTTGAACCACGGTTAAAAAAAACAGTTTTGAAATAGTCTCCCCAGAAAAACAGTTATATCTCTGAAGAACTGATAGATAGTCATTATGTATCTTCAGTAAAGTTTTTAGAAATTAATAGTTATACAAGGTTGCTGAAGACATAACTCAAATATCTCGTAAGTATAAAAAGTTAGTTTTTCTAATTTTTACTGTAAGTTAGTAAGAGTTTGAATGAAACTGTCAAATAATCTGAATCAACATTCTGAACAACTTCTCTGAAGACACCCAACCTGTAATATATAAGGTAAGACGAGAAAAGATTTTTGATATTCTAGAGAGGAATTTCGAGAATCCCATTATTTACCAAATTATTGCACTTTTAGTGATGCGGTGTCTAATCTAGTACGGTCTTGATACAAAACTTCAAACGGGTTTTTCTAAACTGGCGTACACGATATCTCAAGATCTGCTAAACCGATTTATTCCAAACTCTATGTGAAAAAATCTTCATACATCTCTCTATCGCATGAACCAATAAAATACACTTAAATCGCTCTTCACGCGGCTTTCATTTTTTTTATGTGGCTTTTTTGCGCGCTTTTTATACACGAATTTCGAAATTTACGCGGCACGTATCAACCGCGTGAAAAGTTACTCCAGTGTAAACAGATTTAATGTGCCAATTAATGGCATATGCGGACCGGAGAGCTATTACGACTGTTCTCATTTTGAACTAGGAACACTTTGACAGGAAAATAAGAAAAAAAAATCAGGAAAAATCAGAATAATTTCTGAAAAATCAGGCAAAATTAAGTTTTTCTCAGGATATCCGGGAACATGCCAAAAAGTCTGGTAAATCCTTAATAATAAAGAAAGTTGGGATCTATGGTTGAATGAACTGATGAACAGAGATACCGACTAAATTTTTGAAACAGCTGGAAAAATTCGAGAAAACTGGAAAAAGCTGGAAGAATCGATTTAGCATGGAATTGCTCCATGTTACATTTTACTCAATCAGGAATGAACCAGCCTTCGGCTGAAAATCTCTTTAATAAAGGAATAAAAAAAATCCCAATTTTGTTCATATTTACAATAAAAATTACGATATACAGTGACAGTGTAAGTAAGTAGCATTTTTGATTGTCATGTCTATGATCATAAAGTTTAACATTATGCTTTTGTTTTATATTGTGTCATTCTAACTAATCCTAACTTTTCTTTATGCATGTTTACATAATCTTTGAAAACTAGAGTCCCTTGCATAATTTTTGTTTCTGCAGTTGTAATATTTTGATTTAAATTTGGGAAAAGTAAAATTAATGTCATACCCAGCTTTGCCACATTTAATTCTGTAAATTTTCATGGAAAAAACTGTATATGTATTTTTAGCAAAAAAAAATCTGTATAGAAAATCTATATCGAAGAATTATGGGAGAAAAAATGGAAATAAGGGGGTTCCAATGGATTTCCGGACTCTGTTTTCTTGGAGCGAAAATTTTCGCTCGACACACGCTGATGAATGTTATCAAAAAGTGTCTTACAAACGACCTTAGCAATGGTTACAACAATTACTGATACCGCCTTTTTATTTTTTTACAATAAATGTTTCTATGGTGGTTAGACACTCCACCACCCTCTCTTAGGGGGGGCTGCCATACAAATGAAACACAAATTTCTGCATAACTTAAGAGCTAAGCAAGAAAAAGGAACCAAATTTGGCATGTGGAGGTTTTAGGGGGTAAGAAATGTGTTTATGGTGATTCGACACTCCTCCCCTCTCTTTAAGACATTTGTGCAGAAACACAAATTTCTGCAAAACTCAAGAACTAATCAAGCAAACGGAATCAAATATATGGAGGTTTTAGTGAGCACGATACGTTTCTATAGTGTTTCGACACTTCTGCCCCCTCTACAAGAGGGGGGGGGGTCACATAACTCGAGAAGTAAGCAAGCAAACAGAGCCAAATTTGGCCCATGGAGGACTGAGGGGCAAGAAATGTTTTTATTGTGGTGCGACACTTCTGTTATACAAATCAAACATAAATTTTTGCATATCCCGAGAACTAATCAAGCAAAGGGGTAAGCACAAAACTCGAAGAAGCAATCGTCATATTTGAGATGTCATAATTTTAGTATATTTTCTGTATCAAATATATATTCCATGTGAGGGAGAAACATGTTATTTGCAAGTGATTGAAAAATCTTGAACGAGAATTGTGTCTGAAAATAATTTTATATTACAATGACGAGTAGAAGTACTAGGAAATTTATAGTGAAAGGAAATTGTAAAGGGTCAATTAGAAGATCAATCAATCAAAAGTTCTGCGTTTGGGCCAATGAACGTTCGCTTAGCAAGAAAACATGAATGTTTGAAGGTATTGATAACGAAAAAAAAACATTTTGGGCGGAACGAAGTTTGCCGAGTCAGCTAGTCTCATTATAAAGTTTGAGAACTTTTTTTTAATCATAGGATCGTTTGAATGAGTCAATATACGATTGCCGGATCGATTATGGTCATACTCAACTTGGAACGAAAATAATTATTTGAGCTCTTCAAATCGCCCAAAATTTCGCGTAACAATTGCCTTCTTATAAATCAAGGTTGGTATCTATGCATGCACTCTAATAAATTTAATATTCAAAATTGAATTTTTAAAAAACTGTAAATTCTGTATTTTTGCTGGAAATCTGTAACTCTGTATACAGGGGAACTTCTATATAACGTACCCTCGATATAACGTCACTCGATATAACATACATTTTACCTCGATATAACGTACACATTTCCAAAGTGTAAAGGAATAATTTTTTGAATATTTTTTTTGTAAAGGAACAATCAAATATCTATATTTTGATAATAAAATATGTTTTGTGCCTTCAACCAATCCCGAAATACAACTGATTTTATGATTCTAAATGAATCAAGTTTTAATAACAGTAGAATGGGAAACATCATGAGAAAGGCAGGTTTCCTCTTCTAGTTGAATTCATTCATTAATCTTACCCTAGCAGCAACACAATAAAGTAATATAAGCTACGTTTCAGAGTTCTTTATTATGCTTATATCGATGATATACAATTCGATACAACGTACAATTTTGGAAGCGAAATGTACGTTATATCGAAGTTATCCTGTATACATATCCTGTATCTTGAATTTAACGAAAAATCTGTAAAATACAGAATATTCTGTATATGGGACAATTTTATCCCAAAAGAAGAAGCATCCTGTTCGTTTACAGTGATGTCAGTAAAATTCTGGTTTCGGTTTCGGATCTCCCTGAATTCATCATCAATATCCTGATATTTGACTTTGTAGAAGGGGGACAATTAACATGTTTCCTTTCTCTGACATTAGTTGGATCAAGGGATCATTGAAATTAAAACGTTTTAGAATGTTATTGCAGAGTGTAATGTAAAACCTAATCGAATTGATCTTGAAAGAGCTACGGCGTCCAAACTGACATTATTTTCCTGATCAAACTGAATGACAATAAAAAGGAGGCAAATTAGCGTACTTCTGGGTGCATATAGCAGATAGATAGATATAGCTAAAGCAAGACGATAAACGTCGTAAAGGTCTTCGATGTAAGTGGAGCGGGGTAAGATTCTCACAACTGGATGAAATGAATATAGTTTTGAGCAATAAAAAACTTGAAAATAGCGAAAAATAAAACAGCTGGATGAAACTGTAAAAACAAAAGAACTGGAGATTTTTTGCCTTTAGCTATTTCGCTGGTAATATTCAGGAAAACTGGAAAGTTGGCACCTCTGCTGATAAATTTGTTCTACGGATAAAGATCTAATGCGCATACCTAAAATACCTGAAACGATTCAACGAGATTTCGCCAAGTGCTCATCAGTCAAATTTCCTGCTATAGTAAGGTTCTCGTTTCGTATTCTTTGAATAAATCGGATATAGCAAGAACCACTTTCCGTATAATAGCAAATATATGTCAATGATTACATTACGTGGTAGACACAGATTTCCAATTATCATACCATTTTCTGAAGCTCATTCTAATCTAACAAGCATTCAACAGGACCGCTCATCGACGAAACCCCTCCAACAATCGAAAATCATCGAAACTGAACCAAAAAAATCCAATTCCCATAATTACGTTCGAACAAGGAAACCCGAACCATTCCCCGTCATAAACCGCAATTTGTTGTAAATCTTCAAATTTGTGACACTTAACCCGACAAAAACTAAGCATCAGAGCGGCGGCAACCGCACATGGTTTCGATTGCCGCTGTTGTTTTCCCGGGTAATATAACCCTACAGGAGCACCTCCTCCACACTCAACGCACTGCGAGACCCCAGGAAGTAATCCGCTTTGCTGTTTTGTTTGTATCTTTCCCTTCGCTGCTGGAAGCTAACTTTATTGTCTTTAATTTCCCTAACCACTTCAAAAAGTGTCACTTTTCGCGCCTCTTGGTTTATTTTGTGTTTCCGACCTCTTTCTCGCTCCCACACACTGACACACTCACAGAAATATGACAGCATAAATATAGTTACACTCAAGTGAAAATTGCTTTCATCTACACTGGGAGGGGGCATTCGAGTCAATTGCCACATTTTCAGGTTAAGCCCTAATGCCTTGCGCTTAACTACTGTTCGAACAACAGATGCAAACATGTTTCTCATAAACCACGGCGAATCGTGGTGTGGCGAACATTTCAAGCCATTCTATTCTGGGTTTGGTGATCGACTTTTGGCACGAGGAAAAGAAGGAGCAACTCGAAGTATATTATCATCAACATCATCTTCACACAATGAGAGGCGTACTTCAAAAGGGCAACGCGTGACGTCGTTTACAAGTAGAGAGAGCAACATCAGAAACCGCAAAGCAGTTATGTGTTTCCAACAATAGAGAGCGGCGAGGGAAAGCGTGCGGGAAAACCATATCCGAGCACAGTGTCGAGGAGTGTCAAATATCAAAAGCAGAACGATTCATGACTGGGAAATATGAAAAGCGATAGAGTTAGGAATGTGTTCGGATTCGTTTTACGACCACGGGTTCGATACTGGTTCAGAATTATTTTTGTTTTTATTGTGAAATTCAATCAGCTTTTTCGGAGGACCAGAAAGAAATAAAGTTATGATTGCCCTTTAAATGGGTTAGAGTGACCAAACAGACCGACCGCTTGTCTTAATTCTGTTAGAAGTTTTCCGCCCGTGCGGAAGGGCCTCTTGCTTGAAGACCAATTTTCGCATTTTGGGTCGTGTTAGTGCACTAATAGCTTCCCGGAAGTAATCCTTGACGAGAGATGTCAACATCCAATTTGTTGTCATGGTCACTTTCGGCCAATTTTCTTTTTCGCTATGACACGAACAAAAACTTTCCTCGTCGATTCGACTTTCTATGGGATGACGCCATTAAGTCAGCAACACGTGCCAAAATTAGATCATCGTAGCCAGAAAGGCAATATGTAGAGAACTTTTCTGTTCTTTTTTTTCGTCCTGCGTTCGGTTCAGCCTTTGAGCTCCAAAGGCTGCAAAACTTGCGTATGTTGAAGAGAGTCAATTTCCCAACCACGGCCCCAACCGTGACATGGGGCCGAGCTTGAGCGAGAATACGTGCAATAACACCAGTAATTAGACCATTCTGACCTGTTCTCGTCCGAGACGCCATAAATTGCCAGTCAGCAACGGCTAGCAAGGCACTAATTAACACGACACGCGACAATGGCGACGATCCTTCGATGGGAGGAAAAATGCAGCCTTCGTGTGTAAGTTTACGGGATATTGGAAGGAAGTGTAACGCATTGGAGCCTCACCAGGGTTAAGTCATTGAGTTGCTTTGTGGTTAATTAGTTGCGTCAAGCAACGTAAGCAATTTGCTGAAGCTTATTTCATTTTCATGGGAAACTGCCAACGGTATTCACCGTTTTCTACAACATTTCGACCTTTAGCCTTTGGCGGAATCAACTAAAACAATCACACTAACCATCAGCCCTTCTGTAGGGCCCTTTACAATTTATATGAAAGTGTTTCTCACGGGTGTTAAATAAAAGACGGGTGGGTAATGTCGGGGACATAACCGGAGTGACGTAGGACTATACAAAGGGGACAGCTTTTTCTAAATATATATTTTAAATACATTGTTTTTTCTGAAGGCTTTGTCCTTATTAAATGTTCAACGCCGGGCATCTTTTGGCGTATACACATATCGTACAATCAAAATGATGGCTGTGATAGGGAATGCATAGGTAGTCATCAGCTCATTCACTATCATATATTTCACTATTGAGCACGTTACCGTACCTTAACTGTGGTTTCGGAGACGAATGAATTGTAAGATTTGTAGTCTCCGCAAACAAAGTAAATAAAAATGAAAAAGAACTGAGGCTTTGGAGACGAACTCTACGATCTGTCGAGAAATAAACGAGCTATAAGCGTTCTGAAAAACCAACAGTAAATATAGGGACGGATGACCTTCGGATTAAAGTCCTTTAAAATAAGAACAGAGCAGCAGGAAATACATAGCTCATCATATTGCTCCTTAGTTATTTTTCTATACAATGCAGATGTAACGTCAGTCAATTTTCAACATCAGTTATCAACCAAAGAAAGCAGTTCTTGCTATTGAGAAAATTCGTTAATGCCATCCTGCATACAATGTGTTGTAATTTGAACCCATTTTCCATCCGGAAACCATATATGGGTTTGTGAAAGCTGAATGATCAATTTAAAAAACACTAACCACCAATAAGCTCAAAAACAAGCATAAACAAAATAATTCAGTTCTTATTATATGTCATATTATGTCACTTTAGAATGCATTGGTATTGTGAATAACTTTTAATAACTCTTCTTTGAAAGGGTCAATGGCACTGAAAAGCGCCGTGTTTTACGGTGGCTGGTTTTGCCACCAAAGCAGTCTGTATAAACAAACTTTTTCCTTCTTCTACCTGCTGCCGTTTTGCGATTGCGTTTGTCACTCGCTGGAACTAGTTGTTGCCACCGAACCGAATGTGGTATGTTCTGTAGGAGGGTTTTCTTATTGTCGTGAGCAGCTTTGCAAGCCAACTCGAGCACTCCGGCGGCCGAAACTCTATAACCGCTGTTAGGTATACTGGTGCTCCGGCACCAATCCGTTCGGCCTAGTTACCCTTGCGGAGCAGTCAGTGAATGCGACCAACAGGGAATTGCAAACCTGCACGATTCAAGTGGGACTTTGCCTTTCCCTTAACTTGTCCTCCTTTGTCACGTCCACACGTCCACGTTGCTGCTTGTGTTGCTTTGTTGATGTTATGCGATCCGGGTCCGCGCGTTTTGTACTTTAGCGGTACACGCTCACAGGATAGAGACAAATCAGCAGACTCAGCCAAAGGGGCGAGTCCAACGAGACGAACGAATGAGCGTTGAAAGGCAGCGATGGCAAAAAAATATATTCATTACGATTTATTCGCTCGTTTGATGCACATGCAGTTGTTCAAACACGAAGGCACCGAAGACTAGTGGAATAGTGGAAAAGCCGCCAAAAAGTTCGGCACGGCGCAGGAGAATATCTCGGAAACTGACAAGAAGAAGGAGAAGGAATCATATGCTATCTACATCATAAGGTGCTGAATTAGGATCATTCCGACATCGGTTTCTCATCGAAGGCGATGAGCGTCATGAGCTTCGTCAATGCATCCTTGAGCGTATCGTAGCGGAAGCCTCACGTCTGACCCACTACAATAAGCGGTTAACCATTACGGCGTGGGAAATTCAGATCGCAATCAGTCTGTTGCTGCCCGGTGAACTTGCATGCAGTTTCCGAAGGTACCAAAGCGGTGAAGAAGTATACTAGCACTAAATAAAGATTCGGAGCAAACCCAAAAAAGGGCCCTTTTCAGGACCACAAAATCATCTTTAATCTAAAGAGTTTATTGTTTTGTTATCACTCGATTCCTCATCTTGTTCGGCTTAACCTGTTTAGCGATTTCGTTTGCCACTCGCCACAGGATTCACAGTTGGAAAATTTCTTCCCATCCAGCTTGGGACATGTTGTACTGTAAATTACATTTAATGCGACATGCCGAAGCACCACTCAGTGTCGCATTGGAGGCGATTTTAACCTGTAATTGAACATTTGCGATGACAGTGGTACAGCTTCCACAGTTGCAAAATTTCTTCCCATCCAGCTTGGGACATGTTGGGTCATAATTAGGCCCCCAACTCTATGTTTACAAAAATGTCCAACTAAATATGTCACATTACAGGTCCGTCCAATTAGCTAAATGTCGAACTAAATGTAAATTACTGTACTTTCAATCTGGAAGCAAATTTGAAAATTGAATAATCGAGAAAGTCCCCAACCATCAATAAGCTCAGCACAACTGCCAAATTCTCATACTCATCATATCCTGGCAACAAATTATGAAAAAATCAATTTGTGTTTTATTATTATTTTGGATAATATTTTAGAATGCATTGAACTGTATTTCGTAAACTCTTTTTTGAAAGGTTTAATAGCCCTGATAAGCGCCGTGTTTTATGGAATAGTTCCAATTTAGAAAACTTAGTACTCGTGGTTTTGAAAAAAAAACCATTTCGAACGCCCTCGATGCCGCCTTGTTCTGGATTTGCCACCAGAGCAGTTTGTATAAAGAACAAACTTTTTTTCTTCTGCTACCTGCTGCTGTTTTGCGATTGCGTTTGCCACTCGCCACTTGCTGCAACTGCCCGTTGTTGTCTTGATGTCCACCGAACCGAATGTGGTCTGTTCTGAATGCGGGTTTTCTTATCGTCGCGAGCAGCTTTGCCAGCCAACTCGATCACTTCGGCGGCCGAAACTGTATAACGGCGGCTAGGTGGGCTGGTGCACTGGTACTAACGCGCTCGGCCTAGCTGCCCTTGCGGAGCAATTGGCGGATACACCTACGGGGAACTGGAGACCAACACTGTTCGAGCGGGATTTTGCCTTTCCCTTCACTTTTTCTCCTTTGTCATGTCCAGACATGGCTGCTTGTGTTGGTTTGTTGATGTGATGTGATGCGAAACGATGTGGTGTACGGTTTGGATGAGAATGATCGTTACGGCAGCGGAGCGGGGATTTTTAAGCTGAATGGCTGGCTCGAGAATTACGCATGTGTGAGACTGCGACCAATGTTTCGTTCATATTTTTTCTTTTTCCTTTCCAATCGTGCTTCGTTGTATTTCGCTGCTGCTCTGATTGCCCGTTTTGGTCGGTACGATTTGAGGAGCACAAAATGGACCAATCAAAAATGGGCACATAGTGCATTTGGACAATGCTTGAAATTTCACAATTATTCAATTGTTTATCTCAAGAAAAATTAAATGTTATTCGTTATGATAGATGCGTAGATATATTTCCTATCAATTAATGCAAACACCTTTGCGATCTATTGAGAAATGCTCGACATATAAGCGTTCCAAATCTTGCTTTATTCCTACTTGTTCAGTGCCTAGATTTTCATTTCACTCCCTATATCTTCCGGTTAGACGTAGTCCTACGTCAAAAAATGAGAATTTTTTCAATCACATATAAAAAATAAAAATTTTTCATCGATTTCAGTATTTTTTATTAATAACATAATGTATTTTCTTCAAAAAAATGTCAGTGAATGTTTAAGTAAGGGCCGTGGTCTGCTGTTCGACGCAACTTTGTCGCGATGACCTCACAAGAACGTTGTACGGCACTTACGTCCATTTCCCGGATACAATTCCGGATTCTTGTAGTCAGTTGCTTCGTGTCCTTGGCCCTCCAATTGTTTTTATACACTAGAGCACTGAGTGAGCCAAAGAAATCCTCTATTGGGCGGCTCTGGGGCAAGTTTGTTGGGTTACGATCTTTCGGCACGAACGGTATCTTTTTCTTCTCAAGATACGCCAGCGTCTTCTTGGCGTAATGGGAAGACGCCTTGTCCGGCCAGAAGACGTACTTCCCACCCGCGTGACGTTCGTTCAGGAACGGCAGCAGGATTTTATCGAGGCACTTTTCTCGATAGATTTGTTGGTTGATTGCCAAACCGCTCGGCTTAAACCAAGGCATTGAACTGCCCGGTCGGAAATGGCGATGTACAACATAACCTTTTTATCAAACTTGTGCTTGAACTTGAATTTCACTTCAGGCGGCGTGGATGACTTGTCCCTGGAGTAGTAATTATCATTTCCTGGAATATTCGTTTTGGACAGCGGAAAATAGCTTTCGTCATCCAGAACGAAAGACGTCCCGCGGTATTTTTGGTCATCCACCAACACTGTGATTTAACCGTCTCAATCTGCTCCTCCGTGTACTCCGGCGACCTCGTCTTCTTCCTGCAGACGATTCCTTCCATCTTGAGGGTCCAATGGATCAATACGTGGGAGCAGCCATATTTCCGACCAGCGTCACGCAGGCTGGTTGCGTCCTTGTTGTCAAACAGTCTCTTTAACGATGTCTTCCTCTGCTTCGTCATTGTCGTCACCGGACGACCACTTCCGTCCTTCCGCTCTACGTTCAGGGAACCCAGGATACGATATACAGTACTGACAGGTACATTTTCTTCCTTAAAATGTGCCACCGTGAACTTTTTTCCTTGCTCGAAATGCGTTTCGTAGAACTGTACAATGCGTTCGCGGAGCACGTGCTGTTTCGACGCCATCTTTGCTTTGACTAAATTCAAACTAGCAAAACCAAACACGCCTACTGTTTCTAAGGAGCCCAAAGAGCAATTTTCTTGGAGAAAGAAAATTTTACGCTCTTTATTTGAGTTACTGAAAGGTATTGAAAAAATTCTCATTTTTTATTTAACACCCGTTATAACTACAAAAAATATCAATATCACTGCGAAGTTAATCATAGCTAAACATAATGCATTATCCAACAAAAATATTTTAAAAAAAGAATAAGAAGCGCAATAAAATACACGCTCGGTTCATGTATGTCCATTAACCCTTTGCAGTCGCATTCAATTTTGACATGGATATCGTACTGGTGGAAATTATTTCCTCTCGAAATAAAAGTTAAACCTGTAATTTTATAAAACATGAATAAGATCTATTAAGTTTGTTTTTGTGAACTTTTAATATTTATTTACTTAATATGTTCCAACGTGTTTTTATATAAAAATATATTTTATAATTCTACTTTGTGTGATATCTATCACGAGAGTCACCTGCAAGTCGTTCCACCGGAGTTTTCGTACTCATCTCATATTCATATTGATTATTTATCATAAAATTTGCTTTGCTAACGTAGACAATCCCAAATAGTTTCATCGTTTTATACTGTAGTTGTTGTGTCCGCGTTATCGTAGATATTCAGTATCTTTACTATCCTCTTATCTTTTCGCGCTAATAATCTTTTGTTCTTACTGAGAACCGTAATCTACTAATAATATGAGCTCCGTATTAATTCGTGAACAGGTTCACTAGTTTTATAGTAAGTTTAGAAGAAAATGTAAAGTGATGTATGGTTAAATAAAGAATAAGATCAGTATGATTCCTTGATGTGGTGGTTGAGAGCAGACGAACAACCGCAAAGGGTTAATGTGTGGTTATGTCTCGCTTCATGTACATTGCACAGGGCGGAAGTATTAAAGACGTCCTTACACTCATAATAAATATTTAACACATTTTTTGAAATCCTCATACATTACATCAAATGAGCTTATAGGGTGTTCTGTGAAAACGCACGATTTTCGGACGTTTTTCGAGCTCTGGACAAATGAAATAAATAATATGTTTAGTATCCATTTGTTTATCAATCTTTTAGAAACACAGCAATTTTTAAATGGAAATAAATCATTCAATATTAAAAAAGTTACAAGCTAGTAAAGTGAGAGATAGAAATCTTCATTTAAGTTTAAGAGAGCTAACCCTCGAAATACATATCCCTCACGAGGGAGTTAGTTAGTTATATTTTAGTTGATGCTCTGGGCATGAGAGAAGTCGCAGCACGACCAGTGCCAAAAAAGCTCAATTTTCTTCATAAAATTCATCGCTATCTAGTGGTTCATTTTGAAGGCAAACCCAAATTCTCGGTATACACTTGACAGAATATATAACAATTAAGAGCTCAGGGCTCTAGGATAAAGATAAAAATATCGATCATGCCGAATCGATTTTCTAAATGGCATAGGGATCGATCCACTGATTAAATCGGTACCAAAGAATCGATCTTTTCCGAATCGATCTTTGGAAAATTAAAAGCTTTTTTTTTTATTTATCTAATTATTCTATATAAATGTCGTTTTTTATTTAGACCGGGAATGAAAACTTCGTATTTCTATTCAAACATCAAAAGCATTTTGTTTCGTTCCTCAGCATGAAGGCCACATCCACAGGATATTCATCTTGTACCGTCAGGACGTCGTTTCATTAAATAAATTAATTTAAAAAGCATTATTAGAAATTCAACAACCGCCCAGAACTCAGCTGACAATGATCCCATAAAAGCCACGCGTACCATACATCTGGCATTTAGTCGAGTTTAGTGTGTAACTGATGTTAGCATCAGGTTCAGTGATCATATGCGCAACTGGTTACAGTACATTCCCTCATTAGCTGCCGCTAGTTCTATCTCTGTAAGCATTTGAACAGAAGTAAATTGTAGAAGAAGTGATCCAGATGTTGACAATACGTTAAAAAAATGTTAAGTGGCC
The DNA here is from genome assembly GCF_029784135.1 of Toxorhynchites rutilus septentrionalis. NCBI lineage: Eukaryota > Metazoa > Arthropoda > Insecta > Diptera > Culicidae > Toxorhynchites > Toxorhynchites rutilus. The sequence goes on from NC_073745.1 coordinate 120,081,988, forward strand.
TTTTGTAAAATAAAAAAAATCTATGCATACTGGAAAATAAATCGACAAAATTTTTTTCTAAGATCGAAAGGATCGAAAGCAAAAAAAACGATTTTCTCGATTTTCTTCCAAAAAAATCAGAAATCGGAATGGAAAAGATCCGAGTAAATCCGGGTGAATCCAAGACTACTGAACTGTACGAGAGCAGAAAAAAAACTTCGAAGACCATCTGCAAAATCGTAAAATTGATGAACGAGGAACGTTCGAAAAAAAAAATAGAAGTGTGAATAAAAACATATTTGATTAATTCAATTAAAATATTTTTCTTTATCAGAACCTGACCATATCCTAATCATATGGCTTTATAGTAACCTTATGTCTTTTTTTCGAACACTGGAATTTCACCAATTTTTGAATTATTACCTTATTGTGTCACCTTGTCATGCATTACGACAGAATCCCATTCAATATTAAGATTATGCTTAAAAATTGAACATTTAACACTTCATCGACTGCCATTCATTAAGTACTCACTTGGTTTCGGGCGCATCTACTCCCAGTACCGGCTAGTTTTTCGAATTATATCGTGGTATATTTATTCCTTTTATTTCAAAGAAAAATAAGTTTATTGAACTTATACTTATACTATGTGTAGAAAATACAATTAACAGGGTACACCCAAAGTTAATATTTGGCACATGTTCTGGCATCCCGATTTATTACATTAATCCTTTCGTTACGAGTGTCGTCTATAGACGACATTCGCGCGACGAGCTGTGTGTACGAGCGTCGTCTTTAGACGACATGAAATTCATACTGCTCTTCGATCACACCAGCGCGATGTGCATACTTTTCGGCGCAGTGCTCCGTACAGGGGTAGCACTTCGGCGGAGCACACTGCCATAATGAAAGGGTTAAATGAGCTGAAAGATAACATAAAATGTTCTACTCCCCAATACATGTATACCATTGGTATAATATATATGCTAGAGCCAACATGAGCGAGCGAAACAGGAGACTCATTTAAATGAAAGCATATGAAAGCTTTTCGTATAGTTTGCCAAATACACGGCCCAGACAGAGAAAGATATATTCTCGTTCTTGTTCTTCTTTATCGTCTTAGAAAACACCATCGAACTTCATTTTATGATGAGGTGTAATATTATCACACTCCTTTATAATATCGCTGGCAGCTATATGGATAGCGTTGCGTGTAAAGTAACTTTGCGTTCCAGCCGGCCTTGGTTCGATCCCCATTGACGTCGTATGGACTTTTTTTTGGCACAATCCCAAATGAAAAGAGAAAAGAAAACAGAAAGAGATGTCTGCTCGCATACATACAAACCATTTTTAAGCTTTCAAAATAGCTCATTATTTGCGCATTTGACTCCATGCACAGGAAATGGCATCTTTTCTGCCAAAGATGAAATGTTTTCTGCCAACGCTAGTTTGGGTGTAGGAGTGAATTGTCTGGCGACGCAGCCTCACAAACTGATGCTGATGCTGACCTTGATGTGAAAGATTCTAAAGGAGCTGAAAAGTGATTGGAAGCTGCTAGGAAGTTGACCTTCAAATTAAGTTGTTGGGACTTCTAACAGTTCGACTGAAAAGTTTATAAGGTTGACGTCTAGATGGCGCCTCTTGCAAAAATCTACTTGACTGTCACCAAGCACCAAGCAAATTATTCAAGCTACTCATGATGGATCTTATGGGGCGAAAATTTAATGACTAGGATATAATTTGGTCCCACCTGTTGGATGTTAAAAGGCGTGATCGAAAATTTTTGTATCCATTGCTAAGGTCGTTTGCAAGACACTTTTTGATAATTCCACATTTAACAACGTGTGTTGAGCGAATATTTTCGCTTTACAATGCCAACAGAACAAAGTCCAGATATCGGTTGGCTCCTACAAGAATGGACTTTATTTTGAAAGCTAAGAACTATTTATCGACTCAAGGAGGAGGAGGAGCGTCGAGGATAAAATAGATGGAAAATTCGAAGGCAAAGTTCAACAAAACCATGTATAAACATCATTAAATTTAGATGGTTTTTATGATTTATTTTACGACTATAACAACCCATAAATAAGATAAATAAATTAAAAGTTAAAATAAATCTTTCTTTTCTTTTTTTCCGTTAATTTTTTGATACAGATGTTTTCGTTAAAAATACAGATATACAGATTTTTTTCCGAAGATTTTACAGAATTAAATGTGGCAACCCTGATTGATAACTACCATGCACTGCATGATTTTCATATGTGTGTGTGTGTGCAAACGCTGAGCGTAAACAAATGTTTTTTTTTGTACTTTTCAAGTGTCAAGTTTGTATAAGAGCAGCTACATTTTCCGTTGTTTTAGTTGTTTTGATAAAAAAAATCCGGAAAGTTCCGAAGGGGAAAGTGCTCACAGAAAGAGAAACATGATAAATCGGTGCATATTACTAAGAAAATGTTGGTATCGGAGAAAGTGCTCGTCGGATTGGACGATCCCATCGAGTAGTGCTCAGTTATGCTCATAACGAAAAGTTCCTCAATGTAAGATGGCATTTTTTTTACTTTTTAGTTTCCTAGGTTATCTTTAGTGACGAAAAAAGTTCAAATTGAGTGGTCCTGGTGGTTTCAACATAATTTTTCAACCAGGAACTTTGGTGGAGGCTCGTTTATTGTTTGGGCGGAATTCTTCGCAACCGGAAAACTCAAGATAGCTTTCACATTCTTCAAAAAGAAAATCAAGGATTACATACATGTAATGGAATCCTCTCTCCTATTCATACCGACAAGGTAACGGATCATTAAGAACCAAAAACTTGACTTATTGGACCAGTCGGCTCGCTCTCCAGACTTGAATCCTGTTGATAATCATTGGAAGATCCTATTACACAGAATCTACGCTGAGGAAAAACAGTACACCACGGTTGATGAACTCAAGGCCGCAATTCCGGAGACATGAGAAAATATCGAGAAATCCATTCTGCAGATTTTGGTTAATAGTATCTTCTTCTTCTTCTTCAATGGCACTAACGTTCCTAGAGGAACTTCGCCGTCTCAACGTAGTATTACTTGCGTCATTTTTATTAGTACTTAGTTGAGATTTCTATGCCAAATAACACGCCTTGAATGCATTCTGAGTGGCAAGCTCTAGAATACGCGTGATCACAGTGCAAGTCGGAGGAAATTTCTTTGACGAAAAATTCCCCCGACCAGAACGGGAATCGAACCCGAACACCCGGCATATTAGTTATGACGCTAACCACTCGGCCACGGGAGCACAATTGGTTAATAGTATGCCAACATTAATTTTCCAGGTTGCTAATCGAAATGGCAAGGCTACCAACTATTGATATGCATATCTGCCTATTGTTTTAAAATTTCCAATAATATAATATAATATTTATGAATTTTGAAATGGTCTTACAAAAACTGGACAGCTGAAATTATCATATTTAAGCCCAATAAATAAACAAATGATTCTTTTGAACGAAATTGACGTTAAATATACTTTATGCTAAGCATTCAAGAATGTATGGAAATATCTTGTTGAAATTCTAACTGTTTGTGTTACAACGAAAAATATTTAAGGTGGTCTTTTAGGAGTTGGACAGGATGTATACCAGAAACCATAAAAGATTGAAAGTTCACTTCTTGGACAAAAGTCCATACATTAACGAGATCTGAAATATTGTCGAACACACTATATCGCTATCTTGACTTTAAACAAAATTAGGATTAGTTGTAATTTATTTAAAAAAATGGAAAAGTTGTTGTTAAAAAACCTTTTATCCTGTTAAAGTGTCCATCTTCCAATGAATTGATGACTTGTTGGTAATTGTATGGGCTATCCAAATAATATTTCTTGAGTATTTTGAAAAAATACATTCTTGAGAAAAACGCATTTCTATTTTTATAATAACTTTTTACCAGTGTAACTTTTTTGAAAGGTTGTTCTAATATTTTTTATGAAAATTCAAACCATTTTTCCATTTAATTTCATTTTAAGATCAGTGTTTTGTAGGATCTTTGACCTTTTTTTCAAAAAGTAGTCCAACTCCTTTTGAATATTTCAAGTATGCAAAGTTGCTTGAATGAACAACTTTCTACTGAAATCTGAGATGGTGTTGCTAACAACTAAGACGAGTTGGCATGAAATTCGTCATTATAAAAAATTGTGTTTGAGCGGCCAAACTCTCAAACCGGTGTTAAATTTAGTATACTACCAGATGAGTCAAAATTACCAAACCAATCCGCAGCCATCTCAAAATTACACAAAAGTAAATCAATACGACTGTGTACTGTTTGTGAACTTTGATTTTTTTTTGATTCTTTATTATATGTTCATTACATTCATTAAGTTTTACGCTGCAGGCGTTTCGTTTTTCCTATCTGCGTTGACGGCATTGACTTCGTATTGCACCATTTGGAAAAGGAATGTTATAATGGATTTTGAGAATGAAATAAACACACTTTTAAAATAAAAATTAATGAAATGAAATGAATGAAAATTTACTCTTTCGTGCCAAATATGTATTCTATGTAATAGAGCAATACTGTGTGTTAGACTGCTGGAAATGATTTGGTACCGTCTACATTTCCGAAACATAATGCTGATATAATTGTTCCAAAGCTAACAGCACTTTTCAATCTATCAATGGAAGAGGTGAATTTCCCGATAACTTAAAAAAGGCCAAAATAATACCAATTTACAAGAAAGGGCCCAAAAATCTAGCTGAAAATTACAGACCAATTTAATTCTCCCTGCCTTCTCGAAGCTTTTTGAAAAGGTTATACACAACAGACTAGCAAGCTTCTTTACAACTAATAATCTTATAAATAAGAATCAATTTGGTTTCCAACCTCGACCAAATACTTCTAGTGCGGTGGTTATTTACGTTAGGTGGTTGTTTACAGTACTGATGATACAGACCAAATGTTTATAGATATGCAATACGATTTGAACCTAATCGATAGTTGGTTCTTCCATAACGGATTAACGGTTGATGCCTCTAAAATTAAATTCATGATTCTCTCGAGTACAGATCGTTTCAGCAACATAAGATGTGAATTGAAATTAGGAAATGATCAAATAGAAAGAGTTAATTCTATCACCTATTTGGGTTTAACAATACAGCAGAATTCACGTTAATAAGATCCACGGGAAAATAACTAAATTTCTTGGAATGCTCAGAAGATGTAGTTTTATGCTGCCATTTAGGCAAAGGAAGTATCTTTACTATGCTCATGTTCATTCGCAGATCACGTATCTGAATATCATTTGGCAGAATGCACCTGCTTATGTCATTAACAAAATAGCTGTAACAATCAATAAATTCATGCGAATTATTTTTTGGGAACAATACAGTAACCCAGATTCAAGCACAATAGATTTGTATAAAAATAATTACATGTTGAATTTTAATCAGATAAAATATTTTGAAACAGTTCTGTTTGTCTATAAGATAAAAAATAATATACTTATAAGCAATGTAAGCTTGCAAAGCAGAGGCGAAATTCACAGATATGAAACACGATCAATTGACCATCTTAGAGTGTCAGTCCCGAGAACAAATTATCTCAGACTGGGCTGTATCTACATTGCAATAACAAATTACAATAATCTGCCAGTAAATACAAAAAAACATCCATCCACTTCCAAGATTTAAAAAAGCTTTGGAGTTGTTCGCTTTTCATAACATTCCATGACATTCATAATACTGCAAATATTAGTTTTCCATAATTATGTAATTACATATTATTCCAAGTTCTAATTCGATTGGATTCTTGAGTGCAAAAACGAATATAAAAGAAGGACCTCAATATATATTATCATTTTGACTGCCGAAGGTCTATTATTTTGAATGCTTATATTGCATATATAAGGGAACTGAAGATATACAAGCATATTGTAAAAATATTTTAAGAAGAATATTGTACCGATTATATGCAGGGGTTATTATGCCTCAGATGTAATATTGATAATGTATTTCCTCTGTGGCTTTACCCCTTTTGAAAAGATCCAATAAATAAATAGTCAATAGTCAAAAAAAAAATACGTTTTCTCGCAGCTTGTGAAATAATATTAAACTAAAATTGTTTCTGATAATAATTTTCTATTATATTGGTGAGTTTTTGAGAATGTTTTGAAATACAAGTCGGACTCGATTATCCGGAATGTTGATTTTTTTTTTCACTCCGGATAATCGAATCATAAAAAAATTTGAAAGAAAATCTCTTGGTAAAAGTAAAATAATTATGTTTTGCACTTATTTATTTGTATATTGCAATGTTGTGGCCACAAATTGTCTGGCGCCCCCTGTGGGGAGGGGTAATGTATTGAAAACCGAAAAAAAAAATCATCGCCTTGTTACAGCTCATGGACCAAAATTTTATTCAAATGGCCTAGACTCTAGACCAACTTCAATCAAAAGCTTTTGCGTGAGCTTCTTGGATGCCAAGGAGAGTTCTATGACATGGTCAAGTGAATCAACGTTAGGGATGCTATGTTTTGGGTGGCCGAGGCATGGGACGAGGTACAGGCTGATTCCATTGTCAAGTCATGTGGAATGCTGAATCAGTTTTTTTTGAAAACCGTTAAATAACCCAAAGGATTTTATCAAAAAATCAAATTTTGGGATTTAGATGACAACAAAAATCGAGATAACAGTAGATCTCTAAGTTTCAGGCAATTTGAAGACATTTGGCATAATTTTTTTTTTTCAAAACTCCGATTCCATGCACTTGGGTGATTTTACGGTTTTCGGAAGACTCAAACCTTGGCGACTTTCCAACAATAGTAAACTGATGTGACACAGCAGATCTTCATAACTATTCCCGGTTGCGAGACATCGTAGGGTTATGGACAACCGTTGGCGTACAGCAATTGCATCGCGCATGATAGTTTTTTTTACCGATTTCAGAAGTATCCAAAGCGAGGAGTTCATGAAATAATTCCCCGCCCATTCGCCCAAAGTTGCGAAAATTATTTGGTTCAGTTACTCTCAATTCATTGAGTAATTTGTCGTGAGGAACTTCAGACTTCTACCAGTCTGAGAGCTTTTTTTGTTTCCTTTTTTACGACTAGCGGCCACGGCAATTATCACGCAGCACAAATTTTTACTCAACATGTTGACTTCATGAAATATCGGCAGGGACTGTTTGCACAATGTGGTTGTACGTCTGTGTTCGTGATCGTGCAATATTTTACACAACCTTCAATATCGCCTCCACACGGTACAATCTTTTGTATAAACCGAATTATTGTACTATAGTATTGACCGTCTAGGGGTCACCGTCAAAATATTGGGCAACCCACATTGCTCAATAATAATGAACGTCTATGGACCGCTTAAAGTGGGTACAGTAGAACCCCGATTATCCACGGCATAGTCTGGCAAAGTCAGCGCGGATAATGAAAATCGCAGATAATGCAGTACAGTACTAAAAATGAGGTTCAAACACGAAAAAAAGATATTTCAGCAGGAAAACTATGTTTTATAAAATACAGAAATCATTAAAGTATCCATCTATAAGCACTTGTACACCAGTGCGTGAAAGCTAACACCAAAACAGAATAGCAAGAGCCTACCACTCACTGGCGAATTTCGAGAAGGCCACGAGAATTACTATGAAACTCGCTTTCGCGGATAATCCGCACCGCGGTTCATCCGCTCGCGGTTAATCGATGTTCCACTGTATTTTTCACAGTCGTTTAATTTTGATAAAACTTAAAAATCTCACTGAGGGATGTCTCAGTAATTAACCATTTTCGGCCCCATGATTCAAAATAATCACTAAAATCATATACCATCATACTTTTAGTTTTCACACACAAAGTGAATAAAATTAAGTTAATTCTACAGCCCATTTTCAAAAACTACTCTTTGCGCAGAAAAAATCATTCCCTCTGTGGATAATACCTGGTCTCTTATACCGGAAGCGTAAGCAACGTTGAAACGATTTATCTAAGTTGAAGATGGCCAATCTTCTCTGTTTTTTACGTAAAATTACTCTGTTTATATAAATTTTGGGTACATTTGTAGCTGCCCAAACTGGTGCACTTTCTACACTGTCACTCCAATCGAATCCACAACGCCGATTTGAGGAATCTGCCACCGCCGCAGTTTGATTTAATAGTAAACACATGGGACCCGAATGACCCATTAGCTAATTTGTACGCTTTGTTGTCGTATGTCGCAATTCTGTTCTAAAAATGTGATGAGCTGGCAGAAAACAAACAGACGAGATGGAGAGTATGGAAAAAAAACAAGATCATCTTCATTAGGCCCACACGACGACGATTTTGATGCTGCTGCTGCTGCATTAAATTACTGGCAAATTTCGGGAAATGGTCGTGACATTTTCCTTTGCTCTCATTTGTTGGATTTGGGTTTGGATGAGTTGACACGTTTTTGTTTCGCCTTTACCCGCTGGCATCGCTGACTGGCTGGCAAAATCTCGCCGGGAGGCCAGTTCTCATTCGCTCATCCGCAGCACAGAAAAATGATTAGTTGAGGAAGAGAAAAAAACGAGATGACAAGAAGGAATAAAAAAACACTGTGAACCTTGTTCGATCGTTGTAAACTGATGCGAGCAAACAGCTGCGATTCTTGTTTCTTTCAATTCGTTCGGTAAATTATCTTCTCACCATTCATTGGACCATTAGTTTAGCTAGAAATGTGACATGGTTGTCACGAGTCCGCTCAGGCGATCTTGGAAGCGATACACTTCTGGTTTTTCTTCCCACTCGAAGCTGTGTGTTTTCGGTTTACAGGGTCAAGTGAAAGTTAAGTCGTTAAGCGATGTATCATTTATGAATAAACACATTAAATTTTATGGCGAATTAGTGGTTTTTGTTTTCAGCGGCTTTTATTAATGTACTCAAAATATAACGAAATGTTTTTGCAATTGTTTCCATACAACCCGTATTTATATTGTTGCAATGAAGGGTTCTCAATGATTTTCTTTTTTTAAACTATTGTATTGTAAACTTTTTTGAGATAATGCAACACATTTGCTTATTTTTGGAAATGAAATCTTTACTCATTTACAGTGCGCTCCATTTGCTGCTACTTTCGTCATTCTTTTAGACTAAACTGACCAGACGTTACGCGTTACGCGGGACAGTCCCGCATTTCCACGAAATGTCCCGCGTAGGATTACGTCCCGCGAAACGTCCCGCATTTGACAAAAGGAACGAAAATGTCCCGCGATATCAATATATTTCAGTATTACAATTTGATCATGTTGATTTTCTTAAACGTTGAGCACCGCACCGACAGTGGACTTTTTGTTTAGAGAGTGTCAACAGGAAACGACAGCAACAAAATCGGAAAATTGATTTTTATAAAGATTTGATTTTTATAAAGATTTAAAATGATTTTTATAAAAGTCCCCTATTGATCCGTAGGGACCAACGTGAGTCAAACGAAAAGTTCATCTTTGGTCCTCTAGCTCGGTAAGGGCTTAACGTGTTAAATAAGCCGGAAGAACTAGTGTATGCTGGACAGGAAGAGGCAGGGTTGTTTGATGGAGTATCGTAAATAAAGCAAATGTTGGCCGGAACCTCAATCATGGCAGCCGATACATTATCCATTCTCCAGTGATCTTTTGGCATTATGGGCTGATCCTCGTTTCGGCATAAAGACCACATCACCTTCGCAAGTTTCGACAAGCACTTCGTACTCGTTCCCCGTTCACCATATTACTCGAAAGAAGAGCGGCTTGGACATTCCCTTCTCGTCTGTCAGAGAAGGCCGTTCTTCGAGTACTTGATGTGGATGATATATTCGACGGCATCGCTTACCTGGGGAACGTAAAGTACCCGGTCCCCGGCCATTCGTTGAATTCTAGCATCAAGCACGTCTCGTCTTCCATTATGAGCATGAAAAGAAGTTTTTCACTTCTTTCGCCGGAATGAAGTTTTTCACCAGCACCTCAAGCTACTCCTTCTAGGTGATTGCATGCTGCTCGGATACTGCCGGTCTCGTCTGACGCTTCCGCATAAAAATGTCCATTTTGGTCAGATTCTCCTTCACCATTTGACCGGTTGTTTCGATCTCCCGGCTTAAGGAGCGACAGGGAGAGGATGTTGTAAATACCAGATCGGTTATGTCTGGCGGACACAAAGTGTCTCAGGATGTCCAACTCCTTTGCTGTGGGGTGAAGCTAATAGTATGAAAAAACCATGAAGTTGCTTGATAGTTCTGCTGCTGCTTATCAACAGCCTTGAATATTTTTTGTTGTAGGCTTAATAAACGTAATATTTAAGGAAAATTCGTTCCATTAAATAATTTTTTGTAGTTTTTTTTCATCGCTATCCGAAAATAGTTCATTTTTTTAATGCATACGTTAACACTAAATTGGATGAAAAATGGATTGAAATTTTCGAGCATTCCATTCGGTAATTTGAAAAAAATTGTTGAATTTGAACCGTACTTGCCAGGCTTTAATGCTCCAACTGAGCGAGTGATTTTCAGGCGTAAACAAAATCTAAACCACCGAACTGAATGACGATACTCAGAAAGAAATAATACAGATCAGGTTGAAATGCAAGGACACATGTTTAGTGTTTCACGAATAAATGAGAGTCGCCAAACTATGGTTTATTTTCACATAACGTATATACATAACGTTTTGTTTTTTGTCTCCCGCGTTAGACCTTTGACCATCTGGTCACTTTATTTTAGACAATTCACGAATTCTCTGCACGAATAGATCTGGGATATATAGTTAATCGTCTTCCCGTAAGTTCTAGCTGAATCGTCCGAAATAAATGATAATTTGAAGATGGTATGTTAATATGCATTTTTTTGTAGAAGACATGGTGTGTTAGTAATCACTTCCCAGTCCCGTCCATTTGAATTAATTTCCAAGCTACATTCCCAGACTACGGTAAGGCATTATCAGACAGCTTATTCGTCTGGCCATGAACGAACAAATGTACTGAAATCAACTTTGCTCAGGATTGTAAACCAACGATTTCCAACCGATGCCAATTATATTTCATTAGTGCTATAGTGATCATCAAAACCCAACCAATTCAACAACGTCTCGCAAATTTTCGTCGTCGTCATTCTGCTAATGGCAGGGCATTCCGCACGACAAGATTAATCATCTTCAGCCAGCATCGATCGGTATCCCCAACCGGCTAACCGTAAATCCATTAGTCTTTCACGCCTTCCACACTAAATCCCTCAAAAGAGTACAGCCACTAATCCTTCACGCTGGCCAACCTCCGGCACACTTCATCAAAGTGCCGAAAAACTCCCCCTCTATTATAAGCTAATTATCTAATGTCTCATATTTCAATAAATCATAACTGCACTTCCCCCAACATCACCCCATCTCGCTAGCTCGTTCGCCCTCTCCCCAGCTCCTCCTTAACCGTCAGCATCGTTCTTCGAAAAGTCTTCATCGTTTTCCCAGAGGGAGATTCTGGTCTTGAGAAACATCAAACTCCAATGTAACCATTCATTATCCCATTAGTTTCCTCGGCTCTCTCTCCTGCGCGCGCTACTACAGTATGCTCCCGGCTAGACGACGGTCCGTTGGACCAGATGAGAGGGCTTTGCGGTGGGACCACTGTGAAAGTAGTGTTTTTATTACGCTCATTCTGAGCGTTGAAACACTTTTTATTACTCCCCCATTTCATGCGCTCCAACGCGTCCGCCCTACCCCGTCCACTCCAACACCGCACCCATTGTGTGATCACTTTCTAGAATCTACCAGGTCATATTTCTTGAGATTCTTCACTTCACCAGGAACCGCTGATGCACCGCTCCTCCCCATGCTAGCCCACTTTTGGAAGAGACAGAGCTGCACCAAGTCTTTAACTATGCCGCAGTATACCCAACAGTATCCGGTCCCAGGGTGGAACGGAACGAAACGGTGACAGACAAAACTTTTGAAGTGCTGCATTTTAAAATATTTTGACACTGTTTTATTTGCTGTCACAGCCGCCACAGCCGCCGCTGCTGATGCTGCTGAAATACTCCCGGAGGGAAAAGTGACACATCAAGTAGTGGAAAAGCAAACGAACGACGATGGTTTGGTTGCTCTTGGAGATACTTTTCCTGCAATTGTTCGACCAAACATACCCGCGATGATTCCCAGCAGGATAGTTAACCTTTGTTCTGGTTAAGATTGGTTCACGTCGTTAGGTGTCAGCGTTTGAATAGATGGTCAATCAAAACTCCGAGTGTGATTTGTCGGAAGGGAAATATTTTGATAGCAACTCCTAAATAGATTTCGTTCAAAGTTTTAAAAAATATGATGTAAATCGTAAAACAAAAAAAAAACTGAAATATATACGCAGGGGATGTGGGGGCATAGTGTTCACCCTAAGGAATGCGCCCTTTTCCTGCATCCACATACCGTTTCAATTCACATTATTCGAAGAATATTGTAGTTCAACTTATTACTGTTCAAGATAGCTTTTATTTTAAAAATTTGAAATAGTACATTTTTCATCATTAGGGGGCTGTCCACATACCACGTGGATAACTTTAGGAAGGGTAGGGGTCGCGAAAATGTCCACGGTTGTCCACGGTGGGGGAGGAGGGGATTTAGATAATATCCACGTGGACAGTATACATATTTTTTCAATGATGCCCCGTAATTTCAAGAATTATTAAACTTTCCGTTATTTCAAGGTTTTTCGTGCAGCGTGCAGTGCAGACTTTTAGCTAAATAAGTCACCAAAAAAATCCAATTGACCTTATCCACCAGCTTTCATTGGATTCCAAGAACTTTTCTGTAGGACCGTTTAATACAAAGTTATTTTTGTTTGAATGAAAAAGTGCTCCATCGTCTTCGACGATTAATAATTCAATAAATAGTGAACGCACTGCTAATCGATAGGCAGTTTTTAAAACTCCAATAAATTATGTGCAAAGGTCATTCTCGACGAAAAACCAACGAAATTTTATTTATTTTTTTGCATCAATTTTTAAAAAGTGCCAAAACAGTTTTGCTATAATTTTTCTATTGTGTAAATAGTGTTATTTATGCGTTGATTTTTCAAGTAATTTCAAAAATTACTTAAAATTTTCGAGTTCACACTCTGTACCTCTATTTTTGTTGTCGAATGTTTTAAAAGCTCGAGATAATTTTTTTAGGTGCGGGTTTCGATTCAGCTTTCGCTCCCCGCTTCTATTTATTGAGGTTTTGCGAAAATGGAAGACGAACAACACATTCTTTAATGCATGGGCCATATCTCTGGAGATGTGTTCCTAACAGCGATACCCTTTTTTAATTAAGTATTTCTTGCAATACAGATTCACTACATATGTCTAAAAACCACCATTCATTAGCACCTGGTGAAGAATGGTTTCGTAAAACGCTGCAATGGATGGGTTACACATTATTTGATCAAAAACATTTGATTGAACGCAACTAAAACACGTATGGTGTTTTGCTCCGAAGAAATCATACACTGTGTCTGATTGGATTGGAGAAAAATTCTGCTCTGCTCGGAAAATGCCAACATCTCAATTGCTAGTTGGCTTAAGAAACAGTTGAAGAGCCTAAATCTCAGCTTTCAAGGGAGTTTGAGCGCTTTCCAAGTGCCGACATGGCACCTGAACACTTCTGAAGCGAGTTCAAGGCTAGAATTATCCAATATAATGGGGGTCAGATTCCTTCAGGACAATGTCTGTTTGACAATTCGGCTAACATTCTTTGTTGTTCGGATGGAACTCTACCTGCCGTATTCTCCAGATATTCCTTAGATTATCACTTGTTAAAGATCTTGTAAGAACTGCATGTCTTTAAAAATGATGCTTTTGATTTTTTCATGAAATCGGCACGAGTTTTCAGGGACACCTAATATTTCCCACCAGTAACGAAGCTGTACAGAAAAATATTGATTAATGAAATCTTCAATCACGATTATACTGCAGGTTTTCAGTTTTGACAAGGTTCATTGTAGCCGCCATGCACTACCCAACCATGTTTTGTGTAATGTAAATGATGCTTAGAACAGGAAAATTTTCCATTAATAAGCAAATTTTGATAGGTATGATGAATCTGCGAATCTGCTAAGTGGACGGCGTCAGAAATCAGAAAAAAGAAAAGAGTTTGAGCGGCAATTTGTCCGCAAAGCGAATTGAAATCTCAAAGAACTCAGCATACTTGCGTCGACTTTTAATAAAAATGCGTGAGATTAGATCCATAAATAATATTTTCATATGAATTTCAGCGGACAAAAAAAATTAAAAAACTTCCCGAGCACGATAAAAAAAAGGTGGAACAAACCATTGATAGGTAATAGCTAACATTTTTACCAGTAGAAAATATGGAATAGAACATAGAAAATTCAATTATTCTTGTTAAAAATGAAGGAATGTCCACGTGGACCAGATGGGGAGGGGTATCAGCAATGTCAACGCTTTTCCACGGAGGGGGAGGGGGTGTCTAAAATCGTGATTTTTCTGTCCACGTGGTATGTGGATAGCCCCTAGAAAAAAAGGTGAAAAGTTGAGAAATTTTTTAGCTTGGAGGCAAAGTCACTCGCACATATCATGTTAAATGGAACAGATTTATGCGTTTTTTTGTCCAAATTTGTTTCGAACATTATTGTACAAGCTTGACCCATTCACCTAGAGTTGAAATTAAAATTTTCTCATACATGCAAAAACGTAGTAAGAAACACATAACGTTTCGCATAATGAGGCTTGGTTTAGTTTCTGTGACATATTTTCCTAGGGTCAAAGCCATAAAAGGGATTAATCGAATTAATCGCTGAGATGAAACAGAATATCTGTTCACCTGTCCTAGAATATGTGAACAGTCGTCCAAACTATTAATTTGTTCAAGATATCAGATTGAATAAAATAAATTCCACGAGAAATTCCTTAGATACTATGCACCCAGAACTATGGCCGAATGGCTATCGAGAGAGCGATTTCTGTTTTTATTTATATTTTGATATGCGACAGCTCTACTGAAGTACAGGGTGAGTCAAAAGTCATAAAATTTTTCAAACATTAGGTGATTATCAATACGGCATCCATAGTCAATAGTTATACTTCCAAACAAGCAGGTACCCACTTTGCCCCCCCATGACCAATTTGCCCCCACTGTCCCCATATATATCAACGAGTCCATTTACCAGAGCAGAATATTTCATTTCGTTGTGATTTTGACCATGCGATCAAAAATTAAATGACTATCTAGAGTTAGTCCTAACGGGTGGCAATTAAATGTTTGGATTTTTTGCTGAAAAAAAATTATAGGAGGTTGTGTTCAACACACGACCAGATTGTTGACGTAGGACTACGCTGTTATTTTATTCAATTCACCTGTTTATATATTGTATATTATTTTAGAATAATGCGAAATTTTTGAAGTAATTGTTTAATAGAATGGTTTTGGTCGCCCTGAAATGGTTTTTATCATAAAACGATAATTGTTGATGATTCACTCTTGCCCTTGCAGAACAATACACTGATCATATGTTGCAACTTGTTCCATGTCATTGTATTTAACATTTATCTCTCACTGAAATCGCGCCTCTTGACATCGTTCGTACATCGCAAACCAATCAGCACCAAACAAGCGTTAGCGAGTAATCGGTTTCCTATTTTATGCATTTTATACATCGCATCGTTGCATACAAATGGGGTTTTATTATAGCGAAGATGTGCCAATTGTACGTACGGCTTAGCCATACATCGATGGCTTGGAGCGACTGAATATCCTTACACTTCTCTTCGTTCTGCGCTCTTCTTAAAAGAAGCTCTTGCTGTTAATATTGCCGATCTCGATTCTTGGTGGAGAGAGCTTTGCTGCTAGCATGCGAAACCAAATTGCGCACAAAATTCCAGAGCAATTGTTTTTTGCTGAGTCGATGACCGCCAGCCTTGATGATTTCCCACACAATAGTGTAGCTCATAACCTTAGTGCCATGGCGTCAGTTCGATGCAATGTTTGCAGCTCTACGCCAAACGAAAACATGTGATGACGCAAAAAAGGCTAATTAAGCGATGTTCATTGCTTCGAGTATAGAACGGAACTGAAAGTTTACCTCAGCAGAGATCCAATATTTATACATACTCTAGAAAATATTACCCCTTCGTTGTTCGTCAATAAGTTACTCGTTGTTGACGGCTCGAGTAGGTAAACTCACAAATAACCAGTACCAATGTATGGGAAAATGGAAATGCTTTTAGTTTTCATCATCAAACGAAACTCCATTGTATGTCCATTATACCTGCATCGCCAAAAATATTTTACTTTTCGGTCTGTTTTTTTTCAGTAAAAACATTGAAAAACACTTTTTTGTAAAACATTTGGCCGATTAATTACAAGAAACAGTATACTGAATTGCAAGAAACTGTATTTAAGTTTTGTGAAACATGAGTTTCCAAAGATATAATTGAAGTTCTTTTTAACATGTTCGTTTTATCCCCACCCCCTCCTAAGACTTGTCGAGGAGAGACATTGCGAGAAATAGTAGCTGCTGTCGGAAGAACCCACTCTACAGTAAAGAATATAAAAAAAACAAGTGGAAATACGAAGGAACCATGGAAAATTTTCCGGATAGTGGACGCAAACGGATCCTATCTTCTGATGACGAACGAGTAATTGTGCGAACATTGTGAAGGGACCCTAATACAAACATTCCTAAATTGACTATCGAAGTAGCCGGCACCATTGGAAGACCTGTCAGGGCAGACACTGTCCGGAGAGTAACATACATGAACAATCTGAGAGGTCGTGTTAGCCGAGAAGCCTTTCTTCTCAAAGGTGAATATGAAAAAACGACTAGAGTTTACTAAGGCATATGTAAACAGACCCGAGGAGTCTGGAAATCAGGAACCATCTGAAGAATAAATATCCAGGGAACAAAGCGTAACTCAAAACGACGATTACGGAGATCTGGGAGGCACTTCCGTCTACAGTAACCTGAAATATCACCTCGGCTGGGGAAAAGTCTTTTTAATCTATTTCTGAAGAATGCCCTGCGTCTATAAACGAAAATCAAATCGCCAAATGTGAACTTTTTAGAAGCTGACTGGAACCAAAAGCAAAATAGTTGAGTGTCTGTCCGTTTATACTGCTGAAAAGAACGATATCGCTTCTAGGGGGATTAATTCGATTTTTTCATCATTTAACGGGCATTCGTGATTGGGTTCAGACCTTGGTTGAATAAAATTATTTCTCTCGTGATCGATAAACCTCTACGCTACATATATTACAAACATATCCATATTACCCCATATTACCCGCATCGAAAAAAAGTTGTACTTTTCGGTATGTTTAATTACAGTAAAAAAACATTGAAAAAAAACTTTTATGTAAAATATTTGGCCAATCAGGTTGAGAAACAGTATATAAAACTATGTAAAATACATGAAGAACTCGATTATATACAGTCTCCGATTTCTTTTCACTGTATAAAATGAAATCTTGTATATATTGGGGTCAAAAAAAAAATTTGTTTTCTTATAAGGTACACCGGGGCAAGTTGAAATTCGGGGTAAGTTAAAACGGAAATCATAACTTCCACTAGGAATGATGGATTGACGCAATAAAAATATATAAAGTAAACATTACCTTTCAGCCCACCTTATGACAACCATTACCAGAATATTGGAATGCATTAACGCAATCCGCGCCTTTGTTTACTCTTACTTGATCCGTTAAATCAAAACAAACATTTTTGCGTGCTGACTGAATCGGTCCAAAATCACTGATTTTTCAAAAATACCGCCAGAATCGCACGTCAGGTAATCAAATAGGGATAACCAAGTGCAGTGGTTTTGAAAACTAAACTGAAAAATCTTTTTCCTTATAGCTCTGAACATTTAAACTCACCCCATGTTTTTTCCGACCCTGGGGTAAGTTGAAACCAGTGAAAATCGACTATTTTTAAAACACTACTGCAGATGCCGGACGTTATCTGTCGATGATTGCTGTATGAATGAATGATAATAAATTTTAAAAATATGAATAATTTATATTTCGTCTCTCAGTATGTTCTACATAATTTCTGAACACACAGACATAATACCAGTAAAATTTGTTAGTTTTGCAACTAGGGGTCGTTTAAATACTACGTAACGCAATGTTTTACTATTTTATACTCCTTCTTCCCTACACAACATGAAACAAATCGTCATTTGCATAAAAATATTTAGATTTAGTTGGATTTATTCCTAAACAATTTTCGACAAGCCATCCCCTCCTCCCTTTTTGAGTACTTTACGTATATTTGAATATTGCGGCCGTTTCGAGTGACACTACTCTGACATGACCGTCTAAAATAGTCTTCTTGAGGTTATTGTTTCGTATATTAATTCCTAGTATGGTGTGTCCATTTTGTGTGTATTAGAATACTCCCCCACATCTCACGTGTACAAAAACCCTTTTTTCCAAATGATTATATGAAATTCTTTCAATTTAGTGTTTTATAAAACAGTTGTAGATAGTTCAAGAAGCAAAACCGCACATTAAACTCAGGATAATTCCGCGTTTCAACTTACCCCGCTCTACGAGACAACGGGAAATAATGCATATGAAAACTAAACATTTTCAAAATTGATATTTTTCGAAGCATCCAGTGTGAATCCCTATTGTTTATTGAAAGTCATACCTCGTATATGCTGCAAACAGATTTCAATTTAGAGATTTAGTGATTTTTTAAGATAACTTTCAAGTTCAACTTCGAAAAAATCGTTCCAACTTGCCCCGGTGTACCTTATATATGTTTTTTGTTTTTCTAATATAAAAAAAGAATTTGATTTTGATTAATCCCCTAAAGTCAGAAATCCCCTTTCTCACATGAAAAAAAATTATCCAGAATCTCTCAGCAGGTGATAGACGATCATATTTTTCGAAAAACTTCCTTGAACGCATTTGGTCGAATTTCAACAATGACAGAGTTATTGAACTTCTTTATTGTTCCAGGATCTGTTAGCCTTAAACTGGCTATAGTCCAAAAAGCACGCTGCGTAGGACAGTTTCAATGCTTCCATTTGAAAAATGAGAAAATTTAGTACAGGATATAGTTGTGAAACACCTAGATTGGTGGATTGAAATAACATTTTGGAATTGAAAAAATTGAAAGATATTGTTTTTGAAGGTGCTTTTTTTAATTTCAACTCAGAAAAATCATTATAAACTTGATTGTTTCTATCAACAAAATTAAAGCACTTAAACCACTCTACAATTTGTTCATTGACACCCAACTCCTATTTTTTTTTCTTAATTACGCTGCAATATCGTTATAAAAAATGCTGGTGAGAATTCAATCAAAATCATGAAAAATCATTATTTTTGTCCCACTGTACTTATAAAAGTCAATTAAATTTCGCCTTCACGGTGAAACATTACATTTTCTTCAAATAGGTTATATTTGAAATACAATATACAACATTTTCATAGTGCTGATGATAAGGTTTGAGGGCACTTTCTACGAATACGAGAATACAATAAAATCATTGATTTTATGAGAATAAGAAAAAATGCAGACGGTGGGAGAAAAAAAAATGCTGAATGCTCGAAATATTCTACGAAACATCGAAAATATAAAAAAAAACACATGCGAACACAATATTAATTAGACCAGTACTGGGATTCAAAACATAAGAAAGAACAAAACATGTCCAGAAAAGGAGAAGGCACACATTTAAATGTAAATTAGGGCAGTACTGGTTCTCAAAATCCAAAGGAAAATAAAAATTTCAAATATTGTTCGGTACTTGAATTTTCCATGAAAATTTTTTTGACAATATTTCTCGATACTTCACAGTAAGATGCATTTTCAGTATTTTCCCAAAAAAAATTTCTCTTAGCTATCTATTGGCGTGAAAGAACTCAATAGTATGTTTTTCACCATAGATTTTATGGATTCAAAAAAATAGCCAAAATTGATTTTCGGTACACTATACAACATTTTCCATGGATCTGGTGGTTTGGTTTGAGGGCATTTTTTACTTCTCTACCCAGTCAGAACCTTAGATTTCAAACGAACAACATTTGCGAAAAGATTTTTCACATTATTTCACTACTGAGAAATGTACTGCGAAAATAACATTTTTACGTTGGTCAACAAAACTTTCGCAAGAAATGGATATGGTTTGGAAAGTTAGTAACACAGTCAATTGTAAAAAGGTGGTGTGATGCCGAAAAATCTAGGGTGAACTCGAACAACAATATTCAATGTACCTACCTAAATTTCAGATCTCTATTTGGTTGGCAAAAAAAGATGTTAGAAATTGCTGAAACCATTTTATACTAAAGGTTGAACATGAAATTATTGCGAAACCGAAAATGTCATGCCAATTTTTTTATAATGTTTAGAATCAAACCAAAATTTTAGTGTAGTTTTATACATATATTTACTTCAAAAATCGAAAGAAAAGTTAATCGATGGAGCCTTGGGTGTAAAATTGAACGCATTTTCGCTAGATGCCCTCCATCAAAGTCTTTACAGTGTCATCCGGTACCAGTTTCTCAGGTTTTTTTTCCATTTTCTTAACATGTCCTTCTCGTCTTTGACTGTCTTCTTGCTCTTCCGAAGTTCCCGCTTCATTATTGCCCAGTACTGCTCCACAGGGCGCAGCTCCGGACAGTTTGGCGGGTTCATGTCCTTTGGAACAAAATGGACAGAATTGGCCACATACCACTCCAGGACACTTATAGAATAGTGGCATGATGCCAAATCTGGCCAAAATAGCGGAGCTTCGTCGTGCTGCTGCAAGAACGGCAAAAGGCGCTTCTCGAGGCACTCAGATTTGTAGATCTCGCCATTTACTGTGCCCTTTGTCACGAAAGGCTCACTCCTCAGTCCGCAAGAGCAGATGGCCTGCCAAACGAGATATTTAGAGGCGAACTTCGACATTTTCTTCTTCTTAAATTTGTCGTCCACATCGAACTTGCTCTTGCCGGTGAAAAACTCCAACCCCGGAATTTGCTTAAAATCGGCTTTTATATACGTTTCGTCGTCCATCACACAGCAGCCATATTTTGTCAGCATCTACTCGTAGAGCTTCCATGCCCGAGTTTTAGCCGTCGATTGTTGCCGCTCATCGCGGTTTGGGAAGTTCTGTACCTTGTATGTATGTAGTCCAACTCTCTTCTTTGCATTCTGGACGTAGATCTGCAACATGCCGATCTTTTTAGCCAAATCACGGCATGAGACGTAGGGATTTGCTTTAATCATCCGCTTCACCTTTTCCTCCGTCTTTTTGTTCTCCGGTCTTTCTAGAGGCGAATGAACTGAAAAGTTTAAAACCTCTATAATTCATCACGTTCGTTCGTTCTCCGGTCCCGGTTTTCTTCCAGCTCCTTTGCCGTCGTTCAACGTCAACCGCTCCTGGAACCACTTCAATACTCTGGAGACGGTTGAATGGTGAATGTTCAACATTTTTCCCAACTGCCGGTGCGACAGGTCAGGAAATTCCAGGTGTTTGGAAAGAATTTGTTCTCTCGACTCGCGTTAGTTCACCTCCATTTTCGTTGAATCGAAAAACACGACTTCGAGTTTGACAGCATGTAGACAATACACATCAATGAGAAAGTGTGCAAAATTTGGTTGATTTTTACCCAATGGTAAAAAGTTATGCCCTGTTGAATGTGTCGCAATAATTTCGTGTTCGCCCTTTATTACTAGTGATGTTTACTGACTGCCAATGTTTTTGACGTAGGCGTAAGAAGAACAACTACCAGAATCGGTAAGTTGGCAACAGAACACAATTTTGAATAATAATACGATGTATGCACAAGAACGCTTATTGATTAATTAAACTGCTGATATCGTCCAATAACTAATACCAAATGGTTATTATTGACCTCAGAATGAACAGCGAGCCACAGACAGAATTCCTGTCGATTCTGGAAACGTTTTAATCGAGGAACAAGAAGCACCTTTATTCCAGGATGCTTCAATGGTTGATGTTCAAGCTTTCATCATCCTATCAAACATCATTCCGATGCAGTTCAGTGTTACAACATGCAAACTTGCTGCTCTGTAGATGTTTTTCATGGACATGCCAGCTATTCTGTTCCAGCTGTTCTCGGATAATCGTGCTCCTGTCAGAGACTCAATATCCGTGCTGTCCGATTCAGCACCAGTGAAACAAATCGTACGACCCAGAGAGGGTGGATCTACTTCTCCGTTCTCGGGTTTCCACACCCGTTACTCGCTGAAATATATTTTTAATTATTTAAATGAGATATGAGAAAATAAAATTAACAAGCCAACCAGCAGTCCTCGTCTCGTCTCGGGCGCACTACTGGCTTGGCTGACTGTAACGTAATTAGAAAAGACTGTTGTTTGGCCAAACGGGGAGCATCCGAGCTGAGATGCCATGGCCATGACTGACACAGCACACGGACAAACAACGGACAAGGGCGCCTCGGGTAGATCATATCGAGCTTCGCACACTTTTCTCCTGGTTTATGGAAACAGTTGGAACGTGAATGGTGTAAGCTAACTTCACCACTAGCTTAATTTTCGACCGGTACCAGCATGGGAACAGAGCACCATCCGTCGAGATAATAACGCAAAATATGCAACTGGAATTACAAGTGCATCGTGTGTTTTTTTGTTTTGGTTTTGTTTTCGTTCTTGAAGGTTACGACACTCGGGGGAAATTATTAGAATTAAGCTTCCCGAGCTCTGCATCTAGATTAACGTAATCAAATGCGGTACAGAGCTAAGCACTGACGTGCACTTCGTCTTTACGAGGCTCGAAGGAATGATATCGTTTGTTCTTGGTAATTTTCGTTTCTACAATCAAAAAAGTCAAATACGCCAAACGCTGTTTGAAACACTTATAGATGTGTTTCAAATTTCATCCTTGAAGCGCACAAACACCAGCGTCAAGTTGGGTATCGTTCCCCATTATTAAGGATGAGTACGAGGGCACTCAAACAAACATTTCACCCATTTTCGTTTTCGATTTCGTTAAAGCCGGCCACTGGCGAGCGAAATTAACCTTCTCCAAAGGTTGAATTCGAGTTCGTGAAACGATTGAGCTCAATTTGAGCATGAAAACGACGAAAGAGGGGCAAAATCCGTCCCGGGACTATCAGCATCACGTGTCTTCCAGCTCTTATCCGAAAGTGAACCATAAAAACTACATTGAGGAAGGCGATATCTTGTTTTGCAACCGCTAGGAGGCACTGGGAGATCCACTCTTCAAAGCAACCTTTCGCATTCGGGAGACGACCCCACCAAGGAATCGCAGACAGCGGGGCTTGGGTGAAATCTTCGGAGGGCAGTAACGGGAAAACGTGAGGATATTACTTCACCATAATGTTGAATAATCCATGTGCTGCTAGGGACGACGGATGGACCCAAAATCGTTTTCGGTCGAGCCAAAGACGGGACGGCTTCCGCTGCAGGAGCTCCTTTCGAGAGGGCTACTCCGTGTGCCATAGATTAATACCCATCTGGAGGGTATTTATAATTCTATTACACGTGACATGGTCTTCTCGGCCTGCAAGCAAGGTCCTTCAACGGAAGCTGGAGCTAATACGTCACAATGATGCCATATTTCGATGGAAAATTTTTACAGAAAATGCCCCGGGTGAAATGGTCCTGTATATCATAATCACTTATTGTTCGTTTCGCAACTAAGAGCTAATCGTCGACTTCGGCCATTGAGATTTCGTTAGCAGAACCGATTTGCTCATAACGAGCCCATTGTCGCAATAAGCTCAAATTTCGGAGCGAATAAGGAGTGAGGCAGCAATAGATAGTAAAAATAAAGTACCCGTTTACAGCGCAACTTCTCCGTCCACCCCTTCCAGCAGCTACGCTTTCGGTGGAAAGATTTATGTACCCCTCCAGCTATAACAACGTAACAATAAAAACCCTCCTCGTTCTGTTCATTATTAGCCAATTCTCTGGACGATTTTTCCAGCTATTCAAAATCTTCGGCACTTCGGTATGGAGAAAAGCAGTAGCGCGATCCTAAGAAAGCAAATTAATAGTCTCCCATTTACGCGCTTACGAGCTCCACCTTCGGTTCGTGTTCTCACGCAAGCGAAGGGGAAATTTTATGACCACCATTTGAACCTTCGCCTTACGTCGATAATTGACCATGAATTTTACTTCTGTCGGAAATTACGGCGCCTCGCACCGATCGGTTTGATGTCGTCAAAAATCTTCGTTGGCAGATCTTATGTGTCATTAATTGTTGATTACCGAAGATGAGCGAACAGCAATCACTTTTGTGTTGTTGATTTAGTAAATGTAGACACCCGCCGTAGATTTTTATTGGAATTTCGTTTAATATTGGAATCAAACGGTATATTGATTAAATAATCTTATTGTGCATCAAAGTTAGCTGAATTTATTCGTTCCAATTGGCTTGCCGGGCCCAAGTGTCATATATCTTGCTATCTGTACGGAAAGTCACGTCACATGAAGTGGCTACAGACTTCTCGAACGTTGCAATGACTCACTTAACTCACTTAACCCAATGCGACGCGCTTTTGCGAAATTGTCTGTAGCTGGCTAGTAACAAATACTCCACGAAAAAAACCTCAGATGTCTCCAGCATGGAGTACTTTACTCCTACGCGTTCTAAGGCGCGACAAAAATTGCTGCCAACACAGGTTGCATCATCGACGAACTTTTGAAACAAAACACAACCTTCAACTCGCTAGCAATGCATACCGCAGTCTTAACGCAACTCTCTACAAATCATGCGTACTTCGTGTCCAGACGAACTTGCGCAGGATTCCAAGAAGTTTCTGGAAGTTTGAAAACTTGAAGCGGAAAACTGCAGATACCCCGTCTAAGGTGTTCTTGGGAGGTCGAGAGTCGTCCTCTGTTCCTGAAACGTGTGATTTGTTCTCGAAACACTTTGCTTCAGTGTTTGTAGCCGATTCAGCTACCCCGTCCGAAGCCGAATGTGCTGCAGCTAATGTTACGGAGGCCTTAATAGACTTGCGGTCATTCGCTGTTACTCCACAGATGATTGAGAGGAGCGTAAAAAAGCTGAAACGGTCAACAGTTCCTGGTCCAGATGGCATTCCAGCAATAGTTTTCTGTCGCTGTGCTTCAGCTTTGGCTTTGACACTCTCCCGTATCTACACTGCTTCGCTGGATCATGGATTTTTTTCCAGATGTGTGGAAGCACTCCTATATGTTTCCCGTCTTCAAAAAAGGAGATAAAGGCAACGTGCTCAACTATCGCGGGATAACCAGCCTTTCTGCCGCATCTAAGCTATTTGAGATGATCGTGAACGATGTTGCCTTCTTCGAAGTTAAGAGCTATATCTCACCAATACAATATGGTTTTATGCCAGGATGCTCGATTAGCACAAATCTTCTAGAGTTCTCATCGTTTTGTGTCAACCGCCTTGAAGAGGGAGCTCAAGTTGATGCGCCCGACTGGCTCAGTACTTTTTATTAACTTCTTTTTATATAGTATGTCATTCGTTGGCGATTCTACAAAACAGTAATCTAACATCGACAGTGTTGTTGCTGCCTGATAACCAAAGCTAAATAATGTAGAGCTCTGCGCCTCCTACAAATGAGCTCGACTTGAAATATTATTTTAAGTATTGTTCCTAATTTCCGGTTGTAATCAAAACAAAATTAATTCCTTCAATTCTGTAATTCCGCAATTCCAAATGAAAAATAAAATGATCATGTCTCTAAAAATTTCCCGAAACGCCTTATCGATCAACATTGTTGAGCTTTTACAGCTAAATCGAAATTATGTTTTCTTTTTTTTTTAATTTCTTCGTACAATATGTTTATCAATATCCCCTTGTTTACTATTTTATTTCATTCGTCATATATTTGAAGGGTGTGTATGCCTCTTCCATTCCGTCGCATTTTAAGCGCTATTCAGTTTCATTTAAATGTTTGATAATATTATATTAACCCACATTTTTAGTTTCTCACTAATGCTAATTTTGCATTTTATAAACATCACATTTCGAAAATGTGTTTGTAAAAATTTGAATCACACATTTAAAATTCGTTAAGTGTATTTCCCCATATTGCTCAGTTCATACTATTAAAGTATGGGAGACAAGAATGTTTTTTTTTCAAATAAAATAACAGTTTTTAGAGAATTGATGGAATTGCCTTTCGCTGTTGGGTCGAATAACAATTTAAATCATTTAACCTTGCTAAATGATAGCGATGCAAACTAATTCAAACATGCATTGTAATACTTGTTACTTGTTTTTTGTGGTATATTGCTAGAACCGTTCTCTTTGTTTATTGAGAATTTTGTTCGAAGAAGGAAATATGACAAAACAACATTCACTCATTCACTTTTTTAAATAAATGTAGCCACCAAGAAAAATAGTTTTGTTGCCCGGGTTCAAAATTCTCTACTAAATCAATTTCGTCTGTGTATTACATTCTTGAAGCATGAGAATAATTAGATCGTACAATCTTCTTCTGGGAGATTAGTTTCCTTTGACACATATTTTATATCACTTATTCTCAAAATATCCTTATTAATTTTAAATTTGATTCTGCCTCTAACAGTTGATGTGAATTGATTTGTAGCCATCCACTAAATTTTAGTGTTTTTTTTCGTTTACAGTAGTCTAACTTTTATGTATATGTTTTTTTCACTTTCAATCAACGATTTGCAAGGTTTAAATGGGTCTCACATTATTTATTATACATAATTTACTGCAATTGTTTATCCGGCTTCCACATATGGTTGGTACTACCTTTTTCCGTTCTTCCGCTTGATCCTGCGTTCATTGTATAGTGTGCTCACCTTCGTTGATATTGTTCATAAATGCAAACAGGAATCCTTGAAACGGAGTTCACTTTTATAACATCCCTCAAGATGTCTGGTGCCACATTCGATCCGACGTATAGGAGAAGTGTGTAATACGCACCCCCTAAGAGAGAATGAATTTATCTTGACCGTGCTCTTAAAATTTAAGATAACAACTACGTCAGTACGTAGATTAGTTAACCCTCAGTCATCTGCAATCGTTCTGTATTTTAGATACTGAATAACAAAAGTGCTACGAATTTTATTTTGTAAGGCGCCCATATTCTAAATTTCCAATCATACGGTGTTAAATGGCCCAGCAGAAGTATAATATACCCATGAGTTGTTTCTCTCAGAGACTATAAAGCTCAGAGAAACAGCTTGTATGAATGAGAGATTTCTTCAATCTATTCCCTTCATGCCTACCAGCGAAGAGAAGAAACCGTTTCTCCGGTGAGCGTATTCTCCCAGTATTCGTGCATTAATTCTCCAGTTCGCGCTCTTGTTTTCCTAAATTCTCTGAGCACATAATATAGATGCTAGATGTGAAGACATGTTTTCGTTTTGAAGACATTTAATTTTGTGAAAACATACTGAGGTCATTCGTCCCCGTGCTACAAAACAGTAGAATAAATTGAAACGCAAATACACTATAGATATACAAATATATTTAAGAATTGAGTGTTCATCAACGTTGTTACGATTTCCCTCTATCCCTTCCTTCTCCTAAAAATATGTCACCCTTCTAAACTCGAGTACACCGCGAGTATTCGGTTTCCCACCTTACTAACCATAGATGTAAGAAAATTGTTTATATATAGTTTTAATATTATATTTAAAAATTCGGCTCCTTCAAGCTTAAGTAACTGAGCCTGTAAAAATAAGCGAATTAATAAATCAAAGTATGTGAAAACAAATGTTTGTGTGATTTATCGAACATGATTTAAAAATATCGTGATGATTTGCTCATTTTTGTTCATTAAGATTACATTTGAAGACATTTATTCGTGCCATGCAAAGATATTTGAAAAAATGATCTGGCATCCCTCACATCCAAGGTATTTCTCTCGTGAGAATGTTATCCGGCCGAAAGCGAGTATATTGCCCCAATCGAGGGTATGCCATACTGCCCGATGGTAAGCTGATGCGGAAAATATCAAATTGAGAAGGAAATGAATCCTTTCTTGCCATTTTCTTCATCTGAGAAATTCACTGGGAACTCGACTCAATAAATATGACCCACAGTTATCGCCTCTGAATCAGTTTAAAGCAACAAAAACCTTATAGAAATGATGTAGAAAATTACATCGAAAATCGTTTCCAAAGAGAATTATTTTTCTTATTTTTTTAAAGCATGTAACAAATGTAAAACTTGCATGGTGGAATTCTATCGTTGACCAACATGATTGCCTGTATCCATTGCATTTCTATTCTTGCTGGTTTACGAGAAAATCAGGAGGGTCAAATTGCCCGGTAGGCGCGTTTTAGACACATCTCTTCTAAATGAACCTCTCGGAGCCACAGTCCAGCAAAAACATCGACCGAACTTCTCAACAAACAGCTGCACCCGTGGTGGCTCAACCAAATGAGCTTCTCCTTCCGTTGTCTCCCGGGAATCAAGCACTGGTTTTTCTTTTTAGTCAGGGAAAAGACGACGCGATATCTAGCGTTCTAACCAACTGCGCACTGCTTCCCGCGCCCGACTGGCTCAGTACTTTTTATTAACTTCTTTTGTTTACAATTACAATTTTTTATTTACTAACTGAATTTTTCGGGACGCGCTAGAATCGTACGCACACGTTTCCGTGGTGCTGACTCTGCGCGAACCCCTGTTGTACAATCAAACCGCTATGTTGAACTTGCCCCCGGAACTTTGGCGAATAAACAAAAACTAAAGTGGGGCCGGTTCGACATAAGCGGAAATTATAAATTAAATAAGGGCGCTTCATGACCACCGCATCCTGTTGAGTAAACTATCTTGTCTTGGTGCTTCTGAAGGATTCATCTACTGGCTGAAGTCATACCTTTCTGAAAGGACGCTCCGTGTTAAGCTCCAGTCTCACACTTCATATCCGTTTGCTGTTTACTCGGGAGTTCCACAAGGCAGCAATCTAGGGCCACTGCTGTTCGTGATATTTTACAACGACGTGTCGCTTATTCTCGCATCCGGCGGTGTATCGATCTACGCAGACGATTTGAAGATATATCTGGCTATCAAAACTCTCGAGGATTACTTTCGATTGCAGAGCTTGCTTAACCAGTTCGTATGTTGGTGCCGACTGAACAAACTTACCATCAGCATTACCTAGTGTGTGCTCATGAGTTTTTATCGAAAAAAACAGCCAATTATATTTGAGTACATGATTGATGATATCATCGTGGAGAGAGTAAGTCAGGTCAACGATTTGAGTGTAGCGCTCGACCCTATACTGACCTTCGACGCACACCGCTCTGCGCTGATCACTAAAGCTAATCGTCAGCTTGGATTCATTTCAAGAATATCTAGGGACCTCACCGATCCTTACTGCCTGAAGTCACTCTACTGTTCTCTTGTAAGGCCAATTCTTAAAACCGCATCGATAGTTTGGAACCCTTACCAACACATGTGGAGCATCAGGATTGAACGAATCCAGAAACGCTTCATTCGTAGAGCGCAGAAGCATCTACCTTGGCGTGATCCACGGAACCTGCCGCCATATATAGCTAGATGTCGATTACTGAATCTGAATACGCTTGAGCGTCGTAAGCGTATTCAACAAGCCACTTTCGTTGCCAAACTAATTTGTGGTGAATTAGATGCACCTAACTTGCTAGAGATGGTTGACTTTCGCGCTCCCAGCCGAATTCTACGATCCTCGTATTTGCTGCAACCGTTCCCGCATTGTTCAACGTTTGGTCATCATGAACCGATAACGGGAATGATAAGGACATTTTCATTAACAGATAATTTTTTTGATTTCGGAGAACCGTCACAACGCTTCAGAAATAGGATCGAGAATTCTAATGTGCTTAATGTCATGGATTAATGTGTTTTTAACTAGTTATAAGTATTTTATTGACGTAGGACTACGTCTTTCATTTCTGTACCTGGGTGTGAGTTCAAAGTTTTGAAAACGAGAGAGTAACGCTAGACTGCAAGGTTTTGTACGTTAATACCTCTTTACCGGCTGAATGGAGTGGTATACTAATCACTTCATCCAAAAGATAAAATGTCAACGAGTTATATGATTGTCACTTATTGGTCCAAAAAATAGTTTCAATTGCTTAGAAATTGCTTTGAAAGCAAGCTATTGAAATCATAACAATCTAGCTCACTGATGATGATTGGTGATCGCAATGTGTTCCCGAACACGGACGCAAAATCTAGGCACCTGGAGAAACCGTCATAGCGAATACATGCAAGCTATGATTTGTTTTGCTCGCTTGCATGAGTGTTTGGGAAACCATAGCGGACACACGCAAGGCGTGAGTACTTTCACTCGCATCAGTTTCTGTTCTGCTTTTGCATGGAACAGTCATGAAAAATTGTTTGTGTGTGAATGCGTCCGAGCGAAGGAATATTCGCACCCATTTACTCACTCGGTTTGGTGTTCCCGTGATGCAAGCCAGTAGCATCAGTTTCTGTTCTGCTTTCGCATGACTGTTCATGAAAAATTGCCACATCACGATAAAAACGAAATAAATTTTATGCAAGATTATAAGACTTTATTTCGTTTTCACCGTGAAATGGCGCCCTCAGTTTCTATTCTGCGTATGGAGTGATAATGAAAAATCTCGTGTTATTCTCACGAAAACAAAAACGAATCATGTATCAAACATCTTCAGTTGATTTTACAAGGCCACTCAAATTCTATCGGTTCGTTTCGAGACCACCAACAAGTTCGAAAGAGTTGAATTTTATGTTAATAACAATTCCATACTTATACTCATTCACCCACACACTAATAAGAAAAAACTTTCAGCAATTATTCAAAATATTTATTCATTCGTGCATTAAGAATTGATTCAGATCCAATTTCAAATAAATGATTACTGAGCCAACGATAGTCCTACGTCTACCTTGCGGTTATATCACAGATATAACCCACTTCTTGTTTTTCATTAGGACGATGTTGTCAGATGAATTTAAACTCAAACAAATAAACAAATAAACGAATAACTATGATAACAGAATGATTATAACAGTTCGAATTTTTCGACAGTTACTGTTGCGGCTCAGTCGGAAAACATTAGAAAAAAAAAACATATTTTATATTAATGAAACATTTTATTGCACTTAAACAACACTGAACGAAATCTATAAAACAAAACACTAATAACACGTCGGAGGCCGCAGTAAAGGACAATCCGCACCTCTATAGAGAGAGTAATTAGTGATGCTATATTCCTGAAAATTTATTGTTACTTACCTTTTTTTGCCAGGAACAATTACTTGACAAGAATATTAATTGTTAGTGTCGCACTTAAGCGATGTACACACAACACACAACACAAACAACAATCATAACACACAAACAATAACATGAAACTTGTCATGTGACAAGAACAGGTGGAAAACAAATCCACTATTCAAAGAGCAATTGTGTTGTAGCGAATATTTCAGACGCAATCCAAACAATAATTACGCTATTCCAATGGCTATGGGAGTAATCGAATACATAGGACACGGAACGTTCAGAATAGTGTTCAGTTGCAATAAAACCATTGATCAGTGTAGACCAAACATTGTTGGCTATATTCGATCATATTGGGTTGGGGAAAAAGAAATGTCGTATATTGTCAATATATGGCAACACTTAAACATATCTTGTGTTGTACTTATCGCATCGGGTCATACTGTACGGCTATTCAAAGACGAAAATCTGTGCTACAAGTGTCGTTTTGACAGTGTTGTGATTGTCCTTTTCAGTCTCAAGTTATAGCGCGTCAAAGATGGAGTCTGCCAAGCAAGAAATTCGCGATTTTTAACGTTTTTACTACCTGCGAGTTAAAATTTTGTAGTTAATGGATCCGATACTGTAACGATTCGCACAGCACAGCGTTGGTTTGATCGATTTCGTTCTGGTGTAGTGGCTCTCGAAGATAAACCCCGTACTGGGAGGCCAATCGTCGTGGAAACCGATAAAATCGTTGAAATCATCCAAGTAGACTGGCATGTGAGCACTCACTCGATTGGCCAGGAACTGGGTATAGACCATAAAACCGTTTGGAACTTTTGCAGAAGATTGGATTCCAAAAAAAACTGGATATATGGGTGCCACACGAGAAATCTATTGGACCGAATCAACGCCTGCGATGCACTGCTGAAACGGAACGAACTCGACCCATTTTTGAAGAAGATGGTGACTGGTGATGAAAAGTGGATCACGTACGACAACCTAAAGTGAAAAAAGTCGTGGTCGAAGCGCGGTGCCGACCCAAACCATCGCCAAGCCCATATTGACGACCAGGAAGGTTTTGCTGTGTGTTTGGTGGGATTGGAAGGGAATCATCCACTATGAGCTGTTCAACTATGGCCAGACCCTCAACTCGGTTCTCTACTGTGAGTAGCTTGACCGTTCGAAGCAGGCGATTGATCAGAAGCGGTCAGAAATGATCAATAGGAATGGTGTTGTTTTCCACCAGGACAACGCTCGGCCTCACACATCTCTGATGCCCCACCAGAAGCTACGGGAGTTCGGATGGGTTGTCCTATTGCACCCACCGTATAGTCCGGACCTGGCTCCAAGTGATTATCATCTCTTCCGGTCCATGCAAAACGCTCTTGGTGATACTATGTTTGCCTCAAAAGAGGCTTGCGAAAACTGGCTGTCTGAGTTTTTTGCAAATGAGGAGGGGGGGTTTTATAAGGGAGGATAATGAAGTTGCCTTCTAAATGGCAACAAGTTTGCGAGCAAAACGGGGCATATTTGACTTAAATTGGATAATTTTAAGTATGTTAGATAAAGCGTCAAACTCCGATCAGAAATACGACATTTCTTTTTCCCCAACCTTATATTTCATCTCTACTACAAAAGTCACTTGGTGACTTTTATTTGCTATGGATCAAGGCAGTGATGAAGGTTAGAAGAACAACTTCGAACAGATTCGCAGATCCATTGGCCACAGAACTTACAAAGAGGCAAAAACATTGAAAGATAATATGGTTTTGAAATCTGTACTGCTTATCGATCCTCGTTTCAACTATCTCAACTCTTCAACATTTTCTGCAGATGAACAAGAAGAAGTTTGGGATAAGATTACATCTAAAAATATATTTCGAAAATAACATTTTCGATGGTCGATTTCTTTTTCTTTATCATTACTACGTGAGAGCGGGTTGAACGGTTGAAAGCACACGATTCCGATCAGTTTATGCAGCCCATATCAGCCACATCAGTACTATCTTATAATGATCTAGATCAGCTATACTAAACCAGCGGTCCCAGGGCCGTATGCGGCTCTTCTGGTTGGTCCGCCTGAAAGCATTATTAAACACACGAAGGACTTGCAAATGTAAATGTAGTATTTGTAGTTAATGAATGAGTATTTTTTCATGCTAAATTTCTACAACAAATATTTTCGATGGTACAGATTTTTGGACGAAAAAGTACAGATGAGAAAAATTGTTAACCCCTTTGGTGCAGATGAAAATGTGGCAACAGTACACTATTAAAGAACGAAGCTTGTTTTGGAAAAATGTGAGTTTGGTTTCGCGAATCCCTCCAGTAAGAATTGAAATCATCAGAATATAATACCCATGCAGAGTTTGTAAAGGAAATCATTCAATTATTTTAACCTATTCACATATAACGTCGAACCACACTCGTGGCGATGAGACTGTGCCAGAACGTACAACATCGAACCTAACTCGTCGTATATCGATGTGAAATGAATACATGTGATGATGCGGACTGCTACGACCGCAAGTAAGATACACACACTCAGCAGAGCATCGAAACGACTCACTGTGCTCGTATTTGGGCCCTGTTGTTGGAAATTAAAGCGTACAGCAAGGGGTTAATCTTTCCTGTTTATATTATCGTCTTTTCGAGCAAACTGCTCATGTAAAGCAATGCTTTCGATTGTTGTTTGTGCAATTTATTAATACTTTTTTCTTGATTTATTTTCAGGTAGACTGATCAACTTAAACATGACAAGACTTTTGCTGTAAATTATCAGTGCAAATTCAACTCTGAGTATGTATACATTCAATTTTTTAATGATAATGAAATGTTTTTTCGTTGTGACGGGTAATCCTGGAAATATATGAAACTGTACGACATTTCACGTTTATCACATGCCACTTATTTGTTAATACTCAAGGAGTGTGTACCGTTTTGTTTCATATTCCGAACAGTCTCAAATTCCGATCACTTCATTTTAAATGTAAATTTACTAAACTTTAATGGTATAAATAATTGAATAATGAGAGCCTTGCCATTCTTTGGGTTATAGGCTTCATTTTAACATCATTTACAGGAATCGATACAGCCTATCACTTATGATATTAAGCATTTGCAAGAAAGTGACAGTCCAACCTAATAATGAAATGTTTGCGTTGGCAACTTTCGTAAAAAAACAAGCTCTTTCCTTGCAAAACGCATGTCGCAATAATGAAACTGGGGTCCTGAAGTAACAGATCGAAATCGTTTATATACGAATTCGATTATGCAGCCATTCCATGCCAACTCGATATAGTGGTTTTCCGATTTCCTTGAAAAGTGGTAGTTTTGTTCTTTATCGCAAAATATCAGACCCTTATTTTTTGTTAGGGTGAACATTTCCATTTTAGGGTGTGTCCAAAAATTCATTTTTTTCTAATTTGTTTTTTCCAAAAATGTCTTTTTTTTTTAAAAACCATAACTTTTGAACTACTAAACCGATTCAGATGATCGACATATCAAATTAAACCAGTCAGCTGGTCTTTTTTGAGAGAATACTACATTTGCAAATTTGAAAATTTTAAATTTTATTTTCATTATACGTATTTGTTTTTTATAGTTTTCATGGTCTCGGGACCAGTGATGGTAAAAAATCACATTCGACGATCAATGAATAAGTATATCCCTCTAGTCGGATGTTTTTAAATCACCCCCAGCAGGCGATGCTCTTTTATTCTTCATATGTACACAGAGAGAATACTTGGAACGGTGAGCTACCAAGATCTCAAAAAAGCAATATGAAAGAGGAATCCCCACTGCAAGCACTCTCGGAACATTACTTCTACTACTCAAGGTTTGTCGTGAGTGCAAGCCACAAACGATTAATCCCATCCCATAGAGCGGATGATGAGTTCTTGATCGGAAAGTGTACAAGAGACGATCAACTGAAATCTTACGACACTCGTCGAGGGATTTTTAATTCTCTATTGCACTGACCGCAGTGAGTGGCTGACTCAGTCTCGTGTCGATTTTATTATGCTGTCGTCTCCCGCCCGATAAATGGATGCAATTGATTAATTTTATTACCAGCAGATTTGGGCGAATCTAATCCCGCCCAAAATCGTTTTTTTAGATTCCAATAAATCTAAACATTCAACTTTCTCTTCAAATATTTTTTCTAATAATAATTCAATTAGTGATTTCTCTTTTCGAATTCAATGGAATTTAAGACCCTTTTGACGTAGGACTACGTCTATCCGGAAGATATAGGGGGTGAACTGGAAATCTAGGCACTGAACAAGTAGGAAAAAATGAAAGATTTGGAACGCTTATTACTCGAGCATTTCTCAATAGATCGCAAAGGTTTTTGCATCAATTGATAGGAAATATATCTACGCATCTATCATAACGAATAACATTTCATTTTTCATGAGATAAATAATTGAATAATTGTGAAATATCAAGCATTGTCAAAATGCCCTATGTGCCCATTTTTGATTGGTCCATTTTGTGCTCCTCAAATCGTACCGACCAAAACGGGCAACCAGAGCAGCAGCGAAATAGAATGAAGCACGATTGGAAAGGAAAAAGAAAAAAATTAACGAAACATTGGTCGCAGTCTCACACATGCGTAATTCTCGAGCCAGCCAGTCAGCTTAAAAATCCCCGCTCCGCTGCCGTAACGATCATTCTCATTCAAACCGTACACCACATCGGTTCGCATCACAACACATCAACAAACCAACCCAAGCAGCCATGTCTGGACAAGGAGGAAAAGTGAAGGGAAAGGCAAAATCCCGCTCGAACCGTGTTGATCTGGAGTTCCCCGCAAGGGTAGCTAGGGCGGGCGCGTTAGTACCAGTGCACCAGTCCACCTAGCCGGCGTTATATAGTTTCGGCCGCCGAAGTGATCGAGTTAGCTGGCAAAGCTGCTCGCGACGATAAGAAAACCCGCATTCGGAACAGAACACATTCGGTTCGGTGGACATCAAGACAACAGGCAGTTGCAGCGAGTGGCAAACGCAATCGCAAAACGGCATCAGGTAGCAGAAGAAAAAAGTTTGTTCTTTATACAAACTGCTTTGGTGGCAAATCCAGAACAAGGCGGCATCGAGGGCGTTCGAAATGATTTTTTCAAAACCACGAGTACTAAGTTTTCTAAATTGGAACCATTCCATAAAACAAGGCGCTTTTCAGGGCCATCAGACCTTCCATAAAAGAGTTTAGGAAATACAGTTCAATGTTTTCTAAAACATTATCCAAAATAATAATAAAACACAAATTGATTTTTTCATAATTTGTTTGCCAGGATCTGATGAGTATGTGAATTTGGCAGTTGTTCTGAGCTTATTGATAGTTGGGGACTTTCCTGGTTATTCAATTTTCACCAATTCTTAAATTGTTTCCTGATTGTACGTAGAGTAATTTACAATTAGTTCGACATTTAGCTAATTGGACGGACATGTAATGCGACATATTTAGTTGGACATTTTTGTATACATAGAGTTCGGGGTCCAAATGATGACCCCACATTGAAAGTCGACACTGTACCACTGTCATCGCAAATGTTCAATTACAGGTTAAAATTTTCTCCAATCCGATACTGAGTGGTGGTAATGCGACGTGTCATTGAATGTAATTTACTGTAAAATATGTCACAAGCTGGATGGGAAGAAATTTTCCAACTGTGAAAGCTGTGGCGAGTGGCAAATGCAATCGCTAAACAAAAAGGTTTAGCCGAACAAGATGGGGATATCGAGTGATAACAAAACAATAAACTCTTTAGATTGAAAATAATTTTGTGATCCTGAAAAGGACCCTTTTTAGTCTGCATGTGAATCCAACGAGCGAACAAATCGTAATGAATGTATTTTTTTGCCATCGCTCCCTTTTAACGCTCATTCGTTCGTCTCGCTGGACTCGCCCCTCTGGCTGAGTCTGCCGATTTGTCTCTATCCTGTGAGTGTGTACCGCTAGAGTATAAAACACGCGGACCCCAAAAAATATCTTATTTTCTTTTAAACCGTAAACCCGTGTGGTTGTACGGCATCGGCATCGTGGACGTAACAAGGGAGGACAAGTTAAGGGAAAGGCAAAGTCTCACTCGAACCGTGCAGGTCTCCAGTTCCCTGTTGGTCGCATTCACTGATTGTTCCGCAAGGGTAACTAGGCCGAACGGATTGGTGCCGGAGCACCAGTATACCTAACAGCGATTATAGAGTTTCGGCCGTCGGAGGGCTCGAGTTGGCTTGCAAAGCTGCTCACGACAATCAGAAAACCCGCATCAAGAACAAAGCAGCTTCGGTTCGGCGCTCATCAAGGCAACAATTAGTTTCAGTGAGTGGCAAAGTGTTTCACCGGCACGTCGCATTAAATGTAATTTACTGAACAAACATGTCACAAGCTGGATGGGAAGAAATTTTCCAACTGTGAAAGCTGTGGCGAGTGGCAAACGCAATAGCTAAACAGAAAGGTTTAACCGAACAAGATGGGAATATAGAGTGATAACAAAAACACAACACCAAAGGTTCTTTTCAGAACCATCAACATATTCATAAAGAGTAAACAGTAAACTAATCCATTTTTCAGGTAGATAGGTAGGTATTCACGTAGGAGAAGAAAATAAAACAATATATTTAAAATATATATTTAACAAAAGCTGTCCCCTTTGTATAGTCCTACGTCACTCCGGTTATGTCCCCGACATTACCCACCCGTCTTTTTTTATTTTGAAGATAAAACGGATCACATATTTGATTAACTCAATTTCGTTGCAAAAAAATGTAATGAATTAGTATGGACATATGTTATTCATATAACGTGGACTTCCGACATATGTGGCAGTAGATTTATTGAACGACCAATGTTTTTTTTCATATCCCTTCAAACTTGTTGCATCTCTTGAGTGTACATACTGCTTTGTCCGCAGATTTGTTTGGTTGAATCTGGTTAATTTCAGGCATTCAATCTCCGTATTGTCGAATAAATACTGTTGGAACAATCGGTATCGCAGAAAATGATTATCAACATCCTACCTAATCATCAAACGGTATGCGAAGATTTTAAGTGAACTGACGGCATTGGAATATATGCTTTGTGAGGACCACAAAATTATTATCAGAGCGAATAAACGTCCGACTGGAAGTCATGAACATCAATTTAATGTTCCCAAGATAAATTTATCCTTTGAAGGTCGTTAACCTTCCTAAAGATGATCAGATGCAAGATATTCCAATGTCGTCTGGAATAACCGAACCAACACCTTATGTTCGTGATGTTGTTTATGCTATTGTTCTGATGTTTCATAACACGGCACTCTATTGATTATTCGCCGAAAATGGATAAAAAATATCCTTGAGGTTAGCCTATGGTATGGTGAGCCAGTCTCAGGATGAGAAAACATTTTAAAATAAAGCTTAATTTTTTTTTAATGAATCAGTAGTAAAACAAAACGTCAAAACGTTTCTCAGCTTTGTGATAGCAGATAATCATTACCCATTTGAGTTGTATGAGTATTCCCCCCACAAATTGTGGATAGTCTATCTGCATACAAATTTCTACATAATTTGTATGCCACAGTCCTAAAATTTAATGAGTAAATATTCACGTGCTTACACAAAGAACACATGTTGACATATTTGCGCTAATTTATATTTTTGATTAATTCAAGGTAATTAAGGCCTTTTCTAGCCACAAGTTTACTCGGGCCCGAAAAGAGTGTTCTGTATTTGTGCTGGCGGAAAAATATATCTCGCAAGACCTCGTGTTCGATATCGTAATAGCCTTGGCCAATAACGCATTTACATTAACTCATAAAATTAGTGATTTGAGGGGGATTATTGTTTGTAGTCTCTTGTAGATGAATTTAAACACCATCTGAGAAATCCTCTGTGGAACATTAAACATTAATGTCGTCCTATCTGCTGTAGCGCATTTTTTCCTCACATAGTTTCATCGAAGTAAACGCGCTCGGAGAGGAAAATTGAACTCCCGGACGAGAGAGCGAGAATCGTAAAGCGTACGTCATAGAGATACTCATTCCCATGGAGCAAATTCTTGTTAGGAGTTGTAAACAGAACGAGGAAGGAGAGTAACTCAATTATTCGAACTAGTTTCAGTCTAGCAATGCTTTGGTCAACTCAGAGTTACCAAGAGAAAATCATTTGGTTATGATGGGAGAGGATTAATAGTTAGTCGCAGTTTGCACGGATTACGATCTGTGCAGTTTGCGATTAATCGTAAATCTCATCATGCTCCCTTGTTTTCCATCCTTGCTCGGGACCAAGGGCGCTATATTATTTTTCTATTTTTTCTTGAAAGCTAAGGATTTTTTACATAACATATCTAAAAATCAGAAATGTGTTTATTTTTGTTTTTGAATTATATTTTTTCAAAGTTAATCAATGGTCTAAAAATCATGTTTCCTTTTTTTTTTTTGAAAAAATGACGTTTTTTCAAAAATTCATAACTTTTGAACTACCTAACAGATTTGGATAATCGACATATTAAATTGAAGTCAATGAGCTAGTCTTCTTTGAAAAAAATATTGAAATTCAAAAAAATGGAATCTCATTCGCATAAACCTCGTCTAATTGCATAGGAATATCGAACGAAGACTAAATCATGTTAACTTTGAAAAATAATAACTCAAAAACGATAAAAAAAACACACCTCTGATTTATGGATATATTATTTAAAAAATCCTCAGCTTTCAAAAAAAAATATAAAAATATATAGCGCCCTTGGTCCCGAAACCATGTTAACTAGAAAAAACGAACACAATCGATAATTACGAAAACCAAATCCCATTTACTTGCGAGTAAAATATTTTATAAAGTATAGACAAACAAAAAATTATTCGCTTTAATTTGAAATGTTCGGAATTTGTTCGGAATTTGAGACAAAAGTGTTCGGAATTTGAGACAGATGTGATTAATGTAATGTTTAGTTTTTCACCATAAAAAAATAATTTTTTTTTAAGTCAAATGAAAAGGAAGGCTCTATTGTATCCAAAAATCAAATTAATTTCGCGAAAAAGTACCATTTTGAGTAACGAGACACTGTTTAATGGCCATCAAGTTTAAGTGTTCGGAATTTGAGACAGAACGGTACCGGATACAGTGCAAGCAAAAGTTAAAAAAAAGTTCCAAGGTCTATGAAGTTGTTCAACCACATTGACGTAAACACAACGTCGAAACCCCTTAATGATTACAAAAATCTGGGATGTACAAAGGAACGTCCAAATGAAGTTTACATCTATATATCCTTCGCTGAACGCACGGTGGGATACGAAGTGATTCGTCACACAACGTGCAGTCCAAATTGTTGGGAAGATACTCCCGGTCTCGGGCCACAAAAAACGCAACCACAAATTTTCACGCGTCAATCATTTGCATTCCGACTAGCTTCATTTTTGTAGATGATATGTTTTTTTAACAGGTTGTAAATCCGTGGAAAATCAACATAAGAATATAGAAAGTACTTCAAGTATTACAAGGAGTGAAGGCACTCACACATATACTTTGGGAAAGGTAGGCCTAATCCGTCGTCCTG
Source organism: Toxorhynchites rutilus septentrionalis (assembly GCF_029784135.1). NCBI lineage: Eukaryota > Metazoa > Arthropoda > Insecta > Diptera > Culicidae > Toxorhynchites > Toxorhynchites rutilus. Next base: position 120,122,590 of record NC_073745.1, read on the forward strand.
GACCGACCCCCTCTTGGATCTCGTGAATGACTCAATTGAAAGGTTCAAAACGTTGACAATTTAGTTGTATTGAGATCCTTTTCCGGCTCCCTTCATTCTAGCGTTTTGGCGCCGTGTTGTGTTTTCAATGCTTAAAACAGGAAATGATAGATTTTTGGCCTATACGGAGAATGAGTTAAATGTTTTTTTTTCAATGTCAAAAAAATATAAAACTAGGCAATTTTGATTGCTCATGATCGGCTCATCAAAACGAGCTATATAAATTGGATTTACCTGTTTCTTGTAGTACATGGCATGTCGTTAATTGAATAAAAGTCAGGGTGACCCAGAACCGATTTTAAAAACAAGAAGTGGGTTATATCTGTGATATAACCGCAAGGTAGACGTAGGACTACCGTTGGCTCGGTAACCATTTTTTGAAATTGCATCTGAATCAATTCTTAATGAATGAGTGAATGAATATTTTGAAAGATTGTTGAAAGTTTTTCTTGTTAGTGTGTGGGTGGATGAGTATAAGTATGGAATTGTTATTAACATAAAATTCAACTCTTTCGAACATGTTGGCGGTCCCGAAACGAACCGATGGAATTTGAGTGGCCTTGAAAAAGTAACTGAATATGTTTGATACATGATTCATTTTTGTTTTCGTGAGAATAAGATTTTTCATGATCACTCCATGCGCAGAATAGAAACTAAGGACGCCATTTCACTGTGAAAACGAAATAAAGTATATAACCTTGAATAAAATTAATTTCTTTTTTATCGTGATGTGGCAATTTTTCATGACTGTTCCATGCTAAAGCAGAACAGAAACTGTAAGTAAAATTACTCACGCCTTGCATGTGTCCGCTATGGTTTCCCAAACACTAACGCAAGCGAGCAAAAGAAATCACAGCTTGCATATACATGCATGACCGTTTCTCCAAGTGCCTGGATTTTGCGTCTATGTTCGGGAACACATTGCGATCACCAATCATCATCAATGAGCTAGTTATGAATTCAATAGTTTGCTTTCAAAGCAATTTTGAAGCTATTGAAACGATTTTTTGGATCAATAAGTGACAATCACATAACTCATTGACATTTTATCTTTCGGATGAAGTGATTATTATACCACTCCATTCAGCCGGTAAAGAGGTATTAACGTTCAAAACCTTGCAGTCCAGCGCCACTCTCTCGTTTTCGAAACTTTGAACTTACACCCCGGTACAGAAAAGAAAGACGTAGTCCTAGGTCAAAAAGGTGGTTCTTAACCGACTCTCTGTTTTTGCTTCGTAGTTATTCAACACGTTGACTCAGACGCTTTTCATCAATGATTCGTCGTTGAACTCCTTTTTTGATACTCATGTACCCCATCGACCATTGTTGAGGAAGATTTCTTTATTCTACTAAATGAAGAGGAGACGTCCGTCCTCGTTAACGTTACAACTAACTCTGCTTGTTTTATTTCTTCATTCCTTTTTCGTACATTCTTATCGTATACATATAAACATAGCGTCTGTTCACACATCTGTTCTTTCGTTCTTCTTATCTACATGTATATTCAGTTTGTTAGGATAGGATGGCGTGGGAAAGAGACGATCATAAAACATGTTTCGCCGTGTTTACGGATTTACCTCCCACGAGGCTAAATCCTAAATAAACACGCCGAGACGATAATGATCGTTCGTACCACAACACCATACGAAAACAATGAAAGAGTTATACCATACATTTCAATGCCAAAAAACAAGAATTTTATGTCATGAATGGCTGTTGCAATTTAGTATATCGGTTCAGGGCCACCCTCCCATACAGTTATTCAAATACAGTAAAACCTGTTTTGTGCGTTTTTTTTTGTGCGATTGTTTTGGTGCGGTTTTCTGTTCTTGTACGGTTTTTTTTTGTGCGGTATATGAAAAGAAGGATATTTGACGAAGTTATCGTCCATTTAGTTTTCTTCGATGGTTTACATGCATTTCAGTGCGAAAAAATCATATTTGCGTCTCAATTATCCACTTCTGAAATCATTCCCCTCCTTTCATCAAATGCTCTAAGTTCTCTAAGTTTTTGCATGACATGATATCTAACAGCATCACGTTTCGGCATGCAACTAAAAGCACAAAACAGCCCCGCGCAACAGAAAAGGCAAACTATCCCATCGCAAAGCAGGGAATCAAAAGGAAATTGAACGGTGAACGGCGTGGGTTTGAGTTATTTTCTTGGGGCAAACTTTTTTTTTATGCGATCCCTATCTAACGCACAAAAAAAGTTTTTTTTTCAAAATGTGTGCCGAACACGGTTTTTTAAAGCTACTGGTGAAGTTTTGCACGTTTTGTTTTTATGCGGTCCCTATCCCCCGCACAAAAAAAAAGTTGCCTGTATGCACACACTCGTTCATTCGGATCGGATCGTTCATTCTAAGGATACGCACTTTGTATTTCTGGTACAATTTTCCATTTACTCAAAACTTTGATAGGTCAATCCGAAAAATTACAGAAAGGTAGAGAAAAAAATGGGTGGGTTAAATCTATGATATAACCGCAAAGATGACGTGGGACTAGCTTAGTTTAGCAATCATTTGTATGTATTGATTAAATTTTTGATTGAATGAAACAATTTCCGGATTCCATCGAATTCAATATATTTGTTTTGTGAGTAAAGAGATTGAATAAATGAATAAATTCATGCATTGTGATAGATTATGTTCTTCGTTACAAATAAATTTAATGACAATCCTTGTTATATCCTGAATCGGACGCAGGATAGTTGGACCGGCGGACTGTAACTTTGGAAATTTCGGTTTCAATAGACATTAGGTTACATGTATATGTCCACACAGAATTACCACGGGTGGGGTTCTTATGTGGATCTACAAACTTGATCTAAATAGATTAACACTGTTCGGATAGGTTTATATTTATTTCCTCGAAGTTACCGGTACAATAGTTGGAATGAAAACTGACTTTCTCAGGAAGGAAGGAAGGTCTTGAATTATAGAGACTTTAAACTTTTGCAGTTCATTCATCTCTAGCCTTGAGAAAGGCCCTTTAAAAAGTCACAGGAGGGTTGTGTCCGAGACACGACCGCATAATTGACGTAGGATTCCGTTAGGTTATCTGTTGATTTTGGATAATTACATCGTTAAACTCTTTGATAATGATTAGGTGGACCTGAAAAGGGCCGTTTTGTTTGGTTGTTGGGTATTGTTTGTTCATTCCACCAGTGTTTAACGGGTGATGATGACAGAAGGATGATAAACAGTCGTTGGATGGTGCGTATCAGATAAAGGATACCGAAGTGGAACGAGATATGATGAGAACCGCCCTCTATGATCCTAGACGAGATGCCTCTTGTGATATGTATTGATGAAATGAAGAAAAAAAATCACCAATGTAATATAAGATAATTATTAATAACGAACATAATTATCAGTTTTTCTTATCAGTAAAAACATGTTACTTTAATATAGCGAAAATATATTCGAATTGGAAAAGGTAATTTTCTTTTATAATTTTTACTTTCTGATTGTTTATTCAACCCAATGCGAATTTTAATTGGACTAACAATACCTAATACTATATGTACTATATGTAGTGAGAATCTATGTTGTACGGGAAAGGGTTAACACAACGGCTATCGTATACAATTTTACACCTACCCTTGTGCTAAATTTTTCACAATACACGATCGGACATTGATATGGAGTTTCACGAAGCAACCAACATTAAAGTTCCAAATTTAAATTTTATTTGCTAGAATTATTCGTATCACTCTTCTTACTTGCAATATAAAAATGCCCCCGACTTTTATGTATTTGCAATGCCGATTTCCATCAGGCAGCTTGATTTTGATGTCTCTGTTTGGGAACACATCTCGGCGGGAGCAAAAGCTCCCCCTACTTCATGTATTTGCAATGCCGATTTCCCTTAGGCAGCTTGGTTTTGATGTCTCTGTTAGGGAACCGCCGCATGTGTCGTCAATTTCGACCAATCAGAAGTGGGTATTTCCGTTAGGATAGGGGTTGAGATTTTTCAATTGTTCGATAGTTAGTTTAATGATATATATTATTTTATTCAATATAAAAAATTGTTATGGAGTGCCGAAATCGATTGACGCAAAAATTTCATCAATCCATCATGAAATGACTGAGCAATAAGCGTTTGAAATTGGACAATTTTCGCGATGTGCTCGATTCTCGATTTTCAATTTGTACCCCAATATGTTCCCGAAAGACGTAATCCTACGTCAAAACTCTACTCTACTCTACTCCAGCGCTACCACCTCCGCCCTCTTGCCATGAGAAAGGCACTCGATCCCTCGCCGTCCAGCTCGTCCAGCAACGATGTTGTCCAGTCGGTGTCCACACAAAGAATGGACTTTCTTAGCTGACGATGCTGCCTTTTATACCCGTCATTGGGCGAACATAAGTGTTACATGTATTCTTATTTTTCTGTTGCGCTTTGGAGGCTTAACGAACAGTCCCTTTACGTTTGGTATGATGCCTAGGACAAAATATGTGAACGGAAGAATCACAAACGATTATTTTATTTTACATTTCCATCTGAATTTTGCATCTCTCAAGTGTACGTACTTCTCGAACCGTTTTTGTAATCCGTGTTAGGAAAACAATTTTCGGAGTGCAAAAAAACATGCGGGTGCAAAAGTACCCCCGACTTGCATGAAGCAACAACTTCAACTTATACTTTTTATATCATAGAGCCTTCAAACTTGAAAGTTCATTCGCCTCTAATGTCTGCAAGATTTTCCCATGTTTCCAAGTTTAGAAGACCATGTTAAGGAAACATATTCTAGTTTGCATAAAGGCAAGCAAGTTCGAATGTACTCGCAGTTTGAATTTATTTGCAATGCCGATTTTCCCATACACCTTGGTTTAGAAGTCTGTATTAGGTAAACACATTTCAGTCGAAACAAAAATACCCCAGACCTGCATGAATTTGCAATGCCAATTTCCTCAGACAGCTTGGTTCTGAAGTCTGTGTTGGGGAAACACATTTCAGTCGGATAAAAATAACCCCGACTTTCATGTATTTGCAATGCTAATTTCTCCAACACTGCTCGGTTTTTAAGTCTGTGTTAGGGAACACAATTCGGTGAGAACAAAAATCCCCATACTTTCATGTATTTGCATTGCCGATTTCCCCAAGGCTGCTTGGTTATGATGGCTGTGTTGGGGAAACCGTAAATCGGACCAATAAAAACGAGGTAGTTAGAACGCTTAACATTTTACAATTATTCAATTGTTTATCCAATGAAAAATAACATTTTATTTATCGCGATAGATGCAAACATCTTTCGGATCCTGTAAGAAAAGTTCGAGTTATAAGAATTCGGAATCTTTAATTTTTTTCCTGCATGTTCTGTGTTTAGGTTTTCATTTTACCCCCCATATACTCCGGTAGTGCTCCCGTGGCCGAGTGGTTAGCGTCAAACCTAGCATGCCGGGGGTTCGGGTTCGATTCCCGTTCTGGTCGGGGAAATTTTTCTTCAAAGAAATTTCCTCTGACTTGCACTGTGGTCACGCGTATTCTAGAGCTTGCCACTCAGAATGCATTCAAGGCGTGTTATTGCGGAGTTCCTCTAGGAACGTTAGTGCCATATAAGAAGAAGAAAGAAGATACTCCGGTTAGACGTAGTCCCTCGTCAAAAACTGCCCAAGGCTGATGAAATGTAGGATAGAAACAAACGTGTTTGTGAAACACAAATTGAAAGAAAAACAGCAATTATGATCTGTTGTAATTAGTTTTCTGTGGTAAAGTGTTCATATACCTGATTAATATTTTAATTTAAGAAATGCATATCGTAGTACTTGAGGTCCAAATGAAATTTCTCAGCCATCATTACATCGCAAGCATACGTACTCTCTGTTTACTATCCAGAAATATTCCTGAAATATTTATTTAAACGTTAGCAACAGCAGTCGGACCCTGTTCCCTAAGTCGTGCATTGCGCCAACCGGTGCACACACCATCCACGATATCTTCAATTCCGGAAGTGTCCCCGTGGAACGTGTGTATTTGCACAGCATGTTCCACGCCAGCCAGTATTACGGCAAAATGTAAACTAAATTACATTTTAATTAATACCAGCCTCCACGGAATTGTGGCGTTCAACGTTCGAAGGTGCGACATTCCCGCTGCACCGTTGCTTTTGCTTTCGGTCGCCTGCAAGGAATCGGAGGAACTCTCTCCCGCCTGGCTTCCATTTGCTGTGTGACTGTGGCGCAAATGGAGAAAAGTGGTTTTCCACACAGAGAAAGGCTTTATCGCACCGCTGAAATCATAAAAGAACATGCGATTACGAAATTTGTAGCACCGCTCGGAACGTTCTTGTACCGTACCATATGTTTGCGCCACTAATTCGTCTATCTGCTTCACCAACCATTGAAAAGTAAAATGATACCTCCACGTCGTGTCGTACCTAGGTACCTAGGTTTGGGTTTGATTCGCGCCGTGATGGAACGAACACTTGCCACTAAGCGCCTTTCAAATGAGCTTATAAAAGTACGACTGCTGCAAAGAAGTTGGGAGGAATTTCCATCAGCGTAAATTTTCAACCCGGCAAAGTGGTCACATGCATCTAATATGGCGATTCATGAGATTTCAATTACCTGCATTAAAATCTCATGATTTTAATTTCCATCGAGTTAGTCTAACGCATTCAACACCTTTTGAAGTTTTACAAACAACTGCAAAACTTGAACCCCCGACTGTCGCGGAGTGTTCACTCCATCATCTACAAGTAGGTCAAATGTAATCCAACTCTTCGATGAGAGTTAAATCTTATACTCTAAAACTGTCTAAAAAAACAATTTTTTGCTTTTCACTGTACCACTGTGCTTTTATTCACTTCTATCTTAATACTAAACTTACAATTCATTTGCCCTGATATTTATAACAGATTTTAGTAAGACGCGATATTCGCGTCTAATCCTGATCGTGGGATTGTTTATTCTTTCGCGATGACCGTGAGCTTGTTTATCATTTCACTGAGCTGACTAATTGATTCTTGGCATTATTTATCTATCGGCTAGCTAAGCGGTTTTCTGTTTATATTAAGAAACGGAGTGATGATCTTGAGTGGCCCGTTGTTTAGTTTGCTGGGTTATCCTGGCCTTAGATGTTGTTGTTAACTTGTGAAACACACAAAAACCCCAGCAATAAACGCTCGAATTGAATACATACTCCTCATAAAATTCGCCTCGATTCAACAACACAACATTCAATTTTCATGCTTGCAAATCAGGTTGGTTTCAAAGTTTCGCTCTCTGTTCTATTTCATCTATCCGACGACTTATCCGGATAGTTACGATTCCTACGCGCGTTTATCCGCATTTTTTTCGCTGCCACCGCTCATTCGATACGCGAATTTCATTCGAAATCCACTCACGCGGGTACATCATTTGGTCGGGAAGGGGGGCGGGGGTGGTGATGAAAGGCCCGCCTGGAAAGCGGAAAAGTGGAGCGGAATTATTCATCAATCGCACATAAAAGCTCCAAACGGGCTGCGGTGGAGGTGGTGGTGGCGGTTGTGTGCCATAGTGCTTCGATTTCCGATCATGAGCATCCGTAGTGGCGCGGCGGTGGCTTCACGGAAATTGCAATACCACTTTCGACTCCTACGAGTTGGTTGCTTTCCTTTTTTTTCCGACCGACCCACCCACCGGTCACCCCTCATTCAGGCAGAAGATAAAATGGAATGGAAATCCGACACACACAAAAGTGGTGATATGAGAATGAATGCAGCCGGGAAGAGTGCTATAAAAATAGACGCTTTGTTTTGCTCCGCTGTCGATCGGTCGATGGAGTGAATGAGCAGGAATTGTATAAGTTTATAAATATACAAAGTCATCCAGAGTTCGACGGGAAGACGGCAGAGAGAAAAAAAATCGGTATTTGTTGGTAGTTTACAGGGAATGGTTTTCCCAGAATGATTCAGTTTCATAGTTGAATGATTACTTTTGTGTGCTACACAGGATGCATTACAATGAAGCTATGGATCAGATGGATAGAGGAGACTTGAGCAGCTTATAGAGGGCGTCCATACACTCGGAATGTCGTTGAGATCAGAGAGTATTTTGCAAGAATATGACATCCGAATTAAACTAATACCGACTCCGATTTTGAATAAATATATATATATATATATATATATATATATATATATATATATATATATATATATATATATATATATATATATATATATATATATCACACAACTCAAAGTCTAGTAAGTTGTTCATTTATGGCTGGATACATTTATTTTAATATCCTCTTTAAACCAAAGGAACAGGATTAGGAATTAAACAAATCAATGAAGCAATGAAGCATCGAAATTCACTAGACAAAATGAAAAAAGCAGCGAAAGAGATTTTTCCTGCTTGTAAGAACACTGCGTTTCATAACTATCGAACCACTCCATTATATACCAGTATAAACCGTAGGATATAATAAGTATCTTCATTCCTAAGACTGGCCATTTGGACTTTATTGTTGTGTCCAGGCGCGAAACTTTTAAAAAAACTAAAATTTCAGTGTTTCAGAACCAGATGGAAAAACTCTCACTTCTTCACAAAATTTACGTCAATTTCACATGAATTACAATAAGTTTCTAATTCGTAGGTCATCTTTAGTTCTCAACCAGTTCAAATAACACATTTGGGGTGGTATCGACCAAGCTGCGCCATGTTGTTGTCGTTCTACGCAGAGGATACTGCTCGGTTAAGCTCTTCAAATCACTCATATTTCTTAGATGTTGTTGTTAACTTGACTTAACTTAACTGCATCTACTATTTGTACGATTACTCTTTATAAGTTCTGGACAGGGTTTTGATTTGGTAAACATGCTGACCGGTCCAGAATCTGAAGCCCCTATTACATTATACATTAAACCATGACATGACCTTCCGGATTTTATGAATCGATGTCAAATTACCTAATTATCACGGTGTTTTTAATGCAAAAACAGAAGTAAATGATTCTGATGTACTTCATTGCACTTCTGACTGTGCATTCGGGTTGATGAAAAGCTACCTGATCCAGCCCTTTTAAAAAATGTTCCTCAGCCCATCAAACTGCCGCATGCAAAGTTACGAATTGAAAAATTACATGACACGTCCCGTAAGTCTTTCCAGTATGAAGAAGTTCTATTCAGGTTAAAATAATTTTTATCAGACACTAGCTGACCCGGCAAACTTCGTCCCGCTCAAAATTTATTTTTCGTTATCACATTCACGTTTTCTTACTAAGCGCACGTTCATGGGTCCAGCCGCATATCTGTTCATTGATTGATCTTCTAATCTACCCTTTAAAATTACCTTTTACTGTAAAATTCCTAGTACTTCTACCAAAACTCGTCATTATAATTAGGAGATTATTTTCAGACACAATTCTCGTTCAAGATTTTCCAACCACTTGCAAATAACATGTTTCTCCGTTACATGGAATAAATGTTTGATACAGTAAATATGATAGAAACAAGACAGTCCTAAATCGGACAATTCTTTCCTCGAGTTTTGCTCTTATCAACATATTCGGCGATCCATTTTTTGTTTATATAGATAGAAGAAGCTATAGGAGTGAGTTTTATCACAATAAAATCAATTTCCACTTTCGAACAAAGATCAATTTCGTTAGCGCAAACAACAAATGGACTAACAACGCTTGTCACTATGAAATTGTAGAACATATGGAAATTGAATTTGTAACGATGTTACACATTCACTCCAGTTTAAACGGTTAAAAAAATGATAACCGTATAGAAGGGGGAAGAGTGTTTAACCGCCATAGAATTGTTCATCGATCCCTAAAGACTCTATATGCCAATTGTGATTCCATTTTCTTGATTAGTTCTTGAGTCATGCAAAAATTTATGTTTCATTTGTATGGCAGCCCACCTTTAGAGAGAGGGGAGGAGTATCTACTCACCATAGAAGCGTTTCTTGCCTCCTAAAACCTTTACATGCCAAATTTGGCTCCATTTGCTTGATTGGTTTTCGAGGAATGCAGAAATTTGTGTTTCATTCGTATGGCAGCCCCCCTTAGAGAAGGGGGAGGAGTGTCAAACCACCATAGAATCGTTCATCAATCCCTAAAGCCTCTAAATGCCAAGTGTGATTCCATTTTCGTGATTAGTTCTTGAGTCATGCAGAGAGAGGGGGAAGAGTATCTATTCATCATAGAAACGTTTCGTGCCCCCTAAAATCTTCACATGCCAAATTTGGCTCCGTTTGCTTGATTAGTTTTCGAGTTATGCGGAAATCTGTTTATCATTGATTAATTCTCGAGTAATGCAGAAATTCGGGTTTCGGGGGGGGCTACCCCATTGAAGGGGGGTGTAGCGTCTAACCACCATAGAAAAATTTATTGCACCCTTAAACCTCCAGAAGCCTTATTTGGTTACATTTGCTTGATTAATTCTCGAGTAATGCAGAAATTTGGGTTTCATTTGTATGGCATTTAGCGCTTTTTTCTTAAGTTGCATTAGGGTTTTTTGCTCTAACTTTTATATTTTATATTAAACATCAAAACTGTCTTCGTACGACTTTTAGAGCTTATCAAGACCAACCTTTTGGGGTGCAGAACTTGTCAATATCTTAATCTACTCAGAGTTATTGATGATTTATTATCCAAAAACTCATGATTTCAATTTGAATTTACTCAAACACGAAAAATAACATAGTTTTGAAAATCACACATCATATAGAGTGAACTCTGCTCTATCGAATACCGCCAATAAACTTTGTTTATGTTGGCCCCAGAAAGAATGACAAACAATTGCAGAGAGCGTATTTTTTGGGAAGAAATATCAGTGTAGTTGAGTGTAGTTGAGATATTGACAAGATCGATCGCGAAATGTTTGTATTAGTATGTTCTTAAAGTCGAAGATAGTTTGCATGTAGAATTTAAAAAATAAAAGTTCGAGCAAAAAAACCGTTTTTTAATGGTGACCCTAACGCAACTTAGGAAAAAGGCGCTATATCGGCTAATTCAAGAGGTACAAAAAACTTTGTTTCACAAAGATGTCTCAAATAACTGGGACTAAAGATAAGAAAGATATATTTTTTAGTTCATCGACAATTTTGGTCACTCTATTTTTGATAACATAAAAAAATAAGCGCTTTATCATATTAGGCTGTCAAAAAAGTCCTGCGGTATTTGTTTTGAATTTTCATTTGTTCATAAAATTAGTTACAATCATCTGTTTTAAGTCAAATATGCGCCGTTTTGTTCGATGACTTGTTCCCAACGAGATGCCAACTTCATAATACCCCTGTTACCTTATAAGCAAAAAACTCGGATAGCCAATTTTCACAGGCCTCTTTTGTGGCTAACTTCTGACTACCTAGCTCGTTCGCCATAGACAAAAACAGGTGGTAGTCACTTGGTGCAAGGTCCGGACTATACGGCGGATGCAAAAGAACCTCCCATCCGAGCTCCCGGAGCTTCTGGCGCGTCACCAAAGAAGTGGGTGGCCTGGCGTTGTCCTGATGGAAGACAATGTGGCCTCTGTTTATCAAAGATGGTCTCTTCTTCATGAGTGCTACCTTCAAGCGGTCCAGTTGTTGGCAGTACAGGTCCGAATTGAGCGTTTGGCCATAGGGAAGCAGCTCATAATAGATTATTCCTTGACAATCCCACCAAACACACAGCAGAACCTTCCTGGCCGTTAATGAGGGCTTGGCCACCGTCTGAGCCGCTTCAGCGGGCTTCGACCACGACCGTTTGCGCTTCACGTTGTCGTAAGTGACCCACTTTTCATCGCCAGTCACCATCCGCTTCAGAAAAGGGTCGATTTTGTTGCGATTCAGCAGCGATTCACATGCGTCGATACGGTCAAAGATGTTCTTTTGCGTCAACGTGTGTGGCACCCATACATCGAGCTTCTTTGTGAATCCAAGCTTCTTCAAATGGTTAATAACGGTTTGATGACTTATCCCCAGCTCTTGGCCGATGCTACGACTGCTACTATGCCGGTCTTTCTCGGCTAATTCAGCGATTTTGTCGCAATTTTCGACGACAGGCCTTCCGGAGCGTGGCGCATCTTCGACGGCCTCTACATCAGAACGAAAACGTTGAAACCATCGTTGTGCGGTGGAAATGGAAACTGTATCGGGTCCATAAACTGCACAAATTTTATTGGCAGCTTGAGATGTATTTTTGCCTTTGTCATAGTAGTACTGTAAAATATGTCGGATTTTCTCTTTATTTTGCTCCATATTTGCGACACTATAACTCACGAACGACTTAACCAAACAAAACACTGTCAAGGACTATAGCGCGCAAAAACACCTTTCCAACAAGCTATAGTATGACTCGATACAATAAATACAACTAGAACTACGCGCTTACAACGACACCTCGCGGAAATACCGCAGGACTTTTTTGACAGCCTAATATGTAACAACTTTGTCTGAGACAGTTTTTGTCTAGAGAATAGCTGTCGAACTTTAAGTGCTAATTTCCACTTAAATGCAACTCCTGGACCATTGTGCAGTGATAATATGTTTGCGTTAGCAAATTCTGTAAAAAACAAGAAACGTTAATTTTTCTGTTCTTGTAGTTTTTTCAACTATGTTGTTTGTTGTTTTCATGTTAAGAATGTACAGTAAATGGATGAAATAAAATGATATTTTATGCAGAAATCTTCAGTAAAATTAGTGTTCGGAATATTAATCAAATTTCTACGCATGATTCAAATGGCGAACACTTCATTTTTAAATGTTTCTTTTCTGAATTTGAATATAATAAATAATGGATTATTCGAAACCTTGACATTCTTTGGGTTATAAATTTAATTTTACCATCATTTATAGGTATCGATACCGATATAGCGCCCTTGGTCCCGAAACCATGTAAACTATAAGAAACAAATACAATCATTTATTTCCAAAGCAAAATCCAATTTTTTTCGCGAGCATAACTTTTTTTCAAAGAAAACTGGCTAATTTACTTTAATTTGATCTATCGATTATATGAGTCGGTCCAGTAGTTTGAAAGTCATGATTTAAAAAAAAAATTGCGCTTTTGCTGTTCGGAATGTGAGTCAGTGACAATTTTTTTTTATATTGCATTGAAAATATTATATCTTTCGATCAATTGTAAAACATTATTTTATATGACTGATTTATTGACCTGCGGGTAAAATTAACGTCTAAGCATCCAAAAGCCGTGAGCAAACCTCGAGAGCTCAATGGTTCATGAATAAATGACAACGCATAAGTTAGTAAGCTGTTGTCATTTGGCGTGAAAATCGAGTATAGTTTAAACTCCAAATAAAAACAAACAAATATTTTTTTTCAGGATTATTATTGAATATTATTGATTATTTTTGCTAATCAGCATAAGCTAAACATAGCATTTATCAAAACTGCGATGCTTTCATTTCTTCGCGGACAACTATCGAAACAAGTTGCAATATCTACTTCCTATCTCAAAATCAGCCTTAGATAAACACAAGATGTCGTAACTCGGTTAAGTAAACACTTGGGGGCCGTTGTGTCTAGCCGTGCCTAATTCGTAACGCACCATTGTCCAAGGAAACTGTTCATTTTCACGCTAGTCGGAAAACTTTTCTGCTCCGTTGTTCCGTCCCCTTTTGCCGCTGGAGAAGAGCCTGGGGTACAATTGGTATCATAAACGATGATGATGGAGATTATTATCGTCGCAGGCGAAAAATCCGTCCGTGCTCTCCGTTCCAGAAAATTCCCGCGACCGCTCAACGTCGCAATGCACGATTACTCCCGGACGGTCGGTTGGAGTTTTATTATTACGGCAATTCTCAGGTGAATTGCTCCATTCTTCATCAAACGGTTCCATTCAGCGGGAACGATTTGCTCGGAAGTTATTTATTTTGTTTTATATTTTAAACTGCTGGACTGCGCAGTGGTTCGTTATCAGTAGGGGCCACTGGGAACAGATTATATCGAATATTTGTGTTTATAGGTTTTTTAATGTTTTACAATTAAATATGAATTGAAGGAGCACAAAGTTAGCTCCGTAAAATATGTTCAGTGGAAACTTTTTCCGTAGTTTTTTTTCTGCTCTTAAAGTGACCGAAACAAAATCCTCTTCCGGCTTACGCTCCGCAGCTCAAATGTAGGTATTCCTATACCCGATAATTGGGGGAATTCAAGCCACTTTTTGATGGGATCATTTCATATCGCATCTGCTTTCGCTCTGAATTGGCGAAAAAGATAGCAAAAACATATCCGATACAACGGCCAATATTGAGCGAAATGCATCCGGAAGGCTGTTTGTGTGCGCACTCAGAAGAGTATCAATCTCGAGCCAAACGGAATGACTGGCGGAACCATATTGGTCCCGGGAATCATCCCCAGTCGCACAGCTTCATCATTGGGGAACCATTTTGCATTTGATTGAATGTATGAATGGATTCTGAATTGCCTCCGGACAGCGGAAAGGCCTATTAAAATTGATATACACCCGGACGAATAGTTTTGCGGCAATCGGGGCAAAAAATATGCGTAATGTGCATGTATCAGTATCACTATCCTGGCGATATGTGCTGACTGGAAAATAGCTGCAGTTGGCGCAGGAGCTTTTTTCCATCGCTTTTCGGGTATTATTGATCATAGTGCAGCATCCCGTTCACGTACGACTAAAAATAGGACAGCGTGGGTGTTGGAGTGCCGTTTCCCTGTATCTTTTGTTCCCACAGATATTATATCGGAAAAATTGGGTTGGAATTTGATGGGAAAAAAGTGTTCCATTTCATCTGTACACGGCAGTCGAACTAATTTCGATAATAGAGATCTGCTCCGAGAGGATTTTTTTCTCAACCGATTACTACCACAGATCCTGTTGATGTAGTAGAATTAGACCAAAAGTGATGGTTTTCCGTTCTCCTCTTACTCGCCAAACGACTGTTTAAGCAAGCATCAAATTTAAAGGATATGAATATAATTGTCAAAGGCGACAACACCATTGACAACGGTTCCCGGAATAAATCGCCACAGAAAACGACTGCAACAGAAACCACCGCTTATAAAATGTGTAGTAGGCTATAAATATTGTGGCGCGGTATTGTATTTCAAAACAAGAATTAACCGGGCAAACGTATCGCCCCAGGCAAACGTAACGCCCCGGGCAGACGTATACCGTCCGACGCTCGCTAGAGCTCGGTCGGACATTGCTAAAGGATCGTATCCTATGTTTCAAACTAACCGGGCAATCAGTGGATCCCAGGTTTGCGTGCGAGACACCGCCGCTTCCGACGGCGGGTCGGCGGTGGACTCGGATTGCGTCATCTTGGCGGCATGGGCCGCCTCGATTCCTTATCCTCGCCAAATGGGGACTTCGTCCCCATTACATTGTCCTCAGAATAAATTTCGAAAAACGAGAACAAGAGAATAAATTTATAATAGAAATGTGAGGCACATGATGTTTTTCCCGCGCCAAATATTTCTAGCCTACTACACTTTTTCTAAGCGGTTGTTTCTGTTGCAGTTGTTTACTGTGGCGATTTATTCCGGTCACCATTGACAACATAATTTGACACCATCGACAGCATAGTTTGAGTTAAATACAATTAAAGAATTATAGAAAGTGGATCTAAACATAGATGGATGACACTTTACTCGATCAAATTAAATTGGATTTTTAAAAGGAATTTGAATAGAAATAAAGGATATTTAGAAGAATCATATGATCAAAAACAAAAAAAAACTACACTCATTCATTTATATTCCGGATGATTTGTCTTACTACCGTATGCGATAACGTTTGCACCATTAACCAATGTCAAAATTTGAAAAAATCGCAATTTGAATTTCATTTTTATTTATTCAAACTGGGGATGTTTCTGAAAGTCTTGAACTGTGTAAAGTATCGACCGAGTTTCCACTTGCTGCAAATAAAGCCTCCACATGCTTCCGGAAGCCACGGCAGGTCCTAATAATGTAGCCTGGATTCAATTGAGGGACTTAGAGTGAAAGGGGTGTAAGTGATTTGATCGATTTCTCTACATCGACTCTCTCTTTTGGTCATAATTTAGCTGCAAATACATTCCCAGTTGTATTTTACAATGTAGAACATAGGGCAGAACCTCATCTATCGGATTCTATAGCAAACTTGAATCGGAACGTTTTTGCAGTTGAGTTATTAACTAAAGAAAAAGTTGATGAAGAGAAATCGATCAAGTCACTTACACCCCTTGCATTCTAATCCCCTCAATTCTCTTCGAATACAGGTCAATGTTCGTCTGAGATTTTCTCTGCCGTAATTTCACAAAGTGACGCAAGCGCCAGAGGGGAGATTTTCGGTACGAGGCTTTTCTTAAAATTGCATGTATAATCAGCATACGCGTACATTACGAAAATCTGATCTGTAAAAAGTGTGTAGACTTGATGGAAAATTATTGTTTGCACAAACGATTGGCGTTCATCCATCAAAGTATGGGAGAATCTATTTCCAAATATTCTCTACAACATGCCACCGTTGAGGGAAGCATGAGATAGCATCAGGGAGAAGAGTTCTAAATATTTTCCGACTTTGTGCGTCGAGCGGAATAACGTAGTTGAAAACCCAATTGTAACAATTATGGACATCACCTTCCAATCCAAAATGCAATTGAAAACATTCGTGTTGAATAAGATAATGCCGTCCGAGATTATCAGATTTAAAGCAAATACATGTTTTAAGTTTTGTTATAAGATGCGTTGCTTCTCGAAATAAGTCTACAAAACCACGCAAGTCATTAAATCTTTTTTTGGATCCCCGGAACTTTTTATTAAAGAGTTATTTATGAAATTTCGACGTATTCGCAAATAATATCCGAAATGATCAACCAACACCAACAAATTTAATAAAAAAAGATTGCGTAGTCCTCCGTCCTAAGCAGTCATGTCTCGGATACAACCCCTCGAATTTTTTTGACGTAGAACTACGTCTTTCATTAAGAGTGCCAAATCAGAAAACAGGTCACGTTTTTTATGAACTAAAGTTAACCTTAACGAACGGATTTTAACGATTTTAACGATTTACATAGCAATCGAATCAGAAATTTTCAAAGATTTGTTTGATATGCTATACATTACTATCCCATAGTCTGTATATGATTTAAATTGATAAAAATTGAAAGCAATCTGATTTCCCCATTCATTTGTTCTGTCCATTTGTGTGCTTTCCCGAACAGAGCTGTCAATAACGAACAACGAAGGGGAAATCGTACGATTTGAAGTCTCCGTGAACAAAGGAAAAGAAGAAGAACGAAAGGAAATATTTGCCTAGAGTATAAACAGTAGATCCCGCTGAGGCAAACATTTTTGGAGGCGAATGAACTGCAAAGTTTGAAGCCTCTCAAAAACAAAGAATGGAAAGGCAAACGTTCATTCTTCGTAAGGACACCGACTGGACAACACCGTTGCTGGGCGAACTGGACGGCGAGGGATCGAGTGACTTTCTCAATGCAATTGAGGTGGAGGAGTGATATGAGAAAAGAGAAGAGTTTTCCATGGACCTTTTTAAAAGCTAGAGAGACGGATGAACTGAAGTTTAAAGTTTAAAGTTTAAAGTCTCTTTAATTCAACAACGTAATTCAGTATCGTTCTAGATACGAAGCAATGAACATCGCTTATTCTTCCTTGTTTTGCGCCATCACATGTCTTCGTTTCGGACTGAGCTGTGGACGCGACCAAGTAACTCACTCGTTGACGTCTCTGGCATTGCAATCATTGCATCAAACTGACGCCATTGCATCAAGGTTTAGAGCTACACAATTGTGTGGGGAATCATCAAGCTAGGCTATCGTCGGCTCAACAAAAAAAAATGTTCTGGAATTCTGTCTGTGATTTGGTTTGGCATGGCGGTAGCGAAACTCCTTCTACCAAGGATAGCAGCTAAGCTAATCTAGACAGGTAATATTAACACGTTCGTCGCCCAACGTGACGTTTTTGAGTTTCTTGCTGGGCCCAACTTGTGGATAAGTTAGTAAATGAAGCTCGAAACTTAGTTTGTAGAGAACTTTTACATTATTTAACATTTTTTTTTTTAATTTGAAGACAAATTAACAACAATAACACATGCCAAAGTCATATTATATGGGTTTCGCGAAAAACTGCAGTACGAACCATCCATACTATATATTAATAAAAAGTATACTATATACATTATGATAATATTGTCATGATTTTATTATTTTTCTACAAATCCTAAAAATCCTATTGATGATGATGAGAAGCGTTCATATTCTTTGTTGCTTTAAGCCACCAATTTATGGCTCTGGATAAATGCTATGCTGAACGCTTGTGTGACGCTGGTTGGTTAACGTTGAACGAACGATGCCCAGAGGTGCGATTCCACTGAGGCAATACTAAATAACAGGTACACTAAATGTACAGGTACAGGCAACTCTAACCGCAACTCTAACTCTAGTTTGATATTCTTCGGAAACTGTGGTAGATACTTCCTGAAAGAAATTTACAAAGAGATTACAAATTTCGTTCGAAGAATGCCCTACATCTTCATCGAGATGCATTTGCGATGGAAAGTTATTGCTTTTGAGCTTAGACTTTACGTAATTAAAGAATTTCTTTGGACATGATTTGATTTCAGTTTCGACCTTTGTATTATACTCTTCGTGTGCACTTTTAATGGAAAAATTTAGTTCTTGGGAAATTTTCTGATATTCCAGCAAATTTTGATTACTTTTGTCTATTTTTGTTTTTTTTTTTTGTGTGTTTTTTGTTTTCTTTTCTTTAAATTTCTTATTTGAGCGTTATACCAAATAGGATATTTGTTGGTTGAATTACAAAATATTTGTTGCCGGTAGAGAACTTGTGTGAATTTAGAAATTTGTTCCAAGCGCAGCACATTGAATGCACATCGAATGAGATATGGTATTCTCAAGTGATGAGAGCTGTGTTCTTCGGTGGAATACTAAAGGCGATTTTTTTGTACTGAAAAGTTCATTCATGAACAGTGATCAGTCAACAAATGTTCGCGAATTCGAGCATTGTTTCAGGGTTGACAGTGGCGTTAAAGAGCTGCATGTTTTGAGCCGGATGTAAAGAAAGTATTTTACTGCCGTGAGAGCTTCTTCGATTAAAAACTGAAGGTAAAATTTTTTTTCCGCTGTTGCTGATGTCGCTGCTGTCACTGCCACACAATCGATTCGGTTTGGATTTTCTGTTGCCGTTCTGCAAAAGGTGCTGAATGGTATAATCTGTGGATTATTTCTTTGGGAATGATATTCTTGGGAGCGTTAGAGTTGTAATTTTTCCAAACGATACTGAGAAACTACCTGGATATTCAATAATTTATTTGAATTGACAACACTTGGTGCAGTCATACGTTTCTCCGGTTATGTGGTTATGACTGCTACAGCATAAAATCATCGCAAATACGCATTATGTGTGATCCAATCACACAAAAACACTCTCCACTCGACGGTATAAAAAACGCATTGAATCTTTTACACATTTTCTCCTCAGGTTTTGGAAAAAAAAAACTTGGGGACTTTGGGTACTTACAAACTGCAAGGCACTGCCACTGCGATAAGTCATCTTTCATTCACGATATACTACGATACGTTCGAAGCGAACTCGCTCTCAGACTTCGCATCGAGCAAAACTTCTAAGTGTTGGCAGCTCTCTGGGTGCAACAAGAATATTTTTCCCGCAAATACTTTTTTTTATACTCGCCTTGTTCATATTGATCTTCTGTTTTACTTCTACGCATCAATACAAGCTCTGCACTGCACAGTTTACTTTGTACATGTTTTGAAAATGCATTTTGAAGTAATTTACTTTGCATGTTCGCTCTTCATGATATCAAATTGCAAACTAATGGTTTGCAACAGCAGCAGCAACGCAATATTTACTGCATTGCTTCTTTGATTTTTTCCTTTGGAAGAAAGATGATTAGCTACGACTGTTTAAAAATTCAATATGTATTCAAAATGTGCGTCTCTCCTACTTTAGTTGTTCGTTTTGGTCGGTACAATTTGTGAAGCACAAAATGGACCAATCAAAACGTGGAGTTTTTGCGCGTTGAGTTATTATTTGACATTTTACAATTGAGGGGCTTAGAATGCAAGGGGTGTAAGTGACTTGATCGATTTCTCTTCATCAACCTTTTCTTCAGTTAATAACTCAACTGCAGAAACGTTCCAATTTGAGTTTGCTATAGAATCCGATAGACGAGGTTCTGACCTATCTTCCGCATTGTCAAATAGAGCTGCGAATGTATTCGCAGCTAAGTTATGACCAAAAGAGAAAGTCGATGTAGAGAAATCGATTAAATCACTTACACCCCTTTCATTCTAAGTCCCTCAATTAAGCAAAAGTTTGTTTCAGGAAATATGTATTTTTTTCATTTTAATATCGAGATAACTATTTTTATTGGCATTCAAAACCAGACTTTTCGTTTCGTACTCCGAAAAAAAAACTAATTTCCAGAATGCCGATTTTTCACAAAATTTTTTTTTTCTAGATGGCACTAGATCTCGACGTTTCATGCAATTTTAAGACATTTGGCATCAATTTTTTTTTCGAAAACACCGATTTCCTTTACTCCCCCCTTGGGTGATTTTTCGATTTTCAAAAAACTCAAACTTTGACCGCTTTGCGCCACTATCCCGTAAGTCGATTGAGCTGAAATTCGGCATAGGGTGTTTTTTCGAGGTAGTGAACATTTTGTATAGGGTAACTTTTTGAAATTTTAGTGTCATTTTTTCCCATACATTCATTGGCACCCTAATATATAAATATAGCCATTCCATGCCAAACCGATATTGTTTTGTTTGTTGTGTAGTTTGTATTTTTTTTATTTTTATTTTTTGTTAGGATGACCATTCCCATTTTAGGGTGGTCCGAAAAATAATTTTTTTCGCATTTTAGCCAAAAATTTCTTTTTTTCATAACTTTCGAACCACTGCATCAATTCAGGCATTCGATATATTCAATTAAAGCCAATTAGCTGGTCTTTTTTGGAAAAAATACTTGAGTTGCACAAAATTTTAATTATGTTTTCGTTATTATTGATTGTATTTGTCTTTTGTAGCTTTCATGGTCTCGGTACCAAAGGCGCTATATTTTTTATATATATATATTTTTTTTTGAAAGCTGAGGATTTTTCACATAATATATCTCGAAACCAGGGAGGCGTTTTTTTCGTTTCTGAGTTCCCATTTTTTCCACTACAAAAAATCATAGCTTTTGATCTACTAAACCGATTCAGATGATCAACATATCAAATTAAAGCCAATGAGCTAGTATTGTCTGAAAAAAATATTACACTCTGATTAAAAATGGATTTTGTTTTCGTAATTATTGATTATATTTGTTTTTTATAGCTTACATCGTTTCGGGATAATAGCTCATCAAGGGTGCCATATTTTTTATATTTTTTCCTGAAAACTGAGGTTTTTTCACATAATATATCCGAATACCAGCGAGGTGTTATTTTGACGTAGAACTACGTATTTCTTTAAGGGTGAAAATCAGAATCAGGTCACGTTTTTATGAAATAAAGTTAACGTTAATAACTATTTTTGCCGCGAACGGATTTCGACGATTTACATACCAAACGAATCGGAAATTCACTAAGATTTGTTTTTTATGCTATATATTACAATCCCCTGGTGTATAAATGGTTTAAACTGATGAAAACTAGAAGCATTTCAATTCTCCCATACATTTGTCATTTGTGAGCATCCCTACCCATGCCGTCAATAACGAGCAACTTATCGGCGATCAACGAAGAGGAATAATTCAAAGTGTCCGTGAACAAAGAAAAGAAGAAGAAGAACGAAAGGGAATATTTGCCTAGAGCATAAATATTGGATCTAGCTGAGGCAAACTTTCAGTATCGTTCTAGATACGAAGCAATGTATGGGGAATCATCAAACTAGGCTATCATCGGCTCACCAGGAAAATAATTGGAATTTTGTGTGTGATTTGGTTTCGCATGACAGCGATAAACTATCTCCACCAAGGATGACACCTACGCCAATCGAGACCAAAAATATTAATAGAAAGGGCTTCTGTTGAAAAGAGCGCAAAGCGGAGTACTTGAACAAAATACCAGCGTAGTTCTACGTCAATAATGTGGTCGTGTCTTGGACACAACCTCCTAATTTTTTTTGTAAATGTTTCTATGGTGGTTCGATACTCCTCCCCCCTCTCTTAGGGTGGGCTGTCATACAAACAAAAAACAAATTTCTGCATTTTTCTCTATTATAGTGACTTTTAACACATTATGGCTGGTTCGTCAGAATTTCTGCATAACTCGAAAACTAATCAAGTAAATGGAGCCAAATTTGGCATGTGAAGATTTTAGGGAACACGAAACGTTTCTGTGGTGAATAGACACTCCTCCCCCTCTCTAAGGGGAGAAGAGGGGAGGGGTCTGTCTTTATTCCATCATATTTTCTGTAACGGAGAAACATGTTATTTGCAAGTGGTTGAAAAATCTTGAACCAGAATTGTGTCTGAAAATAATCTAATATTATAATGATGAGTTTTGGTAGAAGTACTAGGAATTTTATAGTAAAAGGTTTCAACGGGGTCGATCAAAAAATCAATCAATGAACAATTTTTCGATTGGTCTCTTGAACTTGCGCTTAGTCAGAAAACGTGAATGTTCGAAGGTTTTGATAACAAAAAACAAATTTTGGGCGGGACAAAGATTGCCGGGTCAGCTAGTTTTTTAATCATTGTTTTCTACAAAGCATCCCTAGAACGACTTCTATCTGCACATGTTATATAGCGAATATTATTGGAATAAATTTCGCCGAGCCCGACACTCTTGTTTGCAATATATAGACATGGATTTCCTCAGAATAGATTCCAACGGGTCCGAAGGCCTTCGAGTTCGGATTCCACTTTTGGTATCAGATAAAATTTTCCCGAATAATTTCAAATGTAACAATCTTTATTTCACAGCCAGCCACAGTTAATACACCCTGAGCGAACGGCTTACGCATTTCTTCGGCTCCCCATCCCCATCATATTCTAGTAATGCTGATCAATTTTAACATAGCTCTCCCCACCGTGTCCATGTTCGTCGTGATGGTCACCATAGACCGGCGGATGCTGAGCGTGTCCGTTGCGCTGCACGTGAGCCTGGAAGCCACCGTCCTTCTCGGAATTGTACTCCACCACTCGATAGGTACCGTCTGGTTCGTGAAGCGAGTAGGATCCCTTCACGTCATCCCCATCTCGATGCTCCCACTGCTCCTTGTTATCACCGGTGTGGGTGTCTTCCACCCCATACTTGTATTCGTACTTGGGATGCGTATGATAGGCTTCGTAGGCGAAAGCGGAAACGGCCACGACGACGGTGGCCAGGCAGACAACCAATGCGATGTTCTGTAATTAAATTACCAAAGTTGTGAACAGAAACCAATTCGGCTAATTTGAATTTACCTTAAACATTTTCAATTTGTTGCCTCTTTCGGTGTGGACCCAGGGTGCGTTAATGCTTGGCTGCTGATGTGCGACTGATACCGATTCCAGCCCGGCCGGAGATATTTATACGAATGGTTAACTTTGATTTTTCTGTTGTCACGCGATTGATTACACAAATGTAACGTTTCTGTTCAGTCAGCAGTCAGGTTTGGAAAACGATTAGCGTCTTATTGGAACGGTGGCGTACCGTTTGCGTTTTTTTACCGGAGCTTCGGGGGCCATTCGACCTTAAATTACTCAAATCGTATGTCTCGCCGGTGTAAAATGAGAAGAACGCGAAAAACAACTCGAAGTGAAACAATAACTTAGAGTTTGGTACATTCACCGCAGCTCAGTGTTACACAATCAAGAAGACATCATTCACGCTAGTGCTGCTGATATAACCCAACTTTCGGTTTTATGACTGCGACACAGGTGAACCCCTTAACCACCGACCAGACCTATGGACGGATCTAATAAGGCGAACTTTAGGCCTACTGGCTTTATGTAAGCGATACTCTTGCTGCATAATGCTTTCCGGTGTGATTCATATAATCATAATGAATATCTTGTTTCGCGGATATAAAGTTGTATTGGTGTGCTGAGAAAAACCTCAGAGCCTCTAAGCTGGGTTGAATTCGAAGATGGGTTACACATTTCAATCGCCCAGGTGAACTGAGGAAAGCGAATGGCTAGCGGCATTTGGCCCTGAAACTCAGTCACCACTTCATTAAGAGTAATGTGTTGAGACACGCGATATTTTGGCAATTTATTTTTTGTCACTCGTTAGAAGTGATGCTAGGAACGCAATGATGAAGAGGAAAGAAAAATTATTATCGATTACTTAATTACCTTAACGAAGCATATTAGATTTTTATTTTCTGGAAATGATGAAAAGCAAAAAGTTTTCAACTCTCCAAAACATACTATACAACTGATCGGAAAGTAAATTCGTTTTTTGACGTAGGAGTACGTCTTTCGGGAACATATTGGGGTACAAATTGAAAATCTAAAATCGAGCACATCGTGAAAATTGTCCAATTTCAAACGCTTATTGCTCAGTCATCTCATGATGGATTGATGAAATTTTTGCGTCAATCGATTTCGGTACTCCATAACAATTTTTTATATTGTAGAGAATTATATATGTCATGAAACTAACTATCGAACAATTGAAAAATCTCAACCCCTTAACGGAAATACCCACTTCTGATTGGTTGAAATTGACTACACATGCGGCGGGTCTCTAACAGAGACATCAAAACCAAGCTGCCTGGGGGAAATCGGCATGGAAATACATGAAAGTAAGGGGAGCTTTTATTCCTACCGAAATGTATTCCCTAACAGAGATATCAAAACCAAGGTGTCCGGGGGAAATAGGCATTGCAAATATATGCAAGTTGGGGGCCTCTTGATATTGCAAGTAAGGTGACTGATACGATTAATTCTAGCAAATAATATTCAAATTTGGAACTTTAATGTTTGTGCTTCGTGAAATTCCATATCGACGAAACGATTAATTTCAATTTTCATAAACGAAAACCAAGGTGTGTTCCCGCTTGAGAACGGGTCGTTTGGTTTTAGCTGTCTGTTTTGTTGTGTTCATTTTCACCCAAGGAGAGTTTATGCGGCGATAAAAAATTGGAAAAGTGAAGAAATATTCGAGAAAGTGATTTCCCATATGCTCTACATATAGAATTAGGTGTTGTTAGTCCAATTAAAATTCGCATTGGGTTGAATAAACACTCAGAAAGTACAAATTATAAAAGAAAATTTCCTTTCCATTTCAAATTTGTTTTCCCTATATTAAAGTAACATGTTTTTATTGATGAGAAATATTGATAATTGTGTTCAGTATCGGTAATTATCTTATATTACATTGGTGAGTTTTTTTTTTTACTTCATCTATACATAACACAGGAAGCATATCGTCTAGGATCACAGAGGGCGGTTTTCGTCATATCTCGTTCCACTTCGATATCTTTTATCTGATACGCACCATCTAATGACTATTTATCATCCTTCTGTAATCATCACTCGGTAAACACTGGTGGAGTGAACAAACAATACCCAACAACCAAACAAAACGGCCCTTTTCAGAGCCACCAAATCATTATCAAAGAGTGTAACGATATAATTCTTCAAAATCATCCAAAATCAACAGATAACCTACCGGAATCTTACGTCAACTATGCGGTCGTGTCTCGGACACAACCCTCCTGTGACTTTTTTTGTCGCAGATGACCCGTCAAATGCTGTACTTATTTCCACTTCATGCTTTGGCCACACTGTTCAACAGCTGATAAAGCTAAATTATTTGATGGAAAATTTTATTTTATGTTTTACTATTGAAACTATTTTTTTCACTATTGAAACGATTGAGATGCTTCAACTTATCAAATGTATTGGCCTCCGAGAGCTGCGGATAGCTCCTGAGCCACGATTGATCTTGGGAGACTTCAACTCTCACGGAACTGCCTGGGTGGAACAGTACGACGACAATCGTTCATTGTTGATATATGACCTTTGTAACAGCTTCAATATGACCGTTTTGAACACTGGGGAAACAACACGTGTGCCTAAACCTCCTGCTAACCCAAGTGCTCTTGACCTCTCGCTTTGCTCGAATTCACTATCGTTAGATTGCAAGTGGAATCTAATCCAGGACCCCAACGGCAGTGACCACTTGCCAATCAAAATTTCCATCACCATTGGGTCGAATTCTTCTGAATCTATAAACATGGCATATGACCTCACAAGACACATTGACTGGAAAAAATATGCGGACGCGATTACTCTAGCCATCAATTCCAGAGATGATTTACCTCCATTGGAGGAGTATAACTTCCTTTCTCGTTTGATCTATGACAGCGCGGTTCGCACTCAAACGAAACCCATCCCAGGTTCCACTCTTCGCCGAAGGCCTCCCAATCCATGGTGGGATAGCCAATGTTCCAAGCTATATCAGGATAAATCGAACGCATTCAAAGCTTTTCGGAAACGTGGAACCATTGAAAATTTTCAGTCGTATTTGGACCTTGAAAATCAATTTAAAAACATGATCAAAGGAAAAAAACGTGCTTATTGGCGAATTATCGTGGAAGGTTTGTCACGAGAAACGTCAATGAAAAAATTATGGAAAGTGGCTCGAAACATGAGAAATCGCTCTTCAACGAATGAAAGCGACGAATATTCACATCGATGGATTTTTAATTTTGCACGGAAGATTTGTCCCGATTCCGCTCCTGTGCAAATAATTGTTCGAGATATACCACAAGGTAGGTGCGATCTTGATTCCGAGTTTTCGATGGTAGAATTCTCTCTTGCTCTCCTTTCTTGTAACAATTCGGCTCCGGGATCGGATAGAATTAAGTTCAACTTGTTGAAAAACCTCCCTGATGTGGCGAAACATCGCTTGTTGAATTTATTCAATCGGTATCTGGAACATAGTATTGTTTCGGATGATTGGAGACAAGTACGAGTTATAGCTATTCAAAAACCCGGAAAACCCGCGTCCGACTTCAATTCGTACCGCCCAATAGCAATGCTGTCTTGTATACGGAAATTGTTGGAGAAAATGATCTTGTTTCGCCTTGATCGATGGGTTGAAACGAATGGCCTACTCTCAGATACACAATATGGGTTCCGCAGGGGCAAGGGGACGAATGATTGTCTTGCGTTGCTTTCTTCAGAAATTCAAATGGCTTACGCCGAAAAAAAACAAATGGCTTCAGTATTCTTGGACATAAAGGGGGCCTTTGATTCTGTTTCAATAGAGGTTTTGTCAGACAAATTACACTCTCGGGGTCTGCCGCCTCTATTGAATAATATGTTATATAACTTGCTTTGTGAGAAACATTTGAACTTTTCTCACGGAGATTCGGCAGTAAGTCGGGTCTCTTACATGGGCCTCCCCCAGGGCTTATGTTTAAGCCCCCTTTTGTACAACTTCTACGTAAGCGACATTGACAATTGCCTTACACAAAATTGCAGCCTAAAACAACTTGCAGATGATGGAGTGGTGTCTGTCGTAGGATCAAACGAATCCGACCTGCAAGAACCCTTACAAGATACATTGAACAATTTTTCAACCTGGGCCATTGGGCTAGGGATCGAATTCTCCACGGAGAAAACAGAGATGGTGGTTTTTTCTAGGAAGCATAAACCAGCAAAACCAAAGCTTCAACTTTTGGGTAAACCGATCACTCATGCTATGTCATTCAAGTATCTTGGGGTCTGGTTCGACTCCAAATGCACTTGGGGGGCCCATATTAGGTATCTGAGTAAAAAATGCCAACAAAGAATAAACTTTCTCCGTACAATTACCGGCACCTGGTGGGGAGCCCACCCAGAAGATCTTATAATGTTGTATAGAACAACTATTCTCTCAGTAACGGAGTATGGCAGTTTCTGTTTTCAATCAGCTGCCAAAACACACCTCATTAAACTCGAGCGAATTCAGTATCTTTGTCTCCGTATTGCGTTGGGATGTATGCCCTCAACGCATACCATGAGCCTCGAGGTTTTGGCAGGCGTACTCCCACTAAAAGATCGCTTCAATTTATTATCTCTTCGGTTCCTCATCCGGTGTAAGGTTATGAACCCATTGGTGATCGGAAATTTTGAACAGCTGATCGAGCTAAATTTTCAATCTGGGTTCATGAGTCCATATCATGAATTCATCTCCATTCAGGTTGATCCTTCTTCGTATATTCCCAACCGTGTTTGTTTTCCTGACTACATCAATTCCTCTGTGCATTTTGATCTGTCCATGAAGCAGGATATCCATGGAACATCAGATTATCTTTGATCGAGGATCCAAGGATCTTCGATGCAAAGTATGGGGATATCAATTGTGACAATATGTACTTTACTGATGGGTCCTCTATGAATGAGTCCACAGGATTTGGAGTGTTCAACGAATTTTTTAGCACCTCACACAGTCTTCAGAATCCTTGCTCAGTGTATATTGCTGAATTGGCAGCAATTCATTGGGCGCTGGACAGCGTCGCCTCACGACCTGTTGAACACTATTACATTGTAACGGATAGTCCTAGCTCTGTCGAAGCTATCCGTTCAGTGAGGCCGGAAATGCACTCGCCGTACTTCCTTGAGAGAATACGAGAAATTTTGAGTGCTTTATCCAGACGCTGTTATGTCATTTCCTTTGTCTGGGTCCCTTCACATTGCTCAATTCCGGGTAATGAGAGGGCTGACTCATTAGCAAAGGTAGGTGAAATTGAAGGCGATATTTATCAGCGTCAAATCGCCTTCAATGAATTTTATTCTTTAGTCCGCAAAAATACCATAGTTAACTGGTAACGCAAATGGAATGAATTTGAATTGGGCCGGTGGCTCCACTCGACTATCCCTAAGGTTAGCCTCAAACCATGGTTCAAAAGTCTGGACTTGAGTCGGGACTTCATTCGCACCTTCTCCCGACTCATGTCCAATCACTGTTTGTTAGACGCGCTACTCTTTCGTATTAATCTTGCCGACAACAATCTTTGTGTTTGTGGCCAAGGTTACCACGACATCGAGCACGTTGTTTGGTCGTGCGAGCTGTATCTTGTCGCCAGATCGAATTTAGAAGACACCCTTCGGGCCCGAGGAAGGCAGCCCATGGTGCCGGTGAGAGACGTGTTGGCTCGGTTAGACCTTGATTACATGTCCCAAATATATGTATTCCTTAATGCTATCGATCTTCGTGTGTGATTGTCCTTATACTCTTAGTTTTTCCTTTTCCTTTTCCTTTGTGAGAGATCGGATCCCTTCTTAAGAATAAGATGAAATGTAAATACATATTAGATATAAGATAGGTTTAAGAATTGAGTGTGATGAGTGGGATTGAGAGTGTGAGTGAGATCATTGTCAACATATCCTCATATCCCCTCCTTTCCTCAAGAAAATATGTCACCCTTCTAAACTCGAGTCGACCGCGAGTAATCGGTTTCCTATATTATTAACATTAGAATTAGGGAAAAATGTATATACACTAGTAACAATACAGTAAGGAGTTCGGCTCCTTTAAACTTATGTAACTGAGCCTGTAAAAATAAACGATTTGAATAAAAAAAACAAACTTATCAAATACAATCGTTCATGATCGTATCATGATCAGGGTTGGCAAACAAAAAAAAATCTCTGTATCTACTGATTTTTCACTTTTTTTAAATCAACAATATGTAGCTATCTTAATATATCGAGATCTGGACGCTTATGCGCTTACGATGATAACTTCAACTACTAAAAATATTGACATACTCTATTATAGCATAAAAAATGACCGTTCCTATAGAATTAGAAGGCTTTCATGTAAGTTATGAATCATAGAATTCCACATAATCATGTTATATTTGTTCAAAATTTGTAAATTTCTTCATTGTGCCGTGATTTTCAATTCGGACATTTTCTATTCATGATTTAAATTCCGGACATTTTTGCTTTTAATTCCGCTAGCTTATGTATTCATAGTTCATTTTTCATACACCCAAAGTTAATTTTAGCACATGTTATTGCATCCCGATTTATTACATTAAATGAGCTGAAAAATAACAGAAAATGTTCTACTCCCCAATACATGTATATAATTTGTATAATATATATATGAGCGAGCGAAGCAGGAGACACATTTGAATGAAAGCTTTTCGTATAGTTTTTGCCAAATACACGGTCCAGACAGGGGAAGATATATTCTCGTTCATGTTCTGCTTTATCCTCTTAGAAAACACTTTCCAACTTCATTTTATGATGAGGTGTAATATTAGGTTGTCAAAAAAGTCCTGCGGTATTTTTTTTGAATTTTCATTTGTTCATAAAATTTGTTACAATCATCTGTTTTAAGTCAAATATGCGCCGGTTTGTTCGATGACTTGTTCCCAACGAGATGCCAACTTCATAATACCCCTGTTATAGGAGCTCGCTTCCTTATTGGCAAAAAAACTCGGATAGCCAATTTTCACAGGCCTCTTTTGTGGCTAACTTCTGACTACCTAGCTCGTTCGCCATGGACAAAAACAGGTGGTAGTTACTTGGTGCAAGGTCCGGACTATACGGCGGATGCAAAAGAACCTCCCATCCGAGCTCCCGGAGCTTCTGGCGCCTCACCAAAGAAGTGTGTGGCCTGGCGTTGTCCTGATGGAAGACAATGCGGCCTCTGTTTATCAAAGATGGCCTCTTCTTCATGAGTGCTACCTTCAAGCGGTCCAGTTGTTGGCAGTACAGGTCCGAATTGAGCGTTTGGCCATAGGGAAGCAGATGGATTTTCGCTCCTTGTTTTTCTGAAAATGAAAACCATGGTCCAAAGCTCATATTCACGAGCTAATAGACAGATGTGCATGATACTGAGTGCGTTAAAATCGAAGACGATTCTCCGGCAGGATTTCTTTGGGGACCCGGTTAAAAATCAGTTAAACGTCAAATATAACATAAACAACAACAGGGATACTCCAATGCATCACAGATCTATAACCGTCGTTACACTGAGAGAAATAATTAGTATGTATTTATATAACAAATTTTATTTTGACTAGTATCAATTCGATAGTAATTTTCTACCGTACTAACTATTCGTTAATGATAAATAAAAATGTCAACATTTATTGCAGAATATCGGCTCAACATCGATCCAAATTTCGGGACTTCGAAACAACGTCCAATTTATCAATATCGGATCGCTTTTATATTGTTATAGTATGTTCAGTTCTTGAAATAATGACAAAAAAGTCACAGGAGGGTTGTGTCCGAGACACGACCGCATAGTTGTTGACGTAGGATTCCGTTAGGAAATCTGTTGCATGCTGATTTTGGATGTGTTTGAAGAAATACATCGTTAAACTCTTTGATAATGATTCGGTGGCTCTGGAAAGGGCCGTTTTGTTTGGTTGTTGGATATTGTTTTTTCACTCCACCAGTGTTCACCGAGTGATGATGACAGAAGGATAGTAAACAGTCGCTGGATCATGCGTATCAGATAAAAGATACTGAAGTGGAACGAGATATGATGAAAACCGCCCTCTGTGATCCAAGACGAGATGCCTCTTGTGCTATGTATCGATGAAATAAAGAAAAAAACTCACCAAAATTACTCAAATCACAAATCACAATCACTCAAAATTACCAATACCGAACACAATTATTAATTTTATCTCATCAGAAAAAAAACATGTTACTTACATATAGAGAAAACATATTTGAAATGGAAAAGATCATTTACTTTTGTAATTTTAACTTTCTGAGTGTTTATTCAACCCAATGCGAATTTTAATTGGATTAATAACACCTAATACTATATGTAGAGCATATGGAAACTCACTTTTTCTAATATTTCTTCAACTTTCCAAATTTTCTCGGCGTATAAACTTTCCTTGGGTTAAAATGAACTCACAAAAACAGACAGTTTAAACCAAACAACTTGTTGTCGAGCGGGAACACACCTTGGTTGTTTATTATGAAAATTGAAATAAATCGTTTCATATATCAAGTCATTTTGAACACAACTGCTACCATACTCAATTTTACACTCACACCTGTGCTAAATTTTTCACAATACACACTTACACTTGTGCTAATTTTTTTATAATACACATCAGTCATTGATATGAAATTTCGCGAAGCAACCAACATTAAAGTTTCAAATTTAAATTGTATTTGCTAGAATCAATCGTATCACTCACCTTACTTGCAATATAAAAATGTCACCGACTTGCATATATTAGCAATGCCGATTTCCCCCAGACACTTTGGTTTTGATGTCTCTGTTAGGGAACACATTTCGGTAGCTACAAAAGTTCCCCCTACTTTCATGTATTTGCAATGTCGATTTCCCTCAGGTAGCTTGGTTTTAACGTCTCTGTTAGGGACTCGCCGCATGTGTCGTCAATTTCGACCAATTAGAAGTGGGTATTTCCGTTAAGATAGGGGTTGAGATTTTTCAATTGTTCGATAGTTAGTTTCATGACATATATTATTTTCTTCAATATAAAACATTGTTATGGAGTACCGAAATCGATTGACGCAAAAATTTCATCAATCCATCATGAAATGACTGATAAATAATCGTTTGAAATTGGACAATTTTCACGATGTGCTCGATTCTCGATATTCAATTTGTACCCCAATATGTTCCCGAAAGACGTAATCCTACGTCAAAAAGGTTATGTTTTGTTCATCTACTTCCATCAAATAAAATTGCAACATACAAAATGTAATCGATTAATTTGAAAAGTAGAAAATCGGAACTTGGTGCAAATGAACTGTGTGGCGATGGTCCGAGACTTTTCGAACTTATGCTGGCATAATTTGCAGATGGGTCCACTTCCACGCTCGAAGAATTTTGCTGCTGAATGATTAACGAGTTGGTAATGCATATCTGCGCGGGTATTTTGTTGTCGGTGCCGTCTAGAGTGTTTATTAGCACAAGAATTGGAAGAATTTCTCTGGCACAATATTTGTGCAATAGAAGAAGTGGATCAGATGAAGACTTATTGAAGAACCCAACATCATCTGTGCTTTGGTGGTTCCGTACGAACGAGAGCGTGATGGGTGCATCCAGTGTGGTCACGGATGTTGGAAGCAAGATGAAGCACAGTCTTGTAGCCTGCGTAATAGGGACAATCGATAACGCGCATGATACGGTACCAAGTGGCCTGCGTAAGAGAGATACGATAACACGCATAAAGACTGCATGCGATGCGCTCACCGGATGGTGGAACACAAAGCGAGGTACAGTCTCGTAAGCCTGCAAGACGGTCTCGTGCACACGAAAGGTCACCGAGTGGACTGCGTATGATAACGATAACGATAGCACATCATAGGCACAGTTGCTCCGTGTGAGCATATGCACGACACAGTGTATGCCGGGTATACCAGCCCGTGCATGATGAGGCGTCTCTTCTGTGTGAAAAGCATTGAGATGGCGAAGAATATGCTATTCAGCATGATGCCAGACACTTAGGAAGTGATTGGTCTTTTAGGATAATCTATTGAAATAACCAAATATGTATAAATGATTAAAACGAGTGGTGACGATGATTAAGAAAATTGCTCCGATAGGATTCGAGCTCTTATTGCTCGGATTGTTTAGCAGCGACTATATCTCACGGCGTTCCGAAATATAATTTCAGAGCAGTTAAAACTCGTAAATATGAAATGAAAGAGATGTGAGATGCAATCGAATACGAATTTCTGGTCGTCTATTGTATTTTAGTGGAAATGACTCGAAATTTATATAGAAATATGATCAATTAAGGTTCAGTGCTACGCTTTTAGGTAATCAAATAACATGAAGTAAGAATTTTCATTTTAATTTTACCAATTTAAATATGCTTTTAGGCCTGCTGATCTGGTACAGATTAATTTGCTTCCCTAAATCACCATATCACCACCAGACGTCGACACTGTACATACGACATCACGGATCTTGATATGTCAAATTCCTAATACGATGTAATATGGCCTCAATTACGATCTAATATGAGTTAAATCGTATAAGTAGCCATAATTGGAGGTGATATATATATACATCGAAGACAAATTTGAATGACATATGATGCATATAACTGCCATATACACGCAAAAGTGGAGGCGATATACGTATATGACATATTTTATACGCATACAACGCCGTTTATAAGAATGTACGATGCTTTTTACACTGATATGCGATTTAACTCCATCAATGATATAGGAAATCGTGTTTTGTCATTCTATCGAATCATTCGAATTCTATACGATTTCGGATACACATGATGCATCCTTTGATTTATATTTTTTACGATTGTTATTTGATACGAATTTATACGCAACCTAGCATGAGCGAAAGTTATACGATTTAAGGTTTGGTGAAAAAGACGTTCGGCGGTCAACGATTCAATAACACTGAAGAAATTAGTGACGCAGTTACATCGTACTTCAAAAAGTTGGATGCTACGCAATTCGCGCTCGGAATAGAAAAACTC
This sequence comes from Toxorhynchites rutilus septentrionalis, assembly GCF_029784135.1. Lineage (NCBI taxonomy): Eukaryota > Metazoa > Arthropoda > Insecta > Diptera > Culicidae > Toxorhynchites > Toxorhynchites rutilus. Next base: position 120,156,958 of record NC_073745.1, read on the forward strand.
GTGCCACACTATGAAAAATGCCTCGAACGTTACGGCGATTATGTAGAAAAGTAGAAAATAAATCGTAGATTACGAAAATCACCTTATTTTTCTTCCTAACTTAATTTTTCCGCGATTTCTGAGGCACTGAAACTTATTTTTTGAACGACTCTCGTATTTGAAAAATAAATATCCATCCAAACCCAAACTGTTTGCCTTGAACTGACACACCATATTCACGATGCCAAAGTAATACTCTGTATTAGGTGTGATCCACTATGAGCTGGTAAAACCTAGTCGAACGATTAATGGAGACTCCTACAGGCAATAATTGATCCGTTTAAAACGGGCCGTAGCCGAAAAACGCCCCAATAATGCTACCAGACACGAGTCAATAACATTCCATCATGACAACGCTCGGTCTCATGTTGCTGTTCAAGTTGAAAACTATTTGGAAAATTGCGGATGAGAAAGTACCTTCCGACTATCATTTATCGATAATGAACGCTTTGAGTGGAATACGCTTTACTTCAGAAAAGGTTGTCAAAAATTGTCAGGATTCATTCAATTCAATCCACGAATTGCCATAAAAATGGTAAAAAGTAATGGCTAGCGATGGCCAATACTTTGAATAATGTATTATATCAATTCATTTTATTATCCAAATAAATGGATTTTTCATGGAAAAAATGAAACGAATTAAGTTGCACACCCCATATTTTCAATTTAGATAGTAAAAACCGTTTGCTATCTTGAACAACAATTAGTTAAACTACAATATTCTTCTAAAAACGATTATTGCGGTATGTGGACTCAATAAAATGAGTATATTCTTAAGAGTGACCACTTTCCCCCACAGTAAATATCGAGTATCGAGTTATCAAATATGGAAATTTTGGCGAGATGCTAATATCCCTAATTTTGCTCAATGTCCAAAACATCAAAATTCAATCACTACATCGTCATAAATGCTTCAATCGACAAAGTATAATTTTCTGTTCCATCCAGCAGAGGCTATTTGCTGCTGCTGTTTATGGACAGACACGCGATTGCTCGTTAGCCAATATCGAGTGAGCTGGAAAAAAGCTAAATATTATTTCCTCACATATCATGCGGTGAATATATCCTTGCTGCAACATGATGATTATGTGGTTGGGTTGAGTAGTGGCCTCCCCTCACTCCATGAATCGGTCCCTCCATAGCCAGTGGGTCGTTGGGAGCCCCACTGCTTCCGATGTTTTGTAATTCTAGAGCGGCTCCCACGATAATTGCCGGCGCTTCTGTTTACCCTAATCAGACTTCTGCACGCGCCCTTTCTTCTATCTTCTACATGTATCTAATGGAATATTCCAACAGATCGTGTTTCATGTTTAGCGAGACTGTTTATCATTGGATATCACAGATTAATCAAAACAAATCCGCAGCGCTCTCAGCAGCACTAGCTGCGGAAACGCTGCGGGGTGTGCTTCAGCCGAGCGGTTGTAATCTGCAAGTCGAGACGTGCCTTGAATTCCGAACTGACATCTTGCTGTAAGTGCTGATGTTGTGCTCGGAATTAATGTCAGATATGCATACATTTTTTTTCGAAAATATCGTGAGATTCTGAGAATGTGAAAATGATATAAAATAATCCATCCTCTCGCACTCAATTCGTTTCCGTCCCCGGGAGTACGGTTAGCGGGTACGCTTAACTAATGAACTAGTGAATAAACACGATTTTGCACTCCATCCACGTCCGTGTAGAGTTTATTTTTTCATTCTTTTCAATTCCGATCCAATCCTGTTCCGTTTCCTGCGTGGCGCAATCACTGCCACGCTGGATGGTATCATTATTTCCGATGATTCCATAGGACCCCATTGCAACTTCGGGCTGATGGTGGTTGGATGCAGACAACACCGCAACTAATTGCTTTACATGGTTATACAGATACAGCATGTGTAACAAAACCTCAAAGCCAGGGGAAGGAAAGCATTCGTAATGATGTGTTGCTACAAAGATTATGTTGGTGATGATTATATCCGATTTAATGAGTTGGAGCTGAATAAAGAGTGCAATTGGTATCGTGCTGCAATGTCTGGGACTCAGCTGAATGGATAACTAGAATGGCTTCACAAATGGCTTGGTAGTTGAAGCATATCGACATAAACTTTACTCATCGAATGGACCTTTCAAAAGACACAATCACACATTGTAAAGCCCCGATCACCATTAACTTCCATAACATTAATTCGATTAGCAATAAATTTTTACCCATTGTCTGCACTTTATAATGGCTTGAATTTATATCCAATCGCACGAAAAGGCATCCATTTCAATAAATCACAGCCTCATTTAAAACCAAATAAATAACCACTCTCAAATAATCGCCTCGACGTTATGAAAATAACTCCAATAAATCTTCTTCTTTCTCTCTTATCTTTTGCAGGTAATTATCACTTTCGACACCTTTCCTCCAACGACGTCGTCATCACTACCCTCCGCCAGTCTTGCTTCCTTGCCCGCCAGACCGTATCAATTTCAAACCTCAGAGCCACCCAGAAGGGCAGGGGGTAGGCAAGACAAATGATCGATCTAAGCCACAATCAAATTGTCAAGGTGTGTAACCGGAATGGGTTGACTCCGGCCGGCAATACGGAAAGGTTTCAATCCATTAAACTGAGAGAAACCACATGTACACAAGGTGACTCTTGGGTTCGTGAGGGGGGGGGGGATGGCATCAGCATCCAAAGCTCATGCTTTTAAACGAAACCCAGACGAGCAGACGACGACAACGATGGCGGGCCTACAAGTACCTACTGCCAAATATTGCGGCCCATCCACACGAGAGGAAGGAAAACGAAATTCCATAAATCACCCAATCTTTCTTCGCAACTTTAAATTAGCAGCCAGCCAAAAGTTGTCAGCTTTCGTCGGGGATTCATTCATCATTATTAGTGGAAGATGGTAGTGAAGAGACAAGGGAAGACTCAAGGTGTTCTGGTTGGATGGGCCTTCAGCCGAGAGTTGAGTTGGGGATTACCCTTTCACACGACCTGGGCACGACTTGGAAATGTATTATTCTTTCCCCGAAATAGGTGACGCATGTTACCTTATCTCGAGAAGAATGGTATTTTTGGGACCTTTCACAGATCGCTTGGGTTAGTACAACTCGGGTAACATTTTTCTGTCCAATGGAAATGACAAATGAGTTTTATATTTATTTAATACTAAATTAAACTATCTATGTGAAAATAGTTCGACTTATGATTTCAATACACCAACGCACGTTTGACGGAACGTGGTTCTATCCGTGTGTCATCTGTTTATGAATATACGAAGCATTTGATGTCATAGTATGGACGAATTTCACGTCAACCTGTCTTAGGAATTTACAGTATCATCTCAGATTACAGTGTATTTCAGTTATTGCAATTATGGGTGTAAAAACAATGGACATTTGAGCAACTTTGCATACTTTGAAATAGCAAAAAAAATCTAGACAACTTTTCAAAAAAGAGCTTAATTTCTTCCTAAATTTTCAAAAAAATTTTATAACTTAAAAACTAATAGACCTGAACAATTTCCAAGAATGAAATGTAGAAAACTGTTTATACTTTTTTAAAAAAAAATCAAACAAATTTAAAAAAAAACACTGGAAAAAATATTCATAAATTTAAATTAATTGCTTCTTAAAATGTTTTTTTTAAAATAATATGAATACAATAACCAACAAGACTCGACTTCGCGTTGGGGATGATTTTCAACAATCCAACAAGCCTGCAGACCATTACTTCATTTTCTCGGATAGTCTCAGTTCAATTGAGGCTCTTCGATCGATGAAAACTGGTAGGCACCCATTTTATTTCCTCACAAAACTGAGGCAGCAGATGAGTGCACTGATAGAAAGATCGTGTAAGATAGTCTTTGTATTGCTTAATTTGTAGATAGTAGAAAATCTCGACGTTTAATGCGATATTACGACGTTTAGCGTCAAAAAAAATTTGGGTGATTTTTCGATTTTCAAAAAACTTAAGGTGGTTAAGGTGGAAGCTAGCCATTGTAGTAGTAGAGGTAAACCCACGTATAAAAATGGGGTAATAGTGTTTGTGAGAGAAAAGCAAAGCACAGGTGAATAGATCAATTCACTTATCAGACTGTGTGGCGCTCCATTGACACGAATCTTTGAATACATTTGAAAAAATATAACCATTCAATACTAAAGTAAAATGTATTAACGATATGTTCCGATGAACAATTGCCAATTTAAAAATATATAGAAGGTACATTTGCATATGAAGTAAAATTCTGATCATACGCGAGCGTAACATGAGTAAATTTATAACATACTAGCTGACCCGGCAAACTTCGTCCCGCCCACAATTTGTTTTTTGTTATCAATACCTCCAAACATTCACGTTCATGGGTCAAATCGCAGAACTGTTCATTGATTGATCTTCTAATCGACACCGTTGAGTTTACCTTTTACTACTTGAACTTGAATCAAATTCCTAGTACTTCTATCAAAACTCATCATTATAATATCAGATTATTTTCTGACACAATTCTGGTTCAAGATTTTTTAACCACTTGCAAATAACATGTTTCTCCGTTACATGGAATAAATGTTTGATACAGAAAATATGATAGAATAAAGACAGCCCTAAATCGGACAATTCCTTCCTCGAGTTTTGCTCCTATCAACATATTCGGCAATCCATTTTTATTGGTATAGATAGAAGAAGATAAAGATATTTCGTTAGAGCAAACATCAAATGGACTAACAACGCTTGTCACTATGTAATTGTAGAACATATGGGAATTTAATTTTCCGAATTTTCCCTTTTTCCTTCAGACTTTTCCAAATTTTTTCAATTATCATGTTTGATTGGAATATTTTTGGTTGAAATATGTGTAACATTTTTATGAGACCCCCTATCCATTCCAGAGGAGGGAGAGGTGTCATACCATCATAGAAATATTTCTTATACCAAAAAACCCTCACATCTCAAATTGTGCTTGATTAGTTCTCGAGTTATGCAGAAGTTTGTATTGTTTGTTTGTTTGTTGAATGTATTCATCATAGAAACGTTTCGTGCCCCCCAAAACCTTCTCATGCCGAATTTGGCTACTTTTTCTTGATTAATTCTCGAGTAATGCATAATTTGGTTTCATTTGCTTGATTAATTCTCGAGTAATGCAGAAATTTGTGTTTCATTTGTATGGCAGCCCCCCCTTAAAGAGCGAGAAGGAGTATCTTACCACCATAATAACATTTATTGCTCTTTTGGTATTAACAAGTTCTTCCGCATAGTAACTCGATGTTGATGATTCCTTAATATTTTCTTTCGTTGATCGTATTGTTTTCACATATTCACGTTGGAGAGCCTTAACCCTTCTCTTCGTTGCCCGAGGCATTTTGATTGAATGTAATACTTTTCCGTTTACTGTGTTTGAAAGCATAGGCAGCCGTGGCAGTGTTCCGAGCTCTGCAATACAATTTTCATACCCAATGTTAAAGTTGCTAAAACTTACATTATAGACCCATTAAACGTAAAAATAATGATTGTATTGATATCAACACAATTTTATTCTATTGATTTTCATGACATGAAACGCTATGACTCAGGAATAACATTCTATTGAGTGGTTTTTATAGCTGTTTCGATGATGTTGTCTGGCATCAGTGTCGAAAAATAACGATGCTTTCACCAATACAAACAAAACCATTTCCGAAGATTGAAAAATTAAAATTTAACTTTCAGAGCACTTGCTCGAGTTTTCCGACGTTTTTCACTATACAGTGCGACAGCAGATGAAAATTTAATATCTTGTGAGTAATCGATTAGAGTTTGGTTGATAGTCTTGATGGAAAGTGTGCGAAAACGATCATTTTCTTCACACTGTTTCGCAAAATTATTGATTTTCAGGCGAGGGGTGAGGGAGGGAGATGAAATAAATGAGCGCCATTGTGGCAGCCACTTGTGGCTAGCTTCCACCTTCACCTTAATGAACGTGATTTTTTAATGTATGAATAATGACACCGAAAGAGAGAACCTTTCGAATATTCTTGGGGCCCAAGAAAGACAACCCTATGTCCCTGTTGGGAAACCGTGATATCTATTATATGCAGTCTGTTTGTCATTTCTTCGAATGTGTAGTATAAGAATTTAATTTCCTTGTTTTTTTTCTGTTTTATTAGTTTGTGACTTATCCCTCGTCTCATCATCGCCTACCTTCAACAATCGGTCGAACACTAGATGACAACCCTGGTTCCAACGCACATCGTTATAGTGCTGACGGTAAACCTCTAACGAGATAAAGTTACCCATTCACCATTTTACTTAATTCTTCCATCAAGAATGATACCCCTACTAAACTCGAGTAAACTGCGAGTAATTGGTCCAGTCCTACTAGATATTAAATATTAAGAAATCATGATTGCATATATTGAGATTAGTGTTAAGATACTAGATACAAGCTGACCCGGCAAACGTTGTTCTGCCATAAAAATTGATTCTAGTGAATATGTTAATTGCTAAATAAAAAATAACTGATGATGTGTGTTTAAATGTTTTAACGATCTACACATAAGTAAAACGTTCGTGACTGTGTTCATAGTTGTGTTTGACATACCGAGGAATAGAGCACCAAGCCGATTACCACCGACAAAAATTAAAAAAAAAACTCAAGCCATTCCTTTTGTTAATTCGATGTATTTCACTAACGAATCTGACATGTTTGTTCTCCCGAACGTTAAATGTAAAGTGAAAATAGGAACATGTTTTTGTCGTAAAGTAGACAAATTGAATAAACAAAATTTTCATCGAACTACAGAACTCAACATTGATATGAGCATTGAATGTTTTGTTCAGCTAAGACGAACATGGCACTGAGCCAATTTTCATTTATAATTTTTGTTTTGAAAGCGTGTTTATTTCTCTCGAAAATTTATAACAATTTTCGCTTCACAGAAATGGAACACGAAGCTCAAAGACTTCTATATCGCATTGCGTTTCAAGGGTGGAGGTCTTAAGAATTTGAGCCGAACGCATGACAGAATGCGATATTGCAATCGATTCGGGTAATTTAGACTCGATCGAATTTCTTCAGATCGTTTGCAGATTGTTTGCGGATCGTGCGGTTCATAGCTTAAAAGTTTTCGTTTTTAAGAGCCCTATACATCCTCTATGAAGATGAGAAGGGAAGAGAGAATTAAAGAAAAAGGGTAGTCGATCGTCTGCCACGGAGGGGAACGGTCGTGGCTCCTGCAGAAGTGGAAAAAATGGGAAAAAAATGATTTTTTGGACCATCGGTTAACTTTGAAAAATCATAACTCAAAAACGAAAAAAAAAACGCCTGCCTGATTTCGAGATATGTTATGTGAAAAATCCTCAGCTTTCGATAAAAAAACTATAGCGCCTTTGGTCCCGAGAACATGAAAACTATAAAAAACGAATACAATCAATAATAACGAGAGCAGAATTCAAATTTTCTGCAGGTATAGTATTTTTTAAAAAAAGACCAGGTGATTGGTTTTAATTTGATATGTCGATCATCTGAACCGGTCTAGTAGTTCAAAAGTTATGAATTTTTGCGAAAAAATGAGTTTTTTTGGACCACCCTAAAATGGAAATGGTCAGCCTAACAAATAAATTAAAAAATACGGGTCTCATAATTTGCGATAGAAAACAAAACTACCGCTTCTGACGAAAGTCTGAGAACCACTATATCGGTTTGGCATGGAATGGCTGTAATTATACATACATATTGAAAAATCAATATTTTCTACATTGAGATTAAGACTAAGATACTGGATCCATATACTGGAAGATGGTCACTTGTACAGAGAATGAGTTTTTCTAATAACAGATTTTTCATGCTCTCTTTGAATAGAGAAAAATAATTTTAATTTTTAAAATCTTTCTTTCGATGATAATTTTTTGCAATAAATTTCGATACTTTTGAATGGAAAACAAAACAATGTCATGTATTTATTTCAACGACTATATGTTTTGTTGGTTCACCAGTTTTTGAGTTCGACTTTTTTGTAATTTCGATTTTTTTTATAACTTTTATCGAACAAAAATTTAACTCAAACACTATGAGACCCACAATAGTTCGATAAAGGATTGAATGATAGAATATTTTTGAATTTTCATTAATAAACATCAAACAAATTTAAAGAAAAAAACTAATTCATTTCTCTCATAAAAAAAAAAATATGAACAGTTCAAACAATAATCAACAATTCATACATACATCGGAAGCTGGACACTTCTACCCGGAATGAGTTTTTCTAACAACAACTTTTTCATGTTTTCTTTGAAAAAAAAATACAACCAATCCTAATTTTGTTTAAAGTCAAAATAGCGATTAAGTATATCAAGCGATGTTTAAGATTATATTATAATATGGTCTTTTGTCAAAAACGTCACCTTACTGTTCTTTGTAGCCTCTGGAATATACGACATTTTTGCATGGAGACTTTTGAAAAACTACTTACTGGTATCATTTCTGTGAGTAAATCCTCACGATTGACATGTTCTGCAAACTTTTTTGTATTTAGAAACATGCCAAGAACATGTCAGTCGCGAGAATTTACAAACAAAAATGTTTGTAAAAGTAAAAAAAAAATAGTTTTTCAAGAGTCCATGCCAAAATGCTGTGTATATCAGAGGCTAGAAGAGATAGAAAAAAACCGTCCGGTAAAAATATTGAAAAACTGTCCGGATTCTGAATCATTACGATAATATCGAATTCAGTTCTTGTGTATGATTTTTAAATGATGTATTTAACACTCCGAAACTCGCGCACTGGTGTCACAGACCGAAAAATAAATAAATCGTTCTTTTCTCAGAAAACATCAACAATACGACTTTGTGATTCTCTCTAGCTTCCTCATTCGTCGTTCGTCATTATTTAGCGTATCGCATGTATTGATACGAATGGAACGTGTATCACTTTTTTACCATATTCGATCTGTGACACCGACGCGAGTATAGGTGTAACTTTTTCAGACAAGTAATTTTTTTCCTATTTTAGAATATTTATTTATTTATTTATTTATTTATTTATTTTTTATTTATGTTCAATGAAATGTATAAATCAATGTTAGTGGCGTGGAATATTTATTAAATATAATGTATAAGATCATTACCGGACAATTTTCATTTGGTTTTAGTTCTTTTTGTCACCGGTTTTAGTTCTTTTTGAACGGATTCATATATTATTCGCTATTAGGTTCATACGTGCAAAAGCAAAATACAAATGTTTGACTTTCGTATAGTTATTCGATAAAAACAATGGTCACACATATACACACTTGTGATAGAATTACACTTGTGGAAGAATTTTAAACAGTAAACTATAAACTAATCAGTGGCTTGTGTTTGTTTTTTACAGTTACAGTTTTGGGTTTTTTATATAATGAACAATATTGAAAAGAAAACAAGTCGCAGGATGTTCCTAGAAATCCTTTTATATCATCCATTGAAAAAAAAACCATTGATTCTTAGTTTACCATTAATACAAAGACAAAGAATATTAGAAATATGCAAACTTTATGTTCTAGAACCTTTATCATCTTGCAGGTATCTGGAAGGTCGTTATACGAGGTCTGTTCAAAAAGTATCGCGACTTTCGAATTTACGCGGGTTGCGTATATTCGGTTCTAGATTTTTTTGGTGGCATTATGTTGGTACTCATGTCTCTCCCTTATGCTGACAAGTACGGCTATTTTGGAAGTTTAATAAATTTTTGACACCTGCTTTTCTTACACGTGTTTTATCTTCGATTTGTGTCTATTGCAAAAATGGATCAAAGAATCTGTATCAAATTTTGTGTGAAAAACAAAACTAAGTGCGCGAACACATTCCGAATGTCAAACCTGTCGGTACATGGTTAGGTTACCTTAAATATTTCAATCGAATTCTTTCCATGTTCGATGTTTGACATTCTTTGCCACTGTTGATAATTCTGCTTCGGTTGAAGTTATGTACTTATGTGTTATTTAGTGACTATCGTCATCATTGGCTGAACGTTCTGTTGATTTGAGTGAATTTATCTGAACTATTCCTTTTTTTTTCTTTTTCCATTCCGAAACCTAAATTGCTGTTTGATAAATCTTCTAGAATATCCTAAGAAACGTTCCTATTTAATTAATCCTTTTTGGAAGTTTATCTACTGTAGTTATTTTTTTTCGGCATTATTTCATTTTCGTTGAACACGTTTCCATGAAAATCCATTAATTTGTACTAAAATTCTGTCGGGTTGAACCCAGTGTTGCCACATGTAAAGATCTGGAAATGTACAGATTTTTTGATTATTTTAAGGGGGTGTTCTACTCTAGAAATTTGAAACAAAGTTTTTTTTTGTCTCATCATTTTATTGAAGTTTAGACATTCAAGAATATGGCGTACTGGCGTACACAATATCTCAAGTTCTACTGAACCGATTCATTACAAATTTGATGATTATCTCTTTATTGCATGAACTAATTAAAAATAATAATTTTTTAATTTTTTGATTTTTTAATTTAACAAAAAAAGGAATCCCATGGAACATGCATGCAAAAAAGCAATTATTTTTTTCAAACGGCCACTTTCTTGCAAAAAAACATTTTTTTCACTTTTCCGGGATTCATACGATAGCCGCATTTTTGCTGATTCGGAAACTGTTTAATTTTTATTTGTTTAGGATAGCCAGAAGGACTGGAATCGTGTCTCAACTTATAACTATACTTATTTTGAATATTTTTTCCCCTTAGTTCTAAAAGATAAATAAACAAATAAAGAATAATGAATAGTAAATATATTATTTGCTACATTTGTTCACAGCTCGGAAAAACGACCAAATTTCGTGCAACTACACTAGAAGACGTCCTTAAGTATAGATTATGAACGGTACAGATTACAGATTTTTGTCATAAAGTACAAATAGGTACAGGTTTGGCATGTCCAAAACGTATCCATGAAGCTCGATGTGAAGATCAAATCAGTTCTGTTGTTTCCTTACTTCTCTAGAATTTTGTCGAAGAAACTTAAAGATCGAGCAGATTTTTGGAAGAAAAAGTCACAGGAGGGTTGTGTCCGAGACACGACCGCATAGTTGACGTAAGATTCCGGTAGGTTATCTGTTGATTTTGGATGAATTTGAAGAATTACATCGTTACACTCTTTGATAATGATTTGGTGGCTCTGAAAAGGGCCGTTTTGTTTGGTTGTTGGGTATTGTTTGTTCACTCCACCAGTGTTTACCGAGTGATGATTACAGAAGGATGATAAATAGTCATTAGATGGTGCGTATCAGATAAAAGATATCGAAGTGGAACGAGATATGACGAAAACCGCCCTCTGTGATCCTAGACGATATGCTTCCTGTGTTATGTATAGATGAAGTAAAAAAAAACTCACCAATGTAATATAAGATAATTACCGATACTGAACACAATTATCAATATTTCTCATCAATAAAAACATGTTACTTTAATATAGGGAAAACAAATTTGAAATGGAAAGGAAATTTTCTTTTATAATTTGTACTTTCTGAGTGTTTATTCAACCCAATGCGAATTTTAATTGGACTAACAACACCTAATACTATATGTAGAGCATATGGGAAATCACTTTCTCGAATATTTCTTCACTTTTCCATAAACTTTTTATCGCCGCATAAACTCTCCTTGGGTTAAAATGAACACAACAAAACAGACAGCTAAAACCAAACGACCCGTTCTCAAGCGGGAACACACCTTGGTTTTCGTTTATGAAAATTGAAATTAATCGTTTCGTTGATATGGAATTTCACGAAGCACAAACATTAAAGTTCCAAATTTGAATATTATTTGCTAGAATTAATCGTATCAGTCACCTTACTTGCAATATCAAGAGGCCCCCAACTTGCATATATTTGCAATGCCTATTTCCCCCGGACACCTTGGTTTTGATATCTCTGTTAGGGAATACATTTCGGTAGGAATAAAAGCTCCCCCTACTTTCATGTATTTCCATGCCGATTTCCCCCAGGCAGCTTGGTTTTGATGTCTCTGTTAGAGACCCGCCGCATGTGTAGTCAATTTCAACCAATCAGAAGTGGGTATTTCCGTTAAGGGGTTGAGATTTTTCAATTGTTCGATAGTTAGTTTCATGACATATATAATTCTCTACAATATAAAAAATTGTTATGGAGTACCGAAATCGATTGACGCAAAAATTTCATCAATCCATCATGAGATGACTGAGCAATAAGCGTTTGAAATTGGACAATTTTCACGATGTGCTCGATTTTAGATTTTCAATTTGTACCCCGATATGTTCCCGAAAGACGTACTCCTACGTCAAAAGTACATATGAAAATTATTTTTATCCCTCTAGTACAGATTATTATGTAGCAACACAAGCTGTCCCTTAACCCATTATAATATCGTAGATAATAGGCAACGAATCGGCTCCAACTTCAGAGAACATAATCCTTACATGAGGAATAACACATATTTACCATTGATAAAAAATTAACTAGCTGAAAAAATTGGTGACAAAAAAAACCCTTTGTAAGGCCGTTGCGATTATATTCCAACCTACGAAAAATATTTTCTCCGCTTCGCAGAAAACTATATTTGATTTCGTTGAATATACAACAAGTTGATAAGTTTTTCACTGAAATCGTACTAATTAGGATCAACTGTGTAAGATCATGCATTTTTTTTTTCAATGAATAAGAAATTGATGAAAAATTCAAATTTCTTTATTTTTCTTTGTCTATATCTATATTAGTCTATATTAAAATATTTTTTTCGCGCTGCACTAGAAATATTCTTTTAATTTTTACATGACCAATGGCGCAATAAAGTAATTTACAAGGCAACGGCAAACAGTATTTTGGGGGTTAACGAGTAGTGACAACTATATTCCCACCATTTTTTTTTTCAATTGTTTCAATAGTTAATTTTTTTTCAAAAGTGAATATGTGTTAGGAAAGATGGAAAGATTCTGTTCTCTGAAGTTGGAGTCGATTCGTTGCCTAGTTTCCACAGTCTTATGAAGGGTTAAAGGAATATCTAACGATATAATTGGCTTCTACCTTTATAAGTTTACTAGCTGACCCGGCAAACTTCGTCCCGCCCAAAATTTGTTTTTTGTTATCAATACCTTCAAACATTCAAACATTCACACATTCAAACATTCACGTTTTCTTACTATGAGCAAGTTCATGGGTCCAAAAAAAAATCATTGATTGATCTTATAAAATTATTATAAAATTTCTAGTATTTCTAACAAAACTCATCATTATAATATCAGATTTTTTTCAGACACAATTCTCGTTCAAAATTTTTCAACCTCTTGCAAATAACATGTTTCTCCGTTACATGGAACAAATGTTTTATATAGAAAATGTGATAGAATGAGGACAATCCTAAATCGGATAATTTTTCCCCCTCAGAAAGGTGCGAGAAGTGTTGAACCACTTTAGAAATGTTTCTTGCCCCCCAAAACCTCCACATGCCAAATTTGGTTCAGGTTGCTTGATTAGTTCTTGAATTATGCAGAATTATGTAGAAATGTATGCTTCATTTGTATGGCTGTTGATTTCCGTATTGATTGGGTAGAGCATATGAAATCCACTGAGCTGAAAGCAATCAAAACTGAGTTACAAGAATAACATCAACGACCATAGCTTTGATTGTTTATCAATTTTGACAATTGAGTAATTGAAATTCCTAAAGACAGCAAAATCTCGAATATATATATATATATATGAATATGGATATGAAGGTGGTTCACAATACGCTAACGACTCATCGAAGCGATTTCACTCTTGCACTTCGTGTCAAGCGAAAATGCGATTTGTGACATTTGCATTAATGTAGGTTGTTAATCGTTCTAGCAGCAGCGAAACTATGTAATAGCAATTGTAAGAGCCCTGTTTTTACGCTGTGACCCGTGTCAACGAATTGCCATCGGGCGGGGCTTAAACTGCAATATTTTCTTTCGCCTTCACATGTTTCGATGCATTTTTTTTTTGTATTTGCATTTCGAGCTAGCGATTTACGTGCGACTGATTCGCAGTATGGTATAAAAATAGTGCCGAGGTAACTAACAAAAACATTCGATAATTGATGTAGAAAATTACATCGGCACTTTTTTCAAAAACCGTTTTTATCTTTTTTCAAAGCATGTTATAACTGTCAAATGCGGTATAATGATGTCATAACGGTTGCTTGATTAATTTTCTCGGCTGGATTCCGCGAAAATTAAAAAAAATCCCGGTAAGCACGTATTATACATATTTCCGTAGTATTAGATTACCTGTTCGTTTCATCCAAGCTACATATTATGTTCAACTTTGCGGTGTTTTCTATTTCAGTAAAGACCGTAGAATACGCTTTCAAATGGAATATACCACCAATAATTTTGAAAAACAGCACATACAAAAAATGCATTTCAGTTTTATTCATAACCTAAGTTTCCGATTATTTTCCCGAAATAATTATTGACCTGTTCATCTTACCACCTGTTTCCCTATAATACTTGCCGTTATCTGACTTCATTTGCCTCGTAATGGAAATTGTGGCAATATAAAACGAAAGATCACTGATGAACCCAGATTGAATGCACATTCCGTGCAAAAACCGTGAGCGTAAAAAGAACACGGAAAAATCATTTTAACTTTTATCTCTTATCGCGTCAGAGGAAAACGTTGCTCTGGAAGGAGATAAATGAAACATAAAAGTGTGCAGTTCCGTCACCCAGAACACTAACGTTACCCAAGGATTGTACCCTCCGGACGGGATAAGAATGGTCGGAATGACGGCAGTCAACTTGTTTCACGAACAAAAAAAAATCAAACTATTAACTGTTATCATTTCCTTCCAATCCACTGCACTGCACTTCCGGATCATCTGTACGTTGATGCAGTCTGATATTGCACCGATGAGACAAAAGGAAGTTGTCTCGTCTGTGCATAAAGTGCGAACATCTCAAATCCAGGACGTTGGATTTTCCCCCAAGATTGCTGACATTCTTCAAGAGGTCAGGACAAAGAACAATCAGCCTTTCCCTTCTCCAACTTTTGCGCCGAATCTTTTCCTTCAAGAGTTCTCCTTTTTTCTGATTGTTTTCATAGCGGAGGACCAAAATAAACAAAACCGGGCGAAATGGAAACAGAAATCACTTAACGCCATTTCTTGACATTGTTTTCCTTTTTGCTCATCTCGCCAGATTCGGGGCGCTCACTTTTTTCGAAGTCTTTCGGGACGGACGGAGATTATGTGCGCGACCCATCCGGGGAAGGTTCGGGTTTTGGACCAGACATTTATGTGCGTAAGAACATGGGCCGCAGAAGGGTACACTTTGGGGGGGGGGGGGGAACACGGAAAACGACAACCGCGAACAATGTAAACGAAATTTGAATATTCAAAACAGCTGTGAGACGGTACCCAAAAAGTCAACGGAGTGTTTTGTTTTGGTTTTTTGGCGGAGAAAGGTGCTGAGCGCAGAGAGCGAGGGCTTTTCAGAACTTTTCGTTAAATCCGTGCTATTTCCAGGCGAGAATGGATGCAATTTTAATTGAAAATTGTTTTGGTTAGCCTGCGGAGATTTATTAGTTTGGTGGTTTTGTACCAAAACACAGTTCGTACATTTTGCTTTTTGGGGCGCAAGAGTGGAGTGGTCCTCGTGCGGATGACTCACTTTAAGGGCACCCATTGCGCGTTACTTTAATCAAGTCCCTAGAGGGAAACGTTTGTCCCTCGTGTGAAGAGGCATTAGCGCCAGCAAATACCGCACTCATTTCCCCAATCACGCATCCAATTAACGCGTCGGAAACCGAAAAGCAAACACCTCGGCTTGATTGAACGCAAGACGCACTCCAGCTAATATTATGATACGCGCGCGCGCCCTTTCCCTTAATTAGGATCCACGGTGAAAATGCTGATTGAAAAGGTGCTCGATTCGTACAGTCCCCTTTTGCGGCGCATCGATCCGATGGGGGAGGCACGTCTCGGGGAAATCAATTTCCTCTCCTCGTGTGAGCCTGGCAGTTGTCTGCCTGCCGAAGGGTTGCAAATTAGCCGGTGTGCTCGCTCACGTCGTAAGCCTTGGCTTTGGAGAGGAACGAAGAAGGAAAAAAAACGATTCCCGATGTGAAAATATGCGGAGCGTTAATTAATTTTTATCAAAATGTAATTACCTGGAAATGAGCCCCGGGTGATGGATGCTCTCGGGATTGAAGGAAGGATTTTGCATTTGGGTTTTTTGGCCGGATATTGAGTTGGGGGCTCACGTCCGGTAGTCAAAAGCTTAAATTTTTCGGGGAAATCGGGCTTATTTTCGATAGCTATTTAGTAATGACTATTAATTTCTGATGATATTCTGTCACAGTGCCGGGAAAAATAGAACCATTATCACGCATCAGGCGGAAAACAAATCATTCCGGGATCCGTCTCGTCGAAACGCAGCCATTGGATCCGTCTGATGATCCGAAAGTAATTTATTCAACGCGTGCAGAAAACGTTCGTCCTGCTAACTCTTGTTAAACTACCCGACTAAACATCATGATTGGCCATCATCCAACGAGCCGGAACAAACAGGCCTCAAATAGACCGGAATGAATTAATTCAGGGTCCCTCTCTCCGAGCGAAGGAACGAAGCAAAAGTGTGAGATACTACGGCTAGAGCTAGAGGAACACTATGCATATTCATTCAACATCTCCTGTCCCTTCGAAGAGTAGTTTCACTATGATCGATACGATCTGCGATGGCTATCGGCAAATTCGTTGTCTCAAAACTGAGAATTATGCTGCGAGAAAGGCTAAGAGCAGTGTTAGCAAATTTATTATCACGTTGAAATAATACATTGCACATCCAAATTACATTTTATGAGGCTATGATTTGTTATGTATTCCGGTTAGAAGAAAAAAAGACGTTCATATTTTCTGTTTCATATACAACCTATGAAGAAAAAAACATATTTTTTATATGAAAACTAGCTGACCCGGCAAACTTCGTCCCGCCCAAAATTTAGTTTTTCGTTATCACATCCACGTTCATGAGTCCAATCGCAGAACTGTTCATTGATCTTCTAATCTACCCTACCCTTTTAGGCACAATTCTCGTGAAAGATTTTTCATCCACTTGAAAATAACATGTTTCTCCGTTACATGGAATAAATATTTGATACAGAAAATATGATAGAATGAAGACAGCTCTAAATCGGACAATTCCTTTCTCGAGTTTATCAAGCTTATCAACACATTCGGCGACCCATTTTTATTTATATAGATAGATGACGATATAGGAGTACGTTTCATCACATTAAAATCCATTTCCATTTTCGAACGAAAAACAATTTCGTTACCGCAAACATCAACTGAACTAACACGCTTATTAATATGTAATAGAAAATATGAAAATATATATGAAAATTTTCAATTGTCACGTTTGGTTGGAATATGTGTTTTATTTTTCTCTCCATTCCAGAGAAGTCAAAGCTTTTTCCTATCTTTTAAAATAATCAATTTAACGCTTTTTTCTAAGTTACATTAGGGTGACCATAAAAAAACATGTTTGTTTTGCTTTAACTTTTATATTTAAAATTATAAATCAAAAATGTCTTCGTACGACTTTTAGAGCTTATCGATACCAACATTTTTCGATGCAGAACTTGTCAATATCTCAACTTTACTCAAAGTTATTGATATTTCTTCCCAAAAACATGCTCTTTTCATTTGTTTGTCATTCTTCCTGGGGCAAACGTAAATAAAGTTTATTGGTGGCATTTGAAAGAGCATATTTAACTCTACATGATGTGTGATTTTCAAAACTATGTCATTTTTGTGGTTGAGTAAATTAAAATTGAAATCATGAGTTTTTGGGTAAAAAACCATCAATAACTTTGAGTAGGATTAAGATATAGACAAGTTCTGCACCGCAAAATGTTGGTATCGATAAGCTCTAAAAGTCGTACGAAGACAGTTTTGATTTATAATTTTAAATATAAAAGTTAAAGCAAAACAAACATGTTTTTTCATGGTCACCCTAATGTAACTTAGAAAAAAGCGTTAAATTGATTATTTTAAAAGATAGGAAAAAGCTTTGTTCTACAAAGTTGTTCAAAATAACTGGGGCTACAACATTGTTGAACAATGTTTATCTCTATCTATAAAGATAGGAAAGTCAGATTCTTCATTTCATCGACAATTTTGGTCACCCTATTTTTGATAACATAAAAATGAGCGTTCTATCTTATGTAACAACCTTGTCTAAGACAGTTTTTGTCTAAACAATAAATATATCCCACAAAGTTGTTTTTAGCGCTTTATATCTGAGTTGCATTAGGGTAACTATGAAAAAACGGATTTTTAACTCTAACTTTTATATTTAAACTATTACATCAAAATGTTTATATTAGTAAGCTCTAAAAGTCTTTCTGTTGACGGCGCCAGTGGTTGTATGGTTAGCGTAACAGCCTCACAATCCGATCGGCCTGGGTTCAATCCCAGCTGGCGTCGTTGGGATTTTCTGAGGCGAAAAATCTCTGGTTACGTCTTCCTTCGGAGCGGAAGTAAAAGAAGTTGGCCCGGCTCATGAGTTGTTGAGTCTGATAGGTAGGAACAGGTGGAGTCGCCTCCCTGATGTCGGTGATTGGCACTTAAGTGGCGGAAATAGGCCGACGAAAAATAAGCGAAGATAAAAAAAAAAAAAGTCTTTCGAAGACAGTTTGCATTTAAAATTTGAAATATAAAAGTTAGAGCAAAAAACAGTTTTTTTCATGGTGACCCTAACGTAACTTAGAAGAAAAAAAACGCTATATCGGTTATTTCACGAGATAGAGAAAAACTTTGTTCTACAAAGATGTCTCAAATAATTGGAGCTAAAACATTGTCGAACTATGTTAGATTTTTTATTTCATCGACAATTCTGGTCACCCTATTTTTGACAACATAAAAACAAGCGCTCTATCATGAGTAACAACTTTGTCTAAGATCGTTTTTGTCTAGAGAATAATTGTCAAGCTCTAAATGCTAATTTCCACTTAAATGCATATCCTGGACCATTGTGCATTGTAAAAACATTTATTGCGCCCTAAAAACTGCACATGTCAAATTTGGTTTCTTTTGCTTGATTAATTCTCAAGTAATGAATCATAAGAATCAGACAGACAGACAGACAGAAATCCATTTTTATATATATAGATGAAGAAAACACCATGTTTGTCAGTATCGAATCTAAGAATTTTAAATAAATGTTTTACTTATTCGTTTCACTTTCAGAGCCAGAGTCAATTGCGCTTGTTTCATTTAGTTTGTCAGGGTGAATAAAATTGGTATATTCTTTACGCATACTGAAACTTGATTCTTCTGTTACGTTCCTTTCTGTTCTCGTCTCCAGCCAATTTGAAAATCAATAGCTTTCATTGATGATTGAAACTGCTTAAATAGGCTATATATTCTTAATCTGCGTGAAAAACTTCAATTTCGCATGCAAAAAAAAACACTTGCAGATTTCAGTTGAAAATTTCATACTTTTCATTTCAACATAATGATTTTTCACAATGATCTAAAAATAATCGAGAACATGCTGAAAGAAATCTTGCAAGTTTATTAAAGGTTGTGAAGACGGGAAAACCCGTTTGAGAAAAGCTAGGGGTTATCCCTAAAAGTTCCACGGTTATAACCTACCTAATTTAAGACCAAACTCATCACACATCATAAATTACCCTGTCCTGACAACTGATTACTCATGCTTGACTCCTGCATAACCTTCCATCTTTCCTTATTCATTTGTTTCAGTGAGTGCGTTTCAAATCCAACACCGAAACTTTTATTTAAATGTAAACTACTCAAATAAATACATGTTTCAATTCGTTCTGAATATGACGATTGAAAACTTCATTTCAGTATGAATAAAGAAACAAATGAACGTGAAGCGAAAGAAAGATATTTTCATGGAGCGTGAATAGTCATGGAATGTTAATGTTAATAACTATTTTTGCTACGAACGGATTTTGTCGATTTACATACCAAACGAATCGGAAATTCAACAAGATTTGTTTGATATGCTATACATTACAAACCCATTGTCTATATATGCTATAAATTGATGAAAATTGGAAGCATTCCTATTTTCTCGTACATTTGCTCTGTCCATTCGTGTGCTTTCCCAACAGAGCTGTCAATAACGAGCAAATTATCGACAAGCAACGAAGGGGAAACCGTAAGATGTAAAATCTCCGTGGAAAAAAGAAAAGAAGAAGATCGAAGGGGAATATTTGCCTAGAGTATTAACAGTTGACCTCGCTGAGGCAAACTTTCAAGTTGGTCAGAGTAACAAATATTATTAAAAAGAATAAGTAATTTTCGAATACTACAGCGATGGTCCTACTAGATATAGAAAAAGCATTTGACAATGTGTGGCACCAAGGATTAGTACACAAATTGAAAATAATGAATTTTCCAACAAATCTGACAAAACAATTAAAAATCACCTAGCAATCGAATTCATTTGAAGTATCAGCAGGAGTCCATCAGGGCAGTGTGTTGGGCCCGGTGTTATACACAGTATTCTCTGCGGATATTCCACCACTACCTGAAGGTATATTATCAATTTATGCCGATGATACAGCTATTATCTGTAAAGGGATAATACTAAAACCAATTATTCGAAAACTTCAAAACAGCTTGAACATATTTTGTGAGTATCAAGAAAACTGGAAGATTAAGATTAACGCAAACAAACCACAGGTAATTGTATTTCCACACAGACCAACTCCAAAACTGGATCCTAAAATAGAAGATTATATAGAATAATTATATTGAACAACATTGCAATAGAATGGACAAAAGTAGCAACATATAACATATAAAAACATATATGGTGTTGTATATATATATATATATATATATATATATATATATATATATATATATATATATATATATATATATATATATATATATATATATATATATATATATATATATAAACATATAGAAGAACTGCGACTTAAATGCCATACATAAATCTATAAAGAGACTTTATCCATTGATTAACAGAAAATCGAAACTGAGTTCAGCAAACAAAGTAACAATAGTTGAACAAATTTTTATCCCAATAATGGACTACGTTTCCCCAGTATGGAACTTATGTGCAAATTGACACAAATTGAAATTAAAAGCACTAGAAAACAAATTAATTAAAATGACTAACTATGGCAAACTTGTATGAGACAAACTTTCATTCTTCGTGAGGAAATCGACTGAACAACATCGTTGCTGAACGAGCTGGATGACGAAGGATGACAGCTAAGCTAATCTTCAAGCCATCAATATATGGGTATTTGTATGCGTACGTGCGTGCTTCATAACCCGTACGTAAAAATAGTACATTTTCGCTACGCTGAAACCCCATTTGTATCTGCTCCCGTGTGCATTGGCTCTGTAACGATGCAACAATCGACTAATTTTTCTATGCTATGATTGAAAATTGTTTGGTGTTGCAAATTATGCAGCCATAATGATAAATATAAACAAGGAGGGCAGATAGCGAGAGGGAAATATTTGCGCTAGGATATTAGTAATGAATCTCTGCTGAGTCAAATATTCAGCCTTTTTCCAAGCAGTTAACATTGTTTGTTCTCTGTCATCATAAAGGCTTCGTTGGTGCTATTGACATTGCATCAATGCGTTAATGTGAGGCTATGGTGAAGCAGGTGTTAAGGTTGTGTACCAAAAAATATTTGGGGAATACCAAGTTATTCGATAAGTTATAATAAGATATTAATTTATTTGGGTTCGCGTGCCAGTCGCCAAACTGCTTTCAACTAGGATTGCATTTGCGCTAATCTGGATCATAATGAAGCAGTGCTACTCTTTTCGAGGTTGTTGAGATTGACAGATAGTGTTTATTTCGTTTATTTTGTCTCCAAGAAAGTAAATGTCGTTCTGGAATTTTGTATGTGATTTGGTTTCGCTTACCAGTAGCAAAACTTTCTCCACTAAGGATGACAGCTGCGCTTATCTCGAGCATGTATTGTTCTGCGAGCACAAGAATGAATCATCAAACAATTATAGCCAAATGATTCTACAATAAAAAAAAACATTTCAGGGTGACCAAACTGGTAGAATGGTTATTTCAGAATTTTCGTAGCATTATAAAATAATATACGCAGTTATACACAAGCGACTTGAATTAAACTACAGCGTAGTTCCACGTCAACAATGCGGTCGTGTCTTGAACACAACCTCCTCTATTTTTTTTATTGTGACGGATGAAAACTTGAGTTTCAACTGCCTTTATGTGCGAAGCTGATTTGAAGATCCGTTTGGCAGTTGTAGCAAAAGTCAAATTAGATCGAGTTTGGTTGCCTTATGTGTAGACGGTTTTAACCGCAAGAAATTCGGTTTACTTCTCGCTCTCTGGAGCAATACTGAAACCAAATCTCTAGTAGTGAAGGAGCAATTTAAAAATTTAAAATTAACTCTCAACCTTAAGATTAGTTCCAATGAAGAGAAAATACTCTTCTATAGCCTTTTCAAATGCATTTTGAAATTTGTCAAGTAACCTCTTACACATAAACAAACGTTGGCAGAAAAGATATCACAAAAATTATTAAATAAAATCAAAAATGCTTTCTCTTGTGTCAAAGCTTCAAATGCACAAACAAATGTTTTGTTTTTGTAAGATTGTTAAATCGTTTGTATGTATGGAGCAGACATCTCATTCTCTCAGACTGAATGTCAGTTTGGAATTGTACCAAAACTTCCAAACGATGCCAAGCACGGATCGAACTAAGGCCGACTGGGTTGTAACACTATTCCACACTACCATACTATTCACATAATGTCGTATTTCTGATCGAAATTAGACGCTTTATTTAACATACTTAAAATTATCCAATTTAAGTCAAATATGCGCCGTTTTGTTCGCAAACTTGTTGCCATTTAGAAGGCAACTTCATTATCCCCCCCTTATAAAACCTCCCTCCTTATTTGCAAAAAACTCAGACAGCCAGTTTTCGCAAGCCTCTTTTGAGACCAACTTAGTATCAGCAAGAGCGTTTTGCATGGACCGGAAGAGATGATAATAACTTGGAGCCAGGTCCGGACTATACGGTGGGTGCAATAGGACATCCCATCTGAGCTCCCGTAGCTTCTGGCGGGTCATCAAAGATGTGTGAGGCCGAGCGTTTCCTGGTGGAAATCAACACCATTCCTATTGATCATTTCTGGCTGCTTCTGGTCAATCGCCTGCTTCAAACGGACAAGCTGCTCACAGTAGAGAACCGAGTTGAGGGTCTGGCCATAGTTGAGCAGCTCATAGTGGATGATTCCCTTCCAATCCCACCAAACACACAGCAAAACCTTCCTGGCCGTCAATCCGGGCTTGGTGATGGTTTGGGCCGGCTCACCGCGCTTCGACCACGCCTTTTGTCGCATTAGGTTGTCGTACGTGATCCACTTTTCATCACCAGTCACCATCTTCTTCAAAAATGGGTCAAGTTTGTTCCGTTTCAGCAGTGCATCGCAGGCGTTGATTCGGTCTAAAAGATTTTTTTGCGTCAACTAGTGTGGCACCCATACATCCAGCTTTTTTTGGAATCCAATCTTCTGCAAATGGTTCCAAACGATTTTATGGTCTTACCCAGTTCCTGGCCAATCGAGCGAGTGCTCACATACCGGTCTTCTTGGATGATTTCAACGATTTTATCAGTTTCCACGACGATTGGCCTATTGGTACGGGATGTATCTTCGACAGCCACTACACCAGAACGAAATCGATCAAACCAACGCTGTGCTGTGCGAATCGTTACAGTATCGGGTCCATAAACTACACGAATTTTTTCGGCCGCCTTCGTTGCAGTTTTACCTCGCAGGTAGTAAAAACGTAAAATATGGCGAATTTCTTGCTTGGTGGACTCCATCTTTGACGCGCTATAACTTGAGACTGTCAATCACAACACTGTCAAAACAACACTTATAGCACAGGTTGTCCTCTTTAAATAGCCGTATAGTATGACCCGATGCGATAAGTACAAGACAAGATATGTTTAAGTGTTGCCATATATTGACAATATACGACATTTCTTTTTCTCCAACCCAATATTTTCCAGTAAATATTAGGCTGTCAAAAAAGTCCTGCGGTATTTTTTTTGAATTTTCATTTGTTCATAAAATTAGTTACAATCATCTGTTTTAAGTCAAATATGCGCCGTTTTGTTCGATGCCAACTTCATAATACCCCTGTTATTGAAGCTCGCTTCCTTATTGGCAAAAAAACTCGGATTACCAATTTTCACAAGCCTCTTTTGTGGCTAACTTCTGACTACCTAGCTCGTTCGCCATGGACGAAAACAGGTGGTAGTCACTTGGTGCAATGTCCGGACTATACGGCGGATGCGAAAGAACCTCCCATCCGAGCTCCCGGAGCTTCTGGCGCGTCACCAAAGAAGTGTGTGGCCTGGCGTTGTTCTAATGGAAGACAATGCGGCCTCTGTTTATCAAAGATTGCCTCTTCTTCATGAGTGCTACCTTCAAGCGGTCCAGTTGTTGTCAGTACAGGTCCGAATTGAGCGTTTGGCCATAGGGAAGCAGCTCATAATAGATTATTCCTTGACAATCCCACCAAACACAGCAGAACCTTCTTGGCCGTTAATGAGGGCTTAGCCACCGTCTGAGCCGCTTCAGCGGGCTTCGACCATGACCGTTTGCGCTTCACGTTGTCGTAAGTGACCCACTTTTCATCGCCAGTCACCATCCGCTTCAGAAACGGGTCGATTTTGTTGCGATTCAGCAGCGATTCACATGCGTCGATACGGTCAAAGATGTTCTTTTGCGTCAACGTGTGTGGCACCCATACATCGAGCTTCTTTGTGAATCCAAGCTTCTTCAAATGGTTAATAACGGTTTGATGGCTTATCCCCAGCTCTTGGCCGATGCTACGGCTGCTACTATGCCGGTCTTTCTCGGCTAATTCAGCGATTTTGTCGCAATTTTCAACGACAGGCCTTCCGGAGCGTGGCACATCTTCGACGACCTCTACACCAGAACGAAAACGTTGAAACCATCGTTGTGCGGTGGAAATGGAAACTGTATCGGGTCCATAAACTGCACAAATTTTATTGGCAGCTTGAGATGCATTTTTGCCTTTGTCATAGTAGTACTGTAAAATATGTCGGATTTTCTCTTTATTTTGCTCCATATTTGCGATACTATAACTCACGCACGACTTAATCAAACAAAATACTGTCAAGGTCTATATTATAGCGCGCAAAGATACCTTTCCAACAAGCTATAGTATGACTAGATACAATGAATACAACTAGAACTACGCCCTTACAACGACACCTCGCGGAAATACCGCAGGACTTTTTTGACAGCCTAATACATGGGTATTTTTTCATACTTGATTTTTCTCTACGATGAATATTTCCGATGGTACAGATTTTTTTGGAGAAAAAGTACAGATGAGAAATATTTTTTCCCTTCTGGTTCAGATAAAAATGTGACAAACCTGCTTACACGTAAACTCGGAAGAGAGCTGTTTTGCTGATAGTAAAACGGAGAGCGTAAACAACATTTTTACCTATGGTGCGTGCTTATTTACGAAGTGTCTCATATTTTGCTCTCTGATATTGCTATAGCATATA
Source organism: Toxorhynchites rutilus septentrionalis (assembly GCF_029784135.1). Lineage (NCBI taxonomy): Eukaryota > Metazoa > Arthropoda > Insecta > Diptera > Culicidae > Toxorhynchites > Toxorhynchites rutilus. The sequence continues at coordinate 120,182,558 of NC_073745.1, forward strand.
TATTATACACAAAACGTGCCTCTCGCTTGTGTAAATTCTTAGTTAATGTTAGTTATTTCATGAACCTTCGCTCATTTAATGAAATGCATGAGGACGTCAAAAAATATGCTAAATATATGAATTCTTCAGTTGCTCGCATCTTCTTCTGTAGGAGCATTGAACCACTGCGACCATTAGTTTGATCTATTGTACTGGGGTAGACATTCGTTTAGCCGCACCCTATTGTTCCTCAATATTTTTCAAAATAAGTCAATTATTTGTACAGTTTTGCTCATAAAAGACGATTATTGTTTATTTTCATCGAATTCATTCTAAAAAAAGTATAAATTCACTTTTTGTTTTCTAAGTAATTCAAATATATGGAATCATGGTGGACATTCGTTTAGCTGCATCCTAAAATTTCAATAATAGAAAATTTGTGCGGCAAATTTCGAGTCCAATCGGTAGCTAATATTTAGTATGTCCACCTCCATTTCGGATCACATTGAAAACTCGATTTGACATCGAGTCAGACAGCTTTTAAAGTGTTGCCATATTGATTATAGCCCAACATTCCTGAATTACTGCCTTGAGACTGGAAATGTTGTCAAATTGTCTCCCGTTTGCATAGACCATCTCGGCCAAGATTCTCCATAGGTTCTCTATGGGATTGCAATCGACTGCCAGCAGGTCATTCAAGAAGCGGAATGTTCTTCTCGGCAAACCATGCCTTCGATTGCTTGGAAACGTGAATCTATGCATAATCCTGCTGAAAAAACGACATCCTCGGTAGCGTTATTCTCAATATGGCCAATCAAAACGTCCTCCTGTAGTTGAAGATACTTTTCGGAGTTCATTCGGGTGAAAATGGAACAAATGAGAAGCTTGCTGTGATAGGAAACGGCTCTCCACACTGTCAAACTTCCGCTCCCAAAGTTTCGCTTCGATCTTACGACATGCCGTTGACTTAAATTGTACCAATAGCAATTGTAACAGTCCGGACCATCCAAATTGAACTTTTTTCGCCGGAAAATACAAAATTTCTCCATTCTAGTTTCCATTCTATGTATTGCCGGGCGGAAATGAGATGGTTCTGCTCATGGGTGGCGGTCAGTTTCGGCTTACCTTGAGGTTGCTTCCACATGATGTTTTGTGACACATTCAAGATGCGCGCAATATGCCTCTTCGTTACTGGAACGACCGATTCTGCCTTAATGTATGAGCAGGACATCGTTTCCTGGTTGCTTCGTGTCTTATTCGACCTTTAAGACGCAAAGTAACTTTGGTGTTTCTAAAGTAACTTTAGTCGTTATATCCCATATTTCTGGCACTATTTAAAGAAATTCCGTACCACTTACTCAGATAGACCAATTTTTGTTACGATCGAGCGATTAGAAAACTTTTGTTCACTGAATATCTTTATTATTTTCCGCCCCTCTTCCGTCAATAGAATACCTTTCGCCATTCCTTTAAATTCTACGTAAATCACTAATCTGACCAACTTCTTACGTTGCACATCTAATATTTATCTTATAAATTGAACATTCCCAAGTATTTTTTCAAAAAACACAGATAAAGGCTTGGTGATTATGCGAAAACTCGATTTTTGCTATGTATGCAGTGTCAGTTCGTTCTATCACTCAGGGAATGAGTGATAGTCGCACCAGGACTTTGCATATCCCCCCACGAAGGTATGACTTCCTTTATGAAGTTCCTTACCTGTTTTGGTCCAGCAGACCAAATCTCGTTAGGCGTAAGAATGCCCTTTCCAAGAATTCGCAGTCTTAGCTGAATTAGTGTACTGCATTGACAGAGTAAATGTTCCGAAGTTTCAGCTTCGAAATTGCAAAAACGACAGTTATCATCTGTCAGTTTTACGATTTTTGTAAGGTGATACCTGCTCGGACAGTGTCCGGTGAATAGACCGGTTAATGTACTCAAATCTGCCTTATTCAAGCTAAATAGGTTGCGTGTTATTCTGTTACAAGGTGTAATGAATAATTTGGATTGCCTTGGTGTTGATAAAGCCCTCCAGTTGGCTTCAATCATTGATATTTCCCAGGTTTTGAGCTCAGCTTTCATGCATGATGTAGATAATCCACAAAATGGCTCCGGCCCAACGAACTTAGTTGAAGATCCTAATTTTGCTGAGAGATCGGCTCTTTCATTACCTACTATACCGCAGTGACCAGGCACCCAGTATAGGTTAACTTAGTTAGTAGCAGCTAGTTGTTTTAAGGCTAAAATACACTCCCAAACTAGTTTAAACTGACATGTGTATGCTTTTACTCCATTAAAAGCTGGTCCCATTGGAATTGACATGTCGATTCCTGGTCCAGTAATCCCAGCTCCTGTAGATTAACGATTTCAGATCCATCGGTATAAAACACGAGTGATCCTGGACGAGTTTTGGGACCACCATTCGTTGCGATTGAATTCAATCACTTTGAAGGGAACACTGAAGTTAGTTAGTGGAAACATCCAGTCTTCATTCATGCTTACTATAGTGTTCAGCTGAAAATCTTTCAGGATTTGTAAATGCCCTGTGAGATCTCCTTCTAGAAATTGTTTTATACGTTTCAGCCTAAGAGCGCCTTTTTCCACTTCAAGTTGCACATATTGGTGCAAGGGTAGAAGGGGCGCTTGGCATAGCTCCAGTTATTGATAAGCATTGTGGTTTATCGAGCTTTTCTGAGTTGATATTTGTGTAGTTTTAGGCCACCACACTAGCGAAGCATATGTTAGTCTGGGTCTCACAATTGCCGAGTAAATCCAGTGAATCATTCTTGTTCGCATAATGAGTCATAGCTGTTTGATGGTCGTTGAAGGTAGCCTAGAGTCAAGCAGAACTCTCAGGTCTTTCACCTGATTCATTCGTTGATAGATATGTCGCCAATTTTATACATCCAGTGAGTTGGACTAGCGAAGCGGCAAACTGTTATTATATTTACTGATCCTGAGCGTCACGTTATTATATTAGGTTGGGGATAAAGAAATCGATTATTTTCCGTCGTCGGAAATGTCGATAAAATAACAGAAAATACCGAAGTTGACTGGTATGTTAATAGTCGTAGTATCGCCCAAGAGCTAACGACCGACCATGAAACAATTTTAAAACATTTACGCAAAGCTGGATTTAACAAGAAGCGCGATGTTTGGGTGCCACACCAATTGACGTCGAAAAACATGATGTGTCCAATTTGCATCTGGGAAGCCTTGATTTAGAGGCAAATGAATTGAAAAGTTCAAAGCTTCTAAAAGTCAAAAAAAAAAGAAGAAGCCTTGATCAAACGAAATGAAATCGATCCATTTCTTAAACGGAGGGTGACTGGGAATGAGAAATATGTCACATGCGACAATATTGTGCGAAAACAATCGTGGTCGAAAAAACGGTCAGAATTGGCCAACAGAAGAGGTGTTGTGTTCCTTCGAGACAACGCAAGGCCACATACGTCTGTAGGGACTCGTCAGAATTTCCAAGAGCTACGAGATTGTTTTATCAATCAAAAATCTCATTAAATTTTGTACCGTCGGGTCCATTCTCTGAAATCCTATTAACGCTTTTCCCGTTCATAAATTACTCATATGAAGTACAATATAAAATTATTTTATGAAATTTCCCTTTTCTGTTTTCTTTTCAGAACAACCGGTAAGAGAGCTCTAACAGTCGAAATAGGTTTGTTGAAACTCAAATTTACAATATTTATTGGCATTTTTAAACAAATATGATCCGAGCTGACACGCTCAGACATATTGGCCACCCTTACTTATGCCCAACGTCCATCAATACCTGTCTATTCACCATTCGAACACGTGCGTGAGACTTTCTACTCCTTCCCGAGCTGTTTTTTTTTTCGCTTGCCAGAAACAGCATCCATCATCGGGGATACCATCGCTTCTGCTCATTTATCTGCTCAAAGCATCGGACTACCGTTCTCTACCGGAGCATTTAAATTATGCGCACCCTGTGGCCCACACGTCCCGCACATTCCGGTGAGGATCGAACCGATTTTTCTAGCTTTCCTCCCCAGTGGCTCAATGTCTCGACTTCGCTTATTGGAAAAGCCGAGAAGTGTTGCCTTGACATGACTCATTCTGGACGGGGAGAGGGGGGGAACACACCAGGTGCACCGACAAGGATACCCGTCAGACGGCCTGCCTCCGGTCGGAATGGGTGAATGAAATTCCTATCAGGCGAGGCGGAGCCCTGGTCTTACCGTACCGGAGGTCGGAGTGCCGGTGCGTCCTCCGATAGTCTGTACCGTGTTTTTGGTGCTCCTCGCTTGGATGTGGGAAGTGCGGTGGATTGGTACGTGGTCTACGTGCCCAACCGAACCGCCGGATGCAGCACCCAAACTCGTTGTCATGTCAAGGAAGTGATGCTGGAGTGAAATTTTAATGGAATATAGATTAAGTGCTACTTGTTTCTTTTCTTTCCTGGGCAAATGTGGGAATTGAAGTGGAAGGTTTAGGGCTAGTTTCCTATACACTGTATTCAATTCGAAGTAAGCAGGAAAATTGTTTTCCGAACTCCGTCGACACTCAAAATCTGTTACCGTAGCCGCTCATCCATCATTATCGACGCTTGATTAGGAAACAAGCGATTCCACGCTTTCTTGTGCCTTGATGACACAAAAGGACAATATACCGAAACGTAAGCTAAATTCGCACAACTTTCGAATCGATTTTCCTTTCCTTCAATATCGTTTTGAATCTTCCCCTTTCTTGTACACTGTTCGTTTCAGTCATTTTTTTTCTCCCATTCGCCCGGCGCTGTTTGCTAAAAGATGCTGCATATTAACTTAAATATTACCCCCAGACAGTGTATATTGGCTGCCCCCGGAGAAGAAAAGACAACGGCGCGGAGAAAAAAAAACCCAAGGCGAGAAAATGATAAGGCGTGTTTCGCAATTTATAGTTGTCCTCCGCTCGTCGTTCCGCCGCCGCACCGGGATCTTTGCTGTTTACAAGATCCCGCTGTCAATTTAAGATGTTGACGTGAGCTTTATTCAACGGAATCGATTTTCCCGCTGATTCCGTTCCCACAGTTCCCGTTCTTCTTCGGGCTTTCTTTTTTTTTTTGTCTGTAGAAATATGAAAAGATGTAAGCAATAAGTTCGTATTGGGGCAGTCCTGCAAGAAGACGATATAACTCTACGATCGAATGTGGGTTCGGGCAGTGATAAATATTTTTGAAATATTGGAAATTGCTTGCGATGCGGGGACATAGATTGGAGCGAAAATCAAGAGTGAAATAATTTATGGAGGTTTACTCAAACGGGATATATTAAAATGGGGAATATATATACTGTCGGCATAAACTGTCAACTGGGTGTGCGAGTTAACAGATTATATTTTGTAATATCGATACTGTTTTTTCATTTGACGATGGTTTCCGATGTTGTGATGATGAGTATAAAAGCTAAATTTATTGACTACCCCTATGAAAAATATGTTTACTTGGAAGAAACATTATGTCATTTGCAATAAACTGTTCGATGAGAAATATTTCTATCTTTATTTATACAACATTTGGTCGTCAGATTCGAAGTAGAATCAAATTTAATGGTGAAACTATGGTAAAAATATCTATATTCGAATCAAATAATATTCAAAATTAGAAAACATCCAACAATTTATTCACTGTTAACATGCTTTCCGTATTTAGTGAGTAAAGATTCATTCCAAAGTTTGGAGGGTGAATTCAGAGAAATTAAAAGTATTGATTTCTTTGCATTTGCAGTTTTTTAGGAAAATACAACTACAAACGATCGAAAGATCCCTGAGAAATTATATCAATGGCAAAAACTTCTACTCTATGGTCAGCATAAAGAATACTTTGAATACTTTTCGACGAGAAAGCAAACATGTTCTTGTTGAAGTATATGTTGAAGTATAGAATTGCTTAAGCTGCTTGGAAGATTGCGAAAGATTGTAGAACAAAACTGTACACAAGAAATTGAATAAATGCAAGTCTGCCTATAAAAATGATGCTTTGGTTTTCCCAAAAATCGAACCAAATATGAGCTATCCTGATTTCTCCCCGATGTTTATTTTCATTCTTCCTGATTTTTGAAAATTACAATTGGCAACCCTGATTACCAGGTATTTTTAGTTGAAGTGTGTTGAAAATTTTGACGTAGGACCACGTCTTCAGTTTCTATATGCAGCCATTGGGCCCTATTCCAGAGAACGAGACGAGCAATTCGTCTCGCCTCGTCTCGACTTCAGTCACTGTCGAGACGAACAAAGATCCAATTCCAGTACACGAGTTTCATTGAAATGTTTTATTAGGTAGACTGGTAGAGCTCTTTCATTTTTGACGGATACCAATATCAATATTCACATTTGGTTGTGACCTAGGTGTGTATATTGGTTGTGATCAAGGTATATATATATATGTGTATATGTGTATATGGCGTTTCATTCATTTTATTGAAGAGAGCTATGAGGAGTGTGAAGGAGTGTGAAGATAGGGGCTAAACAGCGTAGATAACTTTTGGAAAATGGTGTGGTAGGAAACTCAAATTATAAAATGATATTTGTTAATATCCGGGCTACTTGGAGTCAGCGGTTTTGCCCCCGGGGCTCGGTAAACACATCTGACCTCCGCTATGACTGGAGTGAGAGAAAGCCACCTTTTTCGTTTGACGTATTCAGATGAACTGTCGGACCGAGCTCCAGGTCTGCTTGTCGGTGTGCTATAAAAGGTGTATATATGAATGGTGGGATGAACAAGTATGGCGAGACAGTTATAACGGACAGTGCTGCCAATAAGCATTCTGGAGCCCACACAATATTCACAATGCATTCCACTTTTAGCATTACCGATCGGACCTATTAACCAAGATAATACTATATCTTATACTTTCGAGAATGAAACAGCTTATCCTATATAAAACATAGGGGTAGATCGCTTACCTGTTTCTGTGTAAAGTAAAAATTGACCATCACAGAGTTGTAGCAAATTGTCAATGCGCAAGAACCGTTGAAAACCAACAAATAATGACTACAAAGTGCAATGACGACACCTTGCGTGACCATAGAGGGATATAGAGTATGACAAGTGTTACGGTTTCTTGATACCCAAACTGTTCGATGTATATTTTTGAAACTTTTACTTACTGTTAAATATATGTACAAAACATTCTATGTAGGTATTATATATATATCATAAAATATCTACGTAAGTATCATTTTTGAAACCAAGAGTGGAACTATGTTATTATCATTAAATCTGCGAAGTTTAAGTGGTAGCAGTAACAAACAACGCATACTGTTGCCTTTTTATGCAAACATGTGTGTGTGTGTGTTAAATGAAAGTATTCTTAAGACTTCTAGTGGGGGTGAACATTGAAAATAATGTCTGAATAATTTGAAAAAAAAATCCGTGAAGCTCGTCTGAAGAAGAGGTTAGGTTGTAGAGCGATAAACGTGTTCGGAAAATGTGGATGAAATCTGAATGAATTATTGAATAGACCATGTTTTAATCAATTCGAATGAGTCCCAACTTGCAATTAGAGTTCGTATTTCAAATTTCAACGTTTTCAAATTTTAATGATTTTTTTTTCTTGAAATAGATTATCTGTCAATGTTTACAAAATGAAAAACATCATGTTCTCACCTGTGTGTAAGCGTATGTGGTATTTCATCAAACCTCCATCCGCGAGGCTTTTCTACTTTTATTACGGATTTTCTTTTGCGGAGCATCCAAACTACCTTTTCTTGCAGCCGGAATTATTAATGTGTTGTTTTCTTGTTCGTCTATTTTTGACGTAAGACTACGTCTTACATTAAGGGTGGCAAATCAGAAAACAGGTCACGTTTTCATGACATAAAGTTAATGTTGATAACTATTTTTGCTGCGAACGGATTTCAATGATATACTATACATTACAATCCCATAGTCTGTATATGGTTTAAATTGATGAAAATTGGAAGCATTCCCATTCCCCCATACATTCGTTCTATTTGTGTGCTTTCCCGAACAGAGCTGTTAATAACGAGCAACTTATGCAGCCGCCAAAATAGAAACAGTCGGAGACGAATGAATCGTTGGATTTAAAGTCTCTATAAACAAAGAAAAAGAATAAGACGAAGAATAGAAACAACGAAGGAGGATAGCGAAAAGAGAATATTTGCGAAGTAAGCAAGCTGTCGCTAGCGTATAAGTATTGCATGTCCTCTGAGAAAAATTTCCAAAATCATTCTGTGACCGAAACAACAAAGGTCACTTATTCTGCTCGTTTTGTGTTTCATGTTTCCCCTTGAGCTGTGAACGCTAGCGAATATTTCACTTGAAGTTTATCACTGCAACTGTGTGCATCTGTTAGACGCGTGTTTGATGCTTGTCGAATGGCGTTGCACGGAAGATGCCTCTCGTTAAATACTCAGTGCAATGCGTGCATTGATCTAACGAAACAAATTGCGACATATGACCAATTAGTGTATTGTTCTCGCAAAGGAAGAATCGTTGCTTCTCGAAATGATTCTATAAAACCGCGCAAGTTATTAAACCTTTTCAGGGTCCCCGGAACTTTTTACTTCAGAGTTATTCATGAACTTTCGACGTATTCGCAAATAATATCTGAAATGATAAACCAACAAATTTCAAAAAAAAAAGGTTGCGCAGTCCTACGTCCTAAGCGGTCGAGTCTCGGATACAACCCCTCGATTTTTTTTATAAGAGTTTTTCATTTTGTCTTTTGATTAGCTTTCCGGTTTTTTTTTCTAAATAAAGTTTATTTCCTTTGAAATTTTTATATATTGACAACTAAATATCACACTGGTCAAAATTATCGGTTTAGTAGAAATAGATGTATTATGGGCCCTATTCCGGAAAACGAGTCGAGGAGACGAGCGCTCGCCTCGTCTGTTTTCTGTCGAGCTCGTCATATGGAATACCAAAACAAACGAGACGAGCGCTCGTCTCCTCGACTCGTTTTCCGGAATAGGGCCCATTATACATCTATTTCTACTAGACCGATCATTTTGACCAGTGTGACATTTATGGTTGCATTTCGAATTTCAGATTTCTGGTAATGAGAACACCTTCTACATGTTATTCTATAATATGTAAACCACCCTATAGCAATGCATAGTGATTAAAAGTAGAAAAGGGAAACAATAACCGAAAATCATACATGATTCCGCGTGTGGATGTAATTTCAGCGGCTTCGATATTAAGCATTTTGAGTGGTTTAATATCAATATTCAATTCGCTGATGGTTATATTTCGGTTTGTGAGTCAACAGAGAAGTGATATTACGCATGTACGAAAAGTAAATTCATTTGTGAGTGGAGAATCGAAATTATTGAAATAATTGTACTGGTGGGGTAAAACGGACAGTTGTCAGTGGGAGTGAGATGGACTGTGAAAAGACTGTTTAATCCATTCCTAAGGAATGATCTGCGTCTATAAACGGAAATCAAATCGCCAAAAGTGGACTGTTTAGAAGCTGACTGGAACTAAAAGCAAAATAGTTGAGGGTCTGTCCGTTTAAACTGTTTATACTGCACAATATCACTTCTAGGTGGTTGAAGTCGATTTTTTGTATCATTTAATGGACATTCGTGATGAGTTCACAGCTTGGTTGAGTCAAATTATTCCTCTCACGAACGATAAAACTCTACGTTTCGTATGTTACAAACCTGTCCATATTTCCCTATATATCCATATTACCCGCTTATCCGCTTAACATGTCAGTGTTTCCCCCATTTCCCCTACATTCGAATACAGCTTGTTTTGACCATCAAAGACAAAGAAAATTATTTATTCGGAAGATGATGACAACCCCACCCGATTTTGGAAAAATGATCCCCTAACATGTTGGTATTGTAACATGTAATGTTTGGCGATGTAGAAAATAGGCAATTTTTCAATGGTTTGTTTGGTAGAATAGCAAAAATTAAAAATCTTCTCATTTCTCATTTCACCGGCTACACGGCGATCACCTAGACGATACAAGCAAGCTACGGTTACCCTCGTACTGAATCGAAAGGATATCGTTCCACCTTGTACATGCTAAGTGTTCCCCTAACACGGACTACCAAATCAACCAGCCTGACGAAATCGTCACTGACAAGCACTGATACCGATACAAGCAAGTTGCATTCAATATATTTTGTCTCAAACACAAACCTTCAGCACTTTATAGTACATCTATTTAGATATAATTACAGGAGTGAACAAAGCTTTTTTCTCTTCAAAAATATCAACAAATTCTTTATGGTTCGCAGATCCATAATTAGATCTGCGAACCTTAAATAAAATTAGGTTATGATGTCATAAATTAATTTGACTATAAATTATTCCTCGATAAATATCCATCAAGGTTGTTATCCCTAATCATAACTAAAGTTTGTTATCCGAATCATAACTAAAGTAGGTTGGAATCCACTATCCACTTTGAGTGTTGAAATATATTTGATGTCTCATATCATGAGAATAAATCTATCAAAGACCTTATCAATGTTTGAATTGTAGCTAGTAGTCTACACATTGTTCCATTACTTTTCGTATTGGCTGCTGTTCTTCAGAAGCAATAAACAATTCAATACATCAAACCACTTGTTACAAATTTCGATGAAATCCGAAAATAACTTGGCTTCCTCTTACAGTTTTGCCACTTTTGCAACGTTTTGCTTCTCTGTCGATGACAACTGCAGCTAGAGATGTCCGTAGTGTAAATGAAAGAGTGGCGTCAATTCGAATGGTGTTCGTTCCTGGATCAATATATTGATGAAATTTGGCGACATTTTTCGTTGATTCCATAAAACGCCACCTTGAACCAATTTATCAACAGTTTCAGGTTATGTGAGCTATCACTAAAAACATAGATTTTCGCTTCTTTCACTGGATGCTCGAAATAGGTTTCATTAATTGAAACCACTAGATTTCGACGAAGGCTCAAACTCTCTGGCCCATTATCCGAGTTTATACCGACTGCATTATAGTTAACGCCATGTAGCTCTATTACTGTATCATATAACAATTGTTTTGTAATCAGTGTATCAAATGATATGAAAGGACTTGTTTCCATTATCAAATAAACCTTCGGTCATTATGAACAGCTCTTTACTTTTTATAAGAAAACAAATATAACAAAAATAGTTGTATCCAAGACACGACCACTTAGGACGTAGGACTATGCATTCGTTTTATTTAATTTGTTCGTTTATAATTTCGGATATTATTTATGAATGCGACGAAATTTCCTAAATCACTCTCACGTATCTTCACGTCAGAAAAGGATTAATGCTTCGCGTGGTTCTAGAAGCAGCGATTCTTCGTATCATACACGAAAACTACTCACACATATAAAAGTGTTGTTTTCGGAGACACTGACAAATTTGTTAATTTTGTTGATATAAACCCGTTTTTCTGTATGTTTTTGACGTAGAACTACGTCTTTCAGGAAGGGTGCCAAATCAGAAAACAGGTCACGTTTTTATGAAATAAAGTTAACTTTAATAACTATTTTCACTGTGAACGAATTCTCATGATTTGGATACCAATCGAATCGGAAATTCTCTAAGATTTGTTTGGTATGCTATACATTACAATTCGCTAATCTTTAAATGGTTTAAATTCATGAAAACTGGAAGAACTTCCCTTTTTCCCATACATTTGTTCTGCCGATTTGTGTACTAACCCTACCCGTATTTCGAATGCTTATAACTCGAACATTTTTAACAGATAGGAAAGATGTTTGCATCAATTTATAGGAAATATTTCTACGCGTCTATCACAATTTATGAAATATTATTTTTCATGAGATAAACAACTGAATAACTGTAAAATATCAAGCGTTATCCAACCGCCTTAACTGCCAAGTGTTGATTGGCAGAATCGATGTACCTGTGGAAATTCTCTCTGCAAATATACATGCAAGTCGGGGTTATTTTTGTTCCCACCGAGCTGTGTTTCCCTAACACGGACTTCAAAATTAATGTGCCTGGGGGAATCTGCTTTGCTAATACATGCAAGCCGGGGGAATTTTGTGGTGTTGAGTACTTTTGTACTTGCTTGTCGTTGTGCAGACCGGAATATGTTTCCCTAAAACGTACTTTTAAACTGAGAAGCCTGGGAAAATCGTCATTTCAAATACTAGAGGTGAATAAACTTTCGTGGTTCGAGAACTACGTAAATATGAGATGTGCAATAATTTCAGAGGGGACTATGAAATACAATGATCGTTTGACAATTCTTCCGTTCACATATTTTGGTAGTCCTAGGCATCATATCAAACGTAAAAGGACGTTCATCAAATTTATTTGTAACGAAGAATCTATTGCATTCTGAAATAATAATCGAAGTGGTAAACAAGTGGATCGCATAATATAATTGAGTAGTTCTACGTCGAAAATATGCGGTCGTGGCCTAGATACAACCCCCTATCATTTTTTTTTTTCACGAAATTGAACTCGGAGACAAAGCGAACTAAATCTTTTTCATCTGTACTTTTTTCCAAAAATCTGTACCATCGAAAATATTAGTTGTAGAGGAGAAACTAATTTATTAGCATGAAAAATAATAATTTATTTGCTAGTAATACTACATTTGCATTCGCAAGTCATTCGGGTATTTGATGATCATTACACATAGTTTTTTTTCTGAATCTAGATTGCATACTATAATTTATTAAAATTTTCGTGCTGCCGCCACGATGCTCAATCAAATCTTTCGATCTCAAAATAGCATTCATCGTATCGTTGCTGAGCCGATTTCAAAGCTTATTTTTGTACTGATTATATTCGTAAAAATCGCTTGACAGTTGTCGAAGAGTGAGGCATAGTGAGAACGAAACAAACAATACATCGAAGCGCCGAAAATGCGAACGAATCGTAATTTTTTTCAGACATCCAATTTTGTCCACCAATCCTGCACATGCTCGTTTTCTGAAACTGTGATTCCCTTACGGAGTAATTTTATCGTTAGGGTACGGAATTAATTCTCCAGATCTTGTATATTCCAATAGTAGAATCCTATAAACGATTATAACACAACGGTAATGCTTGTCAAATTGAGAAAGTTTCTGGGATTTAACATTGCCACAGGTCTGAACGTCATCAAAATTGAATCTTTTTCTCATTTGCTTGAACAGCTCCACAAAAACTGCGACAAATAAGCCTTTCGCTGTCCATTGTTCTGATAGTTTGTCCTGCTGCTATTCCAACCTAAAAATGCTTGCCGCCTTTCGAATGATCTTCATATTTAATAGCATTGGACATTGAAACAACGTAAGATTCCTCGCAGATATTAGGGAGAATGATCAATTAAAAATTCTTCAGCTCTTCATGTAGCATCGTGAATTCAGGTTTTTCAGACTGGAACTACCGATTCAATCTGTTGATCTGGAGCAAAACATACATCGCACCGTTCGACGCGAATCCTTTCAGATGTTCCTTGTAAGTAATTTCGTCCTTATGAAATTAATAAATCATTGCATTGTAAACGCTTTTATGATCAGCAGTACCAAGCAGTACTGCGTCGTAAAAACCGTCATGTACCTTAATGTTGCTTCGTTTAAATGTAAGAAATTTCACACGTGGAAAAAATCTGTACCAATCTGTACTTTTTGACGAAAATCTGTACTCTGTACCGTACAGAATCTGTACCAAAAATAACTAAAAAATCTGTACCTTTCCAGATAAATCTGTACGTGTGGCAACACTGGTCAGGAGTAGTAGAAGTGTGGATTCAAATCAGGTTGAATGAAGAAACAGATTTGTTTTCATTATTTACGTCAATTAGAATAATCATTGACATCCTCGCTTTCAACGCTCGTCAATTCATATCATGTTGACGGTGAATCCCGAAGTAGTCCTAATCGAAGCGAAGCTACTGAGAGAAGAATCGATTTTCATTTTTCATCTTCGAGGATTTCGGCCCTTGTACATAGCTTATTGTAGCGGACCGGGTTTCCAAAGACAATCCGGAACCTACGGCCAGCTCGAAGAAGGGTGACAATTTAGCTTTCCCACCCGACCTCTCTTGAGCGATTGGCTTAAGCGCCACCTCGACACCAATCGCCGCGTTCGATTGCCCAGCTAGCCTAAATTGTGTCCTTTTGTAAGGACCGGGGGATGATCGAGCTGTACAAACACAAAACAGGGTACCTGAGGAGTGCGTTGAGGACACAAATTTCCTCACCCACTCCTTGTAGCTTTCTGGATGCGGATTTCCGCCGGTTGGTTCTGTCCAGCGGTTCCTTCGAAGGCGCGATGGTAACGGCGCTGCCTTTTTCCGATGAGTTTTTGATCGCCAGGTTTCGTCAAAAGGAATTGCCCTATTATTGTAATTATTCCGCATTTTAAAACAGTCCCTAAATCACGTAGTTTATGTACCTGTAGTTTTTTTGCAGCTCGTTGACTATGTTCGTTCATTTAGTTAGTCTTAACACAATGCCCACACTGAAAACAATTCAATTTATAGTCACAAAAAACCCCACGTTATACAAAGAAAACTTACAATTAAAGATCGCGAACAAAACGCACAATGGTTCCGCGACGTCGGACAGTCCTTAGTAAAATGGTCGAAGAACATTGTAGTCCTCAGATAAACCGCAGGGTATCTCGCGATTCAGAGCTCAAGCTCAGCCCTTGTGTGCATCTTGCTCCAACTAACCGTCCTTGAATACGACCTTCTCATTCCCCTCCCCAAACTCAAGGCCACAAAAGTAAGCGCTGCGCGAACAGACACTCATTGGCCGAACAACTTTGGCGATTGAGCTTTCGCCCTGCTCCAGGGAGGTGTATTTAAGGTATTTAGAGGGCCCGAAATGTTTCTATGGTGAATAGACACTCCTCCCCCCCCCCTCTCTCTCTAAGAGGAGAAGAGGAGAGGGGTCTGTCTTTATTCTATCATATATTCTGTATCAAACGTTTATTCCATGTAACGGAGAAACATGCTATTTGCAAGTGGTTGAAAAATATTGAACGAGAATTATGTCTGAAAATAATCTGATATTATAATGATGAGTTTTGGTAGAAGTACTAGGAATTTTTTAGCAATTATTCTATAATTATTGATTAGAAGATCAATCATTGGACTCATGGATTTGCGCTTAATAAGAAAACCTGAATGTTTGAAGGTATTGATAACAAAAAAACAAATTTTGAGCAGGACAAAGTTTGCCGGTTCAGCTAGTAAATAAATAAATAAATAAATAAATAAATACACCAAAATATTGTAAATAAATAAATTTAGAAATAAATAAACAACACACAATAAATATGCCCACCAACAATAAATAAGTAAATAAATAATCTGAAAACATCACATGACGATAACAGTTGTGCCAACTGTTACAATATCAAACAAACTTCCGGTTCGGTTGATATGCAAATCGTCAAAATCCGTTTGCATAAAAAGCACTTATTAACGATAACTTTATTTCTTAAAAACGTTTCCTGTTTTCTGACTCGACACCCTTAATGAAAGACGTAGTTCTACGTCAAAATAAGAAAAATGCTTGATGAGCTGTGGGCTAATGACGAAAAGTTTTTCCTTGTCAGAAGGATGAAAAGATACACAACTTGCGATGTACACTACTTTGAGCAAAATAATGTGTTTCATTTTCATACGAGTACAAATTAGAAACAGTTAAAACTTAGAATAAGCATGGGGCCACACTAGTATATGTTTCTCATATAAAAAACAGGAAGTGGGTTATATCTATGGTATAACCGCAAGGGTGACGTAGGACTATCGTTGATTTAGGGATCATTTGTTTGAAGTTGAATCTAAATCCATCCTGAATGAATGAATAAATAAATATTTGGGTGGCTTCAAAAACGAGAGCATTACGTTGGAGGCTCAAGGTTATATGCATCCAATATTGGATACAAAAAACCTTGTTCTGAAGAATAATCTTCAGAAGCTTTCCTGTTAACTGCACTTGATTGACAAACAACAAAAACCAAATGTATGTGGTCGCAGTATTATATGGATAGAAAAAATTAAAATAAACTCGCTTGAATGTAATTTTCAATTCCAAGGGGAACTGGCAGATTATTTTTCAGCAACGATCATTTCTTTCCAGGTTTCTTCTCGATAACCAGCAAACGAAAAGAGTGTATGTGTGTGTGGCGGCTGCTTCAATGTCTTCCCGAGGAACCGTATTTCGATGCTCTCTTGGTCACCTTCTCTTCTCCTTCTGATCAATCGGCTTTTCTGCGCTCCCTCACAGTTAAAACAAACTGATTGCATTTCAGGTCAGGTCAGACCAGGTAATGAATCCCTCGATCCCTCGCCGTTCAGCTCGTTCAGTAACGATGTTGTCTTGTCGATGTCCTCAGGCGTCGTGCACAAATTACGTAACGCTAAAAATCCGGATCTTGAACCCCCTCCCCCTCCCCCTTTACGTAACGCAATTTCCTATCTCTAATAAACAGAAAGTAACGCAACATCTACCCCCTCCCCCCTTATCGCGTTACGTAATTTGTGCACGACGCCTCACGAAAAATGAATGGGTTTCACCACCAGAATATCATTTAAGTATGCTTTTCGTGCGTGATTGAATCGAGAGAAGGTGTGGTTTACGATGGCAATTTGGAAGGCAAACTAGAGGAGAACAAACTCTCTGAGTATGAAAATTTCGGCGACTGAGCAATAATCGATTGAAAATTATATAATTTTCGCGATACGAAACATTTTCCGTTGCGCGCGCATACAATATTAGATACGAAAATATCCTACTGATGGGAAAGAATAATCTTCCGAAGCTTTCCAGCTAATTACACTTGATTGAAAAATTACGAAATCAAATGTATTTGGTCGCTGTGTTATATGGTTAGAAAACATTAAAATAAACTCTTTCGCATGAATGTATTTTTCAATTCCCAGGGAACTGGCAGATTGTTTTTCAGCAACGATTAGACCTTTCCGGAATTTTCTCGATGCTGTATGGCATCCAAACGAAAATTCTCGTTTCAGTTTGGCCTGCAAAAAAACTTTTCTGAACTCTAATCCATCAAATTTGGAGCCCTGAAAAGGGCCGTTGATTATATGCTAAGCTAATATAGCACGCTCTCCTCGGATACGAAGGGCCAGCTGGATGTCCTTGGGCATGATGTGACGCGTTTTGCATGGATAGCACACAAATTGGTATCTTCGAATAAGCCTCCTGCAGCGTCATAACCGCGGAACTTTGGAAGCGCAAGTCGGTTTTGAAGTCCTGAGCAATTCCACGAACCAAATGCTGCAAAGGTAGCTTGCGGATCAGCGACGAATTTTACGCAAAGTTCCCGGTCGATAGCGATGTGGCATCTCCACACTTCCTGCGGCTGGTGCGCTTATCCGAGCTGCTTTCGTGGTGCCTTACCACCGAAAGACTAACGAGCTGTCTGCTTTGTCCCAAACAAACGAGTCCTCACGGTGCGAGAGTAGAGTAAGAAATGAACGAAAGCAAAGGAAGCGTCATTTTATAAACCATAAAAGTATAGAATCTAAACCCCACCCTTATTATATTCGATACTTACCCTGAGAGAGAAACGAATAACATCGAAGTAAGTATACAGTAATGTATTTGAATCCGGACACTTTGCGTTACATTTAATACCATACCGCAGCCACAACATTTTCTGCATGTTGAATTAATGCGATTGATTAGTAACTATCAAGAAACTATCAGTAACTATATTAGTAGCTATTATTCGCATAAATTCAACATGAAAAAATGTTATGGCTGTGGTATGATATTGAATGTAATGCAAAATGTCCGGATTCAAAAGCATTACTGTAAAAAAGAGTTAACTCGACTGAAAATTTTTCGGTTCAGCCTGCAAAAACGAAATTAAGAGCCCCCGCAGACTGCAGACTGACTTGTCGACCGATAGTTCGGTCGGCTTCTTAATCAGTACGGAGAGGTATGCATGTGCGCACATTACACCGATTCCGTTGGGTCGGTTTTTGCACCAGTAGCCGATCCGACCAAACTGTCGGCTGAAGAAAAGTCTGTAGTGTGCGGGGGCTCTAATTGAAGTGTACAGCATAATGCATAGACGTTAGTATGAGCTTCCCCATCTCACATTCCAATAAGATTAATGGGTTTCCAAGTGGGCGCGCTACATACGGATACGAATGATTTCAATAACCTTTTTTCGAAGCTATCATTAAGCTATTGAAACAATTTTTCGACTCAATAAATAGCAATCATATAACTCTTGGACATTTTATCTTTTGTATGAAATTATTATCATACTGTTCCGTTAATCCGAAGCAAAATGAATCACGCTTAAAGAAGGAATGGATTTTTTCTTGGAATTTACTCAGCAAAAATAATGCCCTTTCCCAACAATTAAAAACGACAAACGGTAAACAGTTTCATCAAAATGATTTCTTCGATATGGGGATATAAAGGGTGTGTCACATCAAACTGCATCACGGAAAAAACGCTGTAGAAATTCGCCCAGTAGACCGATCCTTTTGAAAATTTTAGACAGTAAAATAAAAACTATTAAACAACTTTTGGCATTTTCTTTTTAATCATACTTCGAGCCCAAGCCCGTATGCTCGCACCTTCCTCTTTACCCCGTCCATAAGGTTCTGTACAACGTCAGGTTGTAGTTTTTTTTGAACAGAAATCCATTTTCTCTTGAAGTCCGCCTCCGATTTGACAACTTTTGGGTTCTTCCGGAGGGCCTGCTTCATAATCGCCCAGTATTTCTCTATTGGGCGAAGCTCCGGCGCGTTGGGCGGGTTCATTTCCTTTGGCACGAAGGTGACCCCGTTGGCTTCGTACCACTACAACACGTCCTTTGAATAGTGGCACGAAGCGAGATCCGGCCAGAAGATGGTCGGGCCCTCGTGCTGCTTAGTAAGCGCTTCTGTAGGCACTCCTTAAGGTAAACCTGCCCGTTTACCGTGCCGGTCATCACGAAGGGGGCGCTCCGCTTTCCGCAAGAGCAGATCGCTTGCCACACCATGTACTTTTTGGCAAACTTGGATAGTTTCTGCTTGCGAATCTCCTCCGGAACGCTGAAATTGTCCTCTGCGGAGAAGAACAACAGGCCCGGCAGCTGACGAAAGTCCGCTTTGACGTAGGTTTCGTCGTCCATTATCAGGCAATGCGGCTTCGTCAGCATTTCGGTGTACAGCTTCCCCACCATGTTTTGCCTTTCGTCGCGGTTAGGAGCCTTCTGAACCTTGTATGTACGCAGGCCCTTCCGCTGCTTGGTCCGCTGGACGAATGAACGTGACAAATTCAGCTTATTGGCGACATCCCGGACCGAACTTCTCGGATCACGTCTAAACTGCTTAACTACGCGCTTGTGATCTTTTTCACTGACGGAGCATCCATTTTAGCCGTTCTTCACCTTCCGGTCGATGGTTAGGTTCTCGAAGTATCGTTTTAGTACTCTGCTGACCGTGGATTGGACGATTCCCAGCATCTTACCGATGTCCCGATGTGACAACTCCGGATTCTCGAAATGAGTGTACAAGATTAATTCACGGCGCTCTTTTTCGTTCGACGACATTTTTCCAAATTTACGAAAAATTGACAGTGAAGCATGGCCAACGTGATCTATACACTCTTATCTGATTATAAAACCAAAGCTGAAGATATAATTCCTAAAAATTAAATTTCTACAGCGTTTTTTCCGTGATGCAATTTGATGTGACACACCCTTTATTCACTACATCATGTCATATATTTCATATTCTTCATTATGAAATTCATATCCATAGCACCTATCGGTATCGAATTATCATCGACACCACGATTTTCGCTAAATGCTCCTTTCAGTTCGGCCTGTAAAAAACTTTTCTGAACTCTAATCCATCAAATTGGGAGCCCTGAAAAGGGCCGTTGATTATATGCTAAGCTAATATAACACGCTCTCCTCGGATACGATGGGCCAGCTGGATGTCCTTGGGCATGATGTGACGCGTTTTGCATGGATAACACATAAATTGGTGTCTTCGAATAAGCATCCTGCAGCGTCATAGCTGCGGAACTTTGGAAGCGCAAGTCGGTTTTGAAGTCCTGAGCAATTCCACGATCCAAATGCTGCAAAGGTAGCTGCGGATCAGCAATTCGGTCGACTTCTGATAGCGACGAATTTCACGCAAAGTTCCCGGTCGATAGCGATGTGGCTTCTTCACCTATCCTGCGGCTGGTGCGCTTATCCGAGCTGCTTTCATGTGCCTTACCACCGAAAGACTAACGAGCTGTCTGCGAAAGACTAACGAGCTCGAGTCCTCACGGTGCAAGAGTAGAGTAAGAAATGAACGAAAGCAAGGGAAGTGTCATTTTATAAAACATAAAAGTATCGAATGTAAACCCCACCCTCTTTATTATATAAGCTTACTGTATACTTACGAATATAATAAGGGGGGGTTTAGATTCTATACTTTTATGGTTTATAAAATGACACTTCCATTGCTTTCGTTCATTTCTTACTCTACTCTTGCACCGTGAGGACTCGAGCTCGTTAGTCTTTCGCAGACAGCTCGTTAGTCTTTCGGTGGTAAGGCACATGAAAGCAGCTCGGATAAGCGCACCAGCCGCAGGATAGGTGAAGAAGCCACATCGCTATCGACCGGGAACTTTGCGTGAAATTCGTCGCTATCAGAAGTCGACCGAATTGCTGATCCGCAGCTACCTTTGCAGCATTTGGATCGTGGAATTGCTCAGGACTTCAAAACCGACTTGCGCTTCCAAAGTTCCGCAGTTATGACGCTGCAGGAGGCTTATTCGAAGATACCAATTTGTGTGTTATCCACGCAAAACGCATCACATCATGCCCAAGGACATCCAGCTGGCCCATCGTATCCGAGGAGAGCGTGTTATATTAGCTTAGCATATAATCAACGGCCCTTTTCAGGGCTCCCAATTTGATGGATTAGAGTTCAGAAAAGTTTTTTACAGGCCGAACTGAAAGGAGCATTTAGCGAAAATCGTGGTGTCGATGATAATTCGATACCGATAGGTGCTATGGATATGAATTTCATAATGAAGAATATGAAATATATGACATGATGTAGTGAATATATCCGAAGAAATCACTTTGGTGAAACTGCATTATAAAATTATTTGTGTACGAATGCCGCAATCGATAGTCGACTCTAATTTGCGCTGGGTAATTTCCTCGGAGGATCCAATTCCTCCTTTGAGCATTAAGAAACTCTTTCTGGTAATACGAAGTGGTATGAATCACATTATTTGAATGATAGAATGAAGAAGTATTCTGCCAATTTCCTTCAACCTCCAAACATATCTTTCTCCCGTTTGTCGTTTTCGCGTTCACTAATCCTTTCTCACAACACCCATTTCTCGTTTGAGAAATTGTTGAGTAAACATTGTTTGCCAGTGCGCGTAGAGCATGAATTCCTAAAGATTCATTGCACCTCTAATAAATTGCCGAAAGACGTGGTCTTGGGTTGATCGCATTGATTGAAAAAATCCAAAACGAAATGTATTTGGTCGCAGCATTCTATGAGTAGAAAACAAATAATCGCTCGAAAATGACTTGATTTTCGCGATGATGTTTCACGTTTTTCATGTTATGCATCCAATATTGGATACGAAAGTTTTCCACTGATGGGAAAAAAATATTCAGAAGCTTTCCTATTAATTGCGATTGATTGAAAAATCACAGAACCAAATGTATTTGGTTGCAGTGTTAAATGGATA
Organism: Toxorhynchites rutilus septentrionalis; assembly: GCF_029784135.1. Lineage (NCBI taxonomy): Eukaryota > Metazoa > Arthropoda > Insecta > Diptera > Culicidae > Toxorhynchites > Toxorhynchites rutilus. The sequence goes on from NC_073745.1 coordinate 120,204,178, forward strand.
GAAAACATTAAAATAAACTCTTTCGCATGAATGTATTTTTCAATTCCCAGGGGAACTGGCAGATTATTTTTCAGCAACGAGAATTCCGCGCGTGTATATGTGTGTGTGGCGGCCGATGTTTCAAGCGGAACCGTGGCATCACTCTCCTCCTGATGGATTCCCTTCTGGCCTTAGGTGCACATACAGGCTCTTGGTGACACCGTTCATTAGCGCTTTCATGATAAACGAAAATAGCTTCACAACACAGCGACAACATGCTCCAATCGCTGTTCAATCATAACTGAGGGGGTTTACGAGCGGCGCTCGCTTATATACCGATTGGTGATTTCAATAGCCTGTTTTGAAAGCAATTTTAAGACTATTGAAACAAGTTTTTGGATGAAAAAGTAACAAGTATATGACGCGTAGACCTTTTATCTTTCGAATGAAGTGTTTATCATACCATTTCGTTCAGTTGTTTAAGAGCTATTAACGCTCAAAATCTCGGTCTCCGGCGTAACGCTTTCATTTTCGAAACTTTGGTTTTACACCCCGGTATAGAAAGTGTTGTTCAACTTTAAAAAGCCCACGAAAAGGCAATATTCTGAAGAAAGCCTAAATTATGAATGGATCAATGACAGTAAAATCAGAATAATGGGAAATGCAACATCTACTTGAAAATTCCAATATATTCGTCCAAAAAAGGTGATTTTTAAAACCGGACAATTCATGAACATTTTTCAGACAAACCATAACCGGAGGTGGACAAATCATGATCATAATTTCTCTTTGAAGAAAATCGTAAAAAAATAATAATTTGAACGCCTTATGGTATTCTTAGCAACTAGAGACTTTTGGATTTTCAACATACCCAAACTGGTCTTGATTACATGTGATTTCCATGAAGAAAAAACGATTTGCATTCACTAGTTGCGTGAACACATCCAAAATCGAACAAACTCACATCATTTACCCTAATGATTAGTTTTTTTTTTAGATGAGATTTCTATGCCAAATAATACGCCTTGAACGTATTCTGAGTGGCACGCTCTAGAATACGTGTGACTACAGCTCAAGGCGGAAGAAATTTGTTTGACGAAAAATCATTCTATACAAAAAGATAACCACTCAGTCACGGAAGCAAACACAATTTCAAACACATTGACATAATTAACGAACACTGAATAATTTTTCAATGCTGCAATATTCACCTAGAATTTCACGTTAATTGTATACAAACCAAAGCCACTCAAACACTCAGACAAAGTTCCAAACAAAACCAATAAAAAATAAACAAGAAAATTGCTGAGCACCAATTATCTCCAGAACAATGGTACAATCCACAAACATCACGGAACGTGCATGATGTCCTAGTGACGATGCAATCCCACTCGTGTCCTCACGTGTAAGTCAATTTATGTGTTATTTCCTCGTGACGTGACTTGGCTGGCTAAACCAGATCTCATCTCGATGGCCTTTCGAACGGTTTCGGGCGGTGGTCTGTTGGTGGAGCTGCAATTAAGGACTTTCCACAAAGCGCGCACTAACCCGAAAAAAACCCATCCGAGAGACCAAAGAAGGGAACAAAGGATTGCCTCCACGGATAACGAATGCAGTTCCACCGGACACCGGAGGAGATGAACAAGGACGGAGCAGGAAAAAAAAGATATGAGAAAATCATCCCTCCCACTGTGGGAACCCGTAGAAAAGGTAGTGTGATAAAACAAGTGTATTACCGAAGGGGAAGCTGCATGAACCAACACGGGAAACGAGGGACGTTAAGAGCTTGATGACTTGGTGATACATCATGTAATATTCATTCTTCAATAGATATTTGACATCGTTTCGAGCCACTCTCGTGTCGAGTATGTGAATAAGCGTGTGTGTGGCTCATCAACTATGATCATCAGCAGTAGTGGGTGGGGGTGGCGAAAGGGAATTGCACATGGATGAAGAGTTACACATGAGTGTGGAAAAGAAAACGATGTTATCCTTGGCGAGATGAGAGCCGGTACCTTGTTAGATGGCATGAATGGAGGCATTCCGCGCGTTTCCACCCCTCGCTCGGATATTGTTCCATCCACCACGAGTGCGTACTTGAAGACGACCTGCTTCATGATGTGTCCTTCCACAGGACCAAGGAGCCAAGAATGTTTAGGATGACACGAACAGTCATTAGAGCGTTGTTCGAGAGGGGAAATAATCTTATGTCATCGAATTGGTAACGTTAGTTTGTGGGGAGTGTGCAGTGTGCTCACAGGCCTTCTAGACCATTGAATGGTATTTTTATATACGGGAAGCGTGTTTCGTCCTGCCGTTGATAGTCTTTAACGAGATTTCTTGTTTGGTGTGATGTTAACATTCTGCTTTATCACGTCCAATAGATTATACCAATCCCTAACGACACGCTGTGTTTGATGTTCTGCTGATGATTGATGGGAGCCTCCAGGAAGTGCGATTGATTTTGTTGCGAACTTTGGCGAGTACTTTGTTATTAATCATCAGGAAGGACATTTCCTGGTTTGGGCGGACGAAAAGATGTATGTTCGTACTTCCATAAACTGTCACATCTTATGATGTACTTGCACTTGACGGCATAAATTGATTTATCTTAATATAATGCTTACGTGTTTAATCTCTAAAACAATGTGTATAGTGTAAATCTAAACAATGAACATGAGTACTTTATTTCTAGTCTTAACGGGCTATTGATTGAACATAAAGCGGTGCTCTCAATCCGTTTCTAATCCGTACATTTTCCGGTTAACATGATTGGAATGCGGAGAACAAAGAGCTATCTAACCAAGGGTCACAATAAGAATATAAGCTCCTTGCGTAAATGCTGCAGTCCAATTCCAAATATTATCTCTGCATTGAATAGAATGTTTAATAACAATGATTGTACATTATAGACAAAGGAAGATCAAATCAATGAATTTTTGTGGGCATTTATTTAGGAGCTCCTGTCATACCGGAAGATTTGTGTGCATCATTTGGATTTTCTATTTCCGCTCCTTGTTATATATATCCGCTCCTTGTCATTACTCAGAGCACCTTTACTCCCAATAATAGGACTTGAAACTGAAATGAAACAAGAAAGTTTCTGCAAAAATATCAGTTGGAAATATGATAAAAAAAATTGCGAAAAACTATTTTCAATCAATTGATGCAAGCATCGATGTTTACCACTTGTTAATATGTGGTAATTCATTCTTTGTCAGAGGCGTTGCATTAATTTAACCCTAGAAGGTTCAGATTCAGTATTTAGGAAAGGATTGTTCAAGCACTTTCGTGGAAATAGAAATAAAAGCAAGCTTATATTTCACAGAGCGCCGTAAATCATTCCCAAAGCAGCAAGGGAATAAAATTTTGAAATTTCTCAGTCTCATCATTAACATGAACTGTTATTTGCTCGTAGTCTAGAGCGACATTGAATTGTGTTTTACTTTTTGTTTGTCAACATTGATTTTGTGTTTGCTTGCATTACCGTTGACGTTGACGTAAACGAGGAATTTCTACCGACTGGCACTGTGTTCTCGAGTTTTGCACTGAGCCTACATTGAAGACGTGCTATTTGGCATGACAATCTCAGTCAAGTACTTATAATATAAAAAAAATGTAAGGGGATGTATCTAGGACACGGCCGCATATTTTCGATGTAGAACTGCGCAATTATATTATGCAATCCACTTGTTTACCACTTCGAATATTATTTTAGAATGCATCGAAATTTTTGTAATGGATTATGTTCTTCGTTACAAATAAATTTGAAAAATTTGAACGTCCTATTACATTTGATATGAGGACTACCAAAAAATGTAAACGTAAGAATTGTCAAACGATCATTGTATCATACATTTCCCTCTGAAATTATTGCACATCTCATGTTTACGTAGTTCTCGAACCGCGAAAGTTCATTCACCTCTAGTATGTGAAATGACGATTTTCCCAGGCTTCTCAGTTTAAAAGTACGTTTTAGGGAAACATATTTCGGTCTGCACAACGACAAGCGAGTACAAAAGTACTCAACAGCAAAAAATACCCCCGACTTGCATGTATTTGCAGAGCGAATTCCCCCAGGCACATTAATTTTGAAGTCCGTGTTAGGGAAACACAGCTGGTTGGGAACAAAAATACCCCCAACTTGCATGTATATTTGCAGAGCGAATTTCCACATATACATCGATTTAGAAGTCTGTGTTGGGGAAACCGTAAATCGGGCCAATCAAAACATGACAGTTAGGGGTTTAAATAACGCTTGATATTTTACAGTTATTCAGTTGTTCATCTCATGAAAAATAATATTTTATTAATTGTGATAGATGCGTAGAAATAATTACTATCAATTGATACAAACATTATTCCGTTCTGTTAAGTAATGTTCGAGATATAATCATTCGATATACGGGTAGGGTTAGCACACTAATCGGCAGAACAAATGTTTGGAAAAAAGGAAGTTCTTCCAGTTTTCATGAATTTTAACCGTTTAGAGATTAGTGAATTGTAATGTATAGTATATCAAACAAATCTTAGAGAATTTCCGATTCGATTAGTATGCAAATCATGAGAATTCGTTCACAGTGAAAATAGTTATTAACGTTAACTTTATTTCATAAAAACGTGACCTGTTTTCTGATTTGGCACCCTTCCTGAAATACGTTGTTCTAGGTCAAAAATAGGAGATGGCGCAACAAGAACACGTTTGCATTAGTGACGTAAGACCACATATATATTTTATTCAATTAGCTTTCTATTACTTCGGATATTTTAATAGAATGCATCGAAATTTTCGAGATAATTTTTTAGAAGAAAGTTTTTGTGGCCCTGGAAAAGGCCAATGGCTTGCGTGGTTTTGTAGAAACAGCTGAAGATGGTTGATTCATTTTAGTTCTCGCGAGAACAATACACAAGCTGGCCATATGTCGAAATTTGAGTCCTTATTGCCAAGGCATGTAGTGCACTCAGTATACATCTCATCTTCTAGTAGCACAACTAACACACTGCAGCCACAATCGATTATCGTTCCACTACTACCACTGAAAACGCATAAAATCAACAGTGCTTACAACACTATGTGATTCTATCTCACACTTCTCAACTGACTGCATGGAAACCGATACGGTGCAAATTTTAGCACTCCTGTACTCGTGCGCAAAATCATAACTCGTATACTCGCGCACGTTGTCACAGACTGCTCGAGTTTCTGAAATATTGCTATTGTGTATTTTTAGGCGTATATTGATTTAAAGAAAAAGATACAATTGAATAAAAAAAACTAAACTAAACTGCCGTATGTCTAACCTGCACTTTTGACAAATCATTGGCTTTGGGACAAAAAGTCGCACTGGTAGCCTCAATTTGTCGACCATGACGTAGTCCGGTAGGACAGAGCCAGAGAAGATGGCTCGAAACGAGTCGGACGGCGCAAATTTTCATTTTACCCTTCATGCGAAACTCCAAACCAAGTTAGCGACAGTCCAGGATTTTGACAGACCTCGAGGGGAGTTTTTTTTCAGCACGTCAGAACCGCTCCGGATATCATCTCCGAAACATCTACGTCATAAGAAAGGACGTCTACACGATACTCTAACGAAGAAAGATTATCGATAAAACGACAACTCATAGTATGTTTGGCCTGACTTCGATATTTCAAATACGGAAGTATATCTGTCCAGATATTCCATGATCTGAATTACATCAGGCATTTTCTTTTGGTTTTGGCAAAAAAATACAGGAGGGTTGTGTCCGAGACATGACCGCATAGTTGACGTAGGATTGCGTTAGGCTATTTTCATATTGATTTCGGTTGAATAATATATAGCTAGCTGTACCCTGCCACGCTTCGCTGTGGCACATTGTGGTTGCATGGTTGAGTTGAATTTTTCAATTTTTCATGCCGTAACACCCATCCTAGATGTGTTTGGTTGTTTTGTATATTGTATCATAGTTTGAGTTCAATCGATTATTGGCAAGGATACAGCGCGTGCGGCCGACCAGTAGCGATCTAGAGAATGGTTTTTGTTTCATGACAATGCGCCCGCAGAATTTTGGTAGCGCAATTTCTAGTCAAACGAAAGGTGAATGTCATCACCCATCCTCCCTATTCTTCAGACCCTGCCCCGGCAGACTTTTTCTTGTTTCCCAAGCTAAAGAACGCTGAGAAATGGGACTGTTTTTTCGATGTTCCAGACATTTAACGAAATGTGACGCGTATAATGAACTCCATACCGGCTGAGCAGTTCAAACGCGCCTTGCGGCACCTCTACGAATGTTCAAAAAATTGTGCGTCACTCGTTTTTTTCTTTGTTTTAAAAAAAGTCTTGGAACTTTTTAAATGTACTGTGTATAAGCGAGCGCCGCTCGGAAACCCACTCTGTCATACTTGAACAACGATTGGAACATGTTGTCGCTGTTGTGACGAAGCTGACTTCGTTCATCATGAAAGCGCTGATGAACAGTGTCACCAAGAGCCTGCTTGTGTACCTTAGGACAGAAGGGAATCCATCAGGAGGAGAGTCATGCCACTGAAAAGGTGCTTCCTTCCAGGTGCCCACTTCCTGTTTTTTTCTCCAGTCCCAGTATCGGAGATCCACATTTCAGGAGATCCCCCACCCTCTGCCATTTCTTTTGTTAAGGTTGTTGCTGATTGTCACATGATATAATTGTTTTAATTTTATGTGTACCTTCCTAATCGAAGTGTCTTTCGAATTCTACGTACGATTTAGTTAATTTAGTGTGGGCATTGAATCCGAGCAAACGATTTGCTTCCCATGCCTAGCTTGTGTATATTTCTCTTTCTAGATGATTTTATTAATCCACACCAATCATCGGTTTACGGTTTTTGAAGTTCACACATAATTTGCAAAGGGCCTGGCCGGGTAAGGGAGTAAAAAGTGCCCCCAAACCAAATCACCAGCTGTATGGCAAATATTGTATAGGATATTAAATAAGAAATGTTGGTGGTTTATTTGAACCCCTATGTGATTTGACGTAGGATCTATAGTGAAAAACGTACTTTTTCATTTATTTGACGCCAATCTTAAAAGCTACGAGATAAAAATTTTAAAAAAAAACCGAGTGTGCATCTTACTACGGTGTATCAAGAAAAATTATCAAAAAAATTTTTTATCGAAAATTAAAATACTAAAAAAATATTGAAATTTTGAATTTTTTTTCGGGATTTAAAGATTAAGTACTACTCTAATTCATATTTAAATGTGTTCCTACGGTTTTTCTAGATATGTGTGATTTAAAAAAAAAAATTTCAGTGTTGCGCGATATAAAAAAAAATGGGTGGGTTATATCTATGATATAACCGCAAGGTTGTCGTGGGACCACCTCAGCTTAGCAATCATTTTTTTGTGTTGATTAAATTTTTCATTGAATGAAGCAATTTCCGAATCCAATTCAATATATTTGCTTTGTGAGTAAAAAGATTGTATAATGTCATGTAAGGTCAATTCATGCATTGTGATAGATTATGTGCTTCGTTACAAGTAAATTTAATGACAGACCTTTTACGTTTGGAATGGTGCCTAGGACAAAATATGTGAACGGAAGAATTATCAAACGATTATTTTATTTTACATTTCCCTCTGAAGTTTGAATCTCTCAAGTGTACGTACTTCTCGAACCGCGAGTTTGGTACTCAGTTTCAATTTCGACATGTATGTCGAACGTATACTATTTAATCACTAGGCATTATCGCAGCAAATGGTTATCAACATTTTGCCTAATCACCAAATGATGTGCGTAGAAATTCAGTGAGCAGAAGATATGAAGGCATATACTTCAATGCAATCTTGAATAACCGAACCGAAGCGTTGTGTTCGTACTCGATTTTGTAATCCGTGTTAGAAAAACACTTTTCGGTGTGCAAAAAAAAACATGCGGGTGCAGAAGTACCCCCGGCTTGCATGAATCAACAACTCCCACCTCTACTTTCTATACTATAGAGGATTTAAACTTGAAATTTCATTCGCCTATAGTGTCTGCACGATTTTACCAGGTTCTAAGTTTAGGAGACCGTGTTAAGGAAACATATTCTAGTCTGTACAAAGACAAGAGACAAAAGTACTCGCAGTTTGCATGTATTTGCAAAGGAAGGAAGGTTGTGTATTATAGAGACTTTAAACTTTTCCAGTTCATTCGTCTCTAGCCTTAAGAAAGGCTCTTGGAAAACTTTATTCTACTCCTGCACTACACCTCCACCCTTATTGCCTTGAGGAAGGCAATCGCCGTCCAGCTCGTCCAGCAACGATGTTGTCCAGTCGGTGTCCACACAAAGAATGTATATGCAAAGCCAATTTTCTCAGACATCTTAGTTTTGAAGTCTGTGTTAGGCAAACACATTTCAGTCGGAACAAAAATGCCCCCGGTTTGGATGTATTTGCAATGCCAATTTCCTCATGCTCCTTGGATTTAAAGTCTGTGATAGGGGAACACAGTTCAGTTGGAACAAATATACCCCCGACCTGCATGAATTTGCAATGTCAATTTCACCTGTGTTTTGACGTCTGTGTTAGGGAACACATTTCGGTGAGAGCAAAAGTCCCCATACTTTCATGTATTTGCAATGCCGATTTCCACAAGGCTGCTTGGTTTTGATGGATGTGTTGGGGAAACCGTAAATCGGGCCAATCAAAACGAGGCAGTTAGGGTGTTTAGATAACGCTTAACATTTTACAGTTATTCAATTGTTTATCTAATGAAAAATAACATTTTATTAATGGCGATAGAAGCGTAGAAATATTTCCTATCAATTGATGCAAACATCTTTCCTATCCAGTAAGAAATGTTCGAGTTATAAGCATTCGAAATCTTTCATTTTTTCCTGCATGTTCAGTGTTTAGGTTTTCATTTTACCCCCCATATACTCCGGTTAGACGTAGTCCCACGTCAAAATTTTTTTTTTTATATTTCCAACGGGTCTGGCTGGGTAAGGGAGTAAAAAGTGCCCCCAAACCAAATGACCAACTGTATGGAAAATATTGTATAGGGTACTCAATAAAACATTTTGGCAGTAGTACCAAATATTTGATTCCTTATATGGTACACCATAGGGGGTCTCCGTAGCCACATTGGTTGCGCGTTCGCTTAGTAAGCGATCGATCGTGAGTTCAAAACTCAGGACCCTCATTGACCATCTATGTGTTGTTACAGAATAACTACGTCCACGCAACAATCATCAGCGATGGAGATCGATCCACGGTCGAAATAAGATCGATTCATCCATACAACTGCTCTGCTCTGCAAGACACATCGGGCTGCTGTTCTATAAATAACTCAACAATGATCAATCAACTGTCTCCGCTGTCCGGTGGTCCAACTGGATAATGGAAGAACAGAAAGAATACTCTTACGTCTAAATGGCTACTGTGTGAATGTACCATATGTAATGGTATAGAAGGAATAGTGGCGAATGGCAACTGCGTAATGTGCTAATTATAGATATATGATAACCATGTGACATGTACACGATTAAAAATTCGGCTCTGTTACAGCTAAAATACTAATGAGCCTTAAATATATAAATGGGATAAAAAAAATGGTACACCATAGGATCTATAGTGAAAATGCACCTTCTGGTTTTTTTCACGCCATTCTCAACAGCTTTAAGACAAAAATATGGAAAAAAAATACTAAAAGTACATCTTACTAAGGTGTATCGATAGATATCTAGAAACAATTTCTTCATCAAAAAATGTTATAATAAAAACAAAAATTAAATATGCGGTACAGAAAAATTTAATAAATTTTCTAGCATTTCGAAATTTTGAGAAAAATTTAACTTTGAAACTCGCTTCTTTTCTAATTTTTATATAAATGAGTTCATATGTGTCTTTTTTTCTACATGTGGTGCAATTTTTTCCTGAATTTTTAAGAGCATTGCGAGACAAAAGAATAATTTTTTTCATAGTATGCATTATTATTTCTATTTTCTTGAAAACGATTATTTTATTGTATTCGTGGTTTTCAATTGTAAGATTAAAATTTTAAAAATAATAATAATTTGGATATTTTTAAGTGTTCTTCTCATTAATCCGAATCATCTTTCCACAAGGACTTAATTTTTTCTCACAGAGCTCTATCGTTCTGCTGACTGCTATGAATTTGGTAAATAATCTAAATCCGATGTAAAGATAATCTCATATATTTCAAGATATGAGAAGAAAAATATTTGTACAGCGCAATGCTCTAAATATACCGACAAAATTTAGTCACATAAAAAACAAAATTTAAATAAATATCAGAGCAGTACTGAATAATTCAAAATAAACTAAAGAAGCCCAAAGGCCAAAAAATTATTTTTTTTTCGCGCAATCCTTTTAAAACTGTAAGAAAAAAATACGCCACATGTGGAAAAAACAACACATACGCAAATTGCATTTAAATAAAAATTAGAACAAAAGTGAAATGCCTGAATATATATATATTTTTTTTGTACCGCGAATAACACTCTACAAATTCTGAAAAAAAAACAAATATACCTCAAATAGACGTAGGAAGAAATTTGAATACAAACTAGATTAGTACTGAATCTCAGAATAAAACAAAATAAAATTTAATTTGAAATTAAATTAAAAAGTGATTTAATTCTTTTTAATATTTGATTTTTTGATGAAGAAATTGCTTGAAAATATTGATCGATACACCTAGATGTATTTTCAGTATTTTTCCATATTTTTGTCTCAAAGCTATTGAGAATGGCGTAAAAAAAACGAGAATGTGCATTTTTCACCATAGATCCTATGGTGTACCATATAAGGATTCAAATATATGGTACTACTGCCAAAATGTTTTATTGAGTACTCTATACAATATTTTCCATACAATTGGTGATTTATACTCCCTTACCCAGTCCCAGACCCATTGGAAATATAAAAAAAAAATTTTGTACCGCGCAACACTGAAAAAAATCACACATATCTAGAAAAGCCGTGGGAACACATTTAAATCTGAATTAAGGTAGTACTGAATCTCTAAATCCCGAAAAACAAATTCAAAATTTCAATATTTTTTTTAGTATTTCAATTTTTGATAAAACATTTTTTTGATAATTTTTATTGATACATCGTAGTAAGATGCACATTCAGTATTTTTTTTTTAATTTTTATATCGAAGCTTTTGAGAATGACGTGAAATAAACGAAAAAGTACGTTTTTCGCTATAGATCCTACGTCAAATCACATAGGGATTCAAATAACCATATAAACCATATGTCCGAGTATTTATGTTTAAATATAAGAATATCCGAATTTTCAGCAATATCTAATCAATATCGGGCGTCACTAGAATTTACACCCCAATCGATCGTTATCCGTCCATATATCGTCATATAGCATGATATTGATGCGCATATTAAATCTGTGAGGTTCATATTGGATAATTTTGTTTCGTTCGATACCATCTAGTACGATTTCTGCTGAAGCGACCCTAATTCCTCCATATATGTATGTAGAGATGCTTGGAGAATACCTCGCCAAACCATTCTTCATAATTCAATAAAGCACACTTGCGCTTTGTCGTCAAGTTCCAAAAGTGCATCACCCTTGTCGAAAATCGAACACTTCTCTAATTACATTTCTGTTCAACTTATGTTGTTACCGAGTCTACATTTTTTTCACTGACATCTATTTTGTTATTTTTGTGCGAGTGAAACAAATCTCAAGTTTCCACTCGGTTCGTGGCAGTTCAACACAGACGGGACATTTTTCGATTACTCGGCGCATAATTATTTATCGGCAGATATAGCAGGGTAACTCCAAGCGCCTCACCAGAAATTTGAAGGTAGAAGAATTAGCTTGTAAAATTAATTTCGGAAAAATAAAAGAGACGAGAGTTGCACACTAAAACGATTGGTCGAGTTTTAGTTTTATGAAAGAAAGCCAAGACCGTTCGGGACAAGCTACACAAGACATCTCCTCATATATTTCATTCGTCTGTTATTGAACCTAGCAACCTCATCTGGTTCATTCATCGTAGAGTTTGAATCAGTCTAACTGCAGACGAGAAAGAAAATTGTCTTCAACAAACTGTACCCGCCCTTAGCACTTCATGGCCATTTTTGTCTGCGATTGATTTACAGTATTCTAATTTTCGATAGTTATTTCATTAAGCTACCCCCCATTTATATTTTTTTCAGTTTCTGGCGTAGGACGAAGTCCTGACGTCCTACGTCAAAAACTGAAAAAAATATATTATTACATTAAGGGTGCCAAATCAGAAAACAGTTCACGTTTTTATGAAATAAAGTTAATGTTAATAACTATTTTTACTGCGATCGGATTTTAACGATTTGCATACCAATAGAATCGGAAATTCTCTAAGATTTGTTCGATATGCTAGACATTACAATCCCATAGTCTATATATGGCTTAAATTGGTGAAAATTGGAAGCATTCCCATTTCCTCATACATTTGTTCTGTCCATTTGTGTGTTTTCCCAAACAGAGCTGTCAATAACGGGCAACTAATGCAGCCGCTAGCATGGAAACGGAGACGAATGAATCGTTGGATTTAAAGTCTCCGTAAACAAAGGGAAAAAAGCAGAAGAAGAATAGAAATAGCGAAAAGAGAATATTTGCGAAATAAACTCCTCCAACCTTACATAGTGGGTATGCTTGCTTATAAGTATTGCATCTCCTCTGAGGAAAATTCTCAGAATCTTTCTGTGCCCGGAACAACAAAGGTCGCTTATTCTGTTCGTTTTGTGTTTTATCTCTTACCTCGAGCTTTGAACGCTATCGAATATTTCACATGAAGTGCTCGCGTGCATTGATATAAAGAAACAAATTGCGACATATGATCAATTAGTGTATTGTTCTTGCAAAGGCAAGAAAGAATCGCTGCTTGTCGAAATGAGGAAATGTCCCCGGAACTTTTTACTAAAGAGTTATTTATGAAATATTAATGTATTCGCAAATGATATCCGAAATGATATACCAACAAATTTAAAAAAAAAAGATTGCGTAGTCCTACGTCCGAAGCGGTCGTGTCTCGGATACAACCCCTAGAATTTTCCTTATACAAAAAATATTTCAATAAGGAATTTAACGAAGCGCAAGTATATCTGAATATTGGGCATTTCTACGAAATCAAAGAACAAACTAAAATAAATAAGTTCAATTCATCCAATTTCGACATTCCGTACAGCATATTTTGATTTTGTTTTTTTTTTAAATATTAATATATATGAACATTTATCATTTTTTACCGTATATAATTGATAACTTCGGTGTGACCGTAATCTGTATTCTGAAGTTTAAGAGACTAACGTTGACACAAACGGTGAGATTACATGCAAAACGCAACACGCGGATTAAAACATACGAATAGTGTATTTTCCTTGCCCGTTATAATAATCAATTATATCCTAATGTTATACTCCTAACTAATATAAGTCCTCATGGTCAAATTCAAAATATCATATACGCTACAGTAAAAGTTTCCAATTTTCCGCCCACTCTCACCTAATTTGGCAGACCGATATCCGGCCAAGCAATTCAATCATTCGGTGGTTTTGCTTCCCCTCGCACAGAAGCTCGCACCCAACCAGGGGTAAAAGATTGTTTTTCCATTTTTTTTTTCATTCCACCAAACTCCCGAACCCTAATCACTGCTTGCTTATCACCGCTTTAAAATACCCACAGAAACCACGGTGATTGTGGTTTAATAATAGGTGTAATTTTTTTCCCTCTGACTTTTCCATCTGCCATCCCTATCCGGAGGGGGTGTTAACCGTCGCCGGTTCCAGTCGGTGTTCCGGGAGAACAGCGTTCGGATTGCCCTCCGCTCGATATCGTGTCAATTTATGAGTGTCATAATAGACTGTTCCACCACTTTTTCATTGTTCGACTATTTTCCCCCATCCTTGAAGGGTGCTCGATGCTCCTCGCTCGTTCGCTCTCTCGCTAAACGGTTATCGGCGTGAACCAATCTTTCGCTGCCTTTACACGGTCCCAAGCGAACATCGAAAAAAAACCGTGTGTGTGCTCTATCATTTAAACGTGTTTAAGCATTTGATTGGAAGCGATGGTTAAATAAAGAGCATCGAAGGGCAAAAAAAACAATTGGTTCAATATCAAACGATGTGTGGGAGTGAGGAAAGTTATTGAATTGGATCCTCGGAGATGAAAGCGTGGAAAATGTTTAGGCTTTGACAACTTGGGGTTGAACAAGTCACAAAGTGCACTGTCCATAGTAGCGAAACCCCTACAAAATAGGCTCATCATTTATAAATGCACTTGCTCGTCGTAGACACATAAAGTTCTACCGTTTTAGCGATAAACCCATTTTACCGGTGCGAGGCGTCACGTAAATAATGTTAGAGTGAATTTTTAATAATGTCTCAACGTGTTCCTCCGCCACTGCGCTGCGAGTTCTGCGAGGTTCCTGCGAGGAGGGAGCATAAAAACCCATGTCTCATGAGACCGACGGACGACGGAACGTGATCTCCATCTTGTTTGCGGCGGGAGTTTTCCGTTGTGTCTGGATTAGTGGCACATCCTTCGGGTTACCTGCAATTACCGATGGAGTGATACAGAGTGTTATGCGGTTCAGACTTTCCAAGTCGTACTCCAGTGGCTAAACGGCGTGGGAATGAACGATTTTGCTTCTTAAATCCGTTTGGTTTGTAGGATTTTTCTTTCTGTAGCGAATTTATTTTTTCCTATTTATTCCAAATTTACGAGATTTGACATTAATGAGATATGTTTGTTCCCGTGGCCGAGTGGTTAGCGTCCCACACTATCAAGCCGGGGGTTCGAGTTCGATTCCCCTTCTGGCCGGGGGATTTTTCGTATTCTAAAGCTTGCCACTCCAAAGTACATTCAACGCGTGTTATTCGGCATAGAAATCTCAACCAAGTACTACTAATGAAAATGTCTCAAGTAATGCTACGTTGAGAAAGCAAAAGTTCCACTGGAATGTTAGTGCCATCCAAGAAGAGAGATCTGTTCGTTCAAAGTAAACTTCAATAGAGATAGTAAGCTTCTGCCAACCCCCTTTCTATCTTCGCAAGACCTTTCATTGTCATCTTCAGCTCCGGTAATGAAAAATAAATTACCGAAGGCCAAATCGTGCCAATACAGTGAATGGTGAGTGGTTGTGTATCTAGTATAACAGCCATACACCCTGCTGGTCTAGTTTCAGTCCCAAATGACGTCTTTGGGGCCTTATAATTCGATACACCTTTATCACATTGAATTATAATTTTTTTTATCCCATTTATTTATTAGGCTCATTAGCATTTAGCTGTAACAGAGCCGGGTTTAATCGTGTACATGTACATGTGTTTATGTTTCTATGAATTGTGAATTACACAGTAGTTAGTAGTAGCCATTTAGGCGTTAAGTTTTCTGTTCCATTACATTATGGTAAATTACACAGTAGTAGCCATTTAGGCGTAAGGGTATTCTCTCTGTTCATCCATTGTTCAGCAGACCGGACAGCGGAGACAGTTGATATTGATCATTGTTGAGTTTTTTATAGAAAAGCAGCCCGATGTTTCTTGAAGAGCAGAGCAGTTGTATGGATGAATCGATCTTTGTTCCACCGTGGATCGATTTCCATCGCTGATGATGGTTGCGTGGACGTAGTTATTCTATAGCAACACAAAGATGGTCAAATTGAGGGCCCTGAGTTTGAACTCACGATCGATCGCTTGGTAAGCGAACGCGTAACCAAGTGGCTACGAAGACCCCCTTGAATTATAATGGTGAATGTTTTTTTTTTTAAATTGAATTATTTTCAATGAATCGCATTTTTTTCGCAAATTCATATAAAAATGTTTTCTCGTAAAAAAACACGGTAATTGAAAAACCCGCGTAAAAAAATCGCTTTAATAGGAAAATCCGCAAACGTCGTAAAACGTACACTCAGATTTTAACGAGGTTTTTTACTCATATATCTCTATATACAGGTCGGACTCGATTATCCGAAACTCGATTATCCGACTCGATTATCCGGAGTAATTTATTTTTGATTTTCGGAAATTTTGAATAACTTGTACAATAATTCCATATTGAATATCTAATATGGGTATCAAATGAAAGGGCTTAACTAGTAGAATGCAGTTCATTATGAAAAATGCAAATCCAAAATGGCGGCCACTACAAAATGGTGGATTTCATATTTTCTCAAATCAAATGAAAGGGCTTGACTAGTAGAATACAGTTATTTATGAAAAATGTAAATCCAAGATGGCTGCCACCACAAGATGGCGCCATATATATTTTTTTCACAATCCTTTCAATATGGGTACAAAATGAAAGGGCTTGACTAGTAGAATACAGTTATTTATGAAAAATGCAAATGCAAAATGATCGCCATCATTTTTTTGAAAGCTCCATCAAAATAAGTATCCAGTATAAGTAAAATAGCTAGCCAGTGTCGGTGTATTCCGCCATTGCATCGCTTCTTCTGGGCCGTCGTTTATCGCCGGTGGAAAATCCTTCGAAAAGAAACGGGTAAGCCCCATCACTGATGATACAGATAATATATTAAAAACTAGAAAATAAATTAATTGAAAAAAACTTTTTAAGTTAAACGGTTTCATGTACTAAAAGCTAGAAAATAATTAGACAAGTAGCAGTTAGTAGTTATCACATCCGTTCCTTCATTAATTTAGGGCAATGATGAGACTAAAATAAAATCGTGGGGTATATGATGAAACAACTCACTATGAATAATGAAAATCCAACATTTATTTCTTACCTAATTTTCTTCGGAATATTTTCATGATATACTGTATTCTAATTTGATACCGATATTGAGGGATTGCAAAAAATCATAGTCGACCATTAAGTGGCGGCGACCTTTTTGAATTTATGTTGTTAATTATGTTTTGTGTTCTCCAATTCAACTCATTCAGCCATTTTGAATTTTTTTTTTAATTTTTCAAGGTCATGGAATACGTAGTTTTATAATGATAGTAGAATTAAAGGTGTCTTCCAAATTTAAGATCAATCAATCAACAGGAACGGGTTCAATTTTCTATTAATGTGGGACAACCCTACAAACATACATACAAACAGTTCCAGCTGAATGAAGCCATTTAAAAAGTAATTATTTGTTTGAGGGCTGCGGCCATCTTGGAGTTGGATTTTTCATGATCTGCTATGTTCTACTAGTCGAGAACTTTTTTTTGATACCCATATTGATGAGATTTTGAAAAAAATATATATGACGCCATTTTGTGGTGGCGTCCATTTTGGATTACCATTTCTCAGAAATAACTGTATTCTACTAGTCAAGCCCTTTCATTCGATATACATATTGATGGGGTTCTGAGAAAATATGTATTCCGCCATTTTGTAGCGATAACCATCTTTGATTTGCATTTTCCATACATAATTGTGTTCTACTGGTCAAGCTCTTTTATATTAATAAATCCCATATTGATGGGATTTTGAGAAAATATATACATAATCCGCCATTTTGTAGCGACCGCCATTATGGATATTTTTCACAAATAATACTACTACTAGTCAAGCCTGTTTATTTGATACCCACATTGAAGCGGTTCTGAGGAAATATGTAATCCGTCATCTTGAAGCGGCCACCATCTTGGATTTTCAAGATCATGGAATACGCAGTTTTATAATGACACCAGAGATAAAGATGTGTTCCAAATTTCAGATCAATCGGTCAAGGGGGTTAAATTTCTATTAATAAGGTAAAGCGCTACATACAAATTTACGAAGTTACAAAGTCACAAACATTCAAACGAGTAACCCTAGATACAACCGTTTAATAAATAAGTGCAAATCATTATTATATTACGTTTACCGAGAGAAAATTCGTTTTTTTATGTCACGATTATCCGAAAGATTCGATTATCCCGAGTGAAAAAAAATTAATACTCCGGATAATCGAATGCTCCCGTGGCTGAGTGGTTAGCGTCATAACTAACATGCCGGGTGTTCGGGTTCGATTCCCGTTCTGATCGGGGGAATTTTTCTTCAAAGAAATTTCCTCCGACATTCACTGTGATCACGCGTATTCTAGATCTTGCCACTCAGAATGCATTCAAGGCATGTTATTTGGCATAGAAATCTCAACTAAGTTCTAATAAAAATGACGCAAGTAATACTACGTTGAGACGGCGAAGTTCCTCTAGGAACGTTAGTGCCATTGAAGAAGAAGAAGAGAAGATAATCGAGTCCGACCTGTATATATAAATGGATTTCTGTCTGTCTGCCTTGTTCTTATGGATTCGGAAACTACTGAACCGATCGTCATGAAAATTGATATGTAGGCGTTTTTGAGGTCGGGGGAGGATCTTATGATAGTTCGAGATCCCTCCCCCCTCTCTATGGGAGGGCTGCCATACAAATGAAACACAAATTTCTGCATTATTCGGAAAATAATCAAGCAAACGGAACCAAATTTGGCATGTGAGGTTTTAGGGAGCAGTAAATGTTTCTATGGTGGTTCGACACACCTATCCCCTCTCTACTGCCACACAAATAAAACACAAACTTCTGCATAAATCGAGAACTAATCAGGCGAATGGAACCAAATTTGAGATGTGAGGTGTTTTGGGTACGATAAATGTTTCTATGATGGCATGACACCCCTCTCTCCTCTAGAATGGAGAGAGGGTGCCATAAAAATAATACACATATTTCAATCAAACGTATTCCAACCAAACATGACAATTGAATATTTTCGGAAAACTCTGAAGAAAATGGGAAAATTTGCGAAAATTCAATTCCCATATGTCCTACAATTTCATAGTGTCAAGCGTTTTTGGTCCATTTGATGATTGCGCTAACGAAATTGAAACGAAAATTTTGGGCGAGACGAAGTTTTCTGGGTCAGCTAATATCCAAGAAAATTTAATAACCAATCTGCAATCTGTTAGATTTCTTACTAATAATTTGAAAAACAAATACCGTTGCGTTGAGCAGAGTTTTACCATCTCCAAAGGATGACTCTCTCCGCGGAATGTACTTCCTTGGCGGCGAACTTTTCTTTATCACAACAGAGAAACAATATATAAAGAAACGACAGCAAAGCAACAACATATCCCATGTTTAGCCGTAAGATGCTGCAGTTGCAAAGATGTGCAATTCAGGAGAACTTTTTCGCCAATCTTGAAGCTTCCCCGCTCTTCACACATTTACAAACACAAACTTGTCGTTGACTGTTTCAGTATACTGCCGAAAGTAGTGCATCCCACCTGTGAATCTTAGGTAAAGCAATGTTACATTATTCATAAGTCATTGTTTATTCAAATTCCAACTGAAGAATGACGTGTCTCTTCGTTTGTGCTATCACTGTTCTTCGGTGCTGCAATGCAACCTGTATCCTTCTAGCAGCATTTATCCTCAGGAACCGAGGATGAGTTTATATGCACGTTTAAAGGGTGGTTTTTTGCAGGTGCAACCTTCCCTCCGGCAGTTTATGAGCTGTCTTTCGCTCTCATCTGCTATGCTGTTTTATGTAACATTTACACATGTAGAAAATTTTCCTACTGTCATTGTGCAGTGGAGTTCCACTGGTGGGAAGTGACTGAAAATCTTTCCCACGATTTTCGCGTTTTTGATTTGAATACTTACATCGGGCGAAATTGTATGAACTTATATATGAGGAAGATTATTACAAAACGAATCTTGCGAGTGATTGGGACAGTACCTCCCACGCAGGATTCACATTCACAGGTAATGAAAAAGGACAAAAACGCACCCGCGGCAACTGACAATTCAATGTGCTACTGCTAATGATTACGGTACGTGTTCACTGGAAAATTTGGATATGTTAACAAGTTTTCCTCAAACACAATAACAATTAATATATAGTAAGTCGTGAACGAAAACAATTGAGGGACTTCAAATGAAAGGGGCATAATTGACATCATCGATTTATGTACATCGATTCTCTCTTTTGGTCATAACTTAGCTACAAACACATTCCCAGCTGTATTTGACAATGTGGATGGTAGGTCAGAAGCTCATCTATCGTATCCTATAGTAAACTCAAATTGGAACGATTGTGCAGTTGAGTTATAAACTGAAGAAAAAAATGATGAAGAAATCACGTTCATGTTCAGTTAATAATTCAGTTCAGTAAAATTTGACAATTTCTTTTCTTACACGTGTTTTGGTTCATTTTCGATTTTTACCTCGTATGCTTTCAATGCATCAAATGCTGCTTGGTTATCTGAGGAAATACATATATTGGCACACCTGCGCTGCCGTAATCTCGCAAATCGATAAAGATAAAGATCGATAAAGAACACAAAATCCTTCCAAACAATTGCGAAATTTTTCAGAAATGTGAAAAATGACCCCGTAGAAGCTTGAAAACGGAGTGGCATAAGCGCCATTTCCCCTATGATGTGACGTAAGGACAAGTTGATTGTGATGCGATGTGATTTTGACGTAGAACTAATAAATATTTCAGGAAGGGTGTCAAATCAGAATACAGGTCACGTTTTTATGAAATAAAGTTAACATTAATAACTATTATCACAGTGAGCGAATTCCGATTATTTGCATACCAATCGAATCGGAAATTCTCCAAGATTTATTCGATTAGCTATACATTACAATTCCCTAATCCCTAAATGGTTAAAATCGATGAAAACTGGGAGCATTCCCATTTTCCATTTTTTGTTCTGCCGATTTGTATGCTTACCTACCCGTACCGTCAAAACCTAGCAACGGACACATTCGTTTCTGTTGTGGAGCCGATCTGGCGTGGAGGTAACATCCATACTTCTCACGCTCAAGATCACGAGTTCAATTCTCACTCCCGACATTCTTCCAAAATGGAAGGTAAAAGTGACGAACCAGCCAGAAGCGTTGAAAGTCACTATAATACAGAAAACAAAAAACAAAAAAACATTCGTTTCTGTCCGTTTTCAACTTATTTGGTATAAATAAGTCATCCACGATTTGAAACCACACAACTCCACCACTTCTCGAAGAAACATCGATGCCGGTGAGCGAGAGCGGATTGTCTTTTTCAAACAGGTGAAGGGGGAGGATGGAGTGGAGTTTCTTTCAACAAGGCCCTTTCTCAGGGCTAGAGGCGAATGAACTGAAGAAGTTTAAATCCTTTCAAAACTAAAAATTGAACCCTTACTGTTGTATGTCCTTGGGTTCAATCACACCTCAAACGGAAAATAGGAGTAAAAGTGTTTATAATTTGTGATCGATATCTGAGTGGAAATAAGAAAGTCTTATGCGAGCTGGCAGCGCAGTTCAATCGTAAAATGAGGAGGGAACCAAATAAAGGGAAGGTGTTCATAGCTTTCGACGATCCTCTTCCTCAGTAATTTGTTGTAGAAGAACCCAAAGATGCTGAAATATAAGTGATACTCGAATGAAATACTGAAGTAGTAAAAGTAAATAAATAACTAAAAAAATATTTCAAAAAATTCTATACATTCACAAGCGGATTGAATAATATAATTCCGTAGTTCTACGTCGGAAATGCAGTCGGGTCCTGGATACAACCCCTTACAATTCTTGATCCGATCTGATGGCATAGGATGAACGAGCAGGGACGGCAAATTTAACATAACAACATCTTTCTTAATATTTCGTTCTGAAAAATCTTCCCCTGGCGCTTACGTCACTTTGCGAAATTGCAGCAGTGTAGCATCTAGCCAAACGATTATTTGGATATGTTAGAAAACCATGTATTTCTGTTTGAAAACCTGTAGGCCATCGTCCCGTTCAAACTGACATGTCGATCCCATGTCAATTATTCCCAGCTCCGGTTCATTTACCAGTTTTAGACCAATCGATATAAACACGTGTGATCCCGGACGAGTTTTAGGATCATAGAAAATAAACTTTGGCAGCCATACACATTCTTGAATCCGAACGTCATTTAGAAATACTTAATCATGTTGAATAACCAATGGATTCGTGGAGCACTATTTTGAAAAATTATAGCTTTACTACATATTCGTGATGTTATCAGGAAAGAAAGTTTTGTTGGATATTCAACTTGAAGAGATTAACATTGATTTACACGCATTAAGCTATGAAGTTTTCAGATGTTTTTATGTTTTTCTATCTTCTTCCAATCTACGCAGTGGATTTGGGAAAAAGTGTTTGGACAGCCACACTTGATTCATTCAGCATTGTCGTGCTGCAAAATAACTTTATTGTTTCTTTGCATAACCTTCTGACCGTTAATATACCGCGCGGCCGTCGGTGTTGATGCTTGGCCGGGGTATCCATACGTTGCCCGACGTTTAGGATTGTCGTAGTGGACCAGTTACTGCCGTAATCTCGCAAAGTGACGCAAGCGCCAGAGGTAAGAATTTTCAGTACGAGACTTTTTGTAAAATTGCATGTGTAATCAGCATACGCGTACATAACGAAAATCTTATCTGTACAAAATGTGTATTGTTGATGGAAAAACATTGCCATCGGCTTTTTTTTTATCCCATTTATGTATTTGTCAGGCTGATTAGCATTTTATCTGTAACAGAGCCGGGTTTTTATCGTGTACATGTACATATGTTTATGTTTCTATAAATTGTAAATTACACAGTAGTAGTAGTAGTAGCCATTTAGGCGTTAGGTTTTCTGTTCCATTACATTATGGTAAATTACACTGTAGTAGCCATTTTTAGGCGTAAGGGTATTCTATCTGTTCTTCCATTGTTCAGCAGACCGGACAACGGAGACAGTTTTTTTTTTTATCCCATTTATTTATTTAAGGCTTATTAGCATTTTAGCTGTAACAGAGCCGAATTTTAATCGTGTACATGTCACATGGTTATCATATCTATAATTAGCACATTACACAGTTGCCATTCGCCAGTATTCCTTCTATACCATTACATATGGTACATTCACACAGTAGCCATTTAGGCGTAAGGGTATTCTTTCTGTTCTTCCATTATCCAGTTGGACCACCGGACAGCGGAGACAGTTATTTGATCATTGTTGAGTTATTTATAGAACAGTAGCCCGATGTGTCTGGCAAAGCAGAGCAGTTGTATGGATGAATCGATCTTATTTCGACCGTGGATCGATCTCCATCGCTGATGATTGTTGCGTGGACGTAGCTATTCTGTAACAACACAAAGATGGTCAATGAGGGCCCTGAGTTTTGAACTCACGATCGATCGCTTACTAAGCGAACGCGCAACCAATGTGGCTACGGAGACCCCCAGCGGAGACAGTTGATATTGATCATTGTTGGGTTATTTATAGAACAGCAGCCCAATGTTTCTTGCAGAGCAGAGCAGTTGTATGGATGAACGTGCGTGGACGTAGTTATTCTATAACAACACAAAGATGGTCAATTGAGGGCCCTGAGTTTGAACTCACGATCGATCGCTTAGTAAGCGAACGCGTAACCAAGTGGCTACAAAGACCCCCTGCCATCGGCTTGATTTTTGAAAAAATGCAGTTTTATTTAAGCTATGCCACCAACACCAGTTTGTTGTGGAAACAGCAAATTTAAATCGCTGTTTCCACAACCGATTGGCGTTCATCCATCAAAGTATGTGAGAATCTGTTTCCAATTATTTTCTCCAACATGCTGCGTTGAGCGAAGCATCAGGGAGAAGAATTCACATACTTTCCCAACTTTGTAGCATGAGTCGAGCAGGTTAACGTAGTTGAGAACCCGATCGTAATAATTATGGATAGCACTGATTTTTTCGAATTCAAAATGCAATTGAAACCATCCGTGTTAAATAATATAATGCCGTCCGGAATTATTCGAAGTAAAACAGATACAGTTTACGCGAGGATGTTTTGAGTTTTGTTACAAGATGTGTTTCGTTTCGTTTGGAGCATTTAGAAGAGTGCAGCTGTTCACCAAATCTGACATTTATCCTTCAATCAACACTCAGCTTCAATTTATCCGGAAGAGAAATTGAACAGACGAGGAACGTAAACATCGTCAAGAAGCTTTGTCCCTTGATGCCTGAGGAAAAAAGATACTACATCTTAGGGAATCCTTATAATCAACAATTAAATTGATGAGTTTGAACTATTTAGTTCTAATCTTTATGAGCTATATGTGAGAACAGCAATACATTTCAATCTAGGATAACTTTACTTTAAGATGAGCTTGATTTTATGAATTTA
Source organism: Toxorhynchites rutilus septentrionalis (assembly GCF_029784135.1). Taxonomy (NCBI): domain Eukaryota; kingdom Metazoa; phylum Arthropoda; class Insecta; order Diptera; family Culicidae; genus Toxorhynchites; species Toxorhynchites rutilus. The sequence continues at coordinate 120,228,228 of NC_073745.1, forward strand.
AAGTACATGGTTTTGTGAGCTTCTTAGTACATAATTTGTAATTCTGGAACAAAATTGCTATTATAAAAGTAACATTACATGGGGATGGACTGTTTTTGAATAAAATACTTGGCATGACAAACTTTTCGGAAAAGGGTTTTTTACAAGAAAGAAGGCATGTGACTTTTATTATGCTAAACGTTCATTATGGAAGATGTTGTGATGTGAATATTGCTGTCCCTGCTCGTTCATCGTACTCTATCAGAACAGATAAAAAAATCACATCGCATCACTATGAAATCACGTCACAACATAGGGAAATGGCGCTTGCGCCACTCCGTTTTCAAGCTTTCACGTGGTCATTTTTTCACATTTCTGTAAATTTTCACAGTTGTTTGGAAGGATTTGGTATTCTTTATCGATCTATAACAAAAAACGTAAAATGTCAATGTTGGCGCTTGCGTCACTTTGCGAGATTACGGCAGAGTAACGATTCGATGCAAAAAAAACCCTTTCTTTTATGCCGTTGGAGCATTTGTTCGCACGTGACAAAACGGCGTTCGACGTCTCGGGCTTCAATTCATACGGCACCCAATGTCCTATCTTTCGGATCATTTCCATTGCTTTTAAACGATCGGATATGGTTTGCTGAGCTACTCCAAGTGTAGCTGCAAGTTCTTGTTGGGATTGTGACGGATCTTGATCGAGTAAAGTCTCCAATTCTTCATCTTCAAACTTTTTTGGCGGTCCGGAACGTTCTTCGTCTTCCAAGTCTAACACTTTTAAACCGTGCAAACCACGTCTGACACTTCGCTCAGTTGGAACATGATCACCATAAACTTTCACCAAAATGCGATGACTTTCCGCAGCTTTTTTATTCATATTGAAATAATGAAGTAACACTCTCGTTGGTACGAAATTCGACATATTCGAAGTGGCAAAAAAATATGTTGTTTACGCTTCAGCTTTTTGACATACACTGAAAAAGATGCGCAATAACAGTAGCTTTCCAACGAATGTTTTCTTTCACTTTTTTCAATTTGATTCACTGGAATAGTAATCAAGTTACGCCATCTATAAACCGACGAAACTTACCGGTACACCTAATACATTAAAATCCAACCTTGTCTTTAAATGGTTTAAATTAATAAAAATTAGAAACATTCCCATTTACACATACATTTGTTCTGTGCATTTTTTGTGTTGAATATCCATGCTGTCAATAACGAGCAACTAATGCAGCGGCAAGGCACAATTTTTATATACGACTTATTCACGCGTAAATCGCTCGCATGAAATTCGATTGCTGTGTTCGATTGTGCGAATATTTCGTTTGAAGTACAAATGCAGTACTCGTTATTGGGAAACTGCGGGGAGAGGAAATATTGCAATTTATGTAGGGTTAAGACGAAGCCATTCGCGATATCCATTTCACAGTCTCGCTCTAGCAACAGTCCTCTTTAATGCTGATGTCATACACAGTGGTTTTACTCAATATGCTTGATGTCACAATCACGGTGCGATTTTGTTCTCAACTTCAAGTCCAATATAGAGAAGAGACCGATTTCATGCCGTCTGGTGAAGAGTGCTTGTGTATGTTTGCATCACACATACAAACACATTATACTTTTTTTTTTACTTTGCCAAAGGTAAAATGAGGTGGTAAAGAAATTTCGAATAAACATGATCCCGCGCATGGCTTTTCTAATAAGGAAGCAGTATGACCAGTGACCGAGATTTCTGTTTAGTTTTACACATTGGCCTTTTTCAAGGTCAAAGATGAATGAACTGAGAAAATTGAAATCCTCTATAATACAGAATATCAAAACTCATCAACCTCAATAACTCCGAACACACTCCTAAATTCACAGACTTTTATCATCCAGCAAAAAAATACTAAAATCAATTAATCTTCATTCTTCGGCATAAGCTTCGAGTAACCGGTCATGTGCTGTGAGCGTCTCCGTTAAAGCATTGTTTTCGGTTACCGTTGGCTGTTATTTTATTTTTTTTTATCGCCCGGGTGTGCTTTTTTCGCGCGTTTTCGAACTGTTCGAGATATCGTAAAACGCAGTGTGAACTCGGAATTAGTGAGAAAAGCAGAATCATCAAAGCCTGGCAAGGCCAGCCGGCTTTCAGTTTTCGCCGATTTGTCGCCATCGCAATCGAAGTCGGACATCGGTGCTCAGTTGCACGCACACAATACCAGCGCGATTCGCTGCTCACTTACAGCAGTGTGAAAGAGAGCATCACTTCTTAGTGATGTGTGATAGTGCCGAGCGCTCAAGCGCTCCGATTGAGAAGCAAGCAGCGGTTGCCAGTTCATCAGCACTGGGTGCATTGTGGTGAATAGAAATAAATAAGATATGAGATTTTTTTTTTATTTTTTATTTTTTTTTTTAATTATTATTATTATTAAAACAAAATATTAGATTATAAGTACCAATTACAGAATGGCAGAAGGAGGGGGAGGATCTCCAGATATGGAGATCTCTGATGATGACTCCCCTCTGGTTGAAAAAACAAATAAAGGAACAGCGAAGACACTTAAACGCGTTCCTACATCAGAGGATGTTTCGTCCGGGGACGAGTCTGCTAACTCTAGCAAGCCCCCCTCTAAAAAACCTGCAAATATCTCCTCTCCAACCCCCCTCGCTCCTACCCCAGCTCAGATTTCGCCTCCCCATCCTGTTGTCCCCGATCCCATCGTCCTCGTCATCTCCTTCTCCTACTGTTGTCTTCTCTCCACGTGTCAAGGTCTATCCTGAAGATGCACCTGGAACTGGTCCGTGGGTTGTTTTCTTCAGGCCTAAGCCAAACGGAAAAGCACTTAATGTTATTCAGATCATGAAAGATCTGGCAAGATACTCCTCCGTGACAGAAATTACAAAGGTTAGACCGACCAAACTGCGTGTTGTCGTGGCTGATCGGAGAGACGCAAACGGTATTGTCGTCGACCAGAGGTTTACCCTGGAATATCGTGTCTACGTGCCTTCCCATGACGTAGAAATCTCGGGGGTGATAACCGAAACGGGTCTGACGTGCAAATCAATTATGGAAGGAGATGGCAGATTTAAAAAGCTGCCTTTGATTAAGGTTAAAATCTTAGAATGCCGACAACTCGGCAAAGTCTCCCAGGAAGGGAAAGAATCGAAATTTACGCCGTCCGACTCGTTTAGAGTCACTTTTGCTGGCTCCGCCCTCCCTGACTACGTTATGGTGGACAAATTGAGGCTACCGCTGCGACTCTTCGTGCCAAAGCCCATGACTTGCCTGAAATGCAAGTCAGTTGGTCACACAGCAGCTTACTGCGCCAACAAGGAGCGCTGTGCCACTTGCGGAGAGCAACATGTGGACAAATCATGCAGTGCGATTGAGCAAAAGTGTCCATATTGCGGAGGAACTCCGCACGTGCTCTCGGCTTGTGCAACTTACAAGAGTCGCTGGGAGAAGCAGAAGCGCTCTTTAAAGGAACGCTCGAAGCGCACTTTTGCGGAAATTTTGAAGGGCGCTTCTGCATTGGCCCAACAGCAACAACCTTTAACCGCAAACAATGTCTTCGCTTCGCTGCCAGTTGACGAAATGGAAGCGGATACAGCTAACGAGGGCACACCGTACATCTTCCAAGGGAATCCCCGGCGCAAAAATGTGACCACTCCCAAAGTTCAAGGACAAGCCCCTCCGGTTATACCCTCTGTTAGCATGCCTAAAAAATCGAGTGCAGTGGACAAGCAAAATCAGGTTCCTCCTGGCTTCCGTGGGAATCATTCACCTTCGAACGACCCAGCACTCGAAGGGACATCAAAAACCCCAACAGTCCCTATTTTACCGTCCAGTTCAACTTCCCAATCGGGATTTATAAAGTTGACTGACCTTGTGGCTCAAATCTTCACATGCTTTAATGTTTCCGACTCCATCAGAACCATTGTCATCTCAATGCTTCCAGTATTAAAGACAATTTTGCAACAATTGATGCAAACATGGCCCCTCCTTGCAATGATTATCTCTCTTGATGTCTAATTCAAATAGAGAGGTCGGAGATATCACTGTTTTACAGTGGAATTGTCGTAGTCTTATCCCTAAATTGGATACATTCAAATTTTTAATTCATAAGTTCAATTGTGATGTTTTTGCTCTGTCCGAAACTTGGCTTTCTTCGCGAGATGATCTCTCTTTCCACGATTTTAATATTATACGCTTGGAACGTGATGACAGATACGGAGGGGTGCTATTGGGGATTAATAAGTGCCACTCATTTTTTCGAATTGACCTTCCACCTATAGGAGGGATTGAAGCTGTTGCTTTTCATGCAAACATCAGAGGAAAAGACCTCTGTATTGTCAGCTTGTATTGGCCTCCGAGAGCTGCGGTTAGCCGCAAGCAACTTGTTGACATGTGCTCACTCCTTCCTGAGCCACGATTGATCTTGGGAGACTTCAACTCTCACGGAACTGCCTGGGGGGAACAGTACAACGACAATCGTTCATTGTTGATATATGACCTTTGTAACAACTTCAATATGACCGTTTTGAACACTGGGGAAACAACACGTGTACCTAAACCACCTGCTAACCCAAGTGCTCTTGACCTCTCACTTTGCTCGAATTCACTATCGTTAGATTGCAAGTGGAATGTAATCCAGGACCCCAACGGTAGTGATCACTTGCCAATCAAAATTTCCATCACCATTGGGTCGAATTCTTCTGAATCTATAAACATGGCATATGACCTCACAAGACACATTGACTGGAAAAAATAGGCGGACGCGATTGCTCTAGCCATCAATTCCAGAGATGGTTTACCTCCATTGGAGGAGTATAACTTCCTTTCTCGTTTGATCTTTGACAGCGCGGTTCGCGCTCAAACGAAACCCATCCCAGGCTCCACTATTCGTCGAAGGCCTCCCAATCCATGGTGGGATAGCCAATGTTCCAAGCTTTATCAGGATAAATCGAACGCATTCAAAGCTTTTCGGAAACGTGGAACCATTGAAAATTTTGAATCGTATTTGGACCTTGAAAATCAATTTAAAAACTTGATCAAAGGAAAAAAACGAGCTTATTGGCGAAATTTCGTGGGAGGTTTGTCACGAAAAACGTCAATGAAAAAACAGGAAGTGGGTTATATCTATGGTATAACCGCAAGGGTGACGTAGGACTATCGTTGATTTAGAGATCATTTGTTTGAAGTTGAATCTAAATCCATTCTGAATGAATGAATAAATGAATATTTGGGAGACTTCGAAAACGAGAGCGTTACGTTGGAGGCACAAGGTTTTATGCATCCAATATAGGATACGAAAAATCTTGTTCTGAAGAATAATCTTCAGAAGCTAACCTGCTAACTGTACTTGATTGACAAATCACAAACCCAAATGTATTATATGGATATTTTATGGATAGAAAACATTAAAATAAACTCTTTCACATGAATGTAATTTTAAATTCCCAGAGGAACGGGCAGATTATTTCCCAGCAATGATTAGATCTTTCCGGAACTTTCTCGATGCTGAATGGCATCCAAACGGAAAGAATTCTGCGCGTGTATGTGTCGATCCTTCGCCGTCCACCTCCTCCAGCACGTTAGGCAACGATGTTGTCTTGTCGATGTCCTCACGAAAAATGAATGTGTCTCACCACCAGAATATCGCTTAACTATGCTTTTTGTGTGTGATTGAATCGAGAGAAGGTGTGGTTTACGATGGCAATTTGGAAGGCAAACTAGAGGGGAATGAACTATCTGAGTTCGGAACTTTCGGCGACAGAGCAAGAATCGATTGCGGGCGCATACAATATTGGATACGGAAATATCCTACAGATGGGGAAAAATAATCTTCAGAAGCTATCCTGTTAATTGCGATTGATTGAAAAATCACAAAACCAAATGTATTTGGTCACAGTGTTACATGGATAGAAAACATTAAAATAAACTCTTTCACATGAATGTAATTTTAAATTCCCAGAGGAACTGGCAGATTATTTTCAGTAACGATTAGATATTTCCACATTTTCCTCGATACTGGAAGCCCACCAGTGGTTTATGCTAACTCGATAACCATCTGTTAAGAAAGGGTGTGTCACATCAAATTGCATCATGGAAAAAACGCTGTAGAAATTCGCCCAGTAGACCGATCCTTTTGAAAATTTTAGACAATAAAATAAAAAATATTAAACAACTTTTGGCATTTTCTTTTTATTCATACTTCGAGCCCAAGCCCGTATGCTCGCACCTTCCTCTTTACCCCGTCCATAAGGTTCTGTACAACGTCAGGTTGTAGTTTTTTTTGAACAGAAATCCATTTTCTCTTGAAGTCCGCCTCCGATTTGACAACTTTTGGGTTCTTCCGGAGGGCCTGCTTCATAATCGCCCAATATTTCTCTATTGGGCGAAGCTCCGGCGCGTTGGGCGGGTTCATTTCCTTTGGCACGAAGGTGACCCCGTTGGCTTCGTACCACTCCAACACGCCCTTTGAATAGTGGCACGAAGCGAGATCCGGCCAGAAGATGGTCGGGCCCTCGTGCTGCTTCAATAGTGGTAGTAAGCGCTTCTGTAGGCACTCCTTAAGGTGAATCTGCTCGTTTACCGTGCCGGTCATCACGAAGGGGGCACTCCGCTTTCCGCAAGAGCAGATCGCTTGCCACACCATGTACTTTTTGGCAAACTTGGATAGTTTCTGTTTGCGAATCTCCTCCGGAACGCTGAATTTGTCCTCTGCGGAGAAGAACAACAGGCCCGGCAGCTTACGAAAGTCCGCTTTGACGTAGGTTTCGTCGTCCATTACTAGGCAATGCGGCTTCGTCAGCATTTCGGTGTACAGCTTCCGGGCTCGCGTCTTCCCCACCATGTTTTGCCTTTCGTCGCGGTTAGGAGCCTTCTGAACCTTGTATGTACGCAGGCCCTCCCGCTGCTTGGTCCGCTGGACGAATGAACTTGACAAATTCAGCTTATTGGCGACATCCCGGACCGAACTTCTCGGATCACGTCTAAACTGCTTAACTACGCGCTTGTGATCTTTTTCACTGACGGAGCATCCATTTTTGCCGTTCTTCATCTTCTGGTCGATGGTTAGGTTCTCGAAGTATCGTTTTAGTACTCTGCTGACCGTGGATTGGACGAATCCCAGCATCTTACCGATGTCCCGATGTGACAACTCCGGATTCTCGAAATGAGTGCGCAGGATTAATTCACGACGCTCTTTTTCGTTCGACGACATTTTTCCAAATTTACGAAAAATTGACAGTGAAGCATGGCCAACGTGATCTATACACTCTTATCTGATTATAAGCGAAAGCTGAAGATATAATTCCTAAAAATAAAATTTCTACAGCGTTTTTTCCGTGATGCAATTTGATGTGACACACCCTTTAGTACTTGATTGAAACATATTTGATCACAGTGTTACATGGATAGAAAACATTAAAATAAACTCTTTCACATGAATGTATTTTTAAATTCCCAGAGGAACTGGTAGATTATTTTCAGTAACGATTAGATATATCCACATTTTCCTCGATACTGGAAGCCCACCAGTGGTTAGTACTAATTCGATAACCACCTGTTAATAGCACTTGATTGAAACATATTTGGTCACAGTGTTACATGGATAGAAAACATTAAAATAAACTCTTTCACATGAATGTATTTTTAAATTCCCAGAGGAACTGGCAGATTATTATCCGGATCTTTCTCGATGCTGAATGGCATCCAAACGGAAAGAATTCCGCGAGTGTATGTAGCGGAATTCCGGAAAGAATTCCGCGCGTGTAGCGGCTGCTTCGACATCTTCCCGGGGAACCGTTTGTGGCATCACTCTCCTGATGGATTCATGTCTAGCCTAAGGTGCACAAACAGGCTCTTGGTGACACCGTTCATCAGCGCTTTCATGATAAACGAAGAGCTTCACCACAACAGCGATAACATGCTCCAATCGCTGTTCAATTAGAACTGAGTGGATTTCTTTTTTTTTTTTTACAACTTTAATGCATTTTTATTCAGATGTTTTGCTATTTGCATACATATTTTACAGTTCAAGTGACACAGTCTGGGCTTTACATCTTTGGTTCAGCTTTTGGTTTTAAAATCATACTGTTGAGTAAAAGTTCCTTATTTTTAATTTGACAGTTGTTCACCATTTTAATGGTATAGTTTGAAATCTGAGTGGATTTCCGAGCGGTGCTCGCTTATATACCGATTGGTGATTTCAATAGCCTGTTTTGAAAGCAATTTTAAGACTATTGAAACAAGTTTTTGGATCAAAAAGTAACAAGTATAGAACGCCTAGACATTTTATCTTTCGAATGAAGTGTTTATCATACCATTTCGTTCAGTTGTTTAGGAGCTTTTAACGCTCAAAATCTCGGTCTCCGGCGTAACGCTTTCGTTTTCGAAACTTTGATTTTACACCCCGGTATAGAAATGAAAGACGTAGTCCTACGTCAAAATTATGGAAAGTGGCTCGAAACATGAGAAATCGCTCTTCAACCAATGAAAGCGAGGAATATTCACATCGATGGATTTTTAATTTTGCACGGAAGGTTTGTCCTGATTCCGCTCCTGTGCAAAAAATTGTTCGAGATATACCACAAGATAGGTGCGATCTTGATTCCGAGTTTTCGATGGTAGAATTCTCTCTTGCTCTCCTTTCATGTAACAATTCTACTCCGGGATCGGATAGAATTAAGTTCAACTTGCTGAAAAACCTCCCTGATGTGGCGAAACATCGCTTGTTGAATTTATTCAATCGGTTTCTGGAGCATAATATTGTTCCAGATGATTGGAGACAAGTGCGCATTATAGCTATTCAAAAACCCGGAAACCCCGCGTCCGACTTCAATTCGTACCGCCCAATAGCAATGCTGTCTTGTATACGGAAATTGTTGGAGAAAATGATCTTGTTTCGCCTTGATCGATGGGTTGAAACGAATGGCCTACTCTCAGATACACAATATGGGTTCCGCAGGGGCAAGGGGACGAATGATTGTCTTGCGTTGCTTTCTTCAGAAATTCAAATGGCTTACGCCGAAAAAAAACAAATGGCTTCAGTATTCTTGGACATAAAGGGGGCCTTTGATTCAGTTTCAATAGAGGTTTTGTCAGACAAATTACAATCTCGGGGTCTGCCGCCTCTATTGAATAATATGTTATATAACTTGCTTTGTGAGAAACATTTGAACTTTTCTCAAGGAGATTCGGCAGTAAGTCGGGTCTCTTACATGGGACTCCCCCAGGGCTCATGTTTAAGCCCCCTTTTGTACAACTTCTATGTAAGCGACATCGACAATTGCCTTACACAAAATTGCAGCCTAAGACAACTTGCAGATGATGGAGTGGTCTCTGTCGTAGGATCAACAGAATCCGACCTACAAGAACCCTTACAAGATACTTTGAACAATTTTTCAACCTGGGCCATTGGGCTAGGGATCGAATTCTCCACGGAGAAAACAGAGATGGTGGTTTTTTCTAGGAAGCATAAGCCAGCAAAACCAAAGCTTCAACTTTTGGGTAAACCGATCACTCATGCTATGTCATTCAAGTATCTTGGGGTCTGGTTCGACTCCAAATGTACTTGGGGGGCCCATATTAGGTATCTGAGTAAAAAATGCCAACAAAGAATAAACTTTCTCCGTACAATTACCGGCACCTGGTGGGGAGCCCACCCAGAAGATCTTATAATGTTGTATCGAACAACTATTCTCTCAGTGATGGAGTATGGCAGTTTCTGTTTTCAATCAGCTGCCAAAACACACCTCATTAAACTCGAGCGAATTCAGTATCTTTGTCTCCGTATCGCGTTGGGATGTATGCCCTCAACGCGGTTCCCGGAATAAATCGCCACAGAAAACGACTGCAACAGAAACCACCGCTTATAAAATGTGTAGTAGGCTATAAATATTGTGGCGCGGTATTGTATTTCAAAACAAGAATTAACCGGGCAAACGTATCGCCCCAGGCAAACGTAACGCCCCGGGCAGACGTATACCGTCCGACGCTCGCTAGAGCTCGGTCGGACATTGCTAAAGGATCGTATCCTATGTTTCAAACTAACCGGGCAATCAGTGGATCCCAGGTTTGCGTGCGAGACACCGCCGCTTCCGACGGCGGGTCGGCGGTGGACTCGGATTGCGTCATCTTGGCGGCATGGGCCGCCTCGATTCCTTATCCTCGCCAAATGGGGACTTCGTCCCCATTACATTGTCCTCAGAATAAATTTCGAAAAACGAGAACAAGAGAATAAATTTATAATAGAAATGTGAGGCATATGATGTTTTTCCCGCGCCAAATATTTCTAGCCTACTACACTTTTTCTAAGCGGTTGTTTCTGTTGCAGTTGTTTACTGTGGCGATTTATTCCGGTCACCCCTCAACGCATACCATGAGTCTCGAGGTTTTGGCAGGCCTACTCCCACTAAAAGATCGCTTCAATTTATTATCTCTTCGGTTCTTCATCCGGTGTAAGGTCATGAACCTATTGGTGATCGGAAATTTTGAGCGGCTGATCGAGCTAAATTTTCACTCCGGATTCATGAGTTCATATCATGAATTCATCTCCATGCAGGTTGATCCTTCTTCGTATATTCCCAACCGTGTTTGTTTCCCTGACTACATCAATTCCTCTGTGCATTTTGATCTGTCCATGAAGCAAGATATCCATGGATATTCAGATTACCAACGATCGTGGATCGCTCCAACGATCTTCGATGAAAAATATAGGGGTATCAATTGTGATAATATGTACTTTACTGATGGGTCCACTATAAACGAGTCCACAGGATTTGGAGTGTTCAACGAATTTTTTAGCACCTCACACAGTCTTCAGAATCCTTGCTCAGTGTATATTGCTGAATTGGCAGCAATTCATTGGGCGCTGGACAGCGTCGCCTCACGACCTGTTGAACACTATTACATTGTAACGGATAGTCTTAGCTCTGTCGAAGCTATCCGTTCAGTGAGGCCGGAAAAGCACTCGCCGTACTTCCTTGAGAGAATACGAAAAATTTTGAGTGCTTTATCCAGACGCTGTTATGTCATTACCTTTGTGTGGGTCCCTTCTCATTGCTCAATTCCGGGTAATGAGAGGGCTGACTCATTAGCAAAGGTAGGTGCGATTGAAGGCGATATTTATCAGCGTCAAATCGCCTTCAATGAATTTTACTCTTTAGTCCGTAAAAATACCATCGCTAACTGGCAACGCAAATGGAACGAAGATGAATTGGGCCGGTGGCTTCACTCGATTATCCCTAAGGTTAGCCTCAAACCATGGTTCAAAAGTCTGGACTTGAGTCGGGACTTTATTCGCACCTTCTCCCGACTCATGTCCAATCACTGTTCGTTAGACGCGCTACTCTTTCGTTTCAATCTGGCCGGCAGCAATATCTGCGTTTGTGGCCGAGGTTACCACGACATCGAACACGTTGTTTGGTCGTGTGAGGTGTATCTTGTTGCCAGATCGAATTTAGAGAACTCCCTTCGGGCTAGAGGAAGGCAGCCCAATGTGCCGGTGAGAGATGTGTTGGCTCGGTTAGACCTTGATTACATGTACCAAATATATGTTTTCCTTAAATCTATCGATGTTCGTGTGTGATTATCCTTATATCCTTATACCCTCCATTTCTTCCTTTGTGAGTAATTGGTCCGCTTGCTATAAACAGGAGAATGAAATGTAAATTCACAACAGATGTACGAATAGATTTAAGAATTGAATGTGTGTGATTATCAACATTGTAATAATTTCCTTATACCCCATCCTTTTCCTGAGAAAATGTCACCCTTTTAATCTCGAGTCCACCACGAGTAATCGGTTTCTCACATTACTAACCATAGATTTAAGAAAATTGTTCATATATATAGTTTTAAAAATATATTTAAGATTTCGGCTCCTTTAAACTTATGTAACTGAGCCTGTAAAAATAAACGAATTTATAAAAAAAAAATTAATCTTCCATTACCTAGGATATTTTAGATTGCATCGATTTTTTTTCCAAATAACTCTTTAATAGTAGGTTTTGGTGGCCCTGAAAAGGACCAATAGGTTTGCGTCATTTTGTAGAAGAAACTGAGATGATTGACTTGTGATTCTTTTTTTTTTCTAGTATACGAGATTCGTGTCCTTATTGCCAGTGTGCAGTGCATTCAGTATGCATTTTTTTTTCTTGAAGACATCTAATGCAGTCACAGTAAATTTCAACATCTTCGAGAGCGCATAGAATCGACAATGTTTACGTGTGATTCGATCACACACAAATACACTTCACCTAACAGTTTGAACGCTGACGCGGTACGTCCTATCTTTTCATCGAGTGTTACCCTGATTTGAGGAAACAAAAAGTTTGAAAATGATCTAAATTACACTGCGGTGTGATTTATTTCATTCACAATACACTATCGGCTATTCGAAGCGAATTCGTCTTAAACTTCGGACAAAACCTCCGTGTGTGAAGTTGACTGTTGGCTGTCTAGAGCTGGACTAGAATTAAAATGGAGACGAAATTACTTACATATGCGATCTAGATGATCTCCTGCTTGCACAGGAGCTTTAGTGCAAGCTCTGCATTATGCTTGCTGCGTCCATATTCTGAGAATGCAATCTGAGGCGGAAAATGTTGTACGTACCCATGTTTTAGGTACCCATGTTTATTTGTGATTCCAATAGTTTGCTTTCAAAACAGTTCTTGAGATATTAAAACAAATGTTTCAGTCAATAAAACATCACTCGTACACTATTTATCATTCGAAATAAGTGATTATAATACCTCTTTGTTTAGCCGCCATGGAGGTATTAACGCTCGAAGCCTTACACTCCAAACGAAGCGCTCTGGATTTCGAAATTTGATATTTCGAAATTACGAACGAGTCACTATGATGTCACTATGATGGACCATCAACCGAATTGAGAAAAATGTATCGAATGCTGCAAACAAAAAAGAAACTTAAGTGGAGAAATTAACTGGCTCTAAAGTCCAACAAAGACACCACATTTCGGAGAACTGTTAAAGCCAGCAGTAATTTCGAGACTTTCTGTACCAGTGCAAAATTTGATTCGAAAATTTCACGATGTCGGCATAAGCAACCAATAAATAGCTACGAGAATAAATCGAAAAGAAACAGAGAAAATGAAATTTCATTAAGAATTAAGTTATACTTTACGGTAGCACATGAATATTCTGAAGGTTTAAACTTTGAATTGGAAACCAGTCATATTCTCCAAAAAAAATCAGTGATGTTTATGAGAATGGTTTTTAATACATGGACAAACGTATCCATTCCATTTAAGAGGAAAATAGAAATAGCGAGAGAATTCAACGAAGTTGCAAAAAAAATTATGAATATTTTTCATCTTTGGCTGTTACGCTGGCACGGCTGTAACTTGTAACTTGACTCGAATTTCTCGTGCACCTTCATACTACTCATTGGGCACAGATAGTAATGCATAGATATCACACTCATTCGTCATAAAAGTTATAATCGTAGAATTCCGTCAAGCGAAAGAGAGAGTGCCAGGAAAGGAGGAAATGAATGCATCCTATACTAACGAGTCATTCATACCACCTATAGAGAAAACGTCACCGGTGTGCCGTGCGGCAATATGGCCTCATTAACGGAATGGAGCTCCGAATTCTAGATTTGCTTGTGGAGCTCATGGATGACAAAAATGCGATCATTATCCTGCATTCTCTCGAGCCACGGTTGAAACAAATACTTTTCACATGATCTTTTGGCTGGCGATGGGAATAATTTGTATCATGATTTTTATAACCATAGATATGAAATATAATTCACTATAGATACATGTTCAATTTTGTGATTAATATTATCATCAAGTGAATTTCCACTTTTCCCTGCTGAAGTTAATAATCCCTTCAACGGAATTTACTGCTAGCTTAAAAATGAGACATCATTTATGTTGTGAACTTGGACACCCCCAAACATTTCCCACCGCTTGCTTGTTCCATTTGAGAGAAAATGAAAAGAAAACCGACCACCACTCCAACCACTGCTGCTGCAGTCGAGGGAAGAAAAAAAATCCAAGCGAAATAGTGGCACATATGTGAATGTCGCAAACGAGACTGATATCTTGCGCTGCATCCATCTCTGTCCCGACTGGCCCGTAAGGAGGAGACACAAAATCCAACAAAACCCTGCACACTGTGCAACACCCTGGTGGCAATCCTCGGCGTACGAGTGTTGAAAAAAAGAGAACTTCGTACATTTGTGGGTCTTATGTGGGTACTCCCTCAAGCGACGATAGCGGGGCTAAGGCTGCGCCGTCTGAGCGTTGACTACTGTGCTGTATAGGTCCTTTAACTCCGCTCCACTAAGATGTATACAGCAGTGCGGTGTGGTGTAAAATAAATTGTACCGACTATTATTTATTCCTGGGTGACACAAACGTGAGAGTGATTCATTTGTGCTATTTAAAGTGACAACCGTACACATTTAGAGCCATGTTGTCGTTGTTTACTGCACTTATCATTCGGATAGTGCTTCATCTGTTACGCCGAGATAGCCGAGAGATAGTAATTACTTGCCTTCCGTTCGGTAGATGGGTTTACAAGTTTGCCGTCTTTAATGAAAGAACAGAAATCAAAGTATTATTTCGCTGTTTTTTCCCCTGTACTTCAACAATATTCGCTTGGGGATTTTACAGCTGTTTTCTCATATCAACCGTAGCGCCCTAACGATCCATTGTGCCGCGATGTAATATGTTGCGCGCCTGCCTTCTCGAATCTACGAGAATCTAGTAATGACGGAAGCGCAGTGAAAGCATTGTCGGGAATAATTCGTGCAATTAAAACTTCTAATGCGAGAAAGTGGAACAATAATTTTCCCTACAGTCGTGCTTCGTATACAATGCGACGCGTTTGATGTGACAGTGGAAGAACACACAAATAGAACACGACGACACAAATCTGACTTTCGTATTGTCATTTGTTTGAGAGAGAGAGAGATACCAGAATGTACCGCTTTTGAGAAAACAAAGGCTTCGGAATAGAAGCAAGTGCTTCATTTTGATGAAAAAATTTTCGCATATGATTCAATAACTCTCGTACACTCGTTCTAGCTCATAGTGGATACTACTTTCGCAAGTTATTGCTGAGATGTTGAAAAAACTTCTCGTGTTTCGAAATCCATTCATGTTTCTGATTTTGTTTCATCGAGTTGTTCAGAATCCGCACTTGCATTACTTACCGCAGTGAATTCTGATTCTTACTAAAGCCGGATTCAAGATTCTCCACCCCCCTCTCTAAGGAGGGGGCTGCCATGCAAATGAAACACAAATTTCTGCATTACTCGAGAATTAATCAAGCAAATGGAATCAAACTTGGCATATAGAGGGTTTAGGGATCGATAAACGTTTCTACAGTGGTTCGACATTTTTCCCCTCTCTTTAAGGGGATGCTGCCATACAAATGAGAACTAATAAAGCAAATGGAACCAAATTTGGGATGTGAGGGTTTTTGGGCACGAGAAATGTTTCTATGATGGTGTGACACCCCTACCTTCTCTGGAATGGAGAGGAGGTTCCATAAAAATAATACACATATTCAAACCAAACATAACAATTGAAAATTTTCGGAAAACTCTGAAGGAAAATTATAAAATTCGGAAAATTCAATGCCCATGTGTTCCACAATTACATGTTGACAAGCGTTGTTAGTCTATTTGATGTCTTTGAATTGATTTGAATTGTCCGATTCAGGGCTGTCTTCATTCTATCATATTTTCTGTATGAAACGATTATTCCATGTAACGGAGAAACATGTTATTTACAAGTGATTGAAAAATCTTGCACGAGAATTGTGTCTGAAAATAATCCGATATCATAATGTCGAATTTTGGTAGAAGTACTGAAATTTTATAGTAAAACATAATTTTGAAGGGTAGATTAGAAGATCAATCAATGGACAGTTTTGCGATTGGACCCATAAACGTGCGCTTAGATAAAAAAACGTAGATGTGAAAACTAAAAATAAATTTTGGGGGTTAGCTAGTAAATAAATAAAATACATCCAAACGTCCCCCAGCTGTGACCGATAGAAAATTTTTGGAGGATCTACTCCAATAATTTCGTTGCCGAAACGGAGTAGCAGCTGATCACCGAAGCCAGAAAGAGCTGAATGTCATTCCGACATCCATAGTTTCATCGGACATGGCGAAGTTTCCAGTCAATTATCGTACCTGGCTGGCCTCTTCGTTCCTCCTTACTTCAATCCAACATTACTACTCCATCCTGACATGTACCTATTTGCCCGCGAACACAATCTCATTTTAACGTCCATATAAAGTGAAACAAAAACTTGATTTCTGATGCAAAAAAGTAGTTACACCATTAATAGACGGCTGCATTGTTTATCCATCGTGAACTCAAGCATCGATACATTTTTTTTTATCCCATTTATTTATTTATTAGGCTCATCAGCATTTTAGCTGTAACAGAGCCGCGTTTTAATCGTGTACATGTACATATGTTTATGTTTCTATAAATTGTAAATTACACAGCACTTAGTAGTAGCCATTTAGACGTTAAGTTTTTGTGTTCCATTACATTATGGTAAATTACACAGTGGAAGCCATTTAAGCGTAGGGGTATTCTTTCTGTTCTTCCATTGTTCAGCAGACCGGACAGCGGAGACAGTTGATATTGATCATTGTTGGGTTATTTATAGAACAGCAGCCCGATGTTTCTTGCAGAGCAGAGCAGTTGTATGGATGAATCGATCTTTGTTCCGTGGATCGATCTCCATAGCTGATGATGGTTGCGTGGACGTAGTTATTCTATAACAACACAAAGATGGTCAATTGAGGGCCCTGAGTTTGAACTCACGATCGATCGCTTAGTAAGCGAACGCGTATCCAAGTGGCTACGAAGACCCTCTATCGGCATCGATACATGCACAACGTGAATAGAATACTAGGTATATTACTCCCCGTTTTTACATGTAGTGGAGTAGGCAAAGAAAAAAAGCGAAAAATAATTTCAACATGACAACAATTGTACAGTTTTTTTTTAATTAGCCTCTTATATTGGAGAGTGTGTGTAGCACACAGGCTATGTAATATACCTGGTGTTCTTTACGTTGATACAGGCATACATGATACATGAGAGAGAGAAATGAATTCAGTTTGGGGGAGTCAGTTCAATTTGCCGTAAAGTCCACTCGACGGTGAAGAATGAAATAAGTACAGAGCTTCATTAGAACAGTTAGCAACGAGAGGGCCCGAATGACTGTTGATTCATGTTGACAGAGAAACTGCTGGAAGAAACAAAAACTCATTTCCAATGGAATGCGAAGGCCGATAATTTCATAGTCTCCTGGCTATCCTCCGTTGAATATAACTTTGCCGAACCCTGTGTAGCCGAGTATGCTGTCAACGCGATATGTACTGGATCATTTCTACGAAACATCTATCAGTCGACATCTACGAAGGTTTGGAATGATAATGAAAGACGCGTAATTTTTTTACGATTACATGTGAAAGATAAAATTGTTAATTGATCAATAAGACCAATGAGAATAATTTCAATATCTTCTTGAAGGATTAATAGTATTAATGAAGAACATGATAACTTTTTTTAAAATTATTATTAGGAACCGTTGCAATTTTTGTCCGAGATTCTTCCATTGCTTACGAAAAAAAAAACTATTGATTAGGATGTTTATTTGATGCAATACAATTATTTTATAATCAAAATTTTTATTTCAAAACTGTATTTTTTCTATTACACGCCTATGAAGATTAAAGTCGCAACAAGCTGTTGCACTCAATACTGAAGAAAATACTGTTAATAAAAATAATCGTGCAGGGCTAAAATATAATGACAGTGTGGAATGGAGTAATCTTATTGGTAATGTCATTCACCCATTATGACCGAGGGATTCAAAATTTGGACCAAATGATGTGGAACTTTGTAATTCATCTTTTCGTGTTTCAAAGATGGCGGGAAACTCAAAATTATCAATTTAAACGGTTCCAAATTCAACGTATCTAATGTTTAAAATTTCATACGCTAAGATTCGAACAAACAAATTTCACGTTGTTTACATATTTTAGTCGGATTCTGAAATCTATATTACTATTTTACACTTGTCACGTAGCGTTTTGTCACAAAATGCAAAAAAAAATACGGAATTGATTTTCTATGATTGATATGATTGATTATGAACCATTCAAAATACAGATAAAATGACAGAAACTGCTGTTCTTATACACACATCAGTTACTGATGTAACTTTTCTTGTAGTGTTATATGTAGAAAAAGAGCAATTCCACGCCAAATCAGGCGATAAACTGCGATTGTTTTTCATTGAAACTTGGTACTTATGATTATCATGTGACCAATTCAAATTACGACTGATTTTTTTAAAAGGCTTATTCAAAACAATTGATCTTTCTTTCAAAAAATCGTAACTCAAAACCTAGATGACTGATTAAAATATGATAATTGTCAAAGTTGTTGGAAAATTAACTATTCAGCAAAAATAACATTTTAAATTCATTGTTATATTATGTTAAAAATGTTAACGCACATGTTAAAAAATCTAACTCAAAAATCGAATTGAATATTAAAAATCATATCAAAACACTAACCCTTTGATATATTTTATAATGTTTTTATTGGGAACCCCTTTCAATTTAACAAATTTTGACGTACACTGGTGCCGTGGAAAACTCTTGGTGACTCACCAAAATAAGGAAAATTTCTAAAATTTCAATACACATCGCTTGTTTCGGTGTGGCGCTTCACTGACACGAGTCTTAGAAAACATTTGAAAAAAATAACAATTTAATACTGAAGTAAAATGTATGAAAGATGTGTTCCGATGAACAACTGCATTATCTGTATTGTTGTTATGTTTAATCGCATTGAAACAGTTTATTCTTATTATTTTTGTATTTTTTGTTTATGTTTCGTCGGTTTATTTCCGCCACGATCAGGCCAATATTCGACACCAGGAAGGCAACTCCTGTATTCAATCTATCCGATTCAACAGGTTATGAGCCAGAGCAACTGCTCTACTTACTTTCCGAAGGCCTAACCAGAGATATTTCGCCTCAGGAAATCCCAATGACGCCAAAATTACAATGATTCTTTTCTTGAAAAAGTATTTGTAAGTCGATTCTGTATTGCCAATTCTCTCTAACCATCTGAATATCGCTAGAAATAACTCTTTTTAAAAACCATCATTACTTATAATGAATGTTTTTTTATTAATTCGATTATTTTTACAGGCTCAGTTACTTAAGTTTAAAGGAGCCGAATTCTTAAACTCATTCTCAGCTGTATTTTACAATGTGGAATATAGGTCAGAACCTCATCTATCGGATACTATAGCAAACTTAAATTGGAAGAAAAATTTGATGAATAGAAATCGATCAAGTCACTTACACTTCTTGCATTCTAAGCCCCTCATATATAAAAAAAAATTCTTACATCTATGGTTAGTAAGGTGGAAAACCGATTACTCGCGGTGTACTTGAGTTTAGAAGGACATATTTTTAGGAGAAGGATGAGATATGAGGAAATTGTAACAATGTTGATGAACACTCAATTATTAAATCTGTTCGTATATCTATAGTGTATTTATGTTTCAACTTATTCTACTGTTTACAGCAAGGGGACGAATCGGGGGTCTCCGTAGCCACATTGGTTGCGCGTTCGCTTAGTAAGCGATCGATCGTGAGTTCAAAACTCAGGGCCCTCATTGACCATCTTTGTGTTGTTACAGAATAGCTACGTCCACGCAACAATCATCAGCGATGGAGATCGATCCACGGTCGAAATAAGATCGATTCATCCATACAACTGCTCTGCTCTGCCAGACACATCGGGCTACTGTTCTATAAATAACTCAACAATGATCAATCAACTGTCTCCGCTGTCCGGTGGTCCAACTGGATAATGGAAGAACAGAAAGAATACCCTTACGCCTAAATGGCTACTGTGTGAATGTACCATATGTAATGGTATAGAAGGAATACTGGCGAATGGCAACTGTGTAATGTGCTAATTATAGATATGATAACCATGTGACATGTACACGATTAAAATTCGGCTCTGTTACAGCTAAAATGCTAATGAGCCTTTAAATAAATAAATGGGATAAAAAAAGGGGACGAATTACCCGCAAGTGAATGTTCTATTTTAATAAGTATTATAGAATGAAACCTAACAGCAATTAACAATTATCAAATATTCCATATGAAATTTCAATGTATGAAGAAGATTATTTTGCGATAATCGTATCTAAATCCGTGGTCTGCTTATTTTTTCTTATGATTGATTGATTCTATGGTACCCGACTATTTCTGGTGATATTTCTTGAAGAAGCATCATGGTAATGGTAATGAATTTGATTGATTCAAAGTACAAAAATCTAACAGCTCTATACTTCTACTACCTGTCACTGTCACGTGTTTATAATTAATTCCAATCCTCTTTTCTCTGTCTACTTTTTCCCCGCAACAGATTGCTGTCATCATGAGATCTTTGCTGTGGTCACATTTGGTGTGAGCCGCGACGCGGAGGAAAGTGCAAAGACGCATCTGCCGCCAGTTATCACCGAAACATTTCAACCGCTGACGGATGACGATGACCATTGTCGCCTGGTGTCAACCGACTAAGACGTTCACCCCACGCACCGAAAGTCACTGCCGCGTCGTCGTTACAGTTTTTAATTAAAACTTCATTTCACTCACCAAAATACACAACCATACACACACACACACGCACGTTAGCGGGTGAGGCAGAAAGTCACAAAATGACGACGAGATTACGACCGGCGGCCGCCAGCTGTCGGATTATCATCTACTCGACAACGCTCATCCTGTTGGTATTTCTGCGGCAAGTGTACTCGTTCTGTCCGTCGATATGCACGTGCGAGGTGGACCCGAATGTGCGCACGTGGTGTGTCGGTGCCGGTCTGGATGTGGTACCGATTCAGCTCAATCCGGAAGTTCGGTTCATCAACCTCACATCGAACGATATTACCAATTTTCATTTCACACTAAGTTTCTACCACAAGCTGGAGGTTCTGGATATCTCATTCAACAAGATTGAAACGCTGGGTTCGAGGAATTTCGAAACGCAGGAGAATCTGAGAATGTTAAATCTGAGTGACAACGCGATTGTAAGCGTTCCAAAGGATGCCTTTAGGGGCTTGAAGAGATTGCAGATACTGAAAATGTGCAACAATCGGATAGAGAGCATCCATCCGACGGCTTTCCTAGATTTGCGGAATTTAATCGAGCTTGACTTCTCCAACAATGCCATAATCTCGCTGGACCACGGAGTACTCCGGCATCTGTATTCGTTGGAGACCCTATCTTTCCAAAACAATCAATTACTGGAGGTGCCCTACGATCACAATCTCGAGCATCTTTCGCGCCTCCAATCGCTCGATCTGTCCGTCAATTTGATCAAGTTTATCGCCAACGATAGTTTCGTCAACCTTCGCGAATTGCGGACACTTAAGCTGGGCGGTAACGTCCTTACCGAGCTGGATTACGGTGCATTCCACGGAATGAGTGCACTTCGATCCCTCGACCTCGCTGACAATAATTTTACAGTAAGTATACATACTCCGCTACTGCTGATGCAGCTCGGTGAAATCTATTATTTACTCCTGCCTCCCAATCCCCCTCCCCCCATTAAAACCGCGCATTAAGGGCAGCTTAAGTGCTCTAAAACAATTGCGTGCATAATTTACCTGCAGTTCGGGCCGCGTTTGCTCGTAACTAACACTATTTGGCGGATGCACGTAACAATCATAAAATATTCAAATTCATATCATTTACATAAATCATTTTCGAATAATTACACCGCCAACGAGTGAGATGTTGGACACGAACTAGGGAGAGAGAGAGAGAGAGAGAGAATACGTGTGTTCGTTGCATACCAACAATTGGCCACGTAACGCGGGAACATTATTTAGCTTTTCGGTGCTAGGAGGCCTGCTGCCCATTGCCTCCCAAAAGGTAGTAAGCCGTCTGACGGAAGTCCTGGGCAGCATGCAGCAATGGCGGGACTATTAGTTCACTCTACTGCACTGGCTCGCGGGTAGGTATGTGTCCTAATGAACATTCCGTTGAACATGACAACAAACAGCGAGCGTCAAGCGAGCCCCACAGTGGAAAAATTGCCTGTGAAATTAGGTATTTTTATTCGAATTGCTCATTTAGTGGCATTTTTTCACATGACTTTGGCACTCGATAAGGTTTTTAGTTTGCAGTTTTATATGATTTCGAATTCGTATTCTTATTCGAAACAGAAATAGCAGTTTTCTTACCACAATTACAGAACCCTCATATTTTTGTTCCCAAACAGATAAACAGAGAAACACTAATTTAAATTTGACAGAAATCTTGCCCGTAGCCGAAGCTTCATAAGATGGTTGGCCCTATAAACCGAAATAAGGAGTGTAACGAAAAGTAGTTATTTTCTAGCGTGTATCCAACTCTCCTTCAAATTTTTAATGTAGTTTACAAGATGCTGAGAATTGAATTGGATTTTCAAGATCATGAAATACACAGTTTTATAATGACTACAGAGATAAAGGTGTGCTCCGAATTTCAGATCAATCGGTCAACAGGAAGGGGGTTAAATTTCTATTATTGTAGGACAGCGCCACATACAAAGTTACAAAGTTATCCGCGTACATACAAACGGATCATATAATCGAGTCCGTCCTGTATACCGAAGAGATTTATGGTCACCGGATCGAAAACCTTTGCTCCATACTAGGCCTTTTAACACATTGCGGACCGCTCACGAGATTCCTCGTGTTTCGCGTTCCGTCTGTTACGGATCACGAAATAACCCATGTTTTCTACACTTGAAGGTTGAATCGTTGGTTTGCCAAGAATCTGCGAATCTGCGATGGCTCGCCTTCGTCTCATCCACATCGAAGGAAACGATCTAATTCGTGGAATCCGAACAAATGAAGCGTTCAAGTTTGCCTCAAAACGTGCGTTCCATAATATGTTAACATACTCTTTTGCAACTCCTTCAATGAGAAATTTAATCGTTAACTTTTGATCCGTCCGGATTAAATATCATTTTCTGAATGTGCTTTTCATTCCGGACATAGATTTGCGAAATACATATTGATTTTTGACATTATAAGACACTCGGCATCAATTTTTTTTTTCTAAAACCTCGATTTTCGGTGATTTTTGGGTTTTTTTTAAACTCAAATTTTAACGTTTGTGACACCAGTAAATGAAGTCCGAATGGGCTAATATTTTTCATACGGTATATTATCGTGCAAATCAAAATTTCGTAGCAAGTTCCGAATGAAAAATCGAGATAACTATTTTTGTTAACAGGTAGGCACTATATTTGGCACTTTGTCTGAATTGACCCAATAGTAGCAATCAGTCACATTAATTCAACATGCAAAAAATGTTATGGTTTTGGCATGATATAGAATGTAATCAAAAAGTGTCCGGATAAAAAAAGCGTCCGGATTCAAAAGCATTACTGTACCACATCTTTTTGAAGGCCGAGAGTTTAGTTTCAATTGTTGTTTTTGTAGTTGCTGGAGGCTTCAAACTCGAAGAGTTCATTTGCCTCTAGTTTAAGTTTTCAAATCTGTCTTTTCAAGCGTCTCTAACTCAAAACATCATCACCGTCACTGACGATAAAGCAAGCTGCGGGGGCTCATGTACTTAATCGGGAGAATTTCGCATACATTTGGGCACATCGCTAGGTGTTCAGTGTTCAGTTGCTAATCGTTGATTAGGGTGGTATTGAATGAATGAGGGTTGTCCCATATCAAATTACATCACGAAAGATGATCCATGATGATGCTTCATCAGCATCTGAGTGTGCAGTTTCCGGCCCCGTGACAATCCCACCGTATTTTGCCGTTCGTCACGATTTGGAGCCTTCTGCAATTTGTATACATGCAGTCCCTCCCGGTCCATGGCTCTCTGAACGAAAGACTTGGACAGACACAACCTTTTGGCTACATTCCTAACCGGAGTATTGGGATTTCGCTTAAACGCTTTCACGACACGCTTGTGATCCTGATCACTAATAGAGCATCCATTCTGACCGCATTTCTTCTTCCGTTCGATGCTCAGAGTTTCATAGTAACGTTGATTCACACCACCGTTGACTGCACGATTCCGAGTTGTTTTCCGGTGTCTCGATGAGAGAGTTGAGGATTTTCCAGTGCTTTTTCCGTGATGCAATTTGATGTGGGACACCCTTTATGGTTGATTTAAAAAAAAAACGGTTTCGCGAGAACAATACACAAACTGGCTATAAGTCGTATTACTGTTTCGCAACTTAAATTACACTCTGTAGAATCGCTTACCTGAATTAGGACTCATCACATGCTAAGAATACAATCGATTGTCCAACAATGGAGGTTGATCTTTCACTATCAGTTCTACAGAATTAGATAAATTGAGACTCCTGAAGCAGTTTCTGCTGAGAAGTTCTAAAGTTTAAAGTTCATTCGCCTGGGCAACGTGTTATATGACAATTAGAAAGTAAGAAACAATTCGTACAAAGCCTTGAAAAAGACCATTCGAAAATTTGTTAAGGCATGACTCGACCCTCGTACAAAATAGCTGGAACATTCACAATAGGTGTGTGCCACTAGTCAAATGTATTGACATCACCAACAACGATTACTCTCTTACTCTTCATACTTACTCGAGGGCAAAAGGGTGAGCTTCCAAAATCTGCATGAGAGGGAGATCAGTACGGCCTGCACTCCCAGAGCACTCATCAGGGCTCGGCAAAGTCATATTCAACCTTCGTATCGTATTCAATTGGAAATGAGTTTTGGCTTCTTCCATCAATTTCTCCGTCAACATGACTCAACAGTCATTCGGGCGTTTAGTTGCTATCTCATTCTACGACTCGACTATCTCATTTCATTCTTCCCCGTCAAATGGACTTCCATGCATAGTGAAGTGACTCCCCCAAAAATGAATTCGTTTTTCTCTCTCATATATCACGTATGCATGTATCGACGTTTGAGTTCAACGTGATTTGACATACTACATGTGAGCTGGTTTTTTTTACGGTACACGAAAATCACTCACACATATAAAATAGCGTACAGTTTTGTGTTCAGGAACACTGACAAATTTGTGAATTTTGTTGATATAAACCCGTTTTTGTGTATGTTTTTTTTTCACAGAAATGAACTAGGAGACAAAGTGAACTAATTTTTTTAGAACTCCTCCCAAACTGCACGCTATTTACTAATACTAACGCGAGTATCTTCATAGCATACCTGATAACCATCTAAGTTCGTTGGTTTAAGTTCACGGTAGGCAAACAATGAAGTCGTCCATTAATGGTGTAACTACTTTTTTTCATCAGAAATCAAGTTTTCGTTTCACTTTATATGGACGTAAAAATAAGATTGTGTATGCGAGTAGATTCGAGGAAGGGAGGTAGAAATGTATGTTGGAAAATGGAAAAACGTCTCCAAGTTGTCTAATTTAACGACATTGTCCGTGAGCTGAATTATGAAATTATTTGTTCTTGCAGTCTTCGAAATGTTATAGAATTTGACGCGCCCTGGTTGGTTGTATCGTTCTGTTCTACGGTGTTTTTGAAAAGTATTATTACCATTTAGTTCGCAATACTAATAAACAGAACTAACATCAAATTTTTTGTATCATGAAATAAAATTTGGTTTAATGATCAAAATATTTATAGGTAATTTAACTGGTGCTCCCGTGGTCGAGTGGTTAGTGTCAAACCTAACATGCCGGGGGTTCGGGTTCGATTCCCGTTCGGGTCGGGAAAATTTTTCCTCATAGAAATTTCCTCCGTCTTGCACTGCGGTCACGCGTATTCTAGAACATGCAACTCAAAATGCATTCAAGGCGTGTTATTTGTCATAGAAATTCCAACTAAGTTCTAATGAAAATGACGCAAGTAATACTACGTTGAGACGGCGAAGTTCCTCTAGGAACGTTAGTGCCATTCAAGAAGAAGAAGAAGAAGAAGAAGAAGAAGAAGAAGAAGAAGAAGAAGAAGAAGCTAATTTAACTATAAGACTCCTAATATAATGAAATTCCTTCCGACTCCGACTCCGAGACTTCGAGTCCAACTCCATAGCCCTGAATTTCTGGGCATCGGAAAATTTGCAGAAGAAAATCGCTCTTAACTGGAAAAGTCAAAGGGTGTCGTTTTTATACCGATTTCCCCTACAAAAGTTTTACACTCCTAAGGTGAAGGTGCAGGAAGCCACAAAAGGCTGCCACAATGGCGCTCACTCCTTTCATCCCCCTTCCTCATCCCTCACCCGATATTCAATCATTTCGCGCAACAGTGTGTAGAAAATTATCGTTTTCACACACTTCCCATCATGTAACATCAACTAAACTCTAAACGATATTAAAAATCTACAAGATATTAAATTTTCATCTGCCGTCACAATGTATAAGGAAGAAACTTCGAGCTAGTGCTCTGAAAGTTAACATGAAAATCAATAGAATAAAATTGTGTTAATTTCAATACAATTATTATTTTTACGTTTAATGGGTTTATATCTATTTAGCAACTTCAACATTGGTTAAGAAAATTGTATTGCATAACTCGGAACACTACCACGACTGCCTCTGCTGTCAAAAATAATAAACGGAAAAGTATTACATTCAATCAAAATGCCTCGGCCAAAGAAGAGAAGGGTTCAAGCTCTCCAACGTGAATATGTGAAAAAATACGAAGGAAAATAATATTATACCAAAAGATCCCCAATTCGCATGTGTTATAAATTTGCTCATGTTACGCTCGCGTATAATCAGAATTTTACTTTGCGAATGAAGTAAAATTCTGATTATATATACATTATATACACCTTCCATACATATTTATATTTGCGATTGTTCATTGTTTTTTAAATGTACTCTAAGACTCGTGTCAGTGAAGTGCCACACAGACTGATAAATGAATTGATCTATTTACGTATCAAAACCAAAACAAACGATGTGCTTTGCTCTTCTCTCACAAACACTATTTCCCCATGCAAATACGTAGTTTTACCTATACTACAGTGGCTTCGTTCTACCTTCACCTTAAAAACAACACATAACGTGACACCAAGGTGCTTTTATTTATGCACTAGCTGACCCGGCAAAATTCGTCCCGCCTAAAACTTATTTATCGTTATAAAATTCACGTTCTCTTACTAAGCGCACGTTAATGGGTCCAACCGCAGAGCTGTTCATTGATTGATTGATTCTAGTACTTTTACAAGAACTGGTCATTAGAATATCAGATTATTTTCAGACACAATTTTCATTCAAGATTTTTCAGCCGCTTGTAAATAACATGTTTCTCCGTTACATGGAAAAAATGTTTGATACAGAAAATATGATAGAATAAAGACAGCCCTAAATCGAACAATTCATTCCTCGAGTTTTGCTCTTATCAACACATTCGGCGATTCATTTTTATTTATATAGATAGAAGAAGATATAGGAGTGCTTTTTATTACATTTAAATCCACGCTTGTCTCTATGTAATTGTAGAACATATGAGAATTGAATTTTCCGAATTTTCCCTTTTCCTTCAGAGTTTTCCGAAAATTTTCAATTGTCATATTTGGTTGGAATATGTTTAGTTGAAATATGTGTAATATTTTCATGGAACCCCGCACTATTCCAGAGGAGGGAGAGGTGTCATATTACCATAGAAACATTTCTCGTACCTAAAAACCATCACGTTTATCTCCATTCGCTTGATTAGTGCTCGAATTATGCAGAAGTTTGTGCTTCATTTGTATGGCAGCCCCCTTGCCTTTAAAGTGGGGGTAGGTGTGTCGAATCACCATAAAAACATTTATTGCTCCCTATAACCTCCCTACAACCATATGCAAATTTTGGTTCAATTTACTTGATTAGTTCTAAAGTTTGCCCTTAGAGAGGGGGAGGAGTGTCTGATCACCATAGAAACGATTCGTGCCCTCTAAAACCTTCAAATGCCAAATTTAGCTCCTTGATTAGTTTTCGAGTTACGCAGAAATTTATGCTTCATTTGTATGGCAGCCCCCCTCCCCCCTTTAAAAGGGAGAGGAGTGTCTGTTCACCATAAAAAAGTTTCATGTCCCCTAAAACCTTCACATGCCAAATTCGGTTTTATTGTTTGATTAGTTCTTGAGTTATGGAGAAATTTGTGCCTCATTTGTATGGCTGCCACCCGTTACAGAGGAGGGAGGGGTCTCAAATGGAATCTATCAGAGGAACCTTCCCCGACCCCAAAAACCCCTACATACCTATTTTCATGTCGGTTGATTCAGTAATTTCCGAGTCCATAAGAATCAGACAGACAGACAGACAAACAGAAATCCATTTTTATAGATATAGATTTGCCGCTGTAACACAACAAAATGCATATTTTCTGTCAACTCTAGTTTGGGTTTATGAACAATTCGTTTTAACATAAACAACAAACATAACATAAGAAAGTTCAATAGATATTTTATTCAAATAATTCTTCTTCCGAGGAATGAGGAATAACTTCAAAAATAAACAGAATTTCTCTACGTGAACCAAACTCATTCCGAATTAGAACAGCAATAGGTCATCGGGAATGACGGAAATTCCCACTGTGATAGTAAATCATTCGCAGCGATAGTGTGGAAAATGTTTAATTAATAAATAATATATACAACCGCGGACTACATTTGTGATTTGTGTGTTATCCTTTCTTCCCCTCCAGAATCCCTCCCTATTCTATTCACCCTTAGCGAACGTTGAACGTTCGCACAAAATTATATCATCAAATTAATGTGTACACATTTCCAGGTCGTGCCAACACTGCAATTATCAAAGTTGTGTAATTTAACGTATTTATCGCTGAGCGGAAATTATTTCGAAACACTACCGACTGTGGCATTCCTAAATCTGTTCCAGCTACGACAGCTCCACCTGGACCGCCTCGACGGCCTGGAGCGGATAGATGTTAGGTAAGATTAAACCATTTGACGGGTCGGTAATTATTTGAAAATTGAAATTGATTTTGTATCGCGCACCAAACAAATTGTAGCATTGAGCGAATATTTCCGGTGTATCATTTTATTGTTCTGCAGAGAAAATAGATGAATAATTTTTCAATTTCAATTTGTCACGTTTTGCCATCAACCCAAAAACCGAACTCATTCGCTATTAGTTTCGTACTTTTTCTTTTTCCGGAGAAGAAAAATTAAGCAAGCTAGGAATTTTTCGTCCCCAACGAAGGACGGAGCTGAGCAAGAGACTGGTTGGTAACCACGGTCAGTGTCACTTTTTTCTCAGTACTTAAAAAATATGAAAGAGAGATAGGTCAGATGCTGGCACAAAAGGCGACGATATATCTTCATTTGTGTCATTTTGCTTCTCTCCTGGGTTTGCAGGTTGCTTGCAGAAGAAAACCTCGGTGAAAATGGTTGTGCTGTGGTTGGCGTGCAAAAATAATAATAACAGTGTGGATACATTTTCAGCTGTAGCCAAGGTGTACACGTACGTACCACCAACGGGGAGAGCTAACAATCAACCAAATTTTCACGGCACTTTCACGGGGAAATACTGAAATGAAATTAAGCTGAAAAGTGGTGCAGAAATGTACCATCAGAGTAAAAAATGCTCCAATTGAAAACCGCATCCTTGTGCGCAGGATATTGATTTGTTTATCGATGAATTAGTAGCTTCATGTTATGGCCAACAGGAAGCATACACTATACAACCGTGGAAATTAATCAGAAAATGACATACCAGCTTGATCAAAAAGTTCCCGGATTTTACATCGATACCGATATTGTCCCTGTCTCGAAGTCAAAACAAACAAAGTCTTAGCTGCTACAAGTTAAAATTTTTTTGAACAAGTTTAGTGATCGAACGGGAGTCGAACCCGAACCCCCGGCATGATAATGTGGGACGCTAACCACTCGGTCACGGGAGCACATTGGAGTCTGACTTGGAAGTCCCAAGTCACGCACTGTCCGTACGTTGTTCAATTGGAACATTTGCTTCCTACCAACACCAGATATCTTCACGCTCAATCGCTTGGATGTCTTCTCGTGTCTGCTGATTGTTGCGGCCCAACTCAGGAACAGATTGTCCGGTTCACCCTCAATGCCCATTTGTGCTGCGATCCCTTCTTCGAGGAACGTTGTTGACGAACCATCATCCAAGAACGCGAAGATTTCAACTTGATTTCCATCCCCGTACAGCGTCACAGGCGAGTACCGAGACAGCGAAAATTATTTTGTGTGGTGATGATTGTTGTGATCGGTCTCGCTAAACCTGTATGCTTCGGACGCGTCATTCCGGGCACCGACATGAAAGTGTTGAACGTCGCCAGGTTGACGTGAGTGAAAGCTTGTTTGAAGGTCTCCAACTGTATCTTCAGTGTGGTTGACAGTTTATCGACCAAAACGAAGTAAATTAGTGTTGACGACATTGTGCTTCATGTGTTCGTGACGGCTTCGTGCATCCAATGGGACTTCGGCTTCGTGCACCCGATGGGGCGTCCACATTACATAACGAACCGAATATGCCGCCTGGTACAGGCCGATCGGCATCATTCGGCATAATG
Organism: Toxorhynchites rutilus septentrionalis; assembly: GCF_029784135.1. Classification (NCBI taxonomy): domain Eukaryota; kingdom Metazoa; phylum Arthropoda; class Insecta; order Diptera; family Culicidae; genus Toxorhynchites; species Toxorhynchites rutilus. Next base: position 120,258,754 of record NC_073745.1, read on the forward strand.
TGGACGCGCCTTTACTGTTCTGAGTGTTCTTTGATTTTGATTTTGATTTTGGGAGCGTTGAAACTGTAATTTTGTCAATAGATACACAAAAACTTCTTGAATATTTTTTAAATAAGTTGAGATTTTCAGTATCGCTCTAGAGAGTGATCAATGAATAGTATAAGTTAATACTTAGAGTTAATATGAAAAACTGATCCAATAAGCGTTTTATTACTTCGTGATACGTTCGCATTCAGTGAAATCATTCATTCATTGGCACTTGTCAGTGCTAAAAAGTACTTCTACTAAGGGTGCTCAGACTCTGTTTGACCGGAGCCAAATATTTGACACTTTTTGGCAGATAAAATTTGATCGACGAGTACTGATCAGATATATCCGACACAAAACACAACAAGCAAATATTCAGTTATTGGATACCTAAAATATTTTTTCTGTCTGTCGGTCAAATCTGTCGGTACACGATTAGGTTACCTTAAATATATCAGTCTAATTTTTTTCATGTTCGATGTTTGTCATTGTTTGCCACTGTTGATAATTGAAGAGTTTAAAACAAAATAGTGTTTGTACAAATATAATCCGGACAAGGATGTGGTGTTTTGAGTGGACCTTGCCTCCGCCCACTACGCGAAGAAGTCGCTGGAAGAGATGAACCGCTTGTAGATAGTTGTTCCGAACGTCCCCCAGCTGCGTTCTATCGAGAATTGCTGGGCAGACCTGAAGCGAAGGGTCTTCTCCAACTATTTCGTGGCAAAAATGGAGGAGGAACTTATAAATAAAGCCAGGAAAGTTCCACCGAACTGCCGGAAGGTCGCCCGACAGAGTGTCGAAATATTTTTGTAATACGGTCAATAAAATTGTGTTTTATGGGAAGAAATTTGTCTTATTAAATTATAATTTGTAGTTTTTTTATCATCATCCGAAATTTGTCCATTTTTGAATACAAGCGTTAAAGAGTTTCGTTCTTAAATATCTCTACTGTTTGTTCTCGTCGACTATAATCTCGTAGTCCTTCGTTAACAATGTCCTGGACACTACCCTTTTTTGTGGCCTGCGATACCATGACCTAGACGTGTTTGTGGTCCCCATGAAAAAAGGTTGAGTACCTCTGGTCTAGACAGTAATATCTCAATACTGATTTCATATACGGCGGGCTTGCTTGATACGAAGTACGAGTGTAAAATCACTTAGGAGTGTCCATAGAGTGTTGTATAAAAACAACGTCTGGAGGAGAGTACTTGTGTTTTTTTTTCTATTACAAGAACACATTGTTGTTTTTATGCGTTGGAAAGGTAGATAGCAGTGGTTACCACAGAGTTGTACACAATTTTATGTCCATAAACCAATATGAGTATTCAAGAGGGAGATTCATTTAAGTTCTCTTTATGATTCAACCATCAAATATCATGTTGTTTTTTCGCAATTACCTTATGAACATTTCTACTTTTTTGCTTTTCACTTTTTTATTCTCGTTTCCTGTGTCTCCCCACAGAGCTTTCGTGGACAACACAAACCTGCACACACTGACGCTGGACGACAATCCATCATTCGCCAGCCTGCCACTGCGACTGTTCCACGGCAATCCACACCTGGTGGAAATATCAATGCGTCGCAACGCGCTGATACGCCTCGATGCGGTGCAGTTCCCACTGGATCGACTCCATCGGCTACGGTTGGCCGAGAATCCACTGGTGTGCAACTGCTCCCTGCTCTGGTTGCGACGGTTGACCGAGGAAGGTGACCCGGACGATGAGTTCCAGCTGACATCCGCTGCCCTAACAAGCAGCGCTAGGGCTACGAATGACGCCGATGTTTCCTCCCAACCACTGGTCATCGATCGGGATGAGATAGGCTGTGACCTGTACGAGGACGGACGGAAGATCCGTAGAACCCTGAAAACAATGACCGATTCGGACCTGAACTGTCCAACCCACGTCGTGACGGTGATCAGTGCGATATTCAGCATGCTCCTGCTTCTGGCCACCGGTGCCAGTGTGCTCTATTTCTTCCGACTCTCAAAACGGCGGAAAAAGCTGCTGCACGAGGGGAAAATCGTAAACGATTTAATTGTGCCACAAAAAGTAGATAAGTTAGAATTAGAACGCTATCTGGCCCAGCAGAGTATGGCGAGCGAGTACCGACCACTGCGGGGTGGTCCCTGGGAGGTTACACCGATGCTGAAGGAGGACCAGTTCCACTACGGTAGCGTGATCCATGAGCCTGATCACTACGAGAGCTTCGAGTACTACCAACAGCATCCCCCACAGCAGCAGCAGAAACGAACCCTCTCGAGGCCGCACATTGTGTACGTATGACTCTAGACCGGTCGGAGGATCCGTAGTAGCTGCAGTGGTGGTAGTAAAAATCTCGTCAGCAACAGTGTGCGGCCGCTTCTCGTTGATAGCGCTGTTTGAGATTTTGATTTTTTTTTTTTTCTGCTTTCTTTTTCCTTTCCATCTACTGGGAAAAAGGTATTCGAGCTACGGGCTGGAAGGTGAGGCAAATTAAGTCGCTGTAAAAATTTACATTAGAACATCCCCAAACAAATATGCGTATGCGTGTTTTTTCTTCTCTCTCGTATCTGTCTGATACATGTAAATAGAAAGGAATGTGAATAGGCCAGGAGCAAAAAATCCAGTCAAGGAAACGTATCCAGCAGAAGCGAGTAGAAAGTAATGAAGATATGAATATTTACAGGAGCTGGGATTAAATTATATTTAATATTAAGCAGAGGGGGGAGTGAAACCAGTAGAAATGACGATAAATCTGATTAATGAGAACGCACTGAAACCGATTGAAAGCAGCGAAGGCTTTGGAGCTGTAGGCGAGGTTTCTTGTTCCTTGGGATGGTAACTGCTGCGGATGATGAACGGATTTGCTGGAGGAAAATGATTATGCAAAAAACTGAATGCCTGTGGTTGTAGCTTTGAGTGAATAAGACTGCATACTCAATGGATTGAATGCGTTCGTTTGCAGTTTTAATTCAGTTTTTTTCCGGTGAAAACGATTCCAGGGTAATAAGGCTCGCCGGATGGATTATACGAGTACTAGAAAGAAGTCCATGCTAGTGGAAAATTTTCCAAACAATTTTTGTCTTCTTTTTTGCTTTCAATCTTGCAAACATAATTAATTGCATCATTTTTTAATTGAAAAAAGATGCAACATTTTTTTTGTTGTGTCTCATGTTACACAAATTCGCATAAAAAAATCATTCCTATAAGATTATTCATGTGCTGTACGGACAACTACGTAAGCTACTAAATGTAAGGAATTCTTCGGAATATATAGTATTTCAACAGTTTTTTTTTTGGTTTTTGTTCTCGAGAGGTTAGCGTCGCACCTATCATACCGGGGATTTTGGTTCTGTCATTCCCGTTCTGACCGAGGAATTTCTCATGAACAGAATTTCTTCCGATTTGATTTGTGGTCACGCGTATCCGTTTGAACTAATGGCTACATGGGTTTAATTTGATATGTTGATCATCTAAATCGATCAAGTAGTTCAAAAGCTATGAATTATTGAATATAAGTAATTTTTGAAAAATAGGGGAAAAATTGATTTTACGAATCACTCTAGAAATGAAATTGGCACACTAATGAAAAAAATTAAAATAATGCGGGTCAAATATTTTGCGATGAGAAACAAAGTTACTATTTTTTTCGAAAATCTTAGATCCTCTACTTCGGTTTGGCATGGAACGGTTGCATATCTACAGATTTTTATAACTTTTTGGGTCCAAGAATCTGTATTTACAGATTACAGATTTTTTTTTAATCGTTTGAATAAAAAAAGATGGTCCTTACTGGGATCCGTCATTAACCGTCATTACTAAGAGAAGTTCAATCATAACCGAAACCACACAGAAAAACGAACTTTGATTCATTTGAACGACTCAATGATGCTGCGGATTACTGATCTAAGAATGTATATAAAGTACCAGGATCAGATTTAGGAGATTTCAAACAGCATCTGAAGAAGCCACAATATATCTATAAATTTTCAAAAAAGCTGTTTCTTTTATTTTATGAAGCATTATATTTTTACAACAGTGTATATGCTTGCTGGCTCTAGATGGATACCATCAACATCTCGCCAAATCAATTATAACCAGTCTTCAGAATGCAACGCGGTGCAGATGTGTAACAAGGTTATTGTAATCAGTTGAGCTCTCACTCCTTGTATACACATGCGCTCTGGCGAATGAGCATGCTCCGAAACACAGATCAAAGTTTCGCTGTCAGCACCGTTTTTGTACCGAGTTGAGCACTGTGCTTTGCGATGTGTTTTGCGCCGTGTTTAGCACCGTATTTCTATACCTGTTTTACACCGCGCTTCAATCTGATATTGGCTTTCTCTGTTGAGTTATTTTTTTTTCACACAAGCGTTTACGGTTGGTATGTAGGCGTGCTGTTGTTTTTATGCTTTGCTTAGAGCGAGTGAAAACAAAACAGGCGCTAGAATTTGATGCGTGTGTATACAAGGTGAGAAGCGATGTTAAGTATCTGAGTTCTGCGCTGTGTTCATTCGGCGTTCTCGTGTTTAAAATTCAGAACACTTCGTACCAAGAGAAAATATGAGTTTGTTATGAACTCGCGCTGGTGAAAATTGAACTCGAGTGCAGCGTATGTTTTGTGAAGACCAATTATAACTATGCCAAATAATGATATTATCGTTAAGATTATGCTCTATAATCGGACCAATAAGTTCAATAAAAATATCAATACAGATTTTCTGAGAAAAAAAACCAAGATAAAAAGTTTTTTTTTTCAGTCAAAAAATACAGATTTTTTACTGTGACAACCCGCTTGTCTCCAGGGTAGCAAAATCTCAGACTCATTTTACTGACAGCACAAGATATTGAGACAACATGAAATTCAATCACCAATGCCTCTACAGTTCATGACAAATGAACCAAACTTAATTACATTAACAAACTTAAACATTTGTTTTTTTGAATCACACAGTGGAAGGGAACAAAATTCCATTCAGAGAAATATCATCTCACTAACACCGCGTCAGATGTTTATACGCGTGTTCGTATGTATGCTCTCCTGGTTTGTTTCCAGCCCGGTCCGGTTTTTGTGCCGCTTATTGCACACAAATCGATGAGCAACGGCACGGTTTATGGTTTTATGACCAACGAAAATTTCACCAGGATGTAATGAAAGGTGATATTTACGACTTAAGCATTCACTGACATCGAGAATGAACTTATAGTTCTGTCGATGGAACGAAAATTATATTGAAACAAACGTGATGGTGAGCCAGCAGTCAAATCCTTATAGGCACCGTAATAGAAAGAAGTGAAGAGTGTCGGTGGAGATATTTTGCACTGACAAAATTTGCTTTTCGATTTCAATATGTTCTTTCGAAATTTTACATCCATGCTTGTCACTCAGAATAAATTCAAGATGAACAACTATCGAGATGCCTTTTGAGTTTTTATTGTAAGTGAGGGCATGCGGATTATGTATGAAATATCTTCGCATTGGACACCTCGGTTCCTTTCGCTTGCCTTAATCCATTTCCAATAACTTTTCCGCACAAATGGAGCAAATCAGGGTTGTCAAAATATACAGATTATTCTGTATTTCTACAGATTTTCCAATTTGTCTAAATCTAAATAAATCAATCAATGAACGTTAAAATAAATAATAAAAACTGTTCGTGCCCATGAACGCATCCTGTTGAAGACAGTTCGACTTTTATTGTTGTTGTGAGGTTGAGAACCATGGTCGCAAATATTCGGTGGCGGTTCTTCTGCTCAATTCCAGGATTGAAATTTTGGGGATGTTTGAAATGGACCTTGTTCTTCAAATATTTACAAAGAACGAAATGGATTAAATGGGCATATCTATGCAGCATATTGATGGCTGCAAATCGTGAAATAACGTGGCCAGGAAACTTCGTGCGCAATAACTCGATTGTTTAGCAACTTGTATGGAATTGAAATGAAGATCGTTCGTATCCATATTCTCGAATTCAGAACACAAAAAATGGTTCATCATGTCTCTGTATCGTGTTCCATTGCACAATGGTCCAGGAGATGCATTTGAGTGGAAATTAGCATTTAGAGCTCGACAGTTATTCTCTAGACAAAAACTGTCTTCGACAAAGTTGTTACATATTATAGAGCGCTCATTTTTAGGTTGCCAAAAATAGGTTGACCAACATTTTCGATGAAATAAAAAACCTAACTTTCTTATCTTTATAGATAGAGATAAACATAGCTAGACAATATTGTAGCCCAAATTATTTTAATCAACTTTGTAGAACAAAGCTTCTTACTATCTTTTAATAAAATCGATTGTGTGCTTTTTTCTTAAGTTGCATTAGGGTGACCATGGAAAAGCGGGTTTTTTGCTTCTTCTTGAATGGCGTTAACGTTCCCTGTGGAACTTTTGCCGTCTCAACGTATTCATTAACTAGCGTCGTTCATTAATACTTGGTTGAGATTTCTATGCCGAATAACACGCCTTGAATGTACTGTAAAGTGGCAAGCTCTAGAATACGCGTGACCACAGTGCAAGCCGGAAGAATTTTCTTTGACGAAAAATCCCCCAACCAGAACGGGAATCGAACCCGAACACCCGGCATGATAGTGTGGGACGCTAACCACTCGGCCACGGGTGCACATAAAATTTGCTGGGTTTTTTGCTCTAACTTCTATATTTAGAATTCTACATCGAAGCTGTCTTGATATAACTTTTAGAGCTTATCAAGACCAACATTTTGCGGTACAGAACTTGTCAATATCCTAATCCTACTCAAAGTTATTGATGGTTTTTCACCTAAAAACTAATGATTTCAATTTTAATTTACTCAAACATGAAAAATAACATAGTTTTGAAAATCATATATTATGTAGAGTGAACTCTGCTCTTTGAAATGCCACCAATAAACTTTGTTTATGTTTGCCCCAGAAAGAATGGCAAGCAATTGAAGAGAGCGTATTTTATGGTAAGAAATATCAATAACATTGAGTGAAGTTGAGATATTGACAAGTTCTGCATCGAAAAATGTTTGTATCATGTTATAAAAGTCTTTCGAAGACAGTTTCTATGAAGAATTTGAAATATAAATGTTAGAGCAAAAAAAACAGTTTTTTTAATGGTGACCCTAACGCAACTTAGGAAAAGGCGCTATATCGGTTATTTCAAGAGATAGAAAAAACTTTGTTCTTCAAAGATGTCTCAAATAACAAATAACAAATAACTACAAAATTGTCGAACTATATTTACCTCTATCCATAGAGATAAGAAAGTAAGATTTTTTATTGCATCGAAAATGTTGGTCACCCTATTTTTGGAAATATGAAAATGAGCACTATATTATATATTACAACTTTGTCGAAGACAGTTTTTGTCTAGAGAATAACTGTCGAACTCAAAATGCTAACTTCCACGCCGCGGGACAGTCCCGCATTTCAACTAAATGTCCCGCGTAAGATTCCGTCCCGCGAAACGTCCCGCATTTGGCAAAAGAAACGAAAATATCAATCTATTTCAATATCACAATTTGATCATGTTGATTTTCTTAAATGGATGAACTTCAAAAAAAACCTTTTATTTGGCAGACTGTTCGAGAGCGCTTCTAATGCATCCAAAGGTTAATACGTTGAGCTGGTTTCATCACACCGACAGTGGGCTTTTTGTTTAGAGAGTGTCAACTGGAAGCGACAGCAACAAAGTTGGAAAATTATTTTTATAAAAGTCCCCTATTGATCCGCAGGGACTAACGTGAGTCAGACGAAAAGTTCATCTTTGGTCCCCTAGCTCGGTCAGGGCTTAACATCTTAAATAAGCCGTAGGAACTAGTGTATACTAGACAGGAAGAGGCAGAAATGTTTGATGAAGTATCGTAAATGAAGCGCTAGGCGGTCTTACGGAAGTTGGCCGGAACCTCAACCATGGCCGATGAAAAGATGTATATCGGCGTGTTATTTTACCTTTTCGTGGCTCTGGTGGCCGTCGGTTTCTCTATTTTGGCCATTCGCCCAAAAGTTTTCTATTGGTAGCAGCTGGGGAATGTTGGGAAGGTTGATGGTCTTATTGACAATGTTTATCTCTAGCCGATCCATCCTCCAGTGATCTTTTGGCATAATGGGCTGATCCCAGGTTCGGCATAAAGACCTCATCACCTTCCCAACTCCGGCAAGTACATCGTACTATATATCTCCCCGTTCACCATATGACTCGGAAGAAGAGCGGCTTGGACATTCCCTTCACGTCTGTCAGAGAAGGACCTTCTTCAAGAACTTGATGTGGATGATATATTCGACGTCATCGCTTACCTGGGGAACGTAAAGTATCCGGTCCCTTGCCATTCGTTGAATTCTAGCATCAAGTACGTCTCGTCTTTCATTATGAGCACGGAAAAAGTTTTTCACTTCTTTCGCCGGAAAGAAGTTTTTCACCAACACCTCAAGCTACTCCTTCTGGGTGATTGCCTGCTGCTCAGATACGGCCGGTCTCGTCTGACGCTTCCACATAAAAATGTCCATTTTGGCCACATTCTTCTTCACCGTTTGATTCGATCTCCCGGCTTAAGGAGCGGCAAAGAGATGATATTTTAAATACCAGATCGGCTATATCTGGCGGACACAAAGTGCCTCAGGATGTATAACTCCTTCACTGTGGGGTGGAGCTTGCAGTATGGAAAAATCATCAAGTTGCTTGACAGTGCTGCTGCAGCGAATCAGCAGGATGAATAATTTTTGTTGTCGACTTAATAAACGTAAGATTTAAAGAAAATTTGTTCATATAAATTGTCTTTCATCGCCATCCGAAATTAGTCCATTTTTCGAATGAATACGTTAACACTAAAATCGATGAAAAATGAATTGGAATTTTCGAGCATTTCATTCGGTAATTTGAAGAAAATTGTAGAATTTGTATCGTGCTTGCTAAGCGTAAGTGCTCTGATTGAGACAGTGATTTTTGAGCGTAAACAAAATCTAAACCTACGAAAAATCACAACTGCTCTGACCATCTGGTCACTTTAACTTAAATGCATCTCCTGTACCATTGTGCATTGACCGTAACATTATTCTAAGCATCGGTATCGAAAACTAATGATCCAATGACACCTCTTCCCCAGAAAATAGCAATTTCACCAGTCTTTACTATGAAAAAATTATCATTGTTATTGCTTTTGCATCATATTTAGCTGAATTCAATTAATAAAACATAAACGAAACTCAAAGTAAAAATAGAGAACAAGTATGAATGCTCGAGTCCGAGAAATAATAAATCACGCAATAAAAGCAAAAAAAAATAAATAAAAGAATCAATGTTTAGAGTGGCCTCCTGAAGCTTCAATGACCTGTTGAATATATTTGGGCGACCATATTCTGGAGGTGCTGAAGGTCGATTTCGTTCCACGCCTTCTGGAGAGCTGTATGATAAGTGTCCTTATTAGTGACACCATCTTTCATCATTCTATTGTCGAGTATGGCCAACAGATTCTCAATCGGGTTGAGATAAAGACTTTGTGGTAGCCATTCAAGGGGTTTTATTTCGAGACAACAACAATCGACTTTCACGTGCCAACTAAAACAACACTTTGTTTATATCGCGTCAACTGAATCACTGAAAGTTGTAATTATTATCGCATAACCCTAGCTGTCGTAACATGTGGAAACGAGGGGTTACTGAAAGGTTTTGAATGATTTCAATATTATTTTTGGGGGGTAAGCTTTTATTTTGTCATCTCATATTTGCACACTCTTAAGAAGTAATGTTAGGTAGTAAACAAAATCTAACAAAAATGACTTACTAGAAAGTGTAATAGTTGATTTACAATTCCAATAACGGTAGTAGTTTTTATGAAATAGTCCAAAAATTGAGAAAAGTTTTTAAATATGCATAGAAGCATTTTTCTGCCTATCAAGAACAAATTCCTGATCCTTATTTATTTTCAATTTCAAATTTTTCTTTCTCATATTCATAACAAAAAGATTTAATATTCTTTTGAACTGAAACCGTTTTTATTCTTTTTTATAATTTCCCCGTCGATTGAAAGATTAAGATCCCTCTCATATTTCCAATACAGTAATGAACACGCACTAACGACAATGGAAAACGTAATAAATGAAAGGATATGAAAACCACACACCAAACTGCTCTCCAAGGAAATTTAGCTAAAATAAGCCGCATCCCTCCCGAAATCCACAAAGGCAAACACAAACCGTGAGATGATACATCGGGCGTAAGACGTTGGATCTTTTTCGAGCTCTCTTCTTGTTCTTCTTCGTCGTTCGGCTTTACTTTCATTTCATTTTACTTTCAATTCAGCGCAGTTCTTCCGGCCGAATGTCCCACCAGTGTGTACGCAATTTCATTCCCACCGCTCGTGGCTCGTTATAAAGATTAAGGGAGGCACACAGGAAAAACACCAGCAAATTTCCGCTTTACTCTGCTGATGCTATTTTTTATGTACTCAAATCCATTCGTTATAACTTTTTTCCCACCCCCTGCGCTCGCTGTCAATATATCTAGAGGGTGTGAAAGGGGGACAGGATTCTGAAGGGTGCGTAATGAGTTTGTGGTCTGTGTTGGGTACAATCTGTTTGTTGTTCACCAAACATCTGACATGTGATCAAACATTGATTATTTGAGGCTTCTGAATTTGCATCCAAGTTTATCTGCATCAAGGTTTCATCCTTGCATTGCCATCCCAAGAAAAAAATCTTCTGCTGCTACGACGCATAGTATAAATAAAATGCACCGGAAGTAAACAGGTTGCTCCCGCTTTCAATCCAGATGCCGCTTAATCCTCACGGATAAGAAGTGAAACATCACATCAAACTGCAAATCTAAATTTAATGAACATTCCAAACACACAGCTACCGGCGCACGAGGGAAAAATGGAAATTCTTTTTCTAATATTTTGATAGACATCTATTGTGAATTGTATATTTATGCAACAACAACAACAAAAATATTGAAAGATGCATTGTATAGATCGTAAGCGAACTCTGTCTTTGAATGAAGTGAACATATTTAATCTTAGTATAAGGGGCGTAATGAAACACGAAAACAATAATCAAAATACAGTAATTATACAAGTCATTTCGTCACCCTCGTGGAAGGTGGAAAAACGCAACCCGCGGCAGCAAGAAGCCGTAACTATTATATGCTAAATATTTCAATGTGTGCAAATGCTATACATTCCCGGAAAAAATGAAACAATACTTTTGTAAGGATCGGTAAAAAATATTTAGATCAGATAGATGATAATACCTTGAATGCGTCTCGGAATTAAAACAAGAACTCGAAACAAGCAATAATATTTAGAGGAAATTATAGGAAAGATCGCGAGGGAATTGTGTATGCAAAAGATTTGAATTAAGAGTAATAGAAAACAAGTACCACATATACAGAAGCACTTATAAAGTAAGGAAATCATTCCAAATTCTCGAAGTGTACGCTGGAGAAAAAAATGCAAATGCAATGCGAACAAGAGAACAGGAAATTTAGCTAAATGAATATTTTGATAATAAAAGGGAAGCCGCGAACCGAAAATGTTAATAAAAATCATTTATTGCTAAATTTATTCTTCCGAATTTTGGTGATGACATGTCCTTTTTTATATTTACTGATTGTGTTGTGCAGTATTATATATTTATATTGATTCTTCACGCGATCACTTAGCTTGGTAAAACTGAAGTTGTTCTGTTTCGTGACTGTCGATCCCATCAAACACGTCGACATTTTCCTCATGACGACTTGTTATCGAGGCGCGATTTACTTTGATTAGAGATATTTAAAGATAGGTCCCAGTGAAAAAAAAACGAATTGACTCCGAAAAAAATGTCCACATGACAATTAATTACGACTCTCATCCAGGATTATCAACGTAGGAATACATCGATCAACTCTCTTCCACCTCTGACTCTGTCAAAATCTCGTTCTTGTGTTGTCAAAAATCATTCATAGTGTCGGACATGAGTTCCATTAACATAATGCTCACACAACCAGTTGTATCTCGAGATTGGTCAAAGGCACTTTTTTTTGCATTTAACTGCAAATAATTTATTGTTTTTTTCAGAAAAAAATATTGAAAAAAATTGTGGCAATTGGGTGGATTGAGGTATTTTTCAATATAATCGACTTGAAGACACTGAAGCACTTCTCCACTATAGTGGCAACTTGTCAAATCTGACCAAAACTTCATCATAACTTTGGAAGCCTTAACAAACGGAAAAAGTCACAGGAGGGTTGCGTTCGAGGCACGACCGCATAGTTGACGTAGGATTCCGTTAGACTATCTGTTGGTTTTGGATATGTTTGAAGAATTACATCGTTAAACCCTTGATAATGATTTGGTGGTCCTGAAAAGAGTCTTTTTGTTTGGTTGTTGGGTATTGTTTGTTCACTCCACCAGTGTTTACCGAGTGATGATGACAGAAGGATGGTAAATAGTCGTTGGATGTCACGTATCAGATAAAAGATACAGAAGTGGAACGAGATATGATGAAAATCGCCCTCTGTGATCCTAGACGAGATGCCTCCTGTGTTATGTATGGATGAAATAAAGAAAAAAAAACTCACCAATGTAATATGAAATAATCACCAATACCGAACACAATAATAATTTTTTCTCATCATTAAAAACATAATACTTTGATATAGAGAAAAAAATATTTGAAATAGAAAAGGTAATTTTATTTTATAATTTTAACTTTCTGAGTGTTTATTCAACTCAATGCGAATTTTAATGGGACTAACAACACTTAATACTATATGTAGAGTATATAGGAAATCACTATCCTCCTCTAATTTTCTTCACTTTTCCATTATTTCTCGCCGTATAAACTTTCCTTGGGTAAAAATGAACACAACAAAACAGACGGCTCAAACCAAACGACTCGTTCTCGAGCCGAAACACACCTTGGTTTTTACTTATAAAAATTGAAATAAATCGTTTCATATATCAAGTCATTTTTAACACAACTGCTACCATATACAATTTTACACTTACACTTGGGCTAAATTTTTCACACGATCGGTCATTGATATGAAATTTCACGAAGCGACCAACATTAAAGTTCCAAATTTAAATTTTATTTGCTAGAATTAAACGTATCACTCACCTTACTTGCAATATAAAAATGCCCTCGACTTGCATATACTTGCAATGTCAATTTCCCCCAGGCAGATTTGTTTTAATGTCTCTGTTATGGAATACATTTCGGCAGGAACAAAAGTTCCCCCTACTATCATGTATTTGCAATGACGATTTCCCCCAGGCAGATTGGTTTTGATGTCTCTGTTAGGGACCCGTCGCATGTGTCGTCAATTTCGACCAATCAGAAGTGGGTATTTCCGTTAGCATAGGGGTTGAGATTTTTCAATTGTTCGATAGTTAGTTTCATGACATATATTTTTTTCTTCAATATAAAAAATTGTTATGGAGTGCCGAAATCGATTGACGCGAAAATTTCATCAATCCATCATGAAATGACTGAGCAATAAGCGTTTGAAATTGGACAATTTTCACGATGTGCTCGAATTTAGATTTTCAATTTGTACCCCAATATGTTCCCGAAAGACGTAATCCTACGTCAAAAAAAACATTTCTGCAATCACTCTTCCTTATACGTTTTCGAGTCCATTATATCGTTTGTGACGAGAACCAATGTGTTCTGTCCACAGCTGCAAATCTCCTGCCAATTTAAGAACTTCTTTGCAATTTTATCAGCGAAAACGAACTTGAATTTGCTGGGAACATCTCCTCTCTAGTGGCCTTATAAAATTTCAGTTCTGGGGGCTGTTCAAAATCCATCTTCACATACGTTCCATCATCCATCAGCATGCATCCTTCGTACTTCGTCAAAACCTTGTTGTACACCTATCGAGTGCGTCTCTTGGCCACCATATTTTGCTTCAGCGTAACATTCTCGTATGCGGATTCTCCGGATGGTACTTTGGTTAGAGAAGTGATTTTTGGCGATGTTTCAGTCCGAGAGTTTGGATACAGATTTGCTTTAACACATTGCGGACCGCTCACGAGATTTCTAGTGTTTCGCGTTTAATCTACTACGAACGAAATAACCCGTGTTTTCTCCACTTGATGGTTGAATGCTTGGTCTGTAAAGAATCTAACAAGGCCTACCGAAGCCTTGCCTTCGTATCATCCACACCGAAGGAATCTCATTCGTGGAATCCAAACAAATGAAGCGTACATGTTTGCACCAAAAATGCGGTCCTTAATGTGTTAACACGATACATACGAAACTACGGTCAAATGGCTACCGACAGAGCGATTTTTATTTATATGCTGAAATGTGACAGCTTTACTGAGTACCGGAAGGGTTAAGAATCTTTTTTATGTTTTTCTTCTAAAAATTTTCTTCCAAAAATCTATATCATCGGAAATATTCATTGCAGAGAAAAAAAATATTTTACTACCACGAAAAAAATGATCATTTATTTATTACAAAATATTAAGTTTACTTTCTAACATTATATTTACATTTACTTACTACAAATATTACATGTACTAAAAATTTACATTAACTTTTGCAAGTCTCGAATCACTTTTGCGTTTGATTATGCTTGTACATAGTCTTTCTAAAGGACCTGGTCGGGTATGGAAATAAGAAGTGCCCCGAACCAAATCACCCGCTCTATGGAAGATATTGTAGAGGATCAGTCTTCCGAAAAACATTTACACATGTCCACGCGATGTGAAAATTCCATGTTTTTGTTTGTATTCGAACATGATTTTCGCTAGTGTTGAATGTCTATCCCAAACACGAACAATGATACACAAACATAAACATGTGAAAACAAACACGATGTTTATAATTCAAGAACATCATGTACAAACATATCACCCGATGTCGCAGTATTCATTGCTTTCGTTTCGTTTTTTTTTCATACACGGAAAGAAATTATTCATCCCAAAACATTTCTTCGTAGAATACTTTTTCACAGTAACGAACTTGAAATTAAGTTCGCATTACAAAAAGTACACGAACTAAGAGGCTATGAGTTCATGCACATTTTGCAAGTCTGATTAAATAATCCTTGGCTTCGTGCAAAGAAAACATTCTCTGAATAGAAAGAAGCTTTCTATGATATTTTTTTGCGCGCATGTTGGCAATTGAAGTCTGGGGAACCGCCTGTACAGCGAGCCCCAGAAATTTGTTTTAGATGCAACCTTCAGCGGCACACATCAGAACCAGCAGAGAAATTTCAACGGCTAAAACACACCATTAATTTCTCGATGTTATCACAAACTGAATGAAGGAAAAAACTAAAAGCTACACTTACACTAAACTATATATGCTATGTGTGCATGCGATTGCATCATGCTTTCTTCTCCTCTTCTTCGCTCGTTTTATAGCTTGCGTTCGTCGCGAACAAGCAATATTGGCCATTTGTATTCAAAGATCCAGTCAAAAGTGTTGCTCCCGTGGTCGAGTGGTTAGCGTTACGCCTAACATGTCACTGCTGAATAATTCTGGTACTTTATATTCGATTAAAATTATAGAAATATTGTAATCAAAATTTGTTGTGGGTAACTAAACATCTCCGCCACGCTCTATTCAATTTTAGTACTTGTTCAAATAGCTAATAATAGCGAATGTTACATGAGTTCAATATATAAATTGATGCGTGCACTAAATAATGATATCAATTGTGAAGAACTCTGATATCAATCGACGTTTATTTTGTTCAGAACAGATAAAGAGGTTTATTTTACTTGCCCAAAATTTTAGACGAAACACCCATTGTCATGCATTTTTTCCATGTCAACATGTCAACAAACCACGCGTTGAGTGGTGGTGGCGTGGTGTCCGATTCGCTCCTTCTACTCTACGCACTGCCGGTGCTTGGGGTGAAGATGCAAGAGAAACTGTACACCATGTTCGAACATCATGTGAAACATTAGGATTAAACATCGTATGTCCGAACATACTACGAATACAAACATGTCACATTTTCAAACATATGTACGAAAAAGTCATGTTTGTATTCAAACACAAAACTGCGAACAGCAGCGTGGACATGTTTATCCCGGACGCAGTGTTTTTTGTGAAATATGGAAGACTGTAGAGGGTACTAAATAAAAAATTTTGATTATTTTTTGAACCCCTGAAGTTCAACGAAGGATCTATGGTAAAAAAAACGCACTTTTCAATTTTATACACGCCATTATCGATAGCTTCGAGATATATATATATATATATAAAATATTGAAAAAATTGTTTTTGGGATTAAGAGATTCATTCCTACTCTATTTGGTATTTAAATTTGATCCTGCATCTTTTCTAGATATGTGCGATTTTTTTGAGAATTTTAACAATGTTGCGCGGTACAAAAAAAATTATTTCTTAATTTAGATTTTTTTCAGAATTTTGAGACCCATTACAGGTTTAGGTGATATTTAAATATGTATTAGGCTGTCAAAAAAGTCCTGCGGTATTTCCGCGAGGTGTCGTTGTAAGCGCGTAGTTCTAGTTGTATTCATTGTATCGAGTCATACTATAGCTTGTTGGAAAGGTATTTTTGCGCGCTATAATATAATCCTTGACAGTGTTTGTTTGGTTAAGTCGTTCGTGAGTTATAGTGTCACAAATATGGAGCAAAATAAAGAGAAAATCCGACATATTTTACAGTACTACTATGACAAAGGCAAAAATGCATCTCAAGCTGCCAATAAAATTTGTGCAGTTTATGGACCCGATACAGTTTCCATTTCCACCGCACAACGATGGTTTCAACGTTTTCGTTCTGGTGTAGAGGCCGTCGAAGATGCGCCACGCTCCGGAAGGCCTGTCGTCGAAAATTGCGACAAAATCGCTGAATTAGCCGAGAAAGACCGGCATAGTAGCAGCCGTAGCATCGGCCAAGAGCTGGGGATAAATCATCAAACCATTATTAACCATTTGAAGAAGCTTGGATTCACAAAGAAGCTCGATCGCACGCTCAATTCGGACCTGTACTGCCAACAACTGGACCGCTTGAAGGTAGCACTCATGAAGAAGAGGCCATCTTTGATAAACAGAGGCCGCATTGTCTTCCATCAGGATAATGCCAGGCCACACACTTCTTTGGTGACGCGCCAGAAGCTCCGGGAGCTCGGATGGGAGGTTCTTTTGCATCCGCCGTATAGTCCAGACCTTGCACCAAGTGACTACCACGTGTTTTTGTCCATGGCGAACGAGCTAGGTAGTCAGAAGTTAGCCACAAAAGGGGCCTGTGAAAATTTGCTATCCGAGTTTTTTGCCAATAAGGAAGCGGGCTTCTATAACAGGGGTATTATGAAGTTGGCATCTCGTTGGGAACAAGTCATCGAACAAACCGGCGCATATTTGACTTAAAACAGATAATTGTAACTAATTTTATGAACAAATGAAAATTCAAAAAAAAAACCGCAGGACTTTTTTGACATATATATTGAAGTCCGCCTCCGATTTGACAACTTTTGGGTTCTTCCGGAGGGCCTGCTTCATAATCGCCCAATATTTCTCTATTGGGCGAAGCTCCGGCGCGTTGGGCGGGTTCATTTCCTTTGGCACGAAGGTGACCCCGTTGGCTTCGTACCACTCCAACACGTCCTTTGAATAGTGGCACGAAGCGAGATCCGGCCAGAAGATGGTCGGGCCCTCGTGCTGCTTCAATAGTGGTAGTAAGCACTTCTGTAGGCACTCCTTAAGGTAAACCTGCCCGTTTACCGTGCCGGTCATCACGAAGGGGGCGCTCCGCTTTCGGCAAGAGCAGATCGCTTGCCACACCATGTACTTTTTGGCAAACTTGGATAGTTTCTGCTTGCGAATCTCCTCCGGAACGCTGAATTTGTCCTCTGCGGAGAAGAACAACAGGCCCGACAGCTGACGAAAGTCCGCTTTGACGTAGGTTTCGTCGTCCATTACCAGGCAATGCGGCTTCGTCAGCATTTCGGTGTACAGCTTCCGGGCTCGCGTCTTCCCCACCATGTTTTGCCTTTCGTCGCGGTTAGGAGCCTTCTGAACCTTGTATGTACGCAGGCCCTCCCGCTGCTTGGTCCGCTGGACGAATGAACTTGACAAATTCAGCTTATTGGCGACATCCCGGATCGAACGTCTCGGATCACGTCTAAACTGCTCAACTACGCGCTTGTGATCTTTTTCACTGACGGAGCATCCATTTTTGCCGTTCTTCACCTTCCGGTCGATGCTTAGGTTCTCGAAGTATCGTTTAGTACTCTGCTGACCGTGGATTGGACGATTCCCAGCATCTTACCGATGTCCCGATGTGACAACTCCGGATTCTCGAAATGAGTGCGCAGGATTAATTCACGACGCTCTTTTTCGTTCGACAAAATTTTTCCAAATTTACGAAAAATTGACAGTGAAGCATGGCCAACGTGATCTATACACTCTTATCTGATTATAAGCGAAAGCTGAAGATATAATTCCTAAAAATTAAATTTCTACAGCGTTTTTTCCGTGATGCAATTTGATGTGACACACCCTTTAGATATTTTTGTTTGAATGAAAAAAATATTCCGTCTTCGTCATTGATGATGAATAATTGAATTAAAAAATGAATTGAAAATGTGTTAGTACAGAAAAACGTTGAAAAAAAACTGAAGAAATCGAATGTTCATTTATTTCCGATAATTGTGTACACTACGTCTGCACACCTCAAGATAAAAAATACTTGCGTAGAATATTCCTAAACTTCAAGCTTTAAAGTGACGTACGTCCGATCGTAATGCGCCGATTTATCACGAAGTTACAGCATTTCAAAAATCACCTAAAAATTTCGATTTCCTTTAATTTTGTTTGTTTAGTGTGTATAATGTGCACGTCGAATGGAACATACTCATTTATTTTTTAGTTTATTATTATTTCACCTTTCATTCTGTATCGAGCCTAATAATGGTTCCTTTCCCTAACATCCCACATTTTCGAAAATTTACGGCAGGTAATATATCCACGTTCGTGCGTTTCATATAAAGAAAGTGACAGAAAAGTACTCCACCGACAAATGCCATCAACACGAGAAAGCTTCTGGTCCTCGAATCCTTCCAGCACACGCCCATAATGCTCCTCCGAATGTCGCACGACGAAGTGGAGGCAGGCGAAAAAAAGGTCAGCCATATCTCAAAAGAATGGAACTTGTTAACGGACAGCAAACCGCGTCCCGTGACCAAAATGGTGATGGTCTTGTGTGTGTGTGTGGATCAGAAAGAACGACACTTCCCCAAGGGAGACACCCCCCGGGCGGAAATATATTTTTCAATACAACCTTCCCGTGTGACTACTGCTGGCAGACCGAATCGGACGAAAAGATGAAAGCCACATCAACGAGCGGAAGCGCAATTTTTCGCCCTCCGGATGAAGTGGGAGTGTGGTGTCCAGCTTAACTGTTGATTTAAATGACTCCCTTCGAATGGCAACGGTTACAACGGAAGGACCCGGCTTGATCAAAGATGGATAATCGTTTTGATCAGGAGTTATTGTGTTGAGATTTTCATTTCCCACTTTCGGGATAGCTTTCCCATTAACGACTGAGAGGGGTTTCCGGAACGGGGCTGTGCGACAAAAGTGTATGTTCCCCAGAGGGCGAATCGGATGTGTGAGAAATGGTAATTGAAATGAATAGAAAATGGATGGGTGTTATTTTGAAAACGTGACCGTGAATTTATCGAAATTGATACATGAATCTTCCTGAAAAGAAAATTTAAAAAAAAAGGTTTGAGGCATAAATAAATTATATGACATTGAAAAGGGCTTTCATCATTGCTTTTTGCTGGAATATAACCACATTCACATGAATCTTTTGAAGCTTTGAATCCTTCCATGGAGGGAATTGTAAAATCAACGAGAACAAAGGATTATGATCAATTTCGGACCGTAACATATGTCAGTTAGAGCGGATTACAGTCGTAATTCAATTATCGTCCATTTCTCATCGTGAAGCTATTCCGCACTCTCTGCATGCTCGGAAGTAACCATGGGAATAGAGAAAAAAAAACTATCCATCGAAAAGACTACGAGGATTTCATTCGGACCGGGAAGATTTCTTTTTTTTTTGCTTCAGGTACCGTTTTCCTATTTTCGCCAGATTGCTTTCACCGGCCTCCAGCTTCAGTAATATCAAGCCAACGATACATTAATGTCGATACGAGTGGGGGGTCAGGGAGTGGGGAAAAACAACTGTGTGCTAGAAACAAAAGTGATACAAATTGAATACCGAGCAGATCAGAGGATTTCTGGGAATATTTTTTCCCCTTAACTTGACTGAGCTGGGGCTTTTTTTTCCCTCGGCTGACCTTTTCTGCTTTTCGGGGCTGCTGAAATTTGGGCGTCCGCATATGATGATGTATGGCTTGGGGAGTTTGACCTGATGCTACATTCAATTGGACAGACGAATAGCAGTTGAGGCAAAATTGCTCTGAGGCTGGCGATGGTTACATCTGTTGGACGAACGGTGGCACGTCTTCTCATATTGCACTAATATGAGATTAACATTTGGTGTCGAACTATAATTTGATCAATATATTCGTACAATATATTTTTCGATATATTGGTACCGTAAAAGAACCATTGAAAAGAACAATTTGCACATGGCGTGGAGGAACTATGATTTTAACAAGATGGTGCAACATGGCGCGTCGCGTTTGTTACAATATTTTTCCCTTTTTCCAAAAATGCCTTTTTTAAACTACATACTACATAACTGGACCGATTCAGACGATCAACATATTGTGTGGTATACATCATTAAGGGAGTGTGAAATGAGCTTACTCGTTTAATAGAAGTGTGAACCGAACTGAACTCGACGTACTTGACACATACGGTGAACCAGTGTGAGTGACACCACTATATAATACAAGGGGTACCACAACTACTTGTATCTCATAGTATGCGATGCTCTGGTTAATATGTATAACCATAACTCGGGCTCTTTCCTCTTCCGGCGTTCTGACCGAATAGACGAGCTCTAACGTTGAGGGATTTTCCCTTCGGAGCGTGAAGTTCACACATATCAAATGAAAGCCATGAGAGTTATGGAAAATTTTGAAATCTCTATTGAAACCTAATAATAGCAAACCGCGGTCCATAACTTTTAATGGCACACTTGAACAGTCTGAACAGATAACAGCCTCTAAGTTTAACGATTATTTTGTCAATAGTGTTTCATTGATCAATCAATCTATTGAGTTGGTCGATGAACCTGATGAAATAAAACAGCCGGTTAATAGTAATTGTAGTTTTGAAAGTTTTCACCCAATTACATTAAATGAACTTAGAACTATTTGCTTTTCTATAGGAAAAACGGCTGGAGTGGATAGTGTTTATGCTAGAGTTATTCAAGATTGCTTTCATGTTATTGACTACATCTTGCTGGGCCTTATTAATAAATCTTTAATAACTGGGCATGTACCTTTGGTGTGGAAGGAATCCCTGATAGCCCCTATTCAAAAGGTTGCTGGAACGATTAAAGCCGAAGAGTTTCGTCCCATCAACATGTTGCATATATTAGAGAAAATATTGAAATTAGTTGTTAAAGGCCAGCTGTTGGAATATTTAAATAATAACACTTTGCTAATACCAGAACAATCGGGATATCGGGAAGGTCATTCCTGTGAAACCGCATTGAACTTGGTGTTAGCAAAATGGAAAGATAATTTAAAATGTAAAGAGACCATCATTGCTGTTTTCCTGGATCTTAAACGCGCTTCCGAGACAATTTCTAGGCCCTTGTTGTTGAACACGATTAAGTGCTTTGGAATTTCGAGTACTGCATATAAATGGTTTGAAAGCTGTTTGTATGACAGAACTCAACGAACTATTTTTAACGATTTCATTTCCAGCCCCGTAGGGAATAATCTTGGAGTACCCCATGAAAGTCTATTAGGGCCTTATTTATTATGTACATTAATGACATGCGACGAGTTTTGCGATTTTTTGATATCAATCTTTTTGCAGATGATACTGTATTATTCATTGCAGCTAATGATTTAAATCAGTTCGCGTCACATTTAAATGGAGATTTGCATTCTTTAAGTAGATAGTTGAAGTATAAGCAATTAAAATTGAACATAAGTAAAACGAAATATATGGTAATCTCGCGAAATCGATCAAATGAAAACGTCTCTATTGACTGGTTAAAATGGAAAAAATTGAAATTAAATATAAGTAAAACGAAATACATGGTAGTGTCGACACGCAGTCTTGATAGTGGCAATCTAAGTATAAGTATAGATGGGCAACCCGTAGAAAGAGTATCATCAATCAAATATCTTGGCGTTATTCTAGACGAAACGCTGCTTTTTGAAGAGAACATTAATTATACTATAAAGAAGGCAGCTCAAAAATATGGAGTGCTTTGTAGAATAAATCGTTTCTTGACTTTTGAAAGCAAAATAACGATCTACAAAGCGCTGATCGCTCCACATTTTGATTATTGTGCATCTGTACTATTTCTTGCAAATAAGAGACAGATGCAAAAAATGCAAATGTTGCAAAACAAGGCTATGCGCCTGATATTGAGATGTGATCGACGAACTCCGCGGAGATTCATGCTAGAATGCCTACAATGGATGTCAGTCAGTCAGCGTATTGAATATTGCACGCTCACGTTTATATACAAAATGACTAATAATATGACGCCGAATTACCTACGAAACACTATAATGTATGGAAGAGACATGCATCGATATAATACAAGACAAGCAAGCGACCTCAGAACCATGAACTTCCGAATGTCGTGTACCCAAAATTCAATTTTTTATAAGGGATATCGACTGTATAATACCTTACCCAATGAGGCAAAGACAGCAACAAGCCTTCGAATGTTTCGTAGTATTTGTAAAGAGTTTTTGAAGCATGATTTAAATTTTTGACCTGGTGTGTAATCAATGTTAGTATGTAAGATGACGAAGCTATAACGGATTAATTTTTTTTTGTGCTTTTGTCTTTTTTATCATTAGACTATGATGATGGTGGTATTTTATTTGTTTGTACTCGTTTTTAATTTATTTATTTTTTTTATACATTTCGAGTAGTCTACAAGAGTTTGAGCATCGTGCACGTGAAACGGCATAGAGAAGCTTAACATTGAGCATTGGCTAAAAAAATGGTTCTGTTTTTAAGAAAATCATATTCTAAGGGATTGAAAGTGGAAATTGCGAACAAGCTAGGGATAGCTCAACCGGAATTCTTGTAAATTTTTCTTTTTTACAGATGATTGACGAGATCTTTCTGTGTTGTGGCAGATCTCATTGCAGATTCAGATTGAAGCGATTATACCCCAGTTTGAATGGAGGGCCTGAAGTATCGGCTGGAATTAGGCTTAGGTTTGCTCAGCTGTCTGGTCTCGAAAACGATTAACAGATCGTTGTCGGGTATCCAGTAAAGCGGGATTTCCTTTGTAAATTCAAAGCTGGTATGGATATAGGTATTAGGTTCGATTCCTGATCGGTCAAGGGTCTTCCCGGATTGGAAATTCTCTTGACATGCCTTGGAATATCTAGCGTTCATATAATGCCTTTACTTGCTCTTTCGAGTGACAATCTATGTATATGCTCTTAACTAATATACTGGTTTTGTTTGTATTATAAAAGAGTTTGTATTATAAAAGAGTACTGTTTTAGGTGTAGGTGCATGTGTGTGTGTTTTTTTTATCTTTAGACTATGATGATGATGGTATGTTGTTTTTATAATTTTTTTTTCTTCAATTTTTAATAATTTTAGTTATTAGATTAGTTTAAAAATAATTGTGAAGTCTACAAGAGTTTGAGCATCGCGCGCGTGAACCGGCATAGTAAAATTTGAAACATTGAACATTGGCAAAAGTGATTTTTTTCTTTGTTTTTGTTTTGTTTAATAAGATCGATCCATTCCAAGGGATTGAAAGTGGAAACTGAAAAGAAGCTAGGGATAGCTCAACCGGAATACTTGTAAATTTATCCTTTTGACAGATGATTGACGAGATCTTTCTGTGTTGTGGCAGATCTCATTGCAGATTCAGATTGACGCGATTATACCCCAGGTTGAATGAAGGGCCTGAAGTATCGGCTGGAATTAGGCTTAGGTTTGCTCAGCTGTCTGGTCTCGAAAACGATTAACAGATCGTTGTCGGGTATCCAGTAAAGCGGGATTTCCTTTGTAAATTCAAGGCTGGTACTGACATAGGTATTAGGTTCAATACCTGATCGGTCAAGGGTCTTCCCGGGTTGGAAATTCTCTTGACATGCCTTGGGAGAGTTACTGGGCCTGAAGTGTCGGCTAGAATTAGGCTCGGGGTTGCTCAGCTGTCTGGACTCGAAAGCGATCGCATTAGTAGATCGTTCTCGGGAATCTAGTAAAGCGGGAAATCCCTTGTAAATTCATGGCTAATGCTGATATAGGCATTGGGTTCGATTCCCGATCGGTCAAGTGTCTTCCCGGATTGGAAATTCTCTTGACATGCCATGGAATATTTAGCGTTTAGATAATGCCCTTACTTGTTCTTTTGATAAACAATCTATGCCAGTGGTACAACCGGACCGTTTTTTGTTTTTAACTAGCTTACTGGTTGATTTGATATTACAAAGAAACTCCTCCATATAATTATCCACAAGATAACTCGTCCAGCTCAAACCTATGTAGGGGAAAGAGGTGGGACCATCATCATATTATATATTGATGAGGAGACTCATATATTGATGACAAACTCAAGTTCAACACTCACATTGGCAATGTCATCAAGAAAATTGCCATGAAGTATGGAATCATATGCCGATTGAAAAACGATTTAACTATTTGCAGCAAAATACAGCTATACAAATCAATCATCTCTCCTCATTTAGACTTTTGCTCTTCCATTTTATTTCTGGCCAATGAAACACAAATATCGAGATTACAGCGTTTGCAAAATAAAATAATGCGGTTGATACTAAAATGTAACAGATTCACTTCTTCATCTTTAATGTTGGACGCTCTGCAATGGTTATCCGTGAAGCAAAGGAATGTTTATTTAACTATGGTGTTCATTTTCAAAGTAGTTAAAGTAGTTAAAGGCCTGCGTACATACAAGGTTCAGAAGGCTCCTAACCGCGACGAAAGACAAAACATGGTGGGGAAGACGCGAGCCCGGAAGCTGTACACCGAAATGCTGACGAAGCCGCATTGTCTGGTAATGGACGACGAAACCTACGTCAAAGCGGACTTTCGTCAGCTGCCGGGCCTGTTGTTCTTCTCCGCAGAGGACAAATTCAGCGTTCCGGAGGAGATTCGCAAGCAGAAACTATCCAAGTTTGCCAAAAAGTACATGGTGTGGCAAGCGATCTGCTCTTGCGGAAAGCGGAGTGCCCCCTTCGTGATGACCAGCATGGTAAACGGCACGGTTACTACCACTATTGAAGCAGCACGAGGGCCCGACCATCTTCTGGCCGGATCTCGCTTCGAGCCACTATTCAAAGGACGTGTTGGAGTGGTACGAAGCCAACGGGGTCACCTTCGTGCCAAAGGAAATGAACCCGCCCAACGCGCCGGAGCTTCGCCCAATAGAGAAATATTGGGCGATTATGAAGCAGGCCCTCCGGAAGAACCCAAAAGTTGTCAAATCGGAGGCGGACTTCAAGAGAAAATGGATTTCTGTTAAAAAAAAAGACGGGTGGGTAATGTCGGGGACATAACCGGAGTGACGTAGGACTATACAAAGGGGACAGCTTTTGTGAAATATATATTTTAAATATATTATATTATTTTCTTCTCCTACGTGAATATCTACCTATCTACCTGAAAAATTGATTAGTTTACTGTTTACTCTTTATGAATATGTTGATGGTTCTGAAAAGAACCTTTGGTGTTGTGTTTTTGTTATCACTCGATATTCCCATCTTGTTCGGTTAAACCTTCCTGTTTAGCTATTGCGTTTGCCACTCGCCACAGCTTTCACAGTTGGAAAATTTCTTCCCATCCAGCTTGTGACATATTGTTCAGTAAATTACATTTAATGCGACGTGCCAGAGAAACACTTTGCCACTCGCTGAAACTAATTGTTGCCTTGATGAGCGCCGAACCGAAGCTGCTCTGTTCTTGATGCGGGTTTTCTGATCGTCGTGAGCAGCTTTGCAAGCCAACTCGAGCACTTCGACGGCCGAAACTCTATAATCGCTGTTAGGTATACTGGTGCTCCGGCACCAATCCGTTCGGCCTTGTTACCCTTGCGGAGCAATCAGTAAATGCGACCAACAGGGAACTGGAGACCTGCACGGTTCGAGTGAGACTTTGCCTTTCCCTTAACTTGTCCTCCTTTGTTACGTCCACGATGCCGATGCCGTACAACCACACGGGTTTACGGTTTGAAAGAAAATAAGATATTTTTTTGGGGTCCGCGTGTATTATACTCTAGCAGAACACACTCACAGGATAGAGACAAATCGGCAGATTCAGCCAAAGGGGCGAGTCCAACGAGACGAATGAATGAGCGTTAAAAGGGAGCGATGGCAAAAAAATACATAGAGGCGAATGAACTGCAAAGTTTAAAGCCTCTTAAAAACAAAGAAAGAAAGAAAGAAAAAATACATTCATTACGATTTGTTCGCACGTTGGATTCACATGCAGGCTAGAAAAGGTCCTTTTCAGGATCACAAAATTATCTTCAATCTAAAGAGTTTATTGTTTTGTTATCACTCGATATCTCCATCTTGTTCGGCTAAACCTTCTGTTTAGCGATTGCATTTGCCACTCGCCACAGCTTTCACAGTGGGAAAATTTCTTCCCATCCAGCTTGTGACATATTTTACAGTAAATTACATTCAATGGCACGTCGCATTACCACCACTCAGTATCGGATTGGAGGTAATTTTAACCTGTAATTGAACATTTGCGATGACAGTGGTACAGTGTCGACTTTCAATGTGGGGTCATAATTTGGACCCCGAACTCTATGTTTACAAAAATGTCCAACTAAATATGTCGAATTACAGGTCCGTCCAATTAGCTAAATGTCGAGATAAGTGTAAATTACTGTACTTTCAATCTAGAAGCAATTCTGCCAAATTCACATACTCATCATATCCTGGCAAACAAATTATGAAAAAATCAATTTGTGTTTTATTATTATTTTGGATATTGTTTTAGAAAGCATTGAACTGTATTTCCTAAACTCTTTTTTGGAAGGTTTAATGGCCCTGAAAAGCGCCTTGTTTTATGGAATGGTTCCAATTTACAAAACTTTGTACTCGTGGTTTTGAAAAAAACCATTTCGAACGCCCTCGATGCCGCCTTGTTCTGGATTTGCCACCAAAGCAGTTTGTATAAAGAACAAACTTTTTTCTTCTGCTACCTGATGCCGTTTTGCGATTGCGTTTGCCACTCGCCACACGCTGCAACTGCCTGTTGTTGTTTTGATGTGTTCTGTTCTGAATGCGGTTTTTCTTATCGTCGCGAGCAGCTTTGCCAGCTAACTCGATCACTTCGGCGGCCGAAACTATATAACGCCGTCTAGGTGGACTGGTGCACTGGTACTAACGCGCTCGGCCTAGCTACCCTTGCGGGGAACTCCAGATCAACACGGTTCGAGCGAGATTTTGCCTTTCCCTTCACTTTTCCTCCTTTACCATGTCCAGACATGGCTGCTTGGGTTGGTTTGTTGATGTGTTATGATGCGAACCGATGTGGTGTACGGTTTGAATGAGAATGATCGTTACGGCAGCGGAGCGGGGATTTTAAAGCTGACTGGCTGGCTCGAGAATTACGCATGTGTGAGACTGCGACCAATGTTTCGTTCATATTTTTTCTTTTTCCTTTCCAATCGTGCTTCATTCTATTTCGCTGCTGCTCTTGTTGCCCGTTTTGGTCAGTACGATTTGAGGAGCACAAAATGGACCAATCAAAAATGGGCACATAGTGCATTTTGACAATGCTTGATATTTCACAATTATTCAATTATTTATCTCAAGAAAAATGAAATGTTATTCGTTATGATAGATGCGTAGATATATTTCCTATCAATTGATGCAAAAACCTTTGCGATCTATTGAGAAATGCTCGAGTTATAAGCGTTCCAAATCTTGCATTTTTTTTCCTACTTGTTCAGTGCCTAGATTTCCATTTCACCCCCTATATCTTCCGGTTAGACGTAGTCCTACGTCAAAACTACAACCTGACGTTGTACAGAACGGACGGGGTAAAGAGGAAGGTGCGAGCATACCGGCTTGGGCTCGAAGTATGAATAAAATGAAAATGCCAAAAGTTGTTTAATAATTTTTATTTTACTGTCTAAAATTTTCAAAAGGATCGGTCTACTGGGCGAATTTCTACAGCGTTATTTCCGTGATGCAATTTGATGTGACACACCCTTTATTAAACGTGCAACAACACTTACAGAATTTAAGAGGCACTGTATTTCACACGTGAAAGCTGTGTTTCATTAACAGCCGACCGATATATTTTTAAATTTTATGACGAAGATTGTTACTGACGAAGTTTTATGCGAACGGATAATTTAATGTGGGATTTTTTTTTGCAGTTTGAGCATCGCGCGCGTAACACAGATATAAAGGATATTAAATTGAAAGTTTTCTAATTGCCGGTCTAGAAATTTTTCGTTAAGGTAATTTTCTCGATTTTTCTGGATAAGGATATTCATAGACAATCCAATACAAGGCTGGCGGTTGGGCTTGTGCTCTGGTGGACCACTTGGCTGCAAGGTCCTCGTCGGGAGCGTATCGGCTCTGTGCGGACACGACTGAGTATTGGCTTGTCATTTGACATTGCATTTTTTTGAACTTATATCTGTAAATAAAATCAGTTCGTTGTTTTTTTTTGTTTGTCAAACTGATTTCAATGCTGTAAAAAATAACTAAATTATCTTTTAGATAACTCGTCTTGCTCAAATCTCTGTAGGGCAAGGAGGCGGGACCATCATCATCATCATCATCATCATCATCATCATCATCATTTAGCTACTCCTTTTAAAAAAATTTATAGTTGCAAAAAATATATATTTTGTTTTCGTAATAAATGATCTTATTTGCTTTTTATAATTCACATGGTTTCGGGACCAGGGGAGCTATATATCTATATATACATAAAAATCTCGTGTAACGATGTTCGTGGTCGAACTTATCCGATTTTGATGAAATTATTCAGAAAAAACTTGATAGGAATGAGAATAGGTTGTAGACTATATACGATACCGTTAGGATATAGAATATTATATATTTGATACCGATTAGGGTGGCCTTATGCAGAAAAAAATCTCAATATTTTTTTCCTTCAATTTGGCTTCAAATAATTCATGTAACCACAAATTTGAACCCCCATACTCTATTTGTAATGTTGATTTTAGTATTTTTGTATAAACAATATTCAAATAATCTAACCGTTCTTCGTTTTTCAAACAGAACGAATTTATTCATGTTGTTAAATGACAGAAGGCGCTACGCAACTAACCTCACTTCGTTTGAAGTCAGGCATATCGCCGGCGAGCTGGAAATATTTTTGAATGAGTACAACGAATTATTGAAATACTTCAAATCACACTTGCTCTGTTTACAAAATGACAATCACGCTATTGTCATCAATCCTGATAAAACACCTGCTGAAGAGCACGTGTGAAAATTTGGTGTGCAAGCGTTGCTAGAATCATAGATGGCGACTGCACAGTGATGCGAGAAATTGTGATTCGAAGAAAAAACTATATTCTGGAATTCATCGTTGACGCACATCGTTCATACGACTCTCTCCATGTTCTTCTTCAATAGCACTAACTTTTCCAACGTTCGCCGTATCATCGTAGTATTACTTGCATCGTTTTTATCAGTACTTGGTTGATATTTCTATGCCAAGTAATACACCTTGAATGTATTTTAAGTGACTAGCTCTGGAACATGTGTGACTATAATGCAAGTCTGAAGGACCTCTTAGAAGAAAAACCTCCAGCTATTCTGAAGGGACAACAACATTAAACAACGAGACCCAACTAAAGGTAATTCATTCATTATGAACATCATTTCTCATTTTGAATTGCATCATATGATGATTATATATAATAAGGACAACGCCATTCCCACATATTGCTGGATGTATTCGGTTGAATGGAAGACACGAGGATTACCTCATACACACATTTTTAGTTTTATTAGTCGACAAAATCGATAGGCCCTGGAGATATCGATAATGTACTTTCCTTAGAAATTCCAGATCTGTCTATTGATCAACTACTAACCCGTATTCTAAAATCCGATCGAGTCAGAGTTACCCGAACGGAATGCAATTTTGCATTCTGTAATCCATTCGACTCAAAACCAAACGAGTTGTGCAAATGTGGCAAACTTGCCATACAATTCGACATAGCCGACATTGAGCTCCGTGTTCCATTTATGTGAACCAAAAATGGTTATGAATTTTCGGGTGGAATAAACACTCTTTTAAAACGGAAATTTCAAATGAAAAATTAGCTCTACAAATATGTTCTATCTAAAAAGGTAATCGTTTTGACGTTTGTTTTGCGACAAGACAAGGTTGCCACATGCAAAAGACGATTTCGATCGAATCGTGAAGACGAGTTTCAAATCAATCGGATTCTGGGATATGGGTGACTGTTCGATATTATTACCACAAAAATGGTTCATGCGTAGTTCTGAAACTTTTAATGCCTTGCATGGCGTTCAAGGCTTTTACCTAAAGATTGCCCCAACGACCAGGGTTGCCATAATAAAATCTGTGTTTTTGGTCTCAAAAAATTTGTTCGAAAATCTGTGTTTTTTCTCAGAAAATCTGTATCGATATCTGTATCAATCCTTTCTATTTTGTCTTTTGTCTGCTTTCAGCCACCACAGCAAAGAAATATACTAATACAGGGCCGACTAAATTATATACAGCCTCGGATTTATTTTCACTGTATATATTCGAATCCTGTATATAATGAGCCAAAAAATGTTTTTTATTCGTTTTTGATGCGTATATTTTAGAATTTAATTTTAATCCATCCCCTTAAAGCCAGGGAACACCTTTCTCACATGAAAAAAATTAATTTATACAGAATCTCTGAGGAGTTGATAGACGATCATATTTGATGAAAAAAATCCTTCTACGCATATGTTCGAGTTTCAAGATTGACAGAGTTATAGAACTTTTTTATTGTTTGTTGCCTAAAACTGGCTCTACATAAAAAAGTACAGTACGGAAGATGATTTTGTCGATTCCATTTGAAAGATGAAAAATCTAAATTGAATTGAACATTTTGGAAGGGAAAAACTCGAAAGTTAGCAATTTTCAATGTGTTATTCTTAACTTTATCATAAAAAATCATTTTAAACTTGTTTTTGATCAATTAAATCAATTAAAATCAATTTAAAGCTTTCTAACCGCTCTATGAAATTGTTCTTTGACACCCAAATTCTATCTTTCTTATTGTCGCTACAATATAGATATAAACAATTTCTGGTGAAAATTCAAGCTAAATTTTCAGAAATCACGATTTTTCCCCACTGTACTTATAATAGCCACTCAAATTTCACCTTAACGTTGAAAGGTTCTATTTGTTCAGAACTAACAGAAATGTCAAAAACTCGTACCTCTACACCAGGATATCCCCTTAATATTTTGACGTCCGCACGTTTCGTAAAAAAATATTCGCTTGGCTCTGGCAATTCGGATCACTTGGCTCGTCGCTGCCCGTTCTTGACATTATCGGGAAATTATAAATTGTTAAGCTGTTCCCTGTTGTTCCCTGTTCCCCTACTTTCATGAAATTTCCAACATATACATACTCAAATATTACAAACTTATCCATGTTCCCTACACTATATCTCCATGCGGGTAATCATCGAAAAAACGTTCTACTTTTCGGTCTATTTGAATTTTAATAAAAACACTGAAAAACATTCGGCCGATTAGTTCGGAAAACAGTATATTGAAATGCAAGAACTTTTATTTAAGTTTGCAGAAATATGAGTTTCGAAAGATATAATCGAACTTCTTCTTAATCCGAATAGTTAAAAAATACCTTTCCAGTTTTTTTAAGGATCCAGTTTTTTTAAGAGCAATCTTTTCGAAAAAATAATAGGCAACCCTATGTGAAGGCGAGTCCACATTACGCCGAATGATGCCGATCGGCCTGTACCGGGTGGCATGTTCGGTTCGTGACGTGATGTGAACCCCCCCATCGGGGGCAGTGCAGCTTAGTATTGAAAATGCTGGATGATGACGTGGCTTAGCAGCTTCTACTGCAATTCTATTTGGATATGCTGCTTTTCATCGTCGACGTCGTCGCATAGTGGTCCCTCAGAAATTCTTGGTGGCATTAAATAGAAAAATGAACAACAATGCCTGACCGAATGAATGGTCTAGTTTTGTTATATAACCTTCAAGGCATCTAGTATCACATATGGCAATAGTGTCCGTGACGATTTTCGTTGCGATAACGACGTGGCAACGTAGTGTTTGATGCAGTAAACCAGTGAAGTGAAAAACACGCATGCTTTTCAAATTTTGCACAATTGGTACTAAATATGTTAAAAAATAATGTGATGGTGTTCTGGATAGAAAATTTTATGCTGTTTTCGAATTTGTATTCCGCTTTTAGTTTAAAAAATTTTAAAGCTTTGAAATGCGTGTTTGAAACTAAGTACATTTTCTACATTAAATTTATACAAAAGTAGACCTACAAAAAATCTCCAAAAATCTCCAATGTTTTTTATAACAAAATGTCTTCCTTAAGGTCCCTTCTACACTTTCCCTTTATGGCTTCTGGCCAATTCTGACCACTTTGCGAAAAAATACCATAAATATGTTGATACCCCACACGTGTTGCTCGATTTTTTTAAATTTTATCCCCTCCCCCTGCACCCCTTTTTGGATTTTGGGCAAAATGAATATTGAAAACGTGTTCAGGAAGTTTGAAAACATATATTAAAACACCCCACACGTGTTTTTCCGGAGATTTCAAATTTTACCCCTCCCCCAGCCCTTGCTTTGGGGTTCATAACCAAAATGACTCAGAAATAGATTCAACACCTTCGAAATCCCCCGTACACCAATTTTCAAAGCATTTCCATTAATGTTTCTAGAATTTCTGTAGGCCAATGCGTCGCACAGGGGGCAAAGTTCAAAATTTTCAGTTTTTGTCGTGTTTGATATCAAAATGTATGTTTTCGGATACGCAGAGTTCATTTTTCAATTCGGTTTCACCAAAAAACCAAAAAAAAAAAGAGGAAAAAAATGATTTTTCAAACCATCGGTTGACTTTGAAAAATCGTAACTCAAAAACGGAAGAAAATGCCCCTGTGGTTTCGACATATATTTTGTGAAAAATTCTCAGCTTGTCAAAAAAAATATGAAAAAATATAGCGCCCTTGGTGGTTCATGTCGCTTGGTGGTTCATGGAGAGCAACGACGAATTGTACAGTCTACCTGAGCTAAAGCTCAAATACACTGTTTTTAAGATTGGGAAGACTTGGTAGAACTACGTAGTAACTTTCCGTAATTGACCCAAGTTAGCGAAATTGTGCAAAGTACGCAATCCATTCGCATTGTGCAAGTCTCGGTTATCGGTAAAATGAATTTCCATCATTAAATCGCCTTCAATGAGTTTTATTCTTTAGTCCGCAAAAATACCATCGCTAACTGGCAACGCAAGTGGAACGAAGATGAATTGGGCCGGTGGTTTCACTCGATTATCCCTAAGGGCGATTACACATTATCCGGTTTCTGCCGGACCGGTTTCAAAAAGCGCCGCTGGGTTTGGACGGAAAACCGGACAACAATGTGAAAGAGACCTCGCGCTACACAAAACCGTACATCTCTCATAAACACATACACGCATTTATTTATATGTGGATTTGACAGAATAAAATATTCCTGTTACACACAACGAATTTACGGAAAACCTTGAGAAAATACGAGAGCCGAATTATATTCCGGACAATAATGTCGATTTTGTGAGCAGTAAACTTCCAGTCATGCACGAAACGGTCGAGCTAGTGAAAAAACTTGCCTTTCGTAGCATCCGTAGCGAAGTGAGTTCCCCTCCTGGCGGCAGTGGTAACAGTGATGGTGGAGTGGTACCATGGTTCAAATCGATTGGAAAAGCTAGATAACGGAAGACGAAACGTATCAAATCGATGAGCGAATGAACAAAATACAAGGCCTCGAATGAATGTAGGATAATTAATCTGAATCAAGGAGCGGTGTCACCGTATATGTACGTCGAAATCATGTGAATTGATTTGGTAGACGATCGGGATAAGGATATCGTGGGTTTCTGTGTTTGGAAAGGTGGTTTGCCTTCGAGATGTAGAAAGATTTTGGATAGAATTGAAAAACCGAGAGAAATACCTTTGTTTTTTACAGCGCCAAAGATGCTTCAAAAAATAACAAGAATTGGCGATGAGGAACTCTTCACTGGTTTTGTTCTGGACAAACACTTGCGAGGCTTGATTGAGGAGTGGTAAAAGTATAAAAAGTCTTTGAAAATGGTCCGTTGCAAACATTTATATGGGCTTCTTTCTATGTTCCAGCAAAGTGATCTGTATTCGAAAGATGAGCTCCAGACAGAAAGTAACCACAGCTGCTGCGGCAACCACGAGCCTTCTCAAGTTTGCGTCCCTTGGAGAATACATACGGCCAAGTGATGGAGTGTGGAACCTTCTAGATGGTCTTGCTGTACTTTTTTCGGGTTCTGCGATACAAAAAGCGATAAAGCTTAAAATCGAGAAACGAAATCCCGCATCTACCATCGACGTAATAATTTTGTAGCAGTTTCACTTGTGTTTGATATCAATATCCTGGATAGAACCGAAAACGGAAGAAAACTCTTTTTTTAGAAACATTGAAAAACACTAACACAAACTATCACTAGCCAATAACAACTCAAATATCGACCATTACATGCACGCCGGACTCTTTAAAACGCCAGAAAATTTAATTGTAATAAGGTTTAGAACATCTCAATAATACTGAAATTTCAGTTCTGTTAAAATGTCAGTCGAGTCCTTATCATTTTTAACGCTAGCATTATTTGAATAAAAAAAATTAGTTCGTTTATTCTGATTCATTCGATTTTTTTTTTGCCTTTAATAATAATGCGTTCTCTTATGTAACTTGTAACTCATGTAACTTATTATAAAAAATATAAAAAAAAATAACGAAAACAAACTCATTATAAATTGTATTATAGATTTATTAAATTAAAATACATGGTTAGTTACGTTTGTGTCAGAATGAACGCTGTCTGCAACTGAAGATGCTACTAAAATTCCAGAAAAACTGTTTTCATCATTTTCCTTGTTGAATTGATTACGACGTTGAAAATGAGTTGGAATTTATTCCTAAGACTGTGTGTATTTCACTGTTGCAGTAATAATTTTTACGATTAAAATAACATCGTAGTTTTCCTTCAAACACTATCTCATTTATGCTTCCGCAGATCCTTGTTCAGAAACGCGATTAGCATAATCCGCAGCAGAGCAGCTTGTCAAGCGCCTTTCGTATCAACGCACAGCTGTTAATACGCGGATCCTGAGCGAAGAATACCGAATCTGATATGCCAACCGCTGGGTGTCGAAGAGCCGGTGCCGGTGCTTCGGCGTCGGACAGGGGAATTCTTGATCACTGGGCACAGATCGGACAGTTTGTACTTGAGTTCCTCGAGCTGAGCCTCCACCACCCCGTAGTCGATAGCGTCCCGGGTCAGGTCGAACTGTGTGGAATACTGAATAAGAATATTAGGAGAGAGCTATTTTTGTTCAAAATAACATAATCTGACCTTCACATTCAGCTCGATATAGTTGCTCAAAATCTGCCCGTTGGGCAGCGGAACATCTTGACCACCGAGTACCGAACCGAACAGTTTGGTCTTGAATTCCTCGAGCCGAGCCTTGACTACCTCTTCGTTGATCGCGTTCCGGGTGAACTGTGTGGAATATAGAATAAGAATATTATGAGGGAGAGCTATTTTTAATATGTTCAAATTAACAAAAACTGACCTTCACATTCAGCTCGATAAAGTCTCTCAAAATTTATCCCTTGATGAACCAGTTGGAGATTTGATTGACATCATCGAACTCATTTAGTAGCAATTTCAAATAAGGGAGCTTATCTATGAACAAAACAAAAACAGAAGTTAGTTAAAAACCCGGTCAATTTGTCGAAACACCACCCACCGTTCACCCACAGTCCACGACAATATGCTCCATAATGGCCTCGTGCGCCTTTGCAGAAACTTTTATCACTGAACTTGTTCCACAGCAGCTGAATAAAGAAGCGAAATAAAAATTTCGGTATCCATATCACCTGCAAATTCTGAATGATTTCAAAATCAACAAACAAACGTCAATAGTACTCACATATTAATACATGGGGCGAAAAATTGCCTGAATTTTACTAATACTAACAGACATGATAAAAAACTGTCAATTCGCTTTCATGGCATGGAGCTTCGTGCTCCGCTTTTGGGAAATGATAGTGATAATGGATTTTCAGGTGTATTAAACACATATCTTAAAATAAAAATTATGAATGAAAATTAACTTCTTCTTCTAAAATGTGTTCTTTGTGTAATAGAGTAATACGTTCTTTTGCAAGTTGGGAAACCTTCCGAACAATAATTGTGTTTGATATTGATTGTATATTACAATGATGAGTTTTAGTGAAAAAATGGTTAAGGAAGAATCAGTACCTCGAGTTTTAATCAATCAAATAACATGAAGTAAAAATTTTCATTCAAAATTTTAACAACTTAAAACTGTCTTGAGGTGTGATAATCTTATAGAGAATGATTTGCCTTCCCAAACCGATGTCTCCACCAGACGTCGATACAAAACTACTGTGATCGCTTATAATGCTTGTCCGGTCACCGGACATTGTAGTCGCAGTAGACGGCTGCATCACGGCGCCGTAAAGAGGTTGGTACGGTCGAAATTTGCCATTTGGGTTTCAGACCGGTCCGGCAGAAACCGGATAATGTGTAATCGGCCTAAGGTTAGCCTTAAACCGTGGTTCAAAAGTCTGGAATTGAATCGGGACTTTATTCGCACCTTCTCCCGACTTATGTCCAATCACTGTTCGTTAGATGCACTACTTTTCCGTTTCAATCTTGCCAGCAGCAATCTCTGCGTTTGTGGCCAAGGTTATCACGACATCGAGCACGTTGTTTGGTCGTGCGAGGTGTAGGTGAGGGATGCGAAATACGTGTTTGTGCCCATCCCCGGTCGAAAGGCAAATTGTCGGCAGTCCATCTTCCTGTTTTCGGTCAAGTAGGTGACGAGCCGCCGGTTTGCCATCCTCTCTAGGGTCTTGGACGTACAGGAGGTCAAGGATATTGGCCGGTATCCTTTCACGGAGCAGCTGCTCTGGCCGGCTTTGGGGATGGGGATCACAATACTATGTCTCCATTCTGCTGGGAAGTCGTGCTTCGACCAGAGGTCATTAAAGATGTCGAGGAGAGTGGTTTGACCTAACGGAGACAGTTGCTTGATCATCATATAACCGATGTGATCGGGACCAGTGGACTCCCCTTTGGTGGAGCGCAGCGCGACGATGAGTTCTTCGACGGAGAAATGTTTGTTGAACGGGTTTCCAACCCGATCGTTTGGAACCACGAATCGATCGACTGAGTTCGTGTCCGCGTTTTTGCCGTCAGATGATCTCGGAATCGTATCCCGAAATCGAGGACAGTTCAGCGAAATATTCCCCTAGCATATTCGCGATGTCGACTGGATCGCTGTAGGCCGTGCCATTCGCTCGCAATATAGCACATCAACAATATTTTCGATGGTACAGATTTTTGGTACAGATTCTTGGAAAAAAAATGTACAGATGAGAATGGTTTTTGACCCCTCTGGTACAGATTCAAATGTGGTAACACTAGTTGAAACCTTTAATCCGAATACTGCCAGGAAACGGAAAAAAGCATCACTATTGCTGATGAACGATGTCATAAAGTATCATATATTTTAGTTTAGAATATTATTTGTTTAATGTTGGATGATGTCAGTGATAATTTCATTATAAGTACTATCCAAAATAATAATGAAATGTGCGCTATGTAACACAATTACTCAGATAACATACACACCATATTCTCCACAGGTATTTTCACGTTTACCTTGCTCTAGCGATACGTTCCTGGGCACACATGCGAGAGATAAGTACCCCAATGAACAATCAAATCGGACGAATTTAGAAAACTCCCTTCGTGCCCGAGGAAGACAATTCAAAGAGCCGGTGAGAGATGTATTGGCTCGGTTAGACTTATATCCCTTCCTTCTCCTAAAAATATACCACCCTTCTAAACTCGATTACACCGCGAGTAATCTGTTTCCCACCTTACTAACCATAGATGTAAGAAAATTGTTTATCTATATAGTTTTAAAATTTTATTTAAGAATTCGGCTCCTTTAAACTTAAGTAACTGAGCCTGTAAAAATAAACGAATTAATAAAAAAAATAAAAAAATCCATCGTTGATGGCAGTAACGAGCTACTCTACCTTGTATCCTTGTGTGCGTACCCAGATTAGTTTCAAACAATAGTGTTCAAACAACAGTGTCGGAACAACTGTGACGAAACAGTAGTAACAAATGGAATACAACCAGGGATCATCATCATCATCATCATCGCTGCATTGTCATGTGTCATCCTCGTCGTCATTGTCGCTATATCGAACTTCATCGTGCATTGTTCTACGCGGTGTATCGATACAAGAGATAATCAATGTATTTGTAAATTTAGTCTAGGTATAAATAGAACTGGCGCGCCAATAAAAGAGTTAGTTGAAAAATTTTATTTGAGCTTGTTAGACCATTTCAGTAAAATCCGTGTCGAATTTTGAACATCGGTAGTTCAAACTTCGAATAGTCAACAATAATGTTGGCCACGCTCTTATCATCAACTGGGGCATGGAATGAATGTAAGTATGATATTCGCAGACAGACGTTAGTATGATATCCACATCTCGATTGCTCGTAAATCGTTCAAATGATGATCTTGGAGCCATTTAACCTATCGTTTAAAAATTTTAATATTTATTTTTTAGGCATGTTACGTTTGTTTGACATGATATGATAATTTTATTTATTAACCTTCCTATACTCGCGCATAGGTCTGACAGACCGAGCATCAATGAGTATACTGCCGTTCTACGCATAGTTGTCCCATGTTCCAAAATAAGCAACTGAGAAAAACGCAATCAAAGTTTTCTCGCATATTTGTCTACCAACAGCTTTGAGCATTTAAATTTAGCAATACACCGGGTTTTTTAGAAGCATTATACTGTTGTTTAATGAAATGTGATGAGATCTTCTCACTATTGATTCATGATTACGGGTTTCAAAATTCATGGTGGGACTGTAATGCCTAGAATTTCAACATGGGACAATTGAACTTGATGTTGTTTTTGATGTACTGGGAACAAACAATAAGTTTTTTTTGTGTGAAATATTATGCAACATGAGTGATCTGCAACACCTTCGCCGAATTTAAATCTCATTGTTATTAGGCATTCGCTAACAGAGTGTACACGTGTTCTGTTAAACTTTTCCTTATTTGTGTGAGAATTAGTTCGTTCTTCCAAACCAGAAATGAGTGCATTAGTCCTGGTGGAAGTGTGGCATGAAAGTCTTGCACTGAAACCGATTTATTTGATATGGATCTACTAAAAATACATGGTGTGACAGTTATAAATAGAATATCGACATGGGACAATTGACCATCATGTTGTTTGTTTAAAACCTGATAACAAACTATAAGACTTTTTTTGTGTTTTTCCGTAAGATTATGCATAAAAACAACGTTTTATGAAGAAAAGTGAAAATCGTCAAGAAGTAACATGGGACAACTATGCGTAGAACGGCAGTATAGGAGTGTTAAAAGAGGATGAGTGGAAAGAAATCAAACATCAGACATTCCAGCCTGACACATAGGGGAACTGGTGGTAAAATGCTCAGTGGGGGTTGCTTGTTTGGTAGTATAACTATTGATGATGTATTGATGATCACCTTATGTTCTAAACTTAAATTAAGTTTATTTAGTAATTTTTCTATTTTTTCCAACTAGTCAACCAATACACGTTTCTAGTACGGCTGCGAAAACGTTAACTTCGTATTCCACATGTTTATGGACGTATACGAAATTCAATATAAGTTTTCTATATTACAATCCCCAACAGCTTGTCTGTGCCGTAAAATTCTTCCGAACCAATTGAATCCAAAAAACAAAGGCACCGAAAAACGTCCAGTGACCTCGGACCTCCGTCCAACGAGCCGGTAGTAAGTCTTTCGTCGAAATTACACAAATTAGTATCGCTCTAATTCAATATCCAATCATTGGATGGTGGATTTTCTCCTCAACTCATCTCGACGCAGCCGGCAGCTGACCAGCCCTGGTTGGCTTTTGGAGGTTCGCTGATGAGTTCAACATGGATGGATTCATGGATTCTAGTCGGAAGATAGACTGCGCCGGGGCCGGAGGAAGGCAAGGAAAGCAAGGCGTTTTTACGATCCACCACCCACTAATCGAACGCTCGTTAGAGCGCCGGGAATGGAATCGTTCGTCGTTTCTTAGCAATACACAGTTTCCTGGAATGGGTGCTGCTGGGGCTGCTGATGCGAGAAAATCATTGGCCGAGGGGAAAACCAAACACGGGGCACTCGCAAACCCGTCCGGTGCTTCACTTAATGAACTTTAGTTTAACGATGACCTGACAATTGGGACATATTTTCGGCATATTACGAGTGTGCACTTCTTGCGTCAGCAATTGTGTATTATTGGTTCGAAGATCCCCGTCGCTGCATCCCTCCATTTGCGACGGAACAAATACGAGGGCGGAAGAATCATAAACAGCTTCCAAATGCTTAACTCGTCGGACGATAGCTGAATTATTTATCTTGTGTTTTCTGCTGCTCTCTCCACCCCTCGAGTCTCACTTGACTTGACGATGGATGAAGATAAAGGTGTCCTCCCGTATCGCTGCCAGGTCTCATAGCATGCACGAAATTGGACAGGAGGAGAAGAGGAAAAAAGCTGCTATCTGCCACGGGAGATGAAATATTCCGTCGTTGGTTCCCCAGCTCCAGCTATATTTGCGTGTGGTGCGCATTGAGTGAATGTCCGTGAAACCTTTGCTAAATGAACAAACGAATCACGAACCGTATGTCAATTCGTCGCTAGAACAAACAGACTATTCTGGGCAACGTTGACAATGGTGTGGCCGAGCATGCGTTGACTCATCCCCAAGTCTACTGTTTTTTGTCGATCCAGGAAGGAAACGAAATCCTGCATTCGCCCGCGTTATTGATACGAGTTTAATTTCGGCTGTCGTCTGCGAAAAAGCCTCCTCGAAAAGGACAGTTGTTCTATAAATCATCGTTACTCGCATTTCACTGCTACAGTCGTCGTTCAGTGTTTTTTTCGCCATCCCACCGGAAGAAGACCGCCTTTTCGGATGTCATGATACAACACTGCTTTCGTAAGGCAAAAGCCGAGTAATGAAAAATGGCCCAAGGAATAGGGTCACGTCAGGCGCTAATGGAGATGTGTGATATATTGTTAATGCTAACCTGAGAGCCCTAGTTAAAGCCGTGTTGCTCTCTTCGAGAAAGTTGGAGTCCGATTTGATTGTTCGTTGGGGTACTTATCTCTCGCATGTGTGCCCAGGAACGTATCGCTAGAGCAAGGTAAACGTGAAAATACCTGTGGAGAATATGGTGTGTATGTTATCTGAGTGATTGTGTTACATAGCGCACATTTCATTATTATTTTGGATAGTACTTATAATGAAATTATCACTGACATCATCCAACATTAAACAAATAATATTCTAAACTAAAATATATGATACTTTATGACATCGTTCATCAGCAATAGTGATGCTTTTTCCGTTTCCTGGCAGTATTCGGATTAAAGGTTTCAACTAGTGTTACCACATTTGAATCTGTACCAGAGGGGTCAAAAACCATTCTCATCTGTACTTTTTTTTTCCAAGAATCTGTACCAAAAATCTGTACCATCGAAAATATTGTTGAAGTGTTAACGCGCTGAATGGGAAAAGAAGATTCCACACCCCTATACTGCGAGCGAATGGCACGGCCTACAGCGATCCAGTCCACATCGCGAATATGCTAGGGGAATATTTCGCTGAACTGTCCTCGATTTCGGGATACGATTCCGAGATCATCTGACGGCAAAAACGCGGACACGAACTCAGTCGATCGATTCGTGGTTCCGAACGATCGGGTTGGAAACCCGTCCATCAAACATTTCTCCGTCGAAGAACTCATCATCGCGCTGGGCTCCACCAAAGGGGAGTCCACTGGTCCCGATCACATCGGTTATAAGATGATCAAGCAACTGTCTCCGTTAGGTCAAACCACTCTCCTCGACATCTTTAATGACCTCTGGTCGAAGCACGACTTCCCAGCAGAATGGAGACATAGTATTGTGATCCCCATCCCCAAAGCCGGCCTGAGCAGCTGCTCCGTAAAAGGAGACCGGCCAATATCCTTGACCTCCTATACGTCCAAGACCCTAGAGAGGATGGCAAACCGACGGCTCGTCACCTACTTGACCGAAAACAGGAAGTTGGACTGCCGACAATTTGCCTATCAACCGGGGATGGGCACAAACACGTATTTCGCATCCCTTGGAGAGGTGGTAGCAGAGGCCAGAAAAAATCGACAGCATCTGAAGATGGTAACCCTGGATCTAGAGAAGACGTACAACCGAACCTGGATTCCACTAGTTCTTAAAACACTGGCTGACTGGGGGGTAGACAGCAACCTGCTGCAGTTTGTTAAAAACTTCGCGACAAACCGGACCTTTGAGGTAAAAGTTGTGAACACCAGCTCCAGGCGCCTTCTTGAAGAAACTGGTGTACCTCAAGGTTCCGTCTTAACCGTCACCCTCTTCCTGATAGCGATGAACAGCCTGTTCCGGATAATACCGAAGTGAGTATCCGTATTCGCGTATGCGGACGACATCCGTTTGGTAGTGGTGGGGAGCACGCACAGGGCACCACGCATCAAGATCCAGGCAGCTACCAATGCTATCGGTAAATAGGCTGTCGAACGAGGTGTTCGACTTTCGGTGCAAAAGAGTGGTCACATGGTAGTATGCAGTCCAGTGCTTGTAAATGTCTATTTCACATCAATCTTTTCAGCTGAATTTCATGACCACATTCGATCATTATACCATTGCATTCGGGATACCGAAAATGAACCAACGCCAAGCCTCGCAATCACAGCAAGCCACTCACAGTGTATTCATTCAGTTTCGTTCATTCTCTCTTTCGTTCTGCTCTGCGTTCACGGAATGTGAGCAGAAGAAAATATCCCTAGTTTTGTCGTTCATTGACATTACTATACCAAAATTGTTACCAAAATTGTTTTTAAATTGTTCAAATAATTAAGGTTTCCGTTTCAGTAAAAATGCTTTCATTTCACATATATCCTAAAGAATGTCGGGGTTTTTGTAATTCAATTATTTATAACATTGATGTTCAATAAATTTAGTTTTTGAAATGAAGTGTTCGGAAAATGAGTGAAAACGGTATAGGTTTATTTTGTTCTATGATGAATTAAACAGCAAATAAGGTAAAAAAGAGAATCAGAGCTGCAAGATCGCGCAATAAAACAAAAATTTAAATATAAGAGTGGTGTCCAATACACGACCGCATTGGGAATAATTCGAGTTTTTTTCGCAGACGGGTTGAACAGTGGTCTATTGATGGCGGATGAAAATGCAAACATCTATGATCGATTTTTCAGAATG
This sequence comes from Toxorhynchites rutilus septentrionalis, assembly GCF_029784135.1. Taxonomy (NCBI): domain Eukaryota; kingdom Metazoa; phylum Arthropoda; class Insecta; order Diptera; family Culicidae; genus Toxorhynchites; species Toxorhynchites rutilus. The sequence goes on from NC_073745.1 coordinate 120,302,459, forward strand.
CTACCCCGCCGTCCAAGCCTATGAAATCCTTAACCCTTAGTATATATTTTGTTTGCATATCCGCTTGCACCACCGATTTGCGTTGCCATTTCTAAGTAACTTCAAAGATAACTGAATAAGCAAAGCACTGTCTTAATGAGAAAATCACACATCGGGACATTGAAAATGAACAGTCACAACATTCCTGACATTTCAATGGCATTGAATAAATGTGAATGAATTCTCATGACTCGAGCTTTAACGAAAGCTCAGATAGCACAGAATGAATATTAATGAACACAGTTGTAAGTTTGTTGGACGTCGAATGAATGACAGCAGCATCGACAAGCAAAATAATCGCGTTACACTAATAAAAATCTATTCTCAATATTACCTAACAAGCTCAATGTTTCCAAGCCCTGATGCAGTCACAAACACCAAGGTTGCAATTCGGGAGTCAAACTCTACAACGACCGCATTCCCCGCCGTAGAACGTTAAAAATCCTGGGAGTGGTGGTCGACTGCAACCTGAACTTCCAACACCATCTCCAAACCTCACCGGAGTAACAACCGAACAATCCGTTTACGGGTGGCCAAAGCCATCATCAACAGCCGCCTCACCTACGGTCTCGAAGTGACATACCTGACCAGATATAGGGCCTGATCACGAACATCACTGCCACGTACGCTTTCACGTCACTTACACTTCACTTTATCTTTTTGTGTCTATCATCATTGTCACGGACAGTTGCGTGTAAAAATGAACTCCATGAAGTGAATGTGTTCATTCCCGTTTATAAGAGACATGTTGGTTGCATAATGTCGGGTGTTTGAACGTTGTATCGGTTGTATAATTTCGTACGTTTGAACGTTATGTAGGTAAAATTAATACAGCGTGTGAGATAATATCCCATTTAATTAATCGTATATTTTAAAATGACAAGTTTGCGATTATATCTCGATGATTAGTTTGCTGAATCAAATGCTGGCTCAAAGATGAGGAGGAGTACTTGGTTGCTCGGGAATAATGTAGTTGTTGAACTAGAGATAAAACATGACTATTATGTTTAATAATCGAAATCTCGCATAATCTTGTACATGGCTCTGTCTTACTCGTTTGAATAGTGAGACATATTTAGAATCATTTTTTATGGACCGTTTCTTCAATTTTGATGAATAATAATATCTTCTATATCTCAGAACATACCCGAATTTATCCTCCTCACGATCAGTATAATCTGAGCTACTCCCATATGGGATTCTGAAGTTTAATCCTCTTATCCTTCCCATTTTCGTGTAATTTGATAAACGAAACATGAGGTTTGATTTAATTATTTAAACAGAAAATGGTCAGCCGCGTCGGTCAGAAGCATAATCCTCAGAGAAAACATCTGATGGGTTTCAAGGAACTTGGCAAAAGCGGAAAGTGATTCAGATTATCTTTGGACGGATATCAAAATTATGGAAAAAGAACTAGAGAAGAATTTAAAAACAGTATTTTGTGAATGCTTTGCAATGATAGACTTATTTTTTCCTTGTTTGAAACTTACTATCACTTTTTTAATATTCTTCATTCGAAGTATGTCTTCAAAACAATACCGTTGAAAATATCTATAACGTAAAAAGGTCCGTCAATTGTGAATGTTTGAATTACAAAAAACTAGCTCTGCAACGTTGAAAAAACTTCACAGTTATTATTTTATATCCAAAATGTCAACAAATCAATATTATACATAATCAATCATAATGATCGTATTTGGGCCAGTGGCCTCCATTGCCATTTTATGGTGTTGCAACTCTCTCTTAGTCTAATCCTAAATAAAGAAACAAAAAAAAATTGTTCATTCAGGACACTCGGAAGTAGACCGTCGCCATTTTTCAATGGGCCTACGTGAACAACATTTTTAATCCTTAATTAGATAACATAGCGCATTTACCGAATCCAAATAAACAAATTTACGTCCTCTGAATGCGTAAGAATTTCGTTCTTAGAAGGCCACCAGGCGGGTAAATTGCTGTTTGTGTATCTTTTGTTTCTTAAACAAGACAAGACAAGATTCAAAATGTTAGCAAAAAAGCTAAATAAATACGAAATTAAACTTACTCCATTCCGCGTGACTAGCTTTCACCATCTAAAACACAAGCGACAAATATACCTGTTTTTCTCTGTGACATGACAGTATCGTGGTATTCATAATAACACCGAGTTCATCAATGCTGTCACAACCGGGGCTCTGGCAACCCTATCCCATCCAATGCAAATTGAGCGTAGGCAGCATACAACAGGGCTCGCGCTTAGAGGGCTCACGTATTGTTTAATGTTTGGAGTCATATATGTTAATATTTGATTACGTTGGATAGTTTTTTTTTTTTGGCAAGCGATGTTTGGATACCCATCCGGAAGCTTTCTTGACGATTTGCAATTCAAATCACAGCCGAAGAATCGCGCGGAGCACTTCATTTTGAATTTTAGGTTATGATTTCTATGCTCATGATTTTCTATGCTGGCTACTGAAAGGCGGCCATCTTAGCAATCCCTTGGTCACGACGGATGAACTCTTCTGGATTCAACACACACGGTGACAGCCGTAATAAGGTTGTATACAATTCACATCGTTTTCACCGTGAAGTGACGTTCGTGATCAGGCCCATAAACTCCTAAAAACTCTATCACCGATTTACAACAATGTACTACGGATTATCTCTGGTCTGCTACCATCAACACCAGCAGCCTCGGTATGCGCCGAAATAGGAGAACCTCCGTTTGACATTTTTGTGGATGCAGCGATAGTTTCCAGAACTGCGAGCTTCCTCGCTAAAACCAGCGGAGGTAAGGAGACACACCTGACTGTTTTAACGAACAAAATCTTGCAGCAGGTGACACACTCTAACCTTCCACCGATAGCTAAACAGCTTTGGTTTGGAACTAACGACTGGAAGTTGCCGGTGGTCCGAGTGGATGATACAATCAGGAACAACTTCCGAGCTGAGGCGAGCTCTGTGGGTCTGAAGCAAACCTTTGTCGAACTTGTCTCAAGAAAATATCAAAATTATGAAATTCGCTACACGGACGGTTCCAAAGGGATGCAAGGAGTTGGTTTCGGGGTAAGTGGTCATAATAACTCTCTTATTTCCAGCAAGAAGCTCGTCGACATCTGCCAGGTGTTCTCGGCTGAAGCTGTCGGAATCTTTGAAGCTGCCACTATGCCGTCAAGCAAACCGATCCTGATAGTTACCGACTCGGCTAGCGTCATCGATGCTGTTGGCGCGGCTTTAACTAGGCACCCATGGATACAAGCTATCAGGAGATATCTGCTGCCGAATACAGTCCTCATGTGGGTCCCCGGACATAGTGGCATAGCCGGCAATGAAGCTGCCGACCGTTTTGCCGGAATCGGTCACCTTGGACAACTTTTAACGCGTAAAGTACCGCTAGACGACATCAGACTATGGATCGCCAACACCTTCAAAACTTTTTGGGCGTAAAAATGGTCCGTTGAAGCGACGCTGTTCCTCCGGAGAATCAAAGGATCCATCACCAGATTCGAAGACGTCAAAACGATGTTTTTTGAAAGATGCCGATCTGTTTTTCAAAATTTAAACAAAAACTTGTGATCAAACCGAAGATCCTTGTTCCTTCCCCTTCGCGATAAGGCGTAAGTCGGCATCTTCGAGTGGCGCGGATTCCCCACCTGTGGCCTGGGGCCATGGTAAGCGGACATCCTCGTCAAACGACCAGAGAAAAGAAAAGCTCAAATGCGTGGAACTTCTTGTGACGAAATCTGTTTTTTGTTTATTGTTTTATTTTTAATTGCTTGTCTGTATGTGCATGTGAAATAAATTATAGTAAGCGCACATCGCGGCATGGTTTCGGCCGTTTTTGCTGAGACGAACCAGCCCAGGAGACTGAAAGTCTCAAAAATAAAGAATAAAAAAAATCGAAAATATTCGTTGTAGAGAAAAAAAATATTTATTAGCATTGAAAAATACTCATTTATTTATTACAAATACTACATTTACATTTGAGGGGCTTAGAATGAAAGGGGTGTAAGTGATTTGATCGATTTCTCTACATCGAATCTCTCTTTTGGTCATAGCTTAGCCTCAAATACATTCCCAGCTATATTTGACAATGTGGAAGATAGGTCAGAACCTCACCTTTCAGGTTCTATAGCAAACTTAAATTGGAACGTTTTTGCAATTGAGTTATTAACTAAAAAAAAGTTGATGAAGAGAAATCGATCAAGTCACTTACACCCCTTGCATTCTAAGCCCCTCATTTGTAAGTCCTTCGTGTGTTTGATGATGATTATACATAGTTTTTTTGAGTCTAGATTGCATACTATCATTTTTTTAAATTTTCGATCTGCCACCACGATGTTTGACCAAACCCTTTGATCGCAAAATAGCGTTCGTCGTATCGTAGCTGAGCCGATTACATAGCTTATTTTTGTTCTGATTATTTTCAGAAAAAAATCGCTCGACGGTTGCCAAGGAGTGAGGCATTATGAGAACGTTACGAACAAGACATCGAAGCGCCCAAAAGGCGATTGAACCGTCAATTCTTTTAAGGCATCCAATTTTTGCCACCAACCCTGCATATGCCCTTTTTCTGAAATTGCGATTTCCTTACGAAGTAATTGTATCTTTAGGCTACAGAATTAATTCTAGCATCCCTAATTCCCATTGTAGAATCCTGGAAACGCTTAAACACAACGTTGATGCTAGTCAAATTGGAAAAGTTTTTGGGATCCAACATCGCCGTAGACTTGAGCGTCGAATCTTCAAAATCGAATATTTTTCTCATTTGTTTGATCTGCTCCCCGGAAAAACTGTTACAAATATCCTTTGAAATGATCTGCCTTTCACTGTCCATTGTTCTGAAAATTTGTTTTGTTGCTATTACAACCTAAAATTCTTGTCGTTTTTCAAATTGCAGATCATTAAATATCAAATAGCATTGGACATTGCAACAACGTAAGATTCCTCACAGATATTAGTGAGAATGATCAAAAAAAATCTTTCAGCTCTTCATGTAGCATCGTGAATTCAGGTTTCTCAGCCTGGAACAAACGATTCATTCTGTTGATCTGGGGCAAAACATACGTCGCACCGTCCGACGCGAATCCTTCCAGACGATCCTTGTAAGAAATTTCGTCCTTATGAAACTGATCAATCATTGCATTGTAAATGCTTTTAAGATCAGCGGTACCAAGCGACACTGCGGCGTAAAAGTCGTCATGTACCTTAATGCTGCTTTGTTCAAATGTAAGAAATTTCTCAAATGGAAAAAATCTGTACCAATCTGTACTTTTGGAGGAAAATCTGTACTCTGTACCGTACAGAATCTGCACCAAAAAGAACGAAAAAATCTGTAATATCCAGATAAATCTGTACGAGTGGCAACACTGGTTTCAACCTGTATTCTGTGTATTTCAGAGATGCATTTTTTTGTGGAAAAGTAGATATTTTGTCTAAGCAGTTGTTCATAATTTAGTTAAATTACATACACAGAATTTGAAACTTGTTGGCTTTCGGCTTTCGACTTATCCCCAATCAAGGCTTCCCGGCGGGCGACAAAAATTCTACGAACACTTTTATTATGTTTGGGATAATTGAATTTACCATGTTTAACTCCTAACCATGTAACTCGACGTGCGATGCGCAAGCAAAATTTTGATGCGCCGCTCCTTTTCTTCAGACGCCATTTTGATAACTGAAGAGCAAATGTCAAAACTAAAGTAGATGCGTCCTTCTGCTCACACACCTCCAATATGAGCGACGTTCCAGTTCTTTATTTAATTTAATTTTATTTTCTATTTCTTCATCTGTCTTTTTTTATTAAAAATTGTAATTCTTATATTCTAAATGAACATATAGACAATATTTCATACAATAAACAATATTAACCCTCCTATACTCGCGCTATTGAAACTGAATGAAGTTAGAGAAAAAATATTTTCTGGAGTTTTTTCATTAAATTATATCTTTTTCTTTAAATAAAAACCAATAACGTCTAAAAATACACAACTGGCTGGCGTCATCATCATCTTCGTTGAAAGTGTTTGTGTCGAATAGAATCGCCGAAATACATCGGCTCACCCGAGGTAGTATTTGACGTCACGTTACAACCACCGACAACCCATCTCGCTGAGTTGATGACGATTTGTGGTGAAATCGGCTTTCTAAGGAAGCTGTTCTATAAATAACTCAACAATTATCAATCAACTGTCTCCGCTTTCCGGTGGTCTAACTGGATAATGGAAGAACAGAAAGAATACTCTTACGCCTAAATGGCTACTATGTGAATGTACCATATGTAATGGTATAGAAGGAATACTGGCGAATGTCAACTGTGTAATGTGCTAATTATAGATATGATAACCATGTGACATGTACACGATTAAAATTCGGCTCCTTTACTGCTAAAATGCTAATGAACCTTAAATAAATAAACGAGATAAAAAAAAAATATGCCAAATATAGCAGTGATGGAAGTCACAAATCTAAGGGGGAAGTCCTCAGTACAGTTGTCAACAGTGTTGCCACATATATAAATTTTTCTGTAATGATACAGATTATCAGCATTTTTTTAGACCAAGAATCTTTATATACAGATTACAGATTGTTGGATATCTATGCAGATTTTATACAGATTTTGTAACAAGAGAAATAGAAACTAGTTTTTAACCGTCTCGCTATAGAAAATTTGAACGCAATTATTAAATCGAAATCATTTAAAGGGCTCAAAATGAAAGGGGTGTAAGTGACATCATCTATTTCTCTGCATCGACTCTCTCTTTTGGTCATAACTTAGCTACAAGCACATTCCCAGCTGTATTTGACAATGTGGAAGATAGGTCAGAATCTCATCTATCGGATTCTATAGTAAATGAGATTAAAAATACACATTAAAATGTGTTTCTTTTATTTTTTATTTGGCATAATTCTCTATGCATCGAAAATTTTCAATCTAAGATATTATATTACATAAGACCTCTGTGCAAAAAAGAATTGCACAGTAAACTTTTTGCACAGGCCTGAAAAATGAACAATAATCTTATTCAGAAATCTACTGGCAAGTGATCATGAATTTAAAAATATGGATAAGCAGAATAGATACACTTTACTGCAAATATGCAATTATTACTTCGCACTTAATGTTAACGCTAAAGTCTAATCAGGTGCAAAATCCGCAATGCAGATTCCAATACAGATTTTCTATTTTCTCTACAGATAAAAAAGATTTTTTAGCTCGGAAATACAGATTTTAATGTGGCAACATTGATTGTCAAACGATATCAAGGCTAAATTCTGCAAGACCATGTAAAAACACCACGAGGAAAGCGAAGATAAAATGAATGTTTATAACGCGAAACTAAATGAAATAAACTCTTTCCGTCGGTTTTCCCTAAAAATACATTTCAAAATGTTTTTTTAATTTTTTATTTGGCATAATTCTCTATGTATCTTAAACTCTCAATCTAAAATATTACACATTTTCGATCAAATTGACCTCTGTGCGAGAAATAATTGCTCTTCCGAAGTTCCCGCTTCATTATTGCCCAGTACTGCTCCACAGGGCGCAGCTCCGGACAGTTTGGCGGGTTCATGTCCTTTGGAACAAAATGAACAGAATTGGCCTCATACCACTCCAGGACAATTTTAGAATAGTGGTATGATGCCAAATCTGGCCAAAGTAGCGGAGCTTCGTCGTGCTGCTGCAAGAACGGCAAAAGGCGCTTCTCGAGGCACTCAGATTTGTAGATCTCGCCATTTACTGTGCCCTTTGTCACGAAAGGCTCACTCCTCAGTCCGCAAGAGCAGATGGCCTGCCAAACGAAATATTTGGAGGCGAACTTCGACATTTTCTTCTTCTTAAATTTGTCGTCCACATCGAACTTGCTCTTGCCGGTGAAAAACTCCAACCCCGGAATTTGCTTAAAATCGGCTTTTAATACGTTTCGTCGTCCATCACACAGCAGCCATATTTTGTCAGCATCTTCTCGTAGAGCTTCCGTGCCCGAGTTTTAGCCGTCGATTGTTGCCGCTCATCGCGGTTTGGGAAGTTCTGTACCTTATATGTATGTAGTCCAGCTCTCTTCTTTGCATTCTGGACGTAGCTCTGCGACATGCCGATCTTTTTAGCTTAATCTTCCGCTTCACCCTTCCCTCCGTCTTTTTGTTCTCCGGTCCCGGTTTTCTTCCAGCTCCTTTGCCGTGGTCCAACGTCAACCGCTCCAGGAACCGCTTCAACACTCTGGAGACGGTTGAATGGTGAATGTTCAACATTTTCCCTACTGCCGGTGCGACAGGTCAGGAAATTCCAGGTGTTTGGAAAGAATTTGTTCTCTCGACTCGCGTTAGTTCACCTCCATTTTCGTTGAATCGAAAAACACGACTTCGAGTTTGACAGCATGTAGACAATACACATCAATGAGAAAGTGTGCAAAATTTGGTTGATTTTTACCCAAAGGTAAAAAAGTTGAATGTGTCGCAATAATTTCGTGTTCGCCCTTTACTCATACCAAGATAAAACTATGAACGTAAACTATTCTAATACCTGAAGATGGATCTTTAAAATGATGTACGTCCTATCTGTATGCGTTGACTTTTCACGAAGTTACAGCATGCAAAATCACTTGAAATTTTCGACTTCGCGCTCTGTTCCTCTAATTTTTTTTGTCGAGTGTATTTCAATTTCCTCTGATGAAGGATAATCGCTTCTTGGTACAAAACTTCAGCACATTGAAATACTCACTCCCTCTCACACGCAATTATTCATTTCACATCACAATTTCGCGACGGGAGTTGAACCTCACAGCACACGATGTCTAAGCTGTTTGGATTGTCATTGGAGCACATACTTGCAACTCACGGCAACGACTTATCTCTTCATTATCTGCCACGGAAATAAAAATAATTCAGCTGGAAGGAATGAATTTTCTTTCAATTTTCCACAGTCTTTCTCTGAAAACTCTGATTTGACTCGAGTAAGAAGACAAACAAATTCGTCTCCAAAGCGACACCCACATACGTATCCAAAACGGAGCAAGTATGGTTGCGGAAGAACTTTCACATCCATGCCGTTGTCTCACACGAGCGAGAGATAATATTCGCAAACATAAAAGATGGTCATTAATCAAAACGGCTTTCAACTCTGTAAGCTCTATATTACCGTCAGATTTTTCTAGACGGCACTAGATTAGCATAAGCTTTCTAGGGAAATTGCATGCGGTCAAGTTTGCTGTATTGTCGATGTTGGTTACTGAACAATCCGAGAATATTTTACATTCGGTAAACCCCCACTTTTATGATTTGCTGCATGGGTGACCTTCGTTGGCTTTGGAAACCTGAAATTTACCAACACAAAAAAACCATGATACAAAACAAAGAGAGAAAGAGATAGGAGAAAGGAAGACAAACAAGAAATCATAAGAAACAAAAAAGAAGATGAAAAATAGAAGGTTTATAAAAAAGAGAGTTGGAAGAAACGGCCATTGGAACGGTCAAATTATTTATGTCATATTAAAATTACCTGTAAATAATATAAATGTGAATGAATTGTAAATATATGAGTTGTGAATTATAAATAAACAGACTGTAGTGCATATTCAAGTTGGTGCTGTGTTTATTTGGTGGTTACTTACCCCCCAAATTATAAACCCAGGAAGGAAAACCGCGACAGTCCCAGGTCGACGAAACGCAGGATAGGGTCCTGCGTATTGGCATCGAACCAGCTACCCAACATTGGTCCTTCGAACCGGATAAACGGAAAGGATTCAGCAGCCAAATTATATCAAACGAAAAGGAAAATCCGCCATCACTTGGGCCAATACAACAGCGAATTGGGAATTCGCCATTGTTTATTCTACGACACAACCGAAGATCCGCCATCACAACCAACTCAACTGAATTCCACTGCACCACCAACCAATAACTGGCATCAATAATATCCAATCCACATCATACTGACTCGCACTACAGTAAATCCGACCGAAGGCAACAGGAAAGGAACATATCAAAAACACTCGATTCTACACTTCAACTTCAACACCAGGTTCATAATCCTGGTTGTCCAGGTAAATAAACAAATAGTTTATGTCCAGCCGATGCTGGGATAATTATTGTTATCTACACCACGCGTTTATTTACATTTCACAACTCGAGAAACAACGGAATCAACACACACAACCAAAAGCGATTCTTCATTAAAATAATCCACACAACCGCTGAGGAACTCACATCACACAACCGAATACGGCTCGGTTTGTTTACTAGTTTGATCACTATATCATCAATTACCTTATAAATTACCAGAGGAAATGATATGCAAACAAAGATATGAGATATAAACAAACAACATTTGGGGTCATCGAACAACATCACGTGATCAACGAAAACAAAGGCATATCCAATCCATCGAGCATACTTGATCACAACCGATACATTGATTCATCATAACACCGGGTGCAATTCCTGGTTCTCCAGAAACAATACGGGATCCACGCACGCACACCATCCAGGGCAATCGCGATCAATCATTTCGCTGGGAATCAATTTCAAAATACGGGTTGGCACAACACATACGGTACACTGTGGCATCACAACATTTCGTCGGCCTCAATTCCTGGTTTGTCCAGGTAAATATATACACGAGATATGTCCAGCCGCTGCTGAGACATTTTGGCAAAATCTACACCAACTGTTTATTTATATATCACCATCGGAGAAACAACACAAACACAGCCGAAGGCAAAAATCAGCCAACGGATGTCATCGCACTATTTTGTCATCACTGAGGACCAAAGTACGAAATCACATCGTAACACCGGTTAATCGCACCGCTTACCGTAGAAATCACCGCACATCGAATCCCTTATTCTTGTTAAGGTCAGTTTATGAACTGTATATGTCCAGCCGAAGCTGGAGTTTGTTATTGTTTACTACACCCACGTTTTCCATCTTGCACACTGGTATTGGTTTGGCATTCGATTGAATTTTTGTGGAACGTGTAACCGAGGGGTACTCGAATTTGAAAATTACACGTTTTACTAATGAGGAGCAGCAGATGTGATTCCGATGATCAGCCGGCACACTGCTTTTGGATACTAGAACCAACAATTATTCCGTAGGTCAGTTCACAGTATATGCCCAGCCGTGGCTGGTGTTTTTGAGTACTACATAATTTGTATTTCCTATCCTACGAAACAACTTTGGGAATTATGGCACCAATCACGCGGAATACTTCACTCAAGGCGCTTCAAACGAGGTTGAAGGCTCTATTGGGAATGTTCGACGATATTTGCCGTTTTGTCGACTCGATGGATGATGACACTCCAGCGACTGCAGCGACAGTTCGTATAGAGAAATTGGACGAATTATGGGATCAGATCAACGACACAACAATGGAGATCGAGATGCACGAAGATTTCAATGACGATGACGAAACCTACTCCAGGAAACGATCGGAATTTGGCGATCGTTATTACAGGGCGAAATCTTTGCTACTTGAGAAGGTCAAGGAGCCAGAGAAGAAGTTGAACCTTTCAATTACCAACCAACATTCAATCCATGAGCACGTTAGACTCCCACAAATCAAGTTGCAGACCTTCGATGGCAACATTGATGAGTGGTTGAGCTTTAGGGATCTGTATTTGTCATTGATTCATTGCAAAACAGACTTACCAGATGTAGAAAAACTCCACTATTTAAAGGGGTGCTTAGTAGGAGAAGCTAGGTCTTTGATAGACTCGCTCGCAATCACCAAAGCGAATTACCAGATAGCGTGGGATGCGTTAATGAAACGCTATAATGATAGCAAGATGCTCAAGCGTAGGCAGGTGCAGGCACTTTTTAATTTACCAAGCGTTACAAGAGAGTCGGTAGCCGAACTGCAGTCACTTTTAGAAGCTTTTGAGAGTATCGTTAAAACTTTGGATCAACTAGTACAACCAGCCGATTACAAGGATTTATTGCTACTGGATGTGTTGTGTTCGAGAATGGATCCAACTACACGCAGAAGCTGGGAGGAGCATTCTACTCCAAAGGAGCATAATACGATCGAAGATTTAACGGAATTCCTACAGAGGAGAATAAGGGTGCTTAGTTCACTTCCCGAAGAATCCGTCGAGGCGAATCAGGATTATTCACAACAATTCAAGGGGAAAATACCTTTAGCCAAAACTAGCCATAACGCATTGATATCGTCCAGGGAACAATGTGTAGTTTGTCCATGTTTCCATCTCCTTTACCAATGTCCGAAGTTCCAACAGATGACAATATCCGCTCGTGATAATTTGATCCGTACCCTTTCGCTATGTCGGAATTGCTTCCGGAGGGGACACCAAGCAACCGACTGTAACTCGCGATATGCATGCCGGAATTGCATGGAGAAACACCATACATTGATATGCTTCAAACCTCAATATTGTGCAGTGAAGAGGTCATCAAACCAAGGGAATATTTCACCAGAAATTAGGGGAGCTGGAATGGAATCAACCAAGGAATCATCGGTTATACTAGCAACGGCTGTCATTCTTGTGGAAGATGATAAAGGGATCACTTATCCAGCAAGAGCATTGCTAGATTCGGGATCTGAGGACAACTTCATGTCAGAACAGTTTTGTCACCTCATGAGACTCCAAAGGGTTCCAGCAGAAGCATCGGTTATCGGCGTTGACAAAACAAATAAAAGGGTAAAACAAAAGGTTAAGGCAAATATTAGATCGAGAGTAGAAGGATTTTCGTGTGAGATGGAATTCCGATTGCTTGATAAGGTGACAGGCAATCTACCAACTTCAAACATATTTGTAAGAAATTGGAAAATACCAAGGGGCTTGAAATTGGCAGATCCAGCATTTTCGAGATCAAAACCGATAGACCTGATTCTCGGAATACAACATTTCAACAAATTTTTCAAATCGGGAAGTCAATTTTATATCGGGAACGGATTACCAGAGCTGACAGACTCGGTATTCGGATGGGTGATTGCAGGGACTTTTAGTATACCAAGCACTACTCGCGTAGAATGTTGTAATATTTCCACAACATCCAAAGGATTAAACTTTGATAAAAGATTTATCAAGGATGGGTCAAACAAACGACGCAATATCCGCACATCAATATTTAACTATACCAATGGGAGAGAATTATTTAACCTAAAATCAACAGATAAGCCTTCATGGAGAAGATTCACCACGATGAATTTGAGAAATTTTGAAGAATCCTGTGCTGCCAAGAGAGCAAGATTTTAGAAGGAACTTGGGATGAAATCAGAATGGTAAAAAGGAATTACCAGGATTGGGCAATTTGAAGATTTGATAAATGCAATAATCGGGAAATTAGGAAGGAAATGCGATAATTGAGAAATGGAATACAAAAGGGATAAAAGGTTTAGAAATATCATCAAGGAAAATTTAGGAGAGCTGCCAATCCAGTATGCGAGAGGTTTATTTATCATTTCAGAAATTAAGTAATTTCAGCGCGGGCGAGAATGTTGGTTACTGAACAATCCGAGAATATTTTACATTCGGTAAACCCCCACTTTTATGATTTGCTGCATGGGTGACCTTCGTTGGCTTTGGAAACCTGAAATTTACCAACACAAAAAAACCATGATACAAAACAAAGAGAGAAAGAGATAGGAGAAAGGAAGACAAACAAGAAATCATAAGAAACAAAAAAGAAGATGAAAAATAGAAGGTTTATAAAAAAGAGAGTTGGAAGAAACGGCCATTGGAACGGTCAAATTATTTATGTCATATTAAAATTACCTGTAAATAATATAAATGTGAATGAATTGTAAATATATGAGTTGTGAATTATAAATAAACAGACTGTAGTGCATATTCAAGTTGGTGCTGTGTTTATTTGGTGGTTACTTACCCCCCAAATTATAAACCCAGGAAGGAAAACCGCGACAGTCCCAGGTCGACGAAACGCAGGATAGGGTCCTGCGTATTGGCATCGAACCAGCTACCCAACAGTCGACTTGATTGGAAAAATAACAATATATCCTTACCGTGATTTTCCCCAACTTTTCGCCTCATCGTACAAATCAAGTTCCAAGAATAGCATAAAAATTACATAAATAAGAGCAAGCAAAGAACGGAAATGAATGAAGCGGAGTTAATACCATTTTGCTGAAAATGTATGTTAAATTAATTCCTCTATAGAGCCATTCAAGTTAATCATTATTCATTTTTTCCTCTCATTTCCGCTGTTCGCGCCCGCAGTTCGGAGTTCCCGTTCCCGTTGCGATGATTCGGCCGTTGCAAAAAAGAAATCCAACCCTGAATGGCGTTCCTTCTGCCTTCATTTCAACTAATATTGTGTGCGAATGCTTGGCGGATTGGCGGAAGTTCCTTCACGAAGCCCGTCCGAGCCGCTGACGTTTTCCCCCGTGTGTGCGGTTCGTTAGCTGGCGAACCGAAACGAGAACGGTGCCACCAAAGGGGAGGGTCGGTAGAGGTGGTGATGGGTTTGTTCTGCTTCTAGGAAGACAGGGGCAAGAGCACCATTTCCGGTGCAAACTATGGCTGCGTCGCTGCCGTTGACGCGTTCGCCTTCTGCTTCTGGTATTGCTGCGAAAAACGGAAGGAAGCGCCTGACGGAAATTTATGCAAAGTTGAGTGTAATGAGAAACACAGTCTCAGCGTAAACGTTAAACATGGGAAACGCGCCTAATCGGGGGATAAAACGGATGACGGATTGTGTGCGCTAGAATGGCGGTGTGTGCGTGTGCAGACGGTCTTTTGGAATTGACGGAATTGTGGATGCGGACGAGGTGGAGGAGCGCCCGGGGGGATGGATTTTCGCCGTTTGGCGCGACTGGGGAATGAGTGGAAAAATGTGAAAAGAAATGCGTTGGGGCAGATGTAATAAATGGGGAAAATATACAATTTATTTCTGCTTTCGGGAGAGTTTAATTCTGCCCGTCCGAGCTTTTCTCTTAACTTTGCTTATCGCCAGCTGGGCCGAAGCGTTGGAGGGAAAAATTTAGTTCCGGTGGAACGAATTATTCAAATGCTCGATGGATTACCGGGTTTATGGCAAGATTTTTTCGCCATCGGAACGAGTCCTCAAAGGTGTAACGCTTTTCGCTCCCATGATACGGAATGCTATTATTCGGATTTTGCATAAACATGAACATTTGGCCACTTACGGGGTGCTAGAAAAATCGTTGACCATTATGAAAATGAAGGAAACTTTTCCATTCGTAATTAGAAGTTTTTTGCTCGATTTTTATTGAAACGATACCTGGACACGACATTTCGTACTCTATGTTCATGTAATTTTTCGTAAAAATATTTCAATATACATCGCTTGTTATTTTCATTATAAGATTAAATTTCATTGGAGTGGCATAATCTTTAATCGCACTACGATCCAACGAATGTGTTTCGACAATGTTAGGTAAGGAGCGGTTTAAATGCGCCGCAACAGATACCGTTTTGTCTCATATTCCGAACAGTCTCAAATTCCGAACACTTCATTTTAAAATGTAAATTTACTAAACTTTTATGTTATAAATAATTGAATAATGAAAACATAGACATTCTTTGAAGTATAGGCATCATTTTAACATCATTTTAACAACACGAGTATCTATACAGCCTATAATTTATAATATTAAGCATATGCAAAAAAGTGACAATCAAAACCAATGATGAAATGTTTGCGTTGGCAAATTCTGTAAAAAACAAGCATCCTTAATTTTTCAGTTTTTGTAATAGTAGTACCGGTAAGTATATTCGTTTTTTTCAAAAATTAATGCTTTATTCTGCAAAGATGGTTACATATTTAATGTTCGAAGTATTGCCCAACGATAGTCTCAACTTTTTCCCATCTTTCTGACAATTCACGGATCCCTTTGCGGAAAAAAATCGACCGGTTTGTCAGCTAATCCAATTTTCGACTTCATCAAAATTGGAGAAGTCCTGGTCAACCAGGCCATGTTGCATCGATCGAAAAAGGTAGTAATCGGACGGAGCAATGTCTGGAGAATACGGCGGGTGGGTTAGGACATCCCATTTCAGCGTTTCCAAGTATATTTTGACTGGCCGAGCATTGTCGTGCTGCAAAATAACTTTATCGTGTCTTTGCTCGTATTGTAGCCGTTTTTCCTTCAGTGCACGGCTCAAACTCATCAATTATCATCGGTAGAGGTTCCCAGTAATGGTTTCATTCGGTTTTAGCAGCTCATAGTACACCACACCCAGCTGTTCCCACCAAATAGAAAGCATAACCTTCTGGTCGTGAATATACCGCGCGGCCGTCGATGCATGGCCGGGGTACCCATACGTTGCCCGACGTTTAGGATTGTCGTATTGGTGCCACGTTTCATTGCCAGTAACGGTTCGATGCAAAAAAAAACCTTTTTTTTATGCCGTTGGAGCAGTTGTTCGCACGTGAAGAAACGGCATTCGACGTCTCGTGGCTTCAATTCATACGGCACCCAATGTCCTATCTTTCAGATCATTCCAATTGCTTTCAAACGATCTGATATGGTTTGCTGAGCCAAGTGTATCTTCAAGTTATTATTGCGTTTGTGACGGATCTTGATCGGGTAAAGCCTCCAATTCTTCATCTTCAAACTTTTTTGGCGGTTCGGAACGTTCTTCGTCTTCCAAGTCAAAATTACCACTTTTAAACAGTGCAAACCACGTCTGACACATTCGCTCAGTTGGAGCATGGTTACCATAAACTTCCACCAAAATGTGATGACTTTCCGCATCTTTTTCCTTCATATTGAAGTAATGAAGTAACACTCCCCGTAAAAACACTCTCGCTGGTAAGAAATTCGACATATTAGAAGTTGCAATAAACTATGTTGTTTACGCTTCAACTTTTTGACAAATACTTGAAAATACGCGCAATGACAGTAGCTTTCCATAGTCAACATGACGTAGCCAACATTGTTTTGCATCCAAACACATATTTCTACGATGATGAAAATTCGTTTTCGACGGCCGAGGGTGCGAGTGCATCCTCAGTTTTGGAACTACCGATCTGAATCATATTTCGGACACTTTGTTCTAATATCTTGAAATGCCTAATGCACTGATGATATAACTATAAAATTAATATCACAATAGCTCCTTTAGAGTAATCCCTTGGTTTCACTATCACTTCATTTGAGAATTACATTTCAATAATTACATAGTAGGAAAAACACCATCCAAAATTCAAAATCCACTCATTATCGTCTGTGTTTGACGTTTGCTTAGCGTGAGCACGTAGAATTTACCCCTTCATCAATATTTAAATTTCTCTCTTGTTTCATCAGTTTTCATCATCGTTATCAGGTTACTGTGATTGCTAGGAAAGTATTTCGCAGTTGACTATAAAAGATAATCAAGTGTAATGTAATTTTCATTGAAAAAGATACAAAATAAAGTGTCCGGAATTTGCATTCAATCTGTCCGAGATTTAATTTTTTTATAAAGGTGTCCGAAGTTTGATTCTTACTCGCTTGATTTGAAAAGCATTTTATTCGATGATTTTTTTTTATGTTTTCAATCAAATGGGTACCAAAGTAGAAAGCTTAAAAGCATATTGAACTATCATGTAATTTTTCGTAATTAATACAGTGGAATTGCAGAAGCATCATCCCTAAACTAGATCAATTTAAATTTTTAATTCATAGTTCTAACTGTGATGTATTTTCCCTCTGTGAAACATGGCTTTCTTCAGCCGACGAGCTGAATTTCCACGATTTCAACATTATTCGCCTCGATCGAAATGACTCGTTTGGTGGCGTACTACTGGGGATCAAAAAATGTCACTCCTTCTATAGAGTCACTCTCCCATCGATGACAGGCATTGAAGTTGTCGCTTGCCAGACACAAATCAATGGCAAAGACCTCTGCATTGCCTCGATATATATTCCTCCAAGAACTATGGTTGGCCGCCATCAGTTTTTTGATATCATCGAGGCACTGCCGGAGCCGCGGCTAATTTTAGGTGACCTCAACTCCCATGGAACAGCATGGGGTTCACTCTACGATGACAACCGTGCCACTTTGATTTATGATCTGTGCGACAACTTCAAATTGACAGTTTTGAATACTGGGGAAGCAACTAGAATAGCCAACCCTCCTGCACGGGCAAGTATGCTAGACATATCACTTTGCTCTTCTTCGTTATCCCTGGATTGCACGTGGAAGGTAATCCAAGATCCCCACGGTAGTGACCACCTGCCAATAATTTTATCGATCGCCAATGAATCAGGTTCTCGTGAGTCAGTCGATATTGCTTATGACCTCACGAAAAATATTGACTGGAGAAAATTTGCAGAAATAATATCTGAAGCACTTGTTTCAATGCATGAACTTCCTCCACTCGAAGAGTATAACTTTATATCGAGTTTGATTTACGAAAGCGCACTTCAAGCTCAAAAGAAACGTGTTCCTGCTACCACTTTCCGACGTCGTCCTCCATCACTTTGGTGGGACAAGGAGTGTTCAAAGGTCTACCTTGAAAAATCATCCGCTTTCAAAAAATTCAGGAAAACTGGATCAGTGGAATGGTTTCGAAAGTACCAAGCTCTAGAAGCCAAACTAAAAGGTCTGATTAAAGCAAAAAAGCGTGGATATTGGCGAAAGTTCGTCAATGGTTTGTCAAGGGAGACCGCTATGAGCACTCTTTGGAATACGGCTAGGAGAATGCGTGGCTGGAACCATACAAATGAAAGTGAGGAATACTCTGACCGTTGGATTTTCAAATTTGCAAGAAAGGTTTGTCCCGATTCCGTTCATGCACAAAGCGTCGTACGCGACATTCCGCTCCAATGCGACTATGAGAATTTTTCGATGGTAGAATTCTCAATTGCCCTCCTCTCATGTAACAATTCAGCTCCTGGGTCGGACAAGATTAAATTCAACTTGTTAAAGAATCTTCCCGACTTGGCGAAACAGCGTTTGCTGAACTTGTTCAACAAGTTTCTGGAACTGAATATTGTCCCACATGACTGGAGGCAAGTGAGAGTGATAGCCATACGAAAACCCAACAAGCCGGCTTGCGATCACAACTCGTATAGGCCGATTGCAATGTTATCCTGTATTCATAAATTGTTAGAGAAAATGATTCTACTTCGTTTGGACAAGTGGGTTGAAGCGAACAATTTGCTGTCAAGTACGCAGTTTGGCTTCCGCCGAGGTAAAGGGACGAACGATTGTCTCGCGCTGCTATCTTCTGAAATCCAAATCGCATTTGCTCGCAAAGAACAAATGGCTTCCGTTTTCCTCGATATCAAAGGGGCATTTGATTCAGTTTCCATGGAAATTCTCTCAGAGAAACTTCATAATCGTGGACTTTCACCAATTCTGAATAATTTCCTGTACAATTTACTGTCAGAAAAGCACATGTTTTTCAATCATGGCAGCTTGAAATCTTCTCGATACAGTTTTATGGGCCTACCACAAGGCTCCTGCCTAAGCCCCCTCTTGTACAGTTTTTACGTCAATGATATAGATGATTGTCTAACTAGAGACTGCACGCTGAGACAACTTGCAGACGATGGAGTTATTTCCATCACGGGTACTAATCCCGTCGTTCTGCAAAAGTCGTTGCAAAATACCCTGAACAATCTGTTCACGTGGGCCCTCAAGCTGGGTATCGAATTCTCTACGGAGAAAACCGAAATGGTCGTTTTTTCTAGGAAGCACGAACCCGCCCAATTCCAGCTTCACCTATCCGGCAAAACGATCAAGCACTCGATGTTTTTCAAATACCTTGGAGTATATTTTGACTCTAAATGTACCTGGGGAATACACATTGCGTATTTGAAACAGAAATGCCAGCAAAGAATCAATTTTCTCCAAACAATTACCGGAACATGGTAGGGTGCCCATCCAGGAGACCTTATTCAGTTGTACAAAACAACGATATTGTCAGTATTAGAATATGGCAGTTTTTGCTTCCGATCAGCTGCCAGGATTCATATTCTCAAGCTGGAGAGAATACAATATCGTTGCTTGCGTATGGCCATGGGGCCATGGGGAGTTTGCATTCGACACATACGATGAGTCTCGAAGTTTTGGCAGGAGTACCCCCGCTTACTCTTCGGTTCACAGAATTATCCTACAGATTTCTCATCCGTTGCAAGATCATGAATCCATTGGTGATTGATAACTTCGAAAATCTACTACAACTGACTCCTCAGTCAAGTTTTATGTCTTTATACCATGAGTACTTTACCCACGACGTGCACCCTTCACCAGGCATCTCCAACCAAGTTTGCTTCCCATACTTTTGCAATTCCTCTGTCATTTTTTATCTGTCCATGCGACAAAAAATCCATGGAATCCCAGATCATCTACGCTCAGATTCTATTCCGCCGAGTGAAGATGAGTTCGGTCGCTGGTTACACACGATTATCCCTAAGGTTTCGACGAAAGCTTGGTTTAAGGGATTGAATGTAGGTCGTGATATCATTCGCGTGATATGTCGGCTTATGTCCAATCACTACAACCTAAACGCGCATCTCTATCGCATTGGGCTTGCAGCAAACAATCTTTGTGATTGTGGCGATGGCTACCACGACATCGATCATGTTGTCTGGTCGTGTATCCGGTTCCATACTGCTCGCTCTCAGCTCTCTAGAGCACTGAGAGCACAACGCAGACAATCGGAGATCCCCGTCCGGGATATCTTAGGTAGCCGTGATCCTGATCTTCTGCTTCATCTATACCTGTTCCTCAGAAACGCCGATGTCAACGTTTAATGATGTTTCCTTCGTTGTGTCCCCGTTTCATATCCCTCCTATCCGATCGATAAACTTTTACTTTGTCGCGGCAATACATACACACACTCTTTACAGACACACGGGCCAAAGGTTGTGCAGTCCACTGATCATTCAACAAGAGCCAAAGGTTGTACCGCTCATGACAACTCTACACGAACTCATGATTGCGCCGGCTAGTGACCATTCTATCCTGGATTCCTCGAGTCGAGAAAGACGCACCACGCTAGATATGAGGTACAGACTAGGGGGGCGTTGCTGATTAAGGGTCAGCTGCATCCCAATAGGAAGTATCCCGTGTCGGGCACACGTACAGAGCATTGGAGACAGCAACATCCCAATTACGAAAACACTTGTAATACTAACCTCGAGCCAACCGCGAGTAATCGGTTACATATTACTAACATAGATAATAAGAAAAATTGTCAAAGTATGAAAATTTGTCAAGCCCTATGTGGAATCGGAAAACTTATTACTCGGGCTAAGCGAAAAGGAATGCCATTGGTAAGACGAATCCTGCTTACGTAAAAATATTTTAGAGAAAAATGTTCATTTTTATTTTTTGCTTTGCTGCATATTACACTAGGAAATATTTCTACGCGTCTATCACAATTAATAAAATGTTATTTTTCATGAGATGAACAATTGAATAACTGTAAAATGTCAAGCGTTATCTAAACGCTCTATCTATCAAGTTTTGGTTGGCCTGATTTACGGTTTCCCTAACACTGGCTTCAAAATTAATGTACCTGGGGGAATCCGCTTTGTAAATACATGCAAGTGGGGGTATTTATTGGTGTTGAGTACTTTTGCACTCGCTTGTCGTTGTGCAGACCGGAATATGTTTCCCTTAAACGTACTTTCAAACTGTGAAGTCTGGGAAAATCGTCATTCAGATACTAGAGGTGAATGAACTTTCGCGGTTCGAGAACTACGTAAACATGAGATGTGCCATAATTTCAGAGGGAAATGTAAAATATAATGATCGTTTGACAATTCTTCCGTTCACATATTTTGGTAGTCCTATGCATCGTATCAAACGTATAAGGACGTCCATCAAATTTACTTGTAACGAAGAACATAATCTATTACAAAAATTTCGATACATTTCAAAATAATATTCGAAGTGGTATACAAGTGGATTGCATAATATAATTGCGTAGCTCTACGTCGAAAATGCGGTCGTGTCCTAGATACAACCCCTTACAATTTTTTTCCTAAATCAGTGCTAGCGTTCAAAATCATAAGGGCACGACGTTTTAACAGAAACTGAAATTTTAGTATTTTTGAAGTATTCTAAACTTAATTTCAATTCAATTTTACAATTTTACGTCGACCAAAAACGAAAACGAACAAAGTCAGAGTCACACAATCTTTTGTTCCTTTGACGGATAAATATTTGACAGTGTATGGGAAAAAAGGCAGAAAGTTTTTTTATGTAAAATGAACTTGAAAAATAAATTTAATTGACTCCGTATGACTTAAATTGAGACGAAAAGTTTTCCGCTTGCGTCTTAGTTTTAGACGACTGAAGTTTTCAGCACCCTAATTGTGAAAAACGTAATCACAATTGCTGACAAAAGTCAAACTTCCATGATGTTGGTCTAGAATCCAAACATAGTAGACATTAGAATACTATTTCTGAGGGACAAGCTCTAGAATACGCGTGACCACAGTGCAAGTCAGAGAAAATTTCTTTGACGAAAAATTCCCCCGACCAGAACGGGAATCGATCCCGAACCCCCGGCATCATAATGTGTGACGCTAACCACTCGGTCACGGGGGCACTTCGATGTTTTTAGTTAGTTTTATTAATAAATCTAGAAAATGCCGGAAGTAAAGGTGCTCACGGACAGATAAAAAGGACAAATCGATTCATTTCACCAAGAAAATGTTGGAATTAGAGAAGTTGCCGATCTCATCAAGTAGTTCTCAAATGTTTGATGAATCCTCAAGGATACGGTAAAAAGAAGAGAGCTCCACGTAAATCGAAGCTCTCTGACCGGGATAATCGGGAAATAGTTAGAACAGTTTCGAATACTTCAAAATCGCTTATGCAAATAAAGCAATTTTTGAATTGAAATGTTTCACGGAAGACAATTCGTCAAATTTTGGTAAAAAGTCCTTACATATAGAGGGCTCAAAAGGTTAAAGCTCTTAATCTTACACCATCTCACATCGAAAGACGTCTGAGTTTTGCCAAAGCTCACAAGAATCAACAGTGGGACATGGTTTGTAATTTTTTTTTTTAATTCGTTTATTTTTACAGGCTCAGTTACAGAAGTTTAAAGGAGCCGAATTCTTAAATATGTTTTTAAAACTATATATATACAAACAATTTTCTAAAATCTATGGTTAGTAATGTGGGAAACCGATTACTCGCGGTGGACTCGAGTTTAGAAGGGTGACATAATTTTTCAGGAAAAGGATGGGATATAAGGAAATTATTACAATGTTGATAATCACACACACCTAATTCTTAAATCTATTCGTATATCTATTGTGAATTTACATTTCAACTTGTTCTCCTGATTAAAGCAAGGGGACCAATTACTCGTAAAGGAAGAAAAGCAGGGTATAAGGATATAAGGATAATCACACACGAACATCGATAGCTTTAAGGAAAACATATATTTGGGACATGTAATCAAGGTCTAACCGAGCCAACACATCTCTCACCGGCACATTGGGCTGCCTTCCTCTAGCCCGAAGGGAGTTCTCTAAATTCGATCTGGCAACAAGATACACCTCACACGACCAAACAACGTGTTCGATGTCGTGGTAACCTCGGCCACAAACGCAGATATTGCTGCCGGCCAGATCGAAACGAAAGAGTGGCGCGTCTAACGAACAGTGATTGGACATGAGTCGGGAGAAGGTGCGAATAAAGTCCCGACTCAAGTCCAGACTTTTGAACCATGGTTTGAGGCTAACCTTAGGGATAATCGAGTGAAACCACCGGCCCAATTCATCTTCGTTCCATTTACGTTGCCAGTTTGCGATGGTATTTTTACGAACTAAAGAATAAAATTCATTGAAGGCGATTTGACGCTGATAAATGTCGCCTTCAATTGCACCAACCTTTGCTAATGAGTCAGCCCTCTCGTTACCCGGAATTGAGCAATGTGAAGGGACCCAGACAAAGGTAATGACATAACAGCGTCTGGATAAAGCACTCAAAATGTCTCGTATTCTCTCAAGGAAGTACGGCGAGTGCTTTTCCGGCCTCACTGAACGGATAGCTTCGACAGAGCTAGGACTATCCGTTACAATGTAATAGTGTTCAACAGGTCGTGAGGCGACGCTGTCCAGCGCCCAGTGTATTGCTGCCAATTCAGCAATATACACTGAGCAAGGATTCTGAAGACTGTGGGAGGTGCTAAAAGTTCGTTGAACACTCCAAATCCTGTGGACTCGTTTATAGTGGACCCATCAGTAAAGTACATATTATCACAATTGTTACGCCCATACTTTGCATTGAAGATCGTAGGAACGATCCCCGATAGAAGATAATCTGGAATATCATGGATTTTCTCCTTCATGAACAGATCAAAATGCACAGAGGAATTGATGTAGTCAGGAAAACAAACACGGTTGGGAATATACGAAGAAGGATCAACCTGTATGGAGATGAATTCATGATATGAACTCATGAATCCGGAGCGAAAATTTAGCTCGATCAGCTGCTCAAAATTCCCGATCACCAATGGGTTCATAACCTTACACCGGATGAGGAACCGAAGAGATAATAAATTGAAGCGATCTTTTAGTAGGAGTACGCCTGCCAAAACCTCGAGGCTCATGGTATGCGTTGAGGGCATACATCCCAACGCAATACGGAGACAAAGATACTGAATTCGCTCGAGTTTAATGAGATGTATTTTGGCAGCCTATTGAAAACAGAAACTGCCATACTCCATCACTGCGAGAATAGTTGTTCGATGCAACATTATAAGATCTTCGGGATGGGCTGCCCACCAAGTGCCGGTAATTGTACGGAGAAAATTTATTCTTTGTTGGCATTTTTTACTCAGATACCTAATATGGGCCCCTCAAGTGCATTTGGAGTCGAACCAGACCCCAAGATACTTGAATGACATAGCATGAGTGATCGGTTTACCCAAAAGTTGAAGCTTTGGTTTTGCTGGTTTATGCTTCCTAGAAAAAAACACCATCTCTGTTTTCTCCGTGGAGAATTCGATCCCTAGCCCAATGGCCCAGGTTGAAAAATTGTTCAATGTATCTTGTAAGGATTCTTGCAGGTCGGATTCGTTTGATCCTACGACAGACACCACTCCATCATCTGCAAGTTGTCTCAGGCTGCAATTTTGTGTAAGGCAATTGTCAATGTCGCTTACGTAGAAGTTGTACAAAAGGGGGCTTAAACATGAGCCCTGGGGGAGGCCCATGTAAGAGAACCGACTTACTGCCGAATCTCCGTGAGAAAAGTTCAAATGTTTCTCACAAAGCAAGTTATATAACATATTATTCAATAGAGGCGGCAGACCCCGAGAGTGTAATTTGTCTGACAAAACCTCTATTGAAACAGAATCAAAGGCCCCCTTTATGTCCAAGAAAACTGAAGCCATTTGTTTTTTTTTCGGCGTTAGCCATTTGAATTTCTGAAGAAAGCAACGCAAGACAATCATTCGTCCCCTTGCCCCTGCGGAACCCATATTGTGTATCTGAGAGTAGGCCATTCGTTTCAACCCATCGATCAAGGCGAAACAATATCATTTTCTCCAACAATTTCCGTATACAAGACAGCATTGCTATTGGGCGGTACGAATTGAAGTCGGACGCGGGTTTTCCGGGTTTTTGAATAGCTATAACTCGTACTTGTCTCCAATCATCCGGAACAATATTATGTTCCAGAAACCGCTTGAATAAATTCAACAAGCGATGTTTCGCCACACCAGGGAGGTTTTTCAGCAAGTTGAACTTAATTCGATCCGATCCCGGAGCAGAATTGTTACAAGAAAGGAGAGCAAGAGAGAATTCTACCATCGAAAACTCGGAATCAAAATCGCACCTATCTTGTGATATATCTCGAACTATTTTTTGCACAGGAGCGGAATCAGGACAAACCTTCCGTGCAAAATTAAAAATCCATCGATGTGAATATTCTTCGCTTTCATTCGTTGAAGAGCGATTTCTCATGTTTCGAGCCACTTTCCATAATTTTTTCATTGACGTTTCTCGTGACAAACCTCCCACGAAATTTCGCCAATAAGCACGTTTTTTCCCTTTGATCAAATTTTTGAACTGGTTCTCAAGGGATAAATACGTTTGAAAATTTTCAGGGGTTCCACGTTTCCGAAAAGCTTTAAATGCATTCGATTTTTCTACAAAAAGCTTGGAACATTGGCTATCCCACCATGGATTGGGAGGCCTTCGACGAATAGTGGAACCTGGGATGGGTTTCGTTTGAGCGCGAACCGCGCTGTCATAGATCAAACGAGAAAGGAAGTTATACTCCTCCAATGGAGGTAAACCATCTCTGGAATAGATGGCTAGAGCAATCGCGTCCGTATATTTTTTTCCAGTCAATGTGTCTTGTGAGGTCATATGCCATGTTTATAGATTCAGAAAAATTCGACCCAATGGTGATAGAAATTTTGATTGGCAAGTGATCACTACCGTTGGGGTCCTGGATTACATTCTACTTGCATTCCAACGATAGTGAATACGAGCAAAGCGAGAGGTCAAGAGCACTTGGGTTAGCAGGAGGTTTAGGTACACGTGTTGTTTCCCCAGTGTTCAAAACGGTCATATTGAAGCTGTTACAAAGGTCATATATCAACAATGAACGATTGTCGTCGTACTGTTCCCCCCAGCCAGTTCCGTGAGAGTTCAAAACTCCCAAGATCAATCGTGGCTCAGGAAGAAGTGAGCACATGTCATCAAGTTGTTTGCGGCTCACCGCAGCTCTCGGAGGCCAATACAAGCTGACAATACAGAGGTCTCTGCCTCTGATGTTTGCATGACAAGCAACAGCTTCGATCCCTCCAATAGGTGGAAGGTCAATTCGAAAAAATGAGTGGCACTTATTGATCTCCAGTAGCACCCCTCCGTATCTGTCATCACGGTCTAAGCGTATAATATTAAAATCGTGGAAAGAGAGATCATCTCGCGAAGAAAGCCAGGTTTCGGACAGAGCAAAAACATCACAATTGAACTTATGAATTAGAAATTTGAATGTATCCAATTTAGGGATAAGACTACGACAATTCCACTGTAAAACAGTGATATCTCCGACCTCTCTATTTGAATTAGACATCGAGAGAGATAATCATTGCAAGGAGGGGCCATGTTTGCATCAATTGTTGCAAAATTGTCTTTAATACTGGAAGCATTGAGATGACAATGGTTCTGATGGAGTCGGAGACATTAAAACACGTGAGGATTTGATCCACAAGGTCAGTCAACTTTATAAATCCCGATTGGGAAGTTGAGCTGGACGGAAAAACAGGGACAGATGGGGTTTTTGATATCCCCTCGAGTGCTGGGTCGTTCGAGGGTGAACTATGCCCACGGAAGCCAGGAGGAACCTGATTTTGCTTGTCCGCTGCACTCGATTTTTTAGGCAAACTAACAGGGGGTATCACCGGGGGAACTTGTTCTTGAAATTTGGGAGTGGTCACATTTTTGCGAGTCGGACGGCGTGATTTTAGTCTCTCCCCCTTCTTGGGAGACTTTCCCTAGTTGGCGGCAGTCCAAGATTTTAACACTTACCAAAGGGAATCTTTTAAATTTTCCAAATCCTTCTTGTATCATTTTACACGTCAGACCCGTTTCAGTTACCACCCCCGAGATTTCTACGTCATGGGACGGCACGTAGACACGATACTCCAGGCTGAACCTCTGGTCGATCACAATATCGTTTGCATGTTTCCGATCACCCACGATAACACGCAGTTTGTTCGGTCTAACTTTCAAAACTTCGATCACGGAGGAGTATCTTGTCAGATCTTTCGTGATCTGAATAACATTCAGCGCTTTTCCGTTTGGTTTGGGCCGGAAGAAAACAACCCAGGGACCAGTTCCAGGTGCATCTTCTGGATAAACCTTGACTCGGGGAGAGGACACAACAGAAGGGGAGGACGAGGACGAGGTTTGCGTGGGAACGGTGTCGTTAGAAGGGGGAGAGGAAGTGGATGGTTGAGGGGGATCGGAGACAACAGATGAGGAATGCGACGTCGAAGGTTGAGTGGAAACAGGAGGGTAAAGCGATTGAGAGGAGAGATTTGCGGATTTCTTGGAGGGGGGCTTTTTAGTGTTGGTTGAATCTTCTTCAGAAGATACATCTTCTGTTACGCGTTTTAACGACTTTCCGGCCCCTTTCTGGGCAACCGAGGGAGTCTCAATATTTTCATTGTAAGAGATCTCCATACTAGGAGATCCCTCTCTATTTGCCATAGTCGGCAATTACATGAAATACCACTACTATATTTTATTGAAATCTTACTTCTATCAAATCTTAAAATATATTTATTTCTTAAAATACCTAATTGCACACACCGGTGCTGCTGTACTCAGCGATCACCCGATCGCGTGCTGTGTGCTCGGCACAAACGAGATAGTGTATCACACACTACCAAGGAGTAGTCTGGAACGCTTCTTCACACTAACGAACGGCGGGTCACACCAATACCAATTAGTGTGCGATTGACCATCGATGCCCGTAATGGCGCTGGTTCGACGAAAATCGAAAGCCAGCCACTTTGCCTGCCTATGAGGCTAACTTTTCTTCTCTCACTGATGTTTATTCACTTTATCCACGGTGAGATAGATGCGCGGCGAAAAAAACCCAGGGAGGGGAAAAAAACTAACGGTACTCGATATTCGTGGTACTCGATTACGGTAACGGGATAGAGAGCACTTACGTCCGATTACTTGGCGTTGTCGACGATGAATGTGGTTTGTCATGACAAGGAACGATTTCAAAAGAACACATTTTGCTATATACCACAACGAAAAGTTCTTCAATTATTTTATTACTTTTAACTTTCCTAGATTATCTTCAGTGATGAAAAAAAGTTAAATTTGGATGGTCCTGATGGTTTCAACGGGTAGGGGAAAAGGGGGGAATTTGGACCACATAAGCAAATCGCCTAATATTTCCAAACCAATACGGTCTAAATAAAAAATGTCACATTGTATACTAAGCTACACTTGTTTTCTCTCAATAAATAATGTTTAATCATTATATAAAGCTTCAATCTACCAAATATATCATAAAATAAAAGAGATGATTTTTGGACATTAAAATTTGATGCGGGGTGATTTGGACCATCTGTGGGGTGATTTGGTCCAGTGTGTGTTTCATCGAAAAAAACATACTTATGTTTATGTAAAGTATTTTGGGATAATGTTACAATCAGTAACAATATTTCGGGATCGATACCAGGTGTCTTGTCCAGATTCCAGACCAGAAAAGTTGGATTGACACCATCTCGAATTCTGCATGAATCTTTTCACTGTTGGTCGAGCATTTTCAAACACTTTCGATGCTTGGTCAAAGAAAATCCGTTCTTGATGGCCTGCGTTGCTTTTTCAGGCTCCTCCTTCTTCTAACGTTGTCTGTACATCCTATTTTTGTAATTCAACCGCATCTGGAATCAATTAGACCAAAAAAAGTCTCAAACCTGTAGGACCAATTCACCCCACAGAAACGTGTCCCTGTTACCCCACACAACACGCAAAAATTAAAATGCAATTAATTTCATTTGTTGTTATCAAACTTACAGTTTCGCTACATCAAATTGTTCCTCTTCTGTAGGCGAACAGAACTTTACTGCACAATACACGAAAAGTTTGTTTAAATAGCGGGAAAAACCTTAAAACCACGATCGGAAAACTCACATTTTTTGACGATCAAAGTGCTTGCTGTGTTTATGCTACCGTTTCCTTCTACTTGTGAAGTTTTACCAAAGTTTTTTTTTACTTTAGGTACATACGGTTCAACAATAGAAGGAAATGACATTATAAAAAATTCAAGTTGAGCCGTAATTTTTGAGATGAAGGGATGGTCCAAATCACCCCGTGTTACCCTACTGGCGTGATTTACGGAAGGAGGAACAATATTTTTCAACCAAGAATATTGGTGGAGGCTCGTGCATGGTTTGGGTGGGATTCTGTGCAACCGGAAAGCTCAAGATAGCTTTCACATCACTCAAGGATTACATACATTTTCTGGAATCCTCTCTCCTACCGTTTTTGCGTGGATATCGTCACAAAAAATTCACACTCCAGCAAAACAATGCTACTATTCATACCAGCAAGGAAACTAAGCAATGGATTAAGGACCAAAAACTTATTGACGTAGAACTACGTCTTTCATTAAGGGTGCCAAATCAGAAAACACGTTTTTATGAAATAAAGTTAACGTTAATAACTATTTTTGTCGCGGACGGATTTTGGCGATTTACATACCAAATGAATTGGAAATTCCCTAAGATTTGTTTGATATGCTATACATTACAATTCCATGGTGTATAAATGGTTAAAATTCATGAAAACTGTAAACGTTTCCATTTTCCCATACATTTGTTCTGTCCATTTGTGTGCTTTCCCGAACAGAGCTGTCAATAACGAGCAACTTGTGGACGAGCAACGAAGGGGAAATCGTAAGACTTAAAGTTTCGTGAACAAAGGAAAAGAAGAAGAACGAAGGGGAATATTTGCCTAGAGTATAAACAGTGGATCTCTCTGAGGCAAACGTAGAGGCGAATGAACTGCAAAGATTAAAGCCTCTTAAAAACAAAGAAGAAGAAGGTGAGGCAAACTTTCATTCTTCGTGAGGACACCGACTGAACAACATCGTTGCTGGGCGACCTGGACGGTGAGGAGTGGAGGAGTAATACGAGGAAAAAGTAAAATTTTCCAAGGGCCTTTTTGAAGGTTAGAGACGAATGAATTAAAGAAGTTTAAAGTCTTACGTGTCTCAGTTTCGGATTGAGCTGTGGACGCGACCAAATTACTGACACGCTGATGTCTCTAGCACTGCAATAATTCTATCAAACTTTCTGAGCTACACAATTCTCGCGTAACTTTTGAAAAGGTCCTATGTAACAAATGTAAACAAATCGAGTTAATGGATGCACGCTATTATTCTTCAATCATTGAATGCATTACAAAAAAAAATCGTTCACGTATCTATTTTCTTCATATTTTTATCGCCGATACAAAAAATAACCAATGTACAGATTCGGATTTTAAGCACCCGGCTGTTACTTCGGACGCCACTTTCCTCCGATGCCCGAAACGAAACAAAGCAGTCAAAACAACACGAAGTCGTACTTCGGTCGTTTTAAGTTTTTGTTTCTTACAGTAGTTGTTATCGATTTCAGTTCAATTCAACGGGTGATAACAATAATAATCTGTCTTTAGAACGAAATGCTGATTTTTGGATTGTTGTTTAGTAGTTAGTTTCAAATTCTTATCGTACAACGTAATATGTCCAATGTGCAAACGCAGACAGTCAAAACGACCAATGTAACATTTTTCGCTCATTGGCTTCAACTTTAAACTCAAATTACGGAACAACAGCTATGATTGGTTTTGGAGAGTTATTCTTGATCGCTAGTGGTGAAAGGAGCGATAAAGATCGATAACTTTTAAGACAATACGCGGAATGATGTTCGGGTCTTCAACTTCGTTTTTCTCGAGTTGACGAAAATGTTACATTGGACCTTTTCAAAAGTTAGGCGAGAATTGTGTGGGGAATCATCAAACTAGGTTATCGTCAGCTCACCAAGAAAATAAACGTTTCTGGAATTTTGTCTGTGATTTGGTTTCGCATGACGGTAGCAAAACTCTCTCCACAAAGGATGACAGCTAAGCTAATCTGGATCGGCGATATTAACAAAAAGGGCCTCTGTTAAGAAGAGCGCAAAACGGAGATAAGTGTGTGCATATTTAATTGCTTCAAGCCCTCGATATATGGATATTTCTGTGTGTGTGTGTGTGTGCTTTTTTTTTTTTTTTTTTTTTTTATAGAGGTGAGGAACGCTCTTCCAGCCTTATCTGGGAAGGGATAACCCAGACGTCGAGTGGGGATCGCACCCACAAAAACCAAGCCCTCTACTCGTAGCCTCCTTCCCCCCGGGACCACATCTAGGCGACTACTTCAGGGGGCGGCTGTGCTCATGCACTTCACGAGTTTTCAACGCTAACTAGCGTTGATACTTCCCTTTTTCTCTATACATCTCATTTACGTTTCCGTTGTACTCCGCCACGCACATCCGCAGCACAGGCTTCCTTTTACCCGTCGAGACGTGTACCGATTAGGAATTGCCCTCCAACTTGACGCGCAACCCGTCACAGTCACCCTCGCGGGGTTTCTCACCTGTCGAGACGTGAACCGATTAGGAAGCGCCCTCCATCTTGACGCGCGCCCCGTCACAGCCACCCTCGCAGGATTTCTCTTCCCAACGGAGCGCCGATTAGGCAGTGCCCTCCAACATAACGCGCACTCCGTCACAGCAACTCTCGTGGGGGTACCCACCGATTTGATGATGCTCTCCTAGGCTCTCGCTCCGCCGAAACGACCCTCGCAATGTTCCTCTCTCAATCCACCAACAGGCATTGCCAGCATTTTCTTGACCCTGCTCTCCAGATTCCGCTTATCCGTCGAGACGTGTACCGATTAGGAATTGCCCTCCAGCTTGACGCGCAACCCGTCACAGTCACCCTCGCGGGGTTTCTCACCTGTCGAGACGTGAACCGATTAGGAAGCGCCCTCCATCTTGACGCGCGCCCCGTCACAGCCACCCTCGCAGGATTTCTATTCCCAACGGAGCGCCGATTAGGCAGTGCCCTCCAACATAACGCGCACTCCGTCACAGCAACTCTCGTGGGGGTACCCACCGATTTGATGATGCTCTCCTAGGCTCTCGCTCCGCCGAAACGACCCTCGCAATGTTCCTCTCTCAATCCACCAACAGGCATTGCCAGCATTTTCTTGACCCTGCTCTCCAGATTCCGCTTATCCGTCGAGACGTGTACCGATTAGGAATTGCCCTCCAGCTTGACGCGCAACCCGTCACAGTCACCCTCGCGGGGTTTCTCACCTGTCGAGACGTGAACCGATTAGGAAGCGCCCTCCAACTTGACGCGCGCCCCGTCACAGCCACCCTCGCAGGATTTCTCTCCCAACGGAGCGCCGATTAGGCAGTGCCCTCCAACATAACGCGCACTCCGTCACAACGACTCTCGTGGGGTACTACACTTTGCAACAGCCCTCGCATTTGTTCCTCTTCTATGGTCAGGGGTTATTACTACGCTGGTCGGCCCTCCACTTCCGCTGTAGCTCGGACATGATGTGTATGATTACACTGTTCACAGCGTTCCAGGTGCCCTCGTCGCGACACATTTTCTCTACTATGTTCCCGGCATGAAGGGCAGGCAGCCCCTCGCGTCTTGCGGTGAACCTGGGACACACAAATACCACGTGTTCTGGTGTTTCCTCCACATCTTCACACTCCGGACAGAGTGGCGACGTTGCGTGCCCGAACCGGTGCAAATATTGCCTGAAGCAGCCATGTCCAGACAGGAACTGTGTCAGATGAAAATTCACCTCCCCGTGCTTCCTGTTCAGCCAGGTCGATAGTACCGGTATGAGCCCATACGTCCACCTGCCTTTCTCCGCCGTGTCCCATTCCTGCTGCCACTTCAAGAGTGATTCTACTCTCGCTGTTTTCCGGATACCCCTGATTTCCTTTCGTCTGTAGCACTCTCTGTCTTCCGCCAGAGTGATGCCAATAGGGATCATGCCGGCGATAACGCAGACTGCCTCCAACGAGATCGTCCTATACGCGCTCGCAACTCTCATCGCCATGAGCCGAAACGTACGGTCCAGTTTTCTACGATTCCGGTGGGTTTCGTGAGCCGCCGACCAGGCTGGTGCTCCGTACCGCAGTATGGACGAGGATACAGCAGCCAGGAGACGCCTTTTGCTACTGCAAGGTCCTGCGTTATTCGGCATTATTCTCGCTATCGCGCTAATGGACTTCTCTGCTTTCTCGCAGACGTAGTCGACGTGGTTGTTGAAATTCAGCCGGTCGTCGATCATAACTCCCAAGTATTTCAACCTACGCTTAGAAGTTATCACGTGTTCCCCGACTGTGATTTCCGCTCGCTGCACGGCTTTGCAGTTACTCACCAACAATACTTCCGTTTTATTATGAGCAATCTGCAGTTTCGCTGCTTGCATCCAGTTCTCTACTGAGACGATGGACTCGATTGCAAGCATCTTCACCTCTTCGAGTGTCTCGCCTGCCACTGTGAGAGCGATATCATCCGCGAAGCCCACGATCTCCACGCCTTTGGGAAGCTTCAGATTCAGTACTCCGTTATACATTACGTTCCAGAGCATTGGGCCCAGGATAGAGCCTTGTGGTACTCCGGCCGTTATATTCAACGTTGTCTGCCCCGTGCTCGTCTCGTAGACTAGGACGCGGTTCTGGAAGTAGCTTCCTAGAATTCTGCACAGGTACCCAGGAACCTTCATACGGTGTAGGGACTCGGCAATGGCTTCCCAGCTAGCGCTGTTGAAAGCATTCCTCACGTCGATCGTTACTATAGCACAATGTCGGTCGCCCCTCCGCTTTTGCTGTGACGCCTTCTCTGCCTTTTCAACCACTGTCCGGATAGCATCAACGGTGGACCTACCTTTCCGGAATCCAAACTGCATCTTTGACAGACCATGGTCACTCTCCGTACATTTCGTCAGTCTGTTGAGGATAATCCTTTCCAAGAGTTTCCCAAGAGTATCCAGCAGGCATATAGGCCTATAGGATGTTGGTACCCCCGGGGGCTTTCCTGGTTTTGGCAGCAACACTAACTTTTGGATCTTCCATTTCTTAGGAAAGTGACCATCATCCAAGCATTTCTGTAGCACTATCCTGAAAATGTCCGGGAACGCCTGAATCGCCGTTTTCAAGGCCGCGTTGGGGATTCCGTCGGGGCCGGGCGCTTTGTTTACCTGCAGTCTCTTCGCCACTGCTACCAGTTCTTCACTGGAAACTTGAGAACGTTCGGTAGCTATTTCGGCGTACGGTGTCGGTGGCCATATCGTAGGATCATGCATCGGAAATAAACCCTCCACAATGACCTTCAGCTTCTCGGGACACGATTCGACGGGCGTCACAGGTCCTCTGATCTTCGCCATCACGACTCGATACGCGTTGCCCCATGGGTTGGCATCTGCATCTCGGCACAGCTCCTTGAAACAGTTCGCTTTGCTCAGTGTAATTCCCCGTTTCAAGGCGGCTCTAGCTGCTCGGTACACCGTATTTCGTTCCTTTCTATCAGCGCTATTTCGTGCTCTCTGAACGCGTCTTCTGGCTTGAAGACAGCTAGCGCGAAGGTTTCGAAGAGAGTCGTTCCACCAGTAAGCTGGGCGTCTTCCATTTTTTGGTACAACTT
Source organism: Toxorhynchites rutilus septentrionalis (assembly GCF_029784135.1). NCBI lineage: Eukaryota > Metazoa > Arthropoda > Insecta > Diptera > Culicidae > Toxorhynchites > Toxorhynchites rutilus. Next base: position 120,337,614 of record NC_073745.1, read on the forward strand.
TCCTCGGCATGGTAGTGTCGCATGCTCTCACCAGTAGATCTGTCAACTTTTCTGCGTTCCAATCTGAAGCTCCGCCAGCTAGACGAAGTGCTTCGACGAAAAGGTCATTGTCGAAAGCATTCGTCTTCCACTTCCGCTCACCGCTTGTTGTCCTCCGAACTAGCACGTGGTTTCGTTGACTGATTCTGTACCGGATCGCCTGGTGATCACTGTGCGTATACGACTCGCACACTTTCCACTCCGTACTCGCCAACAGCGACGGACTGCAAAAAGTAACGTCGATGATGGATTCGCGCCCATCTTTCCGGAAAGTGCTAGTGGTACCTTCGTTTAGTAACGTTACTTCCAGCTTTACTAGAGCTTCCAGTAGACTGTACCCTCTGATGTTGGTGCATCTACTTCCCCACTCCACCGCCCACGCGTTGAAGTCGCCTCCAATGACGATCGGTGTTCTACCAATTAGTTCCTCGGTCATTGCGTCTAGCATCTGGTGGAATTGCTCAGTTGTCCATCTCGGGGGTGCGTAGCAACTACACATGAAGATTCCATTAATTTTGGCGATTACGAAACCTTCATGTGAACCTCCAACCACTTCCTGGATAGGATATCTGCCCATCACCTGTATTGCAGCAATCCCTAAGCTATCCGTCGCCCAGCTGCCATTATCACGGGGTACTCGGTACGGCTCCGCTATGATTGCAACGTCGCATTTTGTCTCTGTTGTCGACTGCCACAACAGTTGCTGAGCTGTGTTGCAATGGTTCAGATTGATCTGAATTATCTCCGTTACTGCGATTCTGCTAACGCCTTCTTATACGAGGGACACTTGAAGCTTCCTGTCGCATGGTCGCTGCCGTTCTCTGGTTTGCAGAGCAAGCATTTCGGTTGCTTCGTGCAGTCTCTCGCAACATGCCCTTTCTCACCGCATCTCCTGCACAGTTCAGACCTGTCGGGGCCTGTGCAGCTTCTTGCCTGATGTCCAAAGCCCATGCACTGGAAGCATCTCTCCATCCGCTTGGCCACCCGGGGCACCATCTTCAGCGAGCAAACCGACCAGCCAACTTTTATTTTGGTCGTTTCTACCATCTTATTGGCTGCGACTGTTGAGAGCCGTATCGACGCCGTCTGCGTGCCACCATACGCCTTCCTCATACGGATCGTCATTGGTGTATTGTCCAGCTTACACTGTTCTATTAACTCGCGCCTTAACTCCTCGTCTGTCGTGATTTCGTCGAGATTTCTGCATTCGACCACTGATTCCTGGGATAGAGCCCTCACCTTCGCCTCCTCACCGAGCGACTTCGCAACCAGTTCCTTGAAGGCTGAACTTTTGACCGCCGGATCCCTCTTGAGCTCGAAGAGCATCTCTCCTTTCTGGGTGCGCCTGGTTTTCACCACATTCTCTCCCAGTTCTTTCAACTCCGGATCGTCTCTCACTTTCCGCAGGAGTGATGCGTAAGTCACACAGTGTGTGTTTTTTTTTTTTTTTTTTTTTTTTTAAAGAGGTGAGGAACGCTCTACCAGCCTTACCTGGGAAGGGTCAACCCAGACGTCGAGTGGGGATCGCACCCACAAAAACCAAGCCCTCTACTCGTTGCCTTATTCCCCCTGGGACCACATCTAGGCGACTACTTCAGGGGGCGGCTGTGCTCATGCACTTCTCGAGTTTTCAACGCAAACTAGCGTTGTCCTTCCCTTTTTCTCAATATTTTTTTCTTTCCATTCGTTATTAATTCCACTGCGCTGATGTCCTCTTCGCAGGCATTTTGAATTTACCCGTCGAGACGTGAACCGATTAGGAATTGCCCTCCAACTTGACGCGCAACCCGTCACAGCCACCCTGCGGGGTTTCTCACCTGTCGAGACGTGAACCGATTAGGAAGCGCCCTCCAACTTGACGCGCGCCCCGTCACAGTCACCCTCGCAGGATTTCTCTTCCCAACGGAGCGCCGATTAGGCAGTGCCCTCCAACCTGACGTGCACTCCGTCACAGCTACTCTCGTGGGGTATTCACCATTTTGATCGTGGCTTCATACTTGATGCTCGTTCCTTCGAAATGTTCGCGGTGTTCCTCCATCCAGGCCACGATCAGGCGTTGTCAGGCAGGCCTTTTGCTGTTCTCCGCGGCAGTATCCGTTTACCTGTCGAGACGTGCACCGATTAGGAAGCGCCCTCCAACTTGACGCGCGCCCCGTCACAGTCACCCTCGCAGGATTTCTCTTCCCATCGGAGCGCCGATTAGGTAGTGCCCTCCAACATGACGCGCACTCCATCACAGCAGCTCTCGTGGGGTATACACCAGTTTGAAGACGCCCTCCTTGACACTCACTCCGTCGTAGTTATTAAATCGGCATCCGTTTACCTGTCAAGACGTGCACCGATTAGGAAGCGCCCTCCAACTTGACGCGCGCCCCGTCACAGTCACCCTCGCAGGATTTCTCTTCCCAGCGGAGAGCCGATTAGGTGGTGCCCTCCAACACAACGCGCACCCCGTCACAGCTACTCTCGTGAGGTACCATCTCTTGCAACAGCCGTCGCCGTTGTTCACCTTTCACCGTCGGACGTTGTCAGCACTTTGGTCAGCCCTCCACCTTCGCTGCAGCTCCGACATGATTTGTGTGATTGCACTGCTCACGGCATTCCAGATCATCTCGTCGCGACACATCTCCTCCACAATATTCCCGACATGAAGTGCAGGCAGCAGCTCCTTATGCTCGCGTTCAGCAACCATGACGACCGATCTGATGCTCGTCACCAGATGTTTTATTTTTAAGTGGACATTGTTTTTGTCCTTTACGAACTCGTAAAGTTCGTTGACCTTTTTCCTAACGTCCCAAGTTGCCCTTCTTGGGATGCGCTTGAGGTCAGCGTAAACAACTGGCTCTGTACGGAGCCAAGATCTCCTTGGAATGCTTGGGCAGCAAACACTTCTTGTAGTTTTGTGTTGCTTGTACTCGTTGTGGCTACTCGAGTGACAGGTGACCTCAGCATTCGTCCGCTTCTCGCGAACACATTCTCCTCTCCATCGTTTGTTGGTGTGTTATTGCAACTATTCATATTTTTCTGGGTCCCAACTTCGGGCCGCTATCTCCGCTCGTTGTACATAGTCGCTACCAGTGATCCCATGGTTATCTATGCAAGCAGTGAGGCCATGCAGGGGTTGACACGGTCCTTCATGGGGACCGTGTTCAGAGCCAGATCAGCGCAAATCAGGAATGTGACATCTGACGCCTAGTACCTAGTGCCTGGGCCTAGACGAGCATCGAACGTACCCGAAGACTTGCCAAGTTATTACCGGGACGGGGGCAACCGCACTATTAGCCCAAACGCCATTTCAGGACGGTGTCACCCTTCCTTACTCAGGGAACAGGATAGTACGACTGTCAGCCTTTAGCGTCGTGTTGAAATCGTTTCCGTATCGTGTCCGTTATCTATGTCGTAACCAGTATGTCGTAATCAGGATCTTACTGGCGTCAATCCTGATGTGCTTGGCACTCCTTTCGTGGCTCCTGTACACGGTATTTCCCCCGTGCAATCTCCAATAGGCTTTACCGCGCCCTTACTCGCGTTGTCACCCGATTAGTCGCCTCATACGACAGGGACAGGGACCAAGACCCGAAGTGCTATTCTAGGCCGGCAACTCCACGGCCCTACACAGTGTGTGTGTGTGTGTGTGTGTGTGTGTGTGTGTGTGTGTACGTGCGTACGTTTTAACCTATTGCCCTGTAGCGGGTGAACATGTCGACCCGAACGTGGCGTCAAGAAGGGGAGATAGCGGAAGGGAAATATTTGTGCTAGGGCATTAGAAATGAATCTCTGCTGGAGCAAATATTCAGCCTTTTTCCAAGCAGTTGACATTGTTTGTTTTCCGTCATCATAAAGACTTCGTTGATGCCTTTGACATTGTACCAATGCATTGAACTGACGCTATGGTAAAGCAGGTGTTGGGGCTGAGCACCAAAAAATTATTTGGGAATACCAAGTTGTTCAATAAGTTATAATAAGTTATAAATTTATTTGGGTTCGCGTGCCAGTTGCAAAACTCCCTTCAACTAGGATTGCATTTGCGCTAATCTTGATCATAATAAAGTAGTGCTACTCTTTTAGAGGTTGAGATTAACAGAAGCGTTTATTTCGTTTATTTAGTCACCAGGAAAGTAAATGTCGTTCTGGGATTTTGTATGTGATTTGGTTTCGCTAACCAGTAGCAAAACTTTCTCCACTAAGGATGATAACTGCGCTTATCTCGAGCATGTATTTTTCTGAGAGGACAAGAATGAATCATTAAACAATAATCGTCAGTTGATTCTACAAGAAAAAAGTATTTCAGGGCGACACTGAGGGGAACCGGTACACCACGATTGAAGAGCTCAAAGTCGCAATTTCGGAAAAATGGAAAAATATGGAGAAATCCGTTCAGAAAAAAATGGTAAATAGTATGCCAACACGAATTTTCCAGGTTATTAGCCCGAAATGGCAAGGTTGCCAATTTTTAACATGTAAATCAAGCAATAGTTTTGAATTTTTCATTGATAATACTTATGAATTTTGAAATGGTCTTATAGAAACTTGACAGCTGAAATTATCATATTTGAGCACAATAAGTAAACGAACAATTCTTTTGAACGAAATTGACTTTAAATATACTTTATTCTAAGCATTCTACAATGTATGAATGTATCTTGTTGAAATTCTAACTGTTTGTGTTGCAACGAAATATAATCAGGTTGGTCACGTAAATCTCATTTCAACTCTGCTGTTCACCCAATCGTACGGCAGCAATTTAACACCTGCCTGCGTCTCCAATTATACCACAACCAGGGACGGAAGCGAAAGTGGTGTGATGAAAGGTAACCCAGTGATCAACGGAAATGCTCGAAGGAAAACTCTGCAGAGCGCAGCTGACGGGAAGGCGCCTCCCCCAACACCCTTCGACCATGCGACCATGCGGAACCGCTGCATGAGCCCCCAGCGAAAGCACGATTTGCAATAAATACATTAAATCATTGTAATTTATTTATTAGGCATAAATTATTATTTTCATCCAGTTCCGATGATGACGATCTTGCCGATTGTTCGGATACGCGGGATAAATAATAATGCGAGCAGCGGGAAGTGGTTACGTGTGCTGCCGGTATACACTATTGGATGTCGCTCGACTTCCGTGCGTTTCGAATTTTCCCGGCAAATTGAACCGTGGATCGGCGGAGCATTGGTACGGCTTAATTTGAGTGATGTCCCGAAGGGAATGCTGGAACGGATGGATACAGAATCGGCGACGGAATGAAATGAAACATTGGGTGGCATTGATTTCGGTAGCTCGTTTTGAGCTTCCACCTCGCACGTTCACATGGATCCTCCGGCAAACGATAAGAAATTAAATCAATTGCACGAAAATGTCGAAAGGCGCATATCCGGAAGGCTGTTTGTAATCAATGAATATATAGCATTTCGATTCAGGTTGATTAGGAGTGAAATGAATGAAGTGAAAGCCATGCCATTATTAGGCTCCCATTGACGCGAAGTTTGTATCACTTTGAGTGGTATAAGATTAAATGAACACACAATGTCGTATTGTAAATTCAGTTTCGTCTCGTTCCGTAGTTTTCCAAGAATCCGCATTGGCGGTTTTGTGACTGGAAATCAAATGATTGTGTCTGTTGATTCCCCGCAGGAGAATCCCGTGACAAGCACAAACAGCTTAATAAATTGTAAACCGAAGACTACAAATTTTAAATCTAAACAAGAGCAAGATGTTAATAAAAGCGAAACTTTCTAATGCTATCAATTTCCACGGATCGAGCAGAAACTTTTCCTCCCACAGCAAGTTGACCATTCGAAGCCGTTCCTTATTAATACCATCGTTGCTAAAAGTTTCTTTCTTTTTTCTCTTTCCATCTCCCGATCCAATGGCAACGAAATTCCAGAACCCCTTTCGGTCGCCACCCGGAGAAGGGAGAAACAAATTCCGCGCTAATTGATTTAAGACGATAGAAGGAAATACAATTTAAATCGGTGGAAAGTTTTCCCAAACCCTACCGACTCCGGAGACTGCGGTCGTTATGGGTGAAAAATATCAAATAGGAATCTACTTTTCGTTTTTCGTTTCTCCTCTCGACGCTATGACAACATTCTGTGATGGAGTGATAATTTTTTTTTCGCTTGGTTCCTTTCGTCCCTGGCTATGCTAGAACCGGGACCGGAGTTAAGTGGAAATTGATCGAATTTAATTATTGAGTCGCTCCAACGTCGATGTTGGTCGAGCGTTGAGTATTAAAAAATAAACTCATGGGAATTTGTACAGATGAAATTAAATCCTTTTCATTTGATCGGATAGCAAATTCATGCTTCCGGTGACAAGAAGGGATCAAGTGAATTAGAAAAGGGACAACATTTCTAGACAATGGCACTGAACGGAAAGTAATTATTTCTAGTTTGATCCCATTATCAGAGAGCTATCTGAAGTATTTGAACAATTTGAAATAATTATCAGCTATCTCGGATTCTTTCATAATACAAAACAATTGGAAAATACCTAGACAAATTTTAAGGTTTTCGTCCAATAAATGGACCTGAGGACCCGTTTCATACTCAATTTTAACTAGCCTTTCCTAGAGGGAGCTGAACTGTGTATCGTTTGTTTCTAATAAGAACACTGCGTCGGAATCAACTCAGCTGCTATTCATATCCAGAAAACATATTGCTATGCATTTGGCCCCCTAGCGGAACTTTTCACAAACTTTTTTTCAAATAAGAACATTAGCGCCGAGAATAGACACAACTGAAATTCTCCTGAAGAGTAAACGATCACGAATCTCCAAGCATCACGGATTTTTAGTGTTTTTTGATGCTTTGAAACTAGGAACACTAAGAATGATAATTTTGGAGAAGCGATATGATAAGCATTTTATTTGCAGTGCACAGGAACACATCCGGTTGAAATGCATGCATCTACTTTACCGACCAGATCCTCTAGGCAAGTTCACTTTACCGATGTGAACTAGCGAACACAGTTCCCGTTAAATGTAGCTCCGAATGAATGAACTTTTTTTTTCATGCTGTTCAACTTTGGGTTACAATTTTATTTTCGTCTTCGTTGAACGGTACAAAATAATTAGTTCATTTTGTACCGTTCAACGAAGACAAGAATAAAATTGTAACCCAAAGTTGAACAGCAACTTTTTGATATGACACTTCGTTCATGTCCGCGGATGGCAAACTTGGCTGTTGAACGTTGGATTAGCAAACAAGAATAGAGGATGTCCAAAATATTATACTGAAAACTAAAAATGAGGTAATCAAAGATTCAAGCTTTACACATAAATAATTATTTTTTTTTTTTTTAATAAGAAGGGATACATTTTCTGAAGAACCACAAATCAAATATTTATTTTTCCTCTTCACTTTTAGAAAAATCGATCTAAAATAAGTAACAATAGATAAAATATTATAACTAGACTTGAATTTCATCAAACTTGGATTTTCTACGAACTCCATTCTTATTTTGAAAAAAAATGCGTTCATCTTTACTCAACAACATGGTATGGAGTTTCAATACTGACAAGTTAATTGCTATACGGTTATAAATATCATTGTGGCAAATAATCATAGAACTTTGGTGGTTTCTGGACTAACTTGGAGTTGGAGTAACTATTTCTGATCCGCGAATAACAGTTTCTGCATATGTTGCAGATTCTGAGTGATCAACATTCTCAAACAGACCCATTCCATAAGGTTATGCACCAAAGAACCAAATTTCAGAACAAGTTTTAAGAAACATGTTATAACTTTTTCTGATACACTAGATACAATATGAATTCTTTGAAATGAATTTAATATTTATGCACCAACCTTTGGCAACCAATGCACAATGGTCGAGGAGATGCAGGAGAAGTGGGAATTAGCATTTAGAGCTTGACAGTTATTCTCTAGACAAAAACTGTCTTAGACAAAATTGTTACTCATAACAAGGCGCCTAGAAGTATATAGACCATAGACCCGTCTTGACTCATAATAGAGCGCTCGTTTTTATGTTGTCAAAAATAGGGTGACCAAAATTGTCGATGAAATAAAAAATATATCTTTCTTATCTTTATAGATAGAGTTCGAAAATGCTGTAGCCCCAATTATTTAAAACATCTTTGTAGAACAAAGTTTTTTCTCTATCTCTTGAAATAACCAATATAGCGCCTTTTTTCTAAGTTACGTTAGGGTCACAATGAAGACAAAACTGTTTTTTTGCTCTAACTTTTATATTTCAAATTTTACAAGCAAACTATCTTCGAAAGTCTTTTAGAGCTTACTTATACAAACATTTTCCGATGCAGAACTTGTCAATATCTCAACTTTACTCAAAGTTATTTATATTTCTTCCCAAAAAACACGCTTTTTCATTTGTTTATCATTCTTTCAGGGGCAAACATAAAAAATGTTTGTTGACGGAATTTGAAAGAACAGATTTCACTCTATATAATGTATGATTTTCAAAACTATGTTATTTTTGTGTTTGAGTAAACTAAAATTGAAATCATGAGTTTTTGGATGAGAACCCATCAATAACTTTGAACAGGATTAAGATATTAACATGTTCTGCATCGCAAAATGTTGGTATTAATAAGTTCTAAAAGTCGTACGAAGACCATTTTGATGTAGAGTTTTAAATATAAAAGTTAGAGTAAAAAACCCCGTTTTTTCATAGTTACCCTAATGCAACTCAGATATAAAGCGCTAAAAACAACTTTGTGAGATATATTTGTTGTTTAGACAAAAACGGTCTTAGACAAAGTTGTTACATATGATAGAGCGCTCATTTTTATGTTATCAAAAATAGAGTGACCAAAATTGTCGATGAAATGGAAAATCTAACTTTTCTATCTTTATAGATAGAGATAAACATTGTTCAACAATGTTGTAACCCCAGTTATTTTAAACAACTTTGCAGAACAAAGCTTTTTTCTATCTTTTGAAATAATCGATTTAGCGCTTTTTTCTAAGTTGCATTAAGGTGACCATGAAAAAACGTGTTTTTTCTGCTTATAATATGCTAATTTTATATTTAAAATTCTACATCAAAACTATCTTCGTACAACTTTTAGAGCTTATCGATACCAATATTTTGCGATGCAAAACATGTCTATATCTTAATCCTACTCAAAGTTATTGATGGTTTTTACCCAAAAACTCATGATTTCAATTTGATTTTACTCAAACACGAAAAATAACATAGTTTTGAAAATCACACATCATGTAGAGTGAAAAATGCTCTTTCAAATGCCGCCAGTAAACTTTGTTTACGTTTGCCCCAGAAATAATGACAAACAATTGAAGAGAGCGTATTTTTTGGGAAAAAATATCAATAACTTTGAGTGAAGTTGAGATATCGACAAGTTCTGCATCGAAAAATGTTTGTAAGCTCTAAAAGTCTTTCGAAGACAGTTGCATGTAGAATTTGAAATATAAAAGTAGTTTTAAAATTAGAAATAGTTTTTTTCATGGTGACCCTAACGTAACTTAGAAAAAAGGCGCTATAACGATTATTTGAGGAGATAGAGATAAACTTTGTTCTACAAAGATGTCTCAAATAACTGGGACTACAACATTGTCGAACTATGTTTACCTCTATCTCTAAAGAAAAGAAAGTTATATTTTTTATTTCATCGACAATTTTGCTCACCCTATTTTTGATTACATGAAAATGAGCGCTCTTTCATATGTAACAACTTTATCTAAGACAGTTTTTGTCTAGAGTATAACTGTCAAGCTCTAAATGCTAATTTCCACCTCAATACATCTCCTGAACCATTGTGCAATGGCGTGTTTGAAAAACTTCACCATTATATTCAAAATGATTTAAGTTTTCGCTATTTTTATGTTTCTTGAGATATCTCTGCACTTACTTAACCAAACTTCAATGCCTCTATATCATTGATTAAATAGCTGAATTATTTATTGAAGAGCAGTGGGTAGACCTAGGTTTCATTTTGTAATTTATGAGGAAAAAGCATTTGAAAAAATAAGTATGAAAAACTTTTTGAGCTAAACGGTTTCATTGTGATTGAACATAATAATAATAATACAGATAATGTACATAAAGCTTGAAAATAATAAGGCAAATAGCAGTTAGTTGTTATTACACCCCTCCCTTCATTAATCTAGGGTATTGATAAGACAAAAATAAAATCGTGGAGCACGTCGAAATTCTATTGTCCACAATTAGTTTTTTTTAACCCATCTGTTTATTTTTATTATTAGGATCATCTAGCAAATCAGCTGTAACAGAGCCGAATTTATCGTGTATATTTTTCTCATGTTGTATATTACACAGTAGCGATTCAGGCGTACGAGTTTTTCCTGTCTCATCGATACACATTTTTATCTTATTCTTCTTTTTTGGCTTTAAGAGGGTTTAAACTTTTCAGTTCATTCGCCTCTAGAACACACATTTTTATCTATTACACATTATAAAATGTGTGTTGAATTTACATTACACATCACATTGAATTACACATTACACATTATAACACATGTTGTATTTTTCGGCGTAAGAATATTCCTATTCTTCGAACGTTCACAGTTGGACACAGCGGGACTGTGTATATGAGGCAACCAATCAGGCTACGAAGACCCCACAATTTGTTGTTTCATCATATGCTTCATATGTTTCATCAACAGGAAGAGAGTTGAATTTCTATTAATGTGGGACAGCGCCACAAACAAAGATACAATGTTACAAAGCGGATATTATTTACAAATGCAACGAAATTTCTTAAATAGTTCTTTAGTAGAAAGTTTCGCTGAATCTGAAATGGGTTAATGGCTTGTGTTGCTTTGTAGGAGCAGTTTTATATTTATCTACAGCGATTTTATATTTATCATGTATTTAGCGCGCTCCCGGTGGTCTTTTTCGCATTTGACACTCCCACTTGGCCACAGGCGATTGAATATTTTTTCACAGGCACCCACCGTTATTACATATTCCTTAATGAATATTCGCTCGCGTCCACGGCTCGAAGGGAAACGAAGATGGTACAAAACGAGCAGAATAAGCGATGCTCGCTGTTTTGGGTATTGAAAGTGACTGAAAATTTTCCTCAGAAGAGATGCAATATTTATACGCTAATGACAGCGTACTTGCTGTGCAAGAGTGGAACTAATTTACCAAATTTTATTTTTTTCGTTATCCCCCTTCATTGTTTCTATTCTCGCGGCTGTATAAGCTACACGTTATTGACAGCACGGTTATGTAAGCATCTAAATGGACAGAGTAAACGTATGGTAAAATGGAAATGCTTCCAATTTTCATCAATTTAAATCATTCACAGAGAATTTCTTATTCGATTGGTATGCAAATCGTCAAAATCCGTTCGTAGTAAAAATAGTTGTTAACGGTCAACTTATTTCATAAAAACGTGGCCTGTATTCTGATTTGGTACCCTTAATGGAAGATGTAGTTCTACGTCAACAGATATGGCGTTGTCACGTCACAAAAATAGAGCATGTTTTATTTTTTCAGATAATCTTAGGTTCATACATTTTCATACTTGGGTTTCTCTGAGCAAACAATGAGGGTCGACAACCTTCTATCATTTGGTAGAGAAGTGAATTTCATTCAAATAAATCAAACATACGAAAGGTCCGATATGACTGTCTTGGGGTACACCAGAGGATACAAAAAAAGATTGAGAAATATGAACGCCTATTTTCACAGACATTTGACGACAAGTAAGATTAGATCAAAGCCAGTTAAGAAGTGTACCATGGAAGCCAAGCGGCTCTAATTTGGCAACAGCAATCTTATGGTCGATTTTGTCAAACGCAGCCGAGAAGTCTGTTTAGATAACATCTACTTGTTTCCCGTTTTCAAGCTCGCGGGTTATGAATAATGAATACATGCAAACCTGTTTTTGTGTGAGGGATAGGGGCCGTACAAAAAAGTCGCATAAAAACAATCGTACTAAACTTCAATTCGCTCTAACAAATAGTTTTCGCCACACAATTTGCCGAAAAAAAAATCTATGCGATGGATAGAGTAAGTATGAAAAATGAATCAAACCCTAAATATGCCACTCGTGAACAACGTTTGATTCCCTTTAGTTTTTCCTTCTGTACGTTGTGACATGTTGTCTTTTCGTTTTTAGCGGTTTCTTTAAAAAGCACACAGGAAAAAAATTTCGCCGATTTTTTTCCGTTTATACTTTGTAAATTGATAACAACTGTGATCATATGACAGAAGACAGGATGACGAACGGTTAGAATTAATATAATTAAGCGTAGCTAATAGTATTTGTTTGCCAATTTTTCGAACACTTCTAGTTTTGCAAGTACATACAAACATTACTTATCAGAAGAAATCAGCTAGCTAGTATGAAATACAGTATTTCATGTGAAATGAACGGAATGAGGCACTGATTGGAGTAAGGGAGCACCACGGCACTCGTGATTCACCAGTACTCGTAAATGATTTTTTGAATGTTTTTTTCCCTTCAAATCACGTTTCGCGTTACGATGACTTTGCTTTTTTGTCACTTGCGAGATTTATGTCGATTCTGATAATTCAGCCTGTTTGTGAGCGATTATTCGAAGATTTCCACTGCGAACGTGTAGAATTTACAAGCGACGATCCGGTAAGCAAATGAATTTATATCGACAACAAATACACTCTCACTCTCTACACAAATACACTTATACACTCTTAACGTAGTTGAAGGAAATTTTTACTCATAAAATAAATAATTCCGTTTCGTGTGTCTATGTTTTCTCTGAGTTCAACCTTTGTTTAGACAACTTTACGGACTTTCACTAAATGAAATATACTGGGAGGTACGTGCAGCGTAAACAAAAACCGCATGAATTCCAAAATCCGCGTAAATTTCAAAATCCGCGTAAAAATAAACCGGAAGACTATTCTTTCTAGCCATCCAAGAAACCAGTGTATCATATTCATGATTTACTCTATCTGAATGTTGCAGGTTTACGTACACATTTCGATTAAGTTGAGTTGCTATTAACGGAAATATCTAATCTAAACGGATTTAAGGTGGTTGAATATATAATGTTGAATTGCTTGTCTAGATCTGAGCATACTGGAGGAGTATCTATGTACATTTCGAACTCGTTGAGTTTTAAACCAATATCTAATGATATAAGTGGAGATAATTGGTTTCTAGCTGTAGAAGTTCATGGCTCTGAGATGTCTGGAGTCTACGCTGGAATTTACCATTCGCCTAGCAGTAATGACAAAGACTTTTTGTATTTTTAGAAGATGTATGGTTACAAAAAATTCTGTTGCATGAAGCAAAACGAATTGTAATACCTGGCGATTTTAACATTGATTGGAAAGACCATACAAAATCCGCTGAGTTGAAGGCATTCACCCAAGCCACCGGATTCCAACAAAGAGTTACTAATCACACCAGAGTTACAAGAACCATTTATACTACCATTGATCTATTTTTTACAAATTTTGACAATGGGGTGATCGAGACTATTGTTGACAGCAAAATTTCGGATCATGAAACAATTGGTATGGTTTTAGATCGTTTTGACGTAGATGTTTCTGCGATAAAACAGAATAAAACGCATAAATGTTGGAGTAACTATTCGGAAAGCACATTACAATCTATTTTACGGAACAAACTAATTAACATTGGAGAACAAAACTCTCTTCATGAGGCTGCCAAAAATCTAGAAGAAGCACTTTGTCCTTCAGTGAAGTCGTGAGTGACTAATAGAATGTCTAACATTGAACATATTGGAAACAATCCTTGGTATAATGCTAAGTTGGCTTCCATGAAACGAAAACGGGATCAATATCTGATAATAGCGAAACGTACTAAAAGCATTGATAACTGGAACACGTACAAGATATGGAGAAATATTTATGTGCGAGAATTAAAGAATTTAAAAAATAAATTTGTCCAAAATGAAATTAATTCAATTCAACATGATCCAAAGAAGCTCTGGAAGAGAATTAAAAGTTTATGAAATCCGGGCGGCAGTAATGACATAGACATTGTTATTGATAATGGTACGGTCAATGACACCGAAACAGCAGAAAAACTAAATAAATATTTTACGTCAGGTGTACAAGAAATCCACAGAAGCATTGTATTTCCATCGAGACAACTTAATTTTACTTTCCCTAACCTGTCTTCCTAGTTGAGATGTTTCAGAGCCATTGACATGGAAGCACTGATGAAGTTGGTGATGGATTTAAGAAACTGTGCAGGAGTTGAAGATGTCAACAAAAAAGTGTTGATAGATGCTTTTGATATTATGAAGGAGCATCTTCTTTACATAGTAAATGAATCAATGTTCCGGGGCGCATAGGTGGAAAAATTCTATCATCATACCTATTCCTAAAATCCCAAATTCGTCTAAGCCAGAAGACCGTAGACCAGTTAACATGTTACCAATGTACGAGAAAATTCTAGAAATAGTAGTTAAAGAACAGCTCTTGGAGCTAGGATATAACTAGGAACGGGATTTTGGTTGATGAACAATCTGGATTCAGGAAACACCATTCGTGTGAAACGGCTCTGAATTTGTTGCTATTGAATTGGAAGCAAGCTATCGAGAAAAAAAAATTGTTCTGGCCGTCTTCATTGATTTAAAAAGAGCATTCGAAACAATTGATCGTCGAAAATTAATAGATTTGCTATCCAGTTCTTTGTAGTAGGATTTGCATTAAATTGGTTTGAGAGTTACCTCTACGGGCGAACACAGATCACTAGGTATAGAGAATGTAAATCTTCGGCGGAACCAGTTGATTTGTGTGTCTCTCAAGGAAGTGTTCTCGGGCCATTATTGTTCTTGCTGTACGTGAATGATATTAAACAGGTGTTAAACTATAGCGACGTGAACTTGTTTGCTGATGACACAGTAATGTTCGTTGTGGCAGACACTTTGGAAGATTGTTACACAAAAATGAACCATGAACTGCAATATCTAGATGACTGGTTGAAGTGGAAGAAGCTAAAATTAAACATTCATAAAACTAAGTACATGGTTGTATCGGCACGTGTTGTTGAAAGTAACAACTTTAATATAACTATTGATGGAAAATCAGTGGAGAGGGCGTCATTAATAAAATATCTTGGTGTTATTTTAGATGAAACACTACACTTTAATGAACACATAAACTACACAATAAAGAAAGCAGCTCAAAAATACGGAGTGCTTTGTAGAATAAATCGATTTCTGACCTTTGAAAGTAGAATGACGATCTACAAAGCATTGATTGTTTCGCATTTTGATTACTGTGCATCCGTTTTGTTCCTTGCAAACAAGAGACAAATGCAGCGAATGCAAATGCTACAAAACAAATCCATGCGCTTGATATTAAAATGTGATCGGTGAACTCCACGGAGATTTATGTTAGAATGCCTACAATAGATGTCACTAGGTAAGAGAATAAAATATTGCACGCTTACGTTTATATTTAAAATGACGAATGGAATGACACCGAATTATTTACAGAATACTATAACATATTGAAGAGATATACACCAATACAATACTAGACAAGCAAGTGACCTCAGAACTATGAACTTCCGGATAAACACGTTTGTCCCTAAATTATGTAGAACCTGAAGCGTCAGTAAAACTCATTTGAAGGGTCTAATGAAGAAGCTGGGATGATGCTGGGGATAGCCCAACCGGAATACTCGTAAACTTATCTGTTAAGTAGATGGTTATAACGAGATTTTTCTGGGTTGTGGCAGATCTGATTGCAAGTTTCAGTATACATGTTTGTACCCCGATTATGAAGGGCCTGAAGTGTTGGCTAGAATTAGGCTCGGGTTTGCATTTATGCTGTCTGGGCTTGATAACGATCGCATCAGCAGACCGTTATCGAGAATCTAGTAAAGCGAGAAGACCCTTGTAAATTCACGGCTGATACGGACATAGGTATTGGGTTCAATTCCCGATCGGTCAAGGATTTTTGCGGGTTGGAAATTTTCTTGACATGCCTTGGGTTTTGCTGCTGGGCCTGAATTATCGGCTAGGATTAGGCTTAGGTTTGCTCAGCTGTCTGGACTTGATAACGATCGCATTAGTAGACCGTTATCAGGAATCTAGTAAAGCGGGAAGACCCTTGTAAATACACGGCTGATAAGGACATAGGTATTGGGTTCAATTCCCGATCGGTCGAGGATTTTTTCGGATTGGAAATTTTCTTGACATGCCATAGATGAAATGCGCTCACGCAATGCCTCAAAATGTTCATTTGGTAAAATTTCTATGTCTGTGATAAAACCAGTCCGTTCTTTTATTTTTTTTATTATCTTTCTTACTGGTTCAGTTTTATGCTATAAAGGAAAATTCTAACATTTAATTATCTTTAAGATAACTCGTCCAGCTCAAACCGTTGTAGGGGAATGAGGTGGGACCATCATTATAACAAAAAAAAATCCGAGTAAAAATCGAACAAACAGTGAATTATTAGTTTAAAATGCAATCCATATACTAACAATTGATTAACTGATTTTTTTCATGCTGTAATCATGATATCTGTATCTCCTCTTACTTCTCAGCTACTAATCAGTGCACAATGGTCCAGGAGATGCATTTAAGTGTTTAGAGCTCGACAGTTATTCTCTAGACAACTTTGTGTAAGACAGTTTTTGTCTAGAACATAACTGTCAAGCTCTAAATGCTAATTTCCACTTAAATGCATCTCCTGGACCATTGTGCAGTGATACAGTACAAACTTATTTCGTGGAAAGTCACACCAATTAGCATCTTGAATTTTTACGCGGTTGATACGTGCCACTTAAAAAAACGCTTAAATTTCGAAATCCGCGTGAATTCCGGAATCCGCGTAAAAAAACCGAAATCCAAAATCCGCGTAAAAAGCGACTTCATTGTAATTGAATTTGTACATGAATAAAACAAGCGTAATAAATTTTCAATGGAAATCAATTGGTTAAACATGTATGAGTTGCAATTTTTTTTAGCAAATACTTTGTTTCGAAAAAAAACAATAATGTTTATAGATAAGTGATATGTATCAATTTATCTGGCCATGCAGGGGAATATTTAGTCCGAGAGTATTTGCTACCATTGTCTTTCTTTTTTTTTCCTTGCTTACTTTACAGGGATAACAGCCAAAAAATCTATTCTGTGAAAACATATCAAACACAAAAATCGCTTGTCATACCACCAGAAATCAAATCATTTGATAATAAACTCCGACATAGAATTGAAATTACAGAGACATTCATATCGTTCGCTTCCTCTCAATTATCTCTTGATCATTCGTCATCGAGCAAGTAACGTCGACAATCTTGATTTTGACCTTTTCACCTATCATTTCGAGACCATAACATCTAGCTGTTGTATCCAAACACAGCTCTGGAAGCGTAAATGTTAAGCTAGACAGTTTCCTACGTACCTTTCTCATGACACGCCAATTTCGACAAGATTTCCATTCGTCTCTGTGCTCGGACAGTACTGCTGATGCCAGGAGGCATTCATCATCAATCTGACTTTTGGTTATTAGCTCCAAATATGATAATTTCGCTTCAATCATTTCAGCAGCCCAAACCAATAATACGCCGGACATTCGATTAACAATTGAACAACCCTACCGGAGGATTCACGGTTACCCCAGCGACATTGTGGGGGCAGGGAAACAACGAGGCAGACATTTCCAGCAATCAGGGACTAATTTCCATCAAAAGACATTAGCATCGGTGATGAGCAGATTACAGTGTTCCGTCTTTTGTGCTGAGGTGGAAATGGGAGCCAAAACTGACAGATTTTCAGTCCGAAAATGCAGATCACCATCATCACCTCCCGGGAAGCTGAAGACTCTCATCAACTATTATCTCTGCTGTTGCGAGTAGAAGAAGATGCGAAAATCTTAGTCATCATCAATCAGTGGTAGAGAAGGGATGGGTGACTAGAAACTTGAGACAAAGCTCATTTGCGTCATCACGGTTGTAAATTGTCGGATCCGAACGCCCAGCGGGAGAAACCCGAAATCAAATGTGGAATGTGGTTTTATCGATATGAATGTTGAGAATATCCGGAGCCAGTTTTGGATTTAGAGAACAGTCTGTCGGACTCTTTCATCAATTTTGAATGTTTGAAATAAATTTCAATTTTAATAGAATACTAACACTAGGAGACTGAGGAAGACTAAGCATACGTATAACGGGAAATATAACGTATCAAAAAAAATCTCAACTGCATTCTTTTATTTTGTATTATAGATTCATTTGTCGGTCGCAGTAGCTCCGAATATCAATCCTCAATCATAACGGTACGATAAATAACAGATAAATATGAAGGTTTTAGGGTGCAATAAATGTTTTACAGTGGTTAGACACTCGTTATTTTTCGCTTTCCATCATGTTTAGCATCTTCTTAAAGTTCCGCTTAACGATGGTCCAATATCTCACTATAGGGCGGAACTCAAGGATTTTGGGACGGTTGTGATCTTTCCGCACCACCATCACGTTTTTCTCGGTATAGCAGTTTCATGGTCTTGGACATGTCTGCCATCTTTCCCTTTCTTGTTGTCATGTAAAACTCCTATCCCGGGAATTACATAAAGTCAGATTTCACGTACGTTTCGTTGTTCATAACGACGCAAACGATCTTGGCGAGCAACTCCATATACAGCCTCCGGGACTGTTGTTTGGCCGTCTCATTCTGCCTGTCATCGCGATCCGGAGCTTTCATCTTTTTGTTGAATTTGATAATTGTTTTTTTTTTTCATTTGATCATGTCATTTAAATATCTCAAACACGTATTTATGACTCTTATTCAACCATTTGTATATACATTTCCAAGATTTTTACTGAAATTCTTCATTATAATAAAAAATTGTCTTCAGACCTGGGTTTTCAACTATAATTTTCAAAAATCAGGAAGAATGAAAATAAAAATCAGTACGAAATCAGGATAGCTCATATTGGGTTGTCCGGAAAGTTCTACAATCTCTCGCCATCTCTCGCCATTTTTCGCGCACCTTAAAAAATCTATCCTCCCAGAACATGTTTGTTTTCTCGTATGTTTTATACTGGTCATAAAGTTGAAGTTTTTGCCATCGATTTTTTTACAAGTTCACCAAATTCAAAAATATTTAAAAATAATTTAAAATATTGATATTATTTGATTCATTTATAGACATATTTACTAATAGCTGACCCGGCAAACTTCGTCCCGCCCAAAATTTGTTTCTTGTTATCAATACCTTCCAACATTCACGTTTTCCTACTAAGCGCAAGTTCATGAGTGCAATCGCAGAACTGTTCATTGATTGATCTTCTAATCGAACCCGTTGAATTTACCTTTCACTAAATTTACCTTTTACTAATTCCTAGTACTTCTATCAAAACTGATCATTATAATATCAGATAATTTTCAGACACAATTCTCGTTCAAGATTTTTCAACCACTTGCAAATATCATGTTTCTCTGTTACATGGAATAAATGTTTGATACATAAAATATGATAGAACAAAGACAGACCCCTCCCCTTTTCTCCCCTTCGATTAAGGGGAGGAGTGTCTATTCACCATAGAAACGTTTCGTGCCCCCTAAAATCTTCACATGCCAAATTTGGTTCCATTTGCTTGATTAGTTTTCGAGTTATGCAGAAATTTGTGTTTCATTTGTATGGCAGCCCCCCCCTTAGAGAGGGGGGAGGAGTGTCGAACCACCGTACAAACATTTACTGCATCCTCAAACCTCCACATGCCAAATTTGGTTTCGTTTGCTTGATTAACTCTCAACTAATGCAGAAATTTGTGTTCCATTTGTATGGCAGCCCCCCCTTAGAGAAGGGGGTGGAGTATCTAACCACCGTAAAAACATTTATTGTACCCTAGAACCTTCACATATCAAATTTGGTTTCGTTTGCTTGAATAAATCTCGAGTAATGCAGAAATTTGTGTTTCATTTGTATGAGAGTCTAACCATCATAGAAACATTTATTGCACCCTAAAACCTCAATGTGTCTAATTTGGTTTCATTTACTTTATTAGTTCTTATTATGCAGAAATTTGTGTTTCATTTGTATGGCGATGGAAGGATGGGAATGATTCTAGAAGTGGATAATTTAGACGCAAATATGCTTTTTTCGCACTGAAACGCATATAAACCATCGAAAAAAACTAAATGGACGATAACTTCGTCAAATATGCTTCTTTTCATATACCGCACGAAAAAATCGCACAAGAACAGAAAACCGCACAAAAACAGGTTTTCCTGTATGTAATCGAGTCAAAAAAAAATTTTTGTCATCCGTTTTTTATGTGTATTATATTTTTCTATTTTTCGTTTTTTAAATATAAAAGAAGAATTTTATTCTTGATTCATTCCCTTAAAGTTAAAACACACCTCTCTCACAAAAAAAATGTATCCAGATTCTCTCAGAAGATGATAGACGATCATATTGGATGAAAAAATCCTTCTACGCATATGTTCGAATTTTAACAATGACAGAGTTATAGAACTTTTTTTGTTTTGATTCGGACTCTGTTGCCTCAAACTGGTTCTACATTAGAAAGTACGCTACGTAAACCGATTCTATTGCTTTCATTTGAAAGATGAGAAAAATTTGTACAGGATATAGTAGCGGAACATCTAAACTCGTGTTTTTAAATATTATTTTTGAAGTGAAAAAATTAAAAGTTAGTAATATTCAATGTGTAATTATGTAATTAAATTTATGCAATCAAGTTTGTTTCTATCAATGAAATTAAATTTCTCTAGCCACTCTACAATTTGTTCTTTGACACCCAACTTCTATCTTTCTAGATTTCGCTGCAATATCGATATAAACAATTCCTAGTGAAAATTCAAGCAAAATCTTCAAAAATCGCCCCACTGTATTTATAATAGCCACTTAAATTTCACTTGACCGTTGAAAGGTTACATTTTTTTTTTCTTTAAAACATAATATAATATAATCGAGTCCAAAATTGTATATAATCGAGTCCAGCCTGTATGTGCAGAAAGTACACAACCTCACATCGCCTAACAAAAAAAAACCTAATAAAATTTAAAAAAGTGTAAACTTTTCTACAGCAATACTTTGATAAAAGATCAAACATTGTGACGTTGGAAAAAAAACTATTGGATTGAACTCCTACAGGAACAAAAATATAGGTTTTGGCCAATGCTTTTGTTTGGCGATTTTTCGATTTTTTTATCATTTTCCGAAAAACGAAAGTACGAGAAAAAAAATTCATGGCTTTTGTCAAAAAAAATTAATGGATTAAACTCATACATAATTAATGGGGCTTTTCAAGCGGAACACGAAGGAAGCGGCGAAAAATGTGAACCTTTTGCAATCCTGCATCCAAAAAGCAAAAAAAAAGCAGGACTAGATTACAAAGCGTAAGGCCCAGAATGCGCCAGACTGGTATGGAAAGCAGAATTCGGAGGCAAAGTCGAGTTCGAGGAAACTTCACAAAAAAATCAAACAAAAATGATTGAGTGGCTATGGATAACAAAACATACTGTCTGGCTGTTTTCGATCCAATCCATGGGCAGGAATTTTATACCTTGGTTGATCGGAAGATTGCCCTGGAAGAATTTAAATTCAATAAGAAGTCGAAATTCTCCAAAAAATTCCATTTCTGGCAAACAATCTGCAGCTGTGGACTAAAAAGCGAATCTTTCGTTACTTATGGGACCATGAACCGGCGAAGGGCCTAGCCGGGCAAAGGAGTAAAAAGTGCCCCAAACCAAATCACCAGTTGTATGGCGAATATTGTATAGGATATTTAATAAGAAATGTTGGCGGTTTTTGAATTACTATGTGGTTTAACATAGAATCTATAGTGAAAAACGCACTTTTTAGTTTATCCCACGCCATCCTCAAAAGCTTCTAGATAAAAATTTGAAAAAAATACTGAATGTGCATCTCACTACGGTGTATCAAGATAAATTATCAAAACAAAATTTCATCAAAAATGTAAGTACTAAAAAAAATATTGTAATTTTGAAAAAAATGTTTTTGGGATTTAGAGATTCAATACTACTATAATTCATATTTAAATGTGTTTCTACGGCTTTTCTAGATATGTGATTTTTTTCAGATTTTTTCAGTGTTGCGCGGTGCAAAAAAAATTTTTTTTATATTTCCAAAGGGTCTGGTTAGGTAAGGGAGTAAAAAATGCCCCCAAATCAAATCAACAGCTGTATGGAAAATATTGTATAGGGGACTAAAAATGAAATTTTTACAGTAGTACCATATATTTGAGTTCTTATATGGTACAACATAGGATCTATGGTGAAAAATGTACCTTTTCGTTTTTTTTCACGCCATTCTCAATAGGTTTGGGACAAAATATGAAAAAATACTGAAAGTACATCTTACTAAGGTAAATCGATCAATATTTTCAAACAATTTTTTCATCAAAAAATCAAATACTAAAAAAAATTAAATTAATTTATTTAAATGCGTCCGTATGTGTTGTTTTGTTTCTACTTGTAGCGTAATTTTTTCTTGAGTTTTTCAGAGATTTGCGCGAAAAAAAAGGGTTTTGGTATTTGAGCATTTTTAATTTATTTTGAATTCAGAGACCCAGCACTGCTCTTATATTTATTTATTTTTTGATTTTTATATGTCTAAATTTTGTCAGTATATTTAGAGCATTGTGTTGTACAAAGATTTTTTTCTCGTAACTTAAAATATATGAGAATATCATGGATTTACAAATCCAAATTATCATATATTTTTTTTTATTTTAATCTTACAATTGAAAACCACGAATACAATAAAATAATCGATTTCGAGGAAATAAAAATAATAATGCAGACGATGAAGAAAATTTTTTTTGTGTCTCTTAAGATGCTCTTAAAAATTCAGGAAAAAATTACGCCACATGTAGATAAAGAGACACATACGAACGCATTTTAATAAAAATAAGAGCAGAAGTGGGTCTCACAGTAATTTTTTTTCAAAATTTCGAATTGCCAGAAAACATATAATTTTTTTTTATACCACGTATTTAATTAATTTTATTATTAGATTTTTTGATGAAAAAATTGTTTGAAGATATTTATCGATACACCTTAGTAAGATGTACTTTCAGAACTTTGTCATATTTTTGTCTCAAGCTATTGAGAATGGCGTGAAAAAAACGAAAAGGTGCATTTTTCCCCATAGATCCCATGGTTTACCATATAAGAACTCAAATCTATTGTACTACTGCCAAAATGTTTTATTTAGTACCCTGTACAATATTTTCGATACAGCTGGCGATTTGGTCTGGGGGCACTTTTTACTCCCTTACCCAGACCCTTTGGAAATATAAAAAAATATATCTTTTGTACCGCGCAACACTGAAAAAAATCTGAAAAAAATCACACGTATCCAGAAAAGACGTAGGAACACATTTAAGTATGAATTAGAGTAGTACTGAATCTCTAAATCCCAAAAAAAAATGTTTCAAAATTTCAATATTTTTGTTTTTGGTACTTTAATTTTTGATAAAAAAAATCATAATTTTTCTTGATACACCGTAGTCGTATTTTTTTTATTTTGATCTCGAAGCTCTAGAGCAGGGTTTCTCAAAGTGGTCGATATCGACCCCCAGGGGTCGACAGAAACGAAAATTGATTTTGGGGGTCGACCGGGGCTGAATATCGACCCCCTTAAAATAATACATGTTCTTATTTGGAATATTTAAGATGCTCCATATGTTGTGTTACGTGAATCACCTTGTTATAAGAATGACCAGGGTTGCCACATTTGATTCTGTAAAATTTTCAGAAAAAAATCTGTATATCTGTATTTTTAGCAAAAAATCTGTATCAAAAAACTAACGGAAAAATTGAGGGAAACGTTTATTTTCAATTTGAATTTATTGTTTTTATTCATGGTTAGCTTAAGGCGTATCAATACAACAAAATGAATCATAAAAAAGTTTTCTTATAATAAATTGTATGATGTTTATGGATTTGTTGAACTTTGCTTTTCTTCAATTTTCCGTCAATTTCCGATTGATCGATGCAAGCCAACCGATTTCAGAACTTTGTTTTGTTGGCAATGAATGTGGAATTATAAAAAAGTGTCCCAAAAACATCCTTAGCAGGAACGGAGAGGTGAGGTGACATTTTATATGGTTCGAAATTTTTATAAATCAAGGTACACATCTTCATGACTCAACGATAAAAAAACAAAGTTTATAAGTAAGAAGTAGATAGAGCAAATAAAGTGTAATTAGTTTAACATTTAAATACAAATTTCAAAAAATATTTTCAAATTCTGTATCTTTGCAGAAAATCTGAAATTTGGCGAAAAATCTGTAAAATACAAAATATTCAGGACATGTGGCAACTCTGAGGAAGAATAATATCTAGAAATTATTATTGCTGCAAATTATAAAAACTAAACAAGGCGATGAGTGTGCACAAGATGAAAATAAAAAAGTACAAAAAGTACAAGATGAAAAATTCGGCAAGTAAAAAAACGTGAACAGGTTCGTGCAAGATAATGTGTCCTTGAGGCATGTTTAACATTTCTCTGTTTTTTAAACATATACGCGATATAACACGAAGGAAGTCATCATCAAACTCATGTACAAACGTGCTCCAAATATTTTACTGTAGGGTAAATGATCATGGTTTGTACAATTTGGGGTGTTTTTACGCAACTAGTAAATGCAAATCGATTTTTCTTCATGAAAATCACACATAATCGATACGAGTTTGTGTTTGTTGAAAAGCCCCAAGTCTCTAGTTGCTAATACTACCATAAGGTGTTGAAATTATTCAAATTTTTTATGTTTTTTAACGATTTTCCTTAAAGAAGAATTATGATCATGGTTTGACCACCTCTGATCTTGGTTTGCCCAAAAAAATGATCATGGTTTGTCCGGTTTTAGAAATCTCCATTTTTGAATGAAAACATTCGAATTCACAATTAGATGTTGCATTTATCATTGCTTGAGTTTACTGTCATCATATTGATTCATTCATAATTTAGGCTTTCTTCAGAATATTGCCTATTCTTGGGCATTTTAGAAGTGTTCACCTCAACACAATCAAAACAGAAAAACCATACTTCTGCTATGCGCGAAGCACAGCATAAACAAACATAAACAAACTGCAGCGCGTCAAAACAACATTATTGAATTGTACAACTCATGATCAGAATTGATGAGCTCAATTCTGCGTTAATTTAATGGTTTAGCTATGTAAATCCGATACAAATGGTGAGCAAGCATGATGTTTACAATATTTATAAGTTTATAAGTGTTGTATTCCAGAAAAGGTCTGAATACGTGCCAAATAATCATCTGGTGATCGATTAAAAGTTAGCTCGAATGAGGGACGCATTGACACAAATAGAAGGTGTATTTTATAATCCTTTAAAACATGTGATTTCGTAAAAATATACTATCAAACTACTATAAATCATGTAAAAGGCAATTTCATTCATATGTTTCGAAACATTCGAAGGCCTTATTTCACACAGGAGCGCTGAATTAGAGCATTCAAAAAAGTGGGCAAACCATGATCATATTTTCGACTGGACAAACCAAGATCATTTACCCTATAACAAGCCTGTCCTTAGGTTGCAAGTTCATGTGCGTTCTGTAATACGTTGGAACCTGATTGATAATGTACTCAAGTTTTAATTTGATTCAAGAGATTACAAGGTATTTACATTGCTAAATGAAGTGAACTAGAATAAAGTGATTAAAAAAGAATTTCCAAAATGCTTGGTTGCCTATGTGCATGGCATAGCAATTTTAAAAAAAAAAATTCAGGAAACTTGAGATGAGTCGCGAAGAGGGAAAAATGTTATTTAATTTATTGTAGACCAACAGATTTGCTCTCCAGCTGGACAAGTCTACATCACCCAGGAATGAAGCTCTATTTTTAGGGTATGTTCGATATATTAAAGATGAAAATATGTGCCATGAAATATTTTTGCTACATGTATGAAGACTGACACCAGAGGAGAATCGATCGGTTGGAAGAACATTGAGACTGATGGTGCACCATCTAAGGTTGGTCGTAATCGTGGTTTTACAGCTCACTCAAAGTTTCAACTGCGTAATGTACTGGCCACTCACTGCGTAATTCACAGACGGCATTTAGTAGCAAGAAATCTGAGCCCTAGATAGCATCAGTCTGTT
Source organism: Toxorhynchites rutilus septentrionalis (assembly GCF_029784135.1). Lineage (NCBI taxonomy): Eukaryota > Metazoa > Arthropoda > Insecta > Diptera > Culicidae > Toxorhynchites > Toxorhynchites rutilus. Next base: position 120,363,725 of record NC_073745.1, read on the forward strand.
TATGTTATGAGTGCTATCAAAAATCTTCGAAGCAATTCCTTGAACACTCGATTATTTGCTCAGCTATATGAGAAAAACGACGAAATCTTTATTCGGTTACTTCTACACACTGGAGTTCGCTGACCTACAAGAGTCTCTTGCATAGCAAGATTTTCAGCTTTTTTGAATTTGTATATCAGCTGCAGGGTGACGATTTTAATTTGATTGAAACAATATCAATAATATCGGCCCTTCTAACAAAACTTTCAAAACAAAATTTAAGCGGAAGAAAATATACACAGTTTCCGCATTTGTCAAAACTTTCACAAAAGCTTCAAGACAATGTTATATTATATTATCATATGTCACTCACTTGGACGCATTACACAAGGATTTTACTAAAATGTTTTTAGATCTTCAAAATTTTCAAATTCCTTTATGGATGATAAATCAGTACTATATCACATTGGTAAAATAAGCCAAGTTGATAATGCAAGAAAAGTTGATTATCATGAGCACAGATGAGGCAGAAGTACAACCAAGGTTGTTATATGTTATAGTTATAACGAAACATTGAAAAACAGTATCCTGCGATGTTACACATTGATGAAAAATATCTTCTCGTTTTTCCATCATCCTACTTTGTCGAATAAGGCTTCATTATGGTTACAAACAACGCGAAACCGAAGGAACCATTTGAAAATCAACAAACTTTTCAAAGGATTTAAGGCTTTGACTACCCAATATTGAACCGTATTTTGATAATATGGTAGTTTTGGATAGATTGGTTTGCGATTTGAATGTTTTTATAGTTTGTGAGCAATTTGAATTAATAATTATTTATTACATTTGATATTTACTAAATTTTATCTCTGTTTATTTTGTTGAAAATGATGTGAAAATATTTTTTTTCTGCACTATAGTGACTTTCAACACTTTTGGCTGGTTTGTCACACTACTTCCATCTTTTGGAAGAATGTCGGGAGTGTGAATTGAACTCGTGACCTTTTGCGTGAGAGATGCGGATGTTACAACTATGCCAGATCACCTCCGTGAAAAAATAATGTCAAGTTTATTCATTTAACCAACTGTAATGTTTTCCAATTGATAATTATTCAGTAAGAAAAAAAAGATAGGATTTTCAAAGAAATTTGGCTATGGGGGTCAAAGGTAGGAATTAATTCTGAAAAAGGGGTCTCTTGCCCAAAACAGTCTGAGAACCCCTGCGCTAGAGGATGGCGTAAACGTAAACGTAAACGAAAAAGTACGTTTTTCACCATAGACCCTATGTTAATCCACATAGGGGTTCAAAAAAAACCGCCAAAATTTATTATTTTATATCCTATCCTATATTTGTCATACAGCTGGTGATTTGGTCTGGGGGCACTTTTTACTCCCTTACCCGGCCAGGCTCTTTGGTGAAATGCCCACGAAAGAGACTACTTATTTTTCTGGTGCAGCATGGAGTGGATTGCAGTCCAGTTAAAGCTAGTCCAGTTATCGAACGATTAACTAAAGCTAAAAAACTAAAACTAAAACCTAATTTCAAGTTCTGTTTGATACTCATAACCTTCATGAAAATGCTATCGGAAAAAAACATCAATAGAATTTTTTTGGGCGAGTTTAACCCTTTGCGGTCGTATCAAATTTGGGGATAGGTCCTTGAAAAAGCAGTGATACATGCAAAATTATGAAAAATCAACTTTTTCTGCGATTATTCAAATAACATAAGACATTTATGTAAACAGTAGTCCTGATACTTATGAACAATCTTTTCCGTCACACCAGTGGCTCAATTGTGCTGTTATGATTTTTGTTTTCTATGCATTCAACGCACTGTGCGTTTTTGTGTGGGTGACTACTTTCTTTGATACTGAGCACCGTTATTTATTACTCATAGGAGTACCGTATTGATTTGTGAACAGGTTCACTAAACATCAAGCTTCGTTTAGGAAATGCATAAACTGATACGGTCGAGTAAAATATAAGATTAGCATGGTTTCTTGCTGTGGTGGCAGTGGGCAGACAAACGACCACAAAGAGTTAATGGTATTCAGGATGCTTCGAAACTGATAGTCCAATACATTTTAGTTTGGTATAGGTCAAGATGCAATAATAAACCGAACTGAAACACATACAAATCTTTGGTCTGTTTGCGTAAACATTATTGCGAAGGTTAGTGAAAAGAGAACAAAATTTAGCAACAGAGAAGGATCCTTATTATGCGAGAAAAATCTTGCAACAGTGATACGATGTCCCTATGCAGTTTACGCTTTGGACTGTACCTTCAGGATAATCCGTAAACATTGTAGGCACCATTGAAGAGGGTGAGTAGGGAGCCATGTTTCGAGTGGTGTGAGCTTGCAAGCAACGTATTTTCGAGGGTTAAGTGTGGCATTACCACCACCACTACCATCATCATCCGGTCTGGGCTGGGGTTCACTTTTTTCGGTTCTGACTGTTTAGAATGAAGCATACTACCTGGGAAATCACAAAATGCAAAATCATGAGGGCGAAATTAAGGACAAGTTCAGAAGGCAACTTTTCCAATCTCTATCTGGATAACAAGAAACATTGCTGATCTGAGGTCCTGAAGAGGATTCTGCACAATATATGAGATTCTAAGCAGAAACTAGTATTAGTATTATTTCGATCAGTTGGGCCTAAAATGTTACCATTTGAAGTTTCAACTATCGACACTTCACAGGTATCTCACGAGAATAGAGGAAATAAATTTTGAATGATGGAGTGCAAAGTATGTATCAATTATTGGAAAAAAAAAGTAGATATACATTTTTATCAGTTTATTTAATCGTTTTTGTTTTTGTCTTTTTCACAAGCCCTTATTTTAGATGTTGTTTTCTCACAGTTTCAACTCCTACTCATGAGTGTTTAATGGTTATTTATGGAAAGCAGAGCATGTACAATGACAATATGATTGTATGTATATGTCTCTTTTCTTTATATATGAGTGAGCGCAGGTTTCTTTGCGCTTTGTTATTGACTATTTTTCTTCTGGTCGGAACCAAATCAATATATTTTCGAATAAACAGAAGATCATATTTCCTACATCTCAAAGTCGAATCTAACCTTATTAAAAATTATATCCTCTTAACTGACGAAGGCAAAAGTTACATAGATCTTTCCCATTCTTATTAAACGCTCGTTTTACGTGCACTATCTTACCACAAATAGTGTGGGCAGACTTCGTAGAAACCGTAATTGCAATTAACTCTAATTCGAAAATAACAAAACAATATCCCCTATGCTTATTATCTTCATTTCTGGGCATGATGACGTCGGCGACCACTCCGAATGCACCGAAGTAAGTCTTGATATCGTTCTCCCCGATCTTCTGTGATAATGAGTTCACAAAAATCTTTCCCCGGCGAGAAAAAGCTTTCTGCACTTCTACTAACTTATCATCTATAACATGTTCATTTCTGGCGAGAACTGCGGCCGCAGGTGTGGCCTTGGTGAATAACACGAATGCGTAAATCCGTGGTTTTCCGGAAATGGCGTTTTTGCCACGCTCGACTGTATCGACTTCGCCGAACTGCGCAAAGTGTGCTTTAATTTGGGGAACTGTGGTTCTTGTAAGAAGACCTGTCACATAGATTTTGCGTTTGTTCTCGAAATCCTCAAAAGTTTCGAGTTTGACGGGTTCATTGGTCTTCGAGCCGCTAGCTATGGGCTCACTGGTTTTCGCTGATCCGCTGGGTTCGAGTATGTTGGTTCGGCTGACCTGAAGCTTATCAATCTTCGGTCCGGTGGCGGTGATGTTAAACGATATCACTCCTTTGACTTCGAGCCCGCTAGTCGCAGGCTTAGCCTTCGATGCATTAGCATCGGGTTTACTAACCTTCGATCCACTAGCTTCGAGTTTATTAGTCTTGGCTGCGCTAACTTCAGGCTTATTAGCCTTCTGTACGCCAGCTACAGGCTTATTGGTGCTTGATCCGCTAGTTCCGGGCTTAACATTATTCGATCCGCTAGCCTCAGGCTTATTGATATTCGATCCGCTAGCTTCGGGCTTATTAGTATTCGTTGCACTAACTGCAGGCTTACTAGTCTTCGATCCGCTAACTTGGAGCTTATTAGTATCTGACCCGGTAGCATCATTCTTATTAGTCTTGGTTCCAGCTACTTCGGGCTTATTGGTATCCGATCCACTAGCATCAAGTTTATCAGTCTTCGATTCGCTAGTTTCAGACTTGTTAGTCTCCGATCCGCTGGCTGTGGACGTGCTAACGCACTGTACCATATCCATAATTGGAACGACTAAAGAAGCAAGTCCACCGGATTTGGAACATTTCTTAGCCTGATCCTTCAACGATTCAGGTTCGCTATTTTTGGCAACTTCCGGAACTGATCCGTCCGACGATTCAGGTTTGCTGGAAATGGTGCATTCCTGGAGCTGACCGCCTAGTGATTCAACTTCACTGACTTTGGAACAATCCGAAGTCTGTCCATCCAAAGATTTAGGCTCACTGACTTCTGGAGCCTGGTCTTCCAACGAGGACAATTCATCGGAAGTATCTAACACATCACTATTCTCGATCACTTCGAAATCGCTAAGTGTTGAGCTAGACATTGTGGTTATAGGTACACTCAACTTCCGACTGGTAAGAGAAATGAAGCACGAACTTTTTTTTTTCCGACTGTCTGACTGACTATTCGACGAGGAAAGCCAAAGCGAACTGACGCTGTCTGCGCTTCTCAGATGGCAGCTAGCCTAGGATAACAAAAACGGAATTGTACCTGCGAAAATCTATTAACTACCCTTGTCCATAACACACAGCTTTCCTCCCGCTCCTTCGTTCGCACCGACGCTTGTGGTAGTGGCAGTTCGTGTGCTTGTTGTTTGTTCTGGGTCGATCACAAACACTACCCACACACAGAAACGCACAAACTTAAAACCCAGCGGCTTGGAGGCGTCCGCTTACGCTTTCTGTTTTAGGCTGTATTGGTGCATTTCCCGCAGAAAAACAAACCCCTGGCAGCTGGTGCACCAAAAGGGAAACCATTAGAAAAACAAATGCAGCGTAATGTTTGTGTGAGAATCCCACACAATGCTACACCAATTCAAAATGCCCCTCTTGTGCATGTTTGATGTGGAAAAAAAGCGTTGTATATTCCTATGCCAAGCTACAGCACAATTTTTCGCTGACCCGGCTTAACCCTGCGTAGACAGGAAAACTCAACTGCACTGGGTTCCAAACATAAATCACATTTTACTGTTTTTTTCCATACAACAATTAAGTAACTGTTCTTCCCATCTTGCTACAAATTTGAAATGAATTTATCCCGTTCAGAAATAACATTTGTTAACAATTGAACTGGGCACCAATCCGTTCAGATTTGTTCATTTCAACTACAAATCAAATAAAAACGGAAACATGGCGTGAGCAGCAGAAACTCGAACCTAAATAACACTCACTAGATGTCAAGTGGATCATTACTTTTTTTAAATTGATTTGAATCGCTGAATCGGCGACAGATTCATCGATAGACTTGTGCCATCCAGAGGATACTCAAATAAGCAGGATAGACAAATCATTCGATCAAACATTATCGGATTCAAATTGTTCTTGTACTCTCAATTCAAAATTTAGTACAATTTTACTATGTGAAACTAATAATACCAAGGTCATCGAACACCGCACATATTCCGGGTTTCCGAACAACTATCTTGTGATAGATTTTAATGTAGGATGCTTATTGAAAACCAATATTTCAGTAATTACACAGAAAAAAAAAAGCCAGACCTACACGATGAAACGTGAATTGAGCACGAATTGGTTGGACAACAACCTTAATCTAATAAAATCACTATCAACGTTTAACCTTTTAGGCTAGGCTCTCGTCAAATCTTTGGGGAGAATAGAGTGAAACCATCCAATATCATCTTCAAGATCATTCCTAGATCATCCCTCCATTTATTCTGCCAACTGATAAATGCCTATAATCGGCAAATCGAGAATAATTACCCATCAAAAACATTGTGAGCTAACGCCGAATTGAAGGCAAAAATATTGCTCTTTGCGTTGTGGGGGAAAACAAGTTGCTAGTAAAATCGAAATAACATACCCATTTTAATCGTCAAATTGATAATTTTTTTTTCACTATATTCATTGTTCGTGTTTCAAGGAGAAAAATTGCTGGATAAATTTCCAGTCTAATGGTATATTACACAACATATAATATGTCGCAATAATGATTTTGAGTAATATGCGTTTGAAACCCTCTTCAAACGCACATCGATCACACCAGCGCGATATGCATACTTTTCGGCGCAGTGCTCCGTACAGCGGTAGCACTCAGGCGGAGCACACTGCCGTAATGAAAGGGTTAAAAACTATTTAGTATTATGATGGAGAACTGTAATCATTTCATTCAAAAAAATAAAATGTGCTTATTAAATATTGATTTGAAAACCTGTTTCAATAGCATAAAAATCGCTTTGAAAACAGGCTGTTTAAATCATAAAATAATTTGTGCCCGCTAGTGCTGGTGAGAGGCGAATGAACTGCAAAGTTTAAAGCCTCTTAAAAACAAAGAAAGAAAGAAATAGTGCTGGTGTCCGCTCGGGAAACCAAACAACAGATCAAAGCATCAGTTTTATTATCGAATGCTCACGAATGCCTCTATCGACCGATGATTCCAATTGTCGGAGATTGGAGGGGGCTATTATTTGCGCTGGGTATTTCCGAGGAGGAATCGAATCCTCCTTTGAGCGTTAATAATTCTATTCCGGTCAAGCAAAGTAGTATGACAATCACTTTATTCGAAAGATGAAATATTTAAGAGCGTGTTACTTATTAATTGCTGAGCCAACGGTGGTCCAACGTCCACCTTGGGGTTTGACAGAGACATAAAAGATAAGCGTGATGCATTGTTAATTCGAGAATGATGGAAATAATTATTTTATTTCATATAAAATTATCATATTTGGTCCTAATTGGACAAATTTGAAATTTGTAAATTGGAATTTTCCTACCAAGCAGAAAATCAGCAATAACAGCGCTCCATACGTTTTTTATGGGTCTTTAGACGCTAAATGATTCGCACCTTCTCTGCATACTGCGGGAACATTTCATCCATGAACTCTATAAGATTTTTGACCAAAAAATATCGAGATGACAGATCTTAACATTTCATGCTATTTGAAGACATTTGGCATCACTACCCCTATTGAAAAACCCGATTTCAAACAGTTGTCCAAGCTGATGGTTTGTCGAAGATGTCAGGTCGAATAAACGATAAACGATTTATATTTGACATGCGACAGTTCTGCTGAGCTACAGGGTAGCTCAAAAATCATGAAAATCTTCGAGCATAAGGTGACTATCAATACGACATCTATAGTGGATAGTTATACTACCAAACATGCAGGTGACCATTTTGCCCAAATGACCAATTTATCCTCACTACCCCAACATCGACAACAAGACAAAGTGTCAAAATATTTTAATTTATTGATTTGTAGACCGAAACGTGTGAAACTCCAGCCGATACATGTATTTCCCAAGGAACGTGTTGAAGGCAGAAACTATAAGAATTTGCTCTTCTTAGGCCACCTGGAAGAGTCTCTATTATCATGATTGACCTCCGCAAACTAAAAGCGCTTTTCAACATCATTGTTGATTGAGAGCATTATCGCCTAAAGACACGCGATCTTCTGCAAAGCATTCAAAAACTGTCACATAAAATCACGTTGTGGCAAATGTCGGAGTCGATTGATGACCACCACCAGTATTTGCAACGGGTCGACGATGCGGTTTCTCGATTCCGAGGTCAACAAATACTAACATCTCAATTTGTGAGTAACCCTCTAAACCTAGACAGAACAACCAAATAGCTTATTTAACTCATTAACACAATCAGAAGACAGTAGCAGCGTACGGGCCACTCTCATTTTAGGGTAAATTGTAATCATCTGTGCCATCATCGTGGATGGATCGCAGAAATAAGAAATTTTCAAATAATTTCCGCTCACTTCCAGACTGTGCAAAGCCTTTTTGGAAACAAGAACAAAAATAAGCCAAGATCTATTCCGACCCATTTCTCTCCTAATCAGAATTCGGAATCTTTAGTTTGCCCGAGACAGCTGGCTATGATCACAGAACAACGTAAATATATTTTTTGTGAGATCCATATCATCAGTTGAAGTGATAGCGGCCACCAATCCACAAAAATACATCCAGGATACTTCTCCGATGTAGTGATCAATCTTGAGCTGAAAAACTTGAATGTTGACTCGTTTAATCACCTGACAGCAGTCTTTAACACGTGCTTGGAACATGGCTACTGCCTATCTCTTTGGAAGTTAGCCCAAGTTATTCCAATTCATAAGCATGGTGAAATTCCACCAAGGCCAAAAATTATCGCCCAATCAATTTCTTGTTCTTCATCTCGAAGTTGTTGTAAAAGACGATTGTCAGACTTTTCCTGGTATTTGCAAACCAGAAAGGCGTAATTCTTCAAGCACAATCCGGGTTTAGGTTGGGGTTTAGAAAAGGTCACTTCTCTGTACACTAGTTCGCACCAGTTATTCACATCATTAGACGGAACAAGAACATTTCAAAAACATCTGTGATTGCACCATTGGACGTCTAGAAGACATACAATGATGTCTGGAATGATAGCCTTGTGTTCAAGCTTCATAGATATTTCCAGGTCTTTCCGAGGAATTCTCATTCTCATAAGTTCAGAGTTGATGCAGGTATTGTTCATGGTTGCGTTCTAGGACCCATTTCCGGTTTTCCTCTCCTTCCAAGTGATGGCATTTTATCGTTCTCACAGATGACACTGCTATCATCTAAAAGGGTCAAATCACCCTTGCTATGGCATAAAAAAATAAAAAGGGCCTGGAGAGTTTGTCTACAATTTTGATATCTAAAAAATACGTATCAAAGTGGCTTAGACTCAAGCCATCTTGTCAACATAAACTTAATTAACCAAGCAACCTTTATGTCCACTGTTGTAACATTTCCATTGAATGGTCGAGTAGTTGACCTTGGTCTCACCTTCGATAGGAATCAACTATCGCAACAATGTGGATAGAACATCGAAAAAAGTAATATTCTTAAAAGAACTCATCCATTGGAAATCGTCATTATCGCTCAAAAATAAAGTTGATATACACACGAAAATAATTTTTCCAATAATAGAATACGCTGGAAGTAATGAGCAAAGTATTTGCGTACTATAATTACGAAAAAATAAGAATACATTGTTCGAGAAAATTATATCAACTGGCGGGTCCTTAAATGTTGGAGGAGAAGTGAACGATAGTTATGGTTAGGTTCGATCTTATCTTGCTGCAGATCGGACCATCGAACAGAAAATCTAGATTTACGTTCTCAATAACAACAGGCTCATTCTCGGACATACCCCTATAGAGATCCGTCTTTCGAAGGCTGAGTTAACTGGCCTAAGAAATCTCAACCAAGTACTAAATAACATGACGCTAGTTAATACCTACGTTGAGACGGCGTAAGTTCCATTGCGAACGTTAGCGCCATTCAAGAAGTGGATTCCGGAAGGTGGGTGAATAATTTCCCTTTAATGCCTGAAGAGTACATTTCTGATATGAAATTTTTGTAATTGATTTTTGTAATGTGCATTTTTGAACTACACAGTATATGTTGAATAAATTTGTAATGTTTTCAATAAGATTGGTTTTACAACACGAACAAAATCGCGAAGGGAGAAGGGTGCAACCAGTCACCTCCGCACCGGGTAAGAGAGCTTCACTCGACCAGCCAGATTTTCCAACCAGATTTTCCAGTATTCCAGATTTACAACCAGATTTTCAGTATTCACGATACTATGTAAAATTCTATACTTTGTGAGAATGTTCAGGATATCTCCGAAACGGAAATTTCCTCGATGAGCGAAATATAATATCACTCAGCAGGTCACAGCTCTGGAAAGGCGAAATTTTGGTTTTCATCATTTGTGTGAAATAAGAAAACCAGCTCAGTTGTACAGCTGTACCACAAATTTTTACAGGTAGAGGAGGCAAAATGCAAAACGTGGAATTACCCCAGATTGTTTCGCACTCAGGTAATCCAAAGCTGCTCTGGGTTTTTGCAAAAACGCACGACCAAAATGTAAGATGCAATGGATGATTACCAGCTCGAGTACACCCGATATGAGCGCCACGTTAAAATAGAGAAATTTTTGAAAGATTTTATTCAAAGTTTGTTGATATTTTTAACAGTTTATTGTTTTTGTGGATTGTGATATGCAGATCTTATTCAACAGATTTTGAATTTCTTGGAATTCAAAATAACAATCAAACAAATGATTGAATGTTTATTACTTTTTATTCGCTTGTTGGGTCCGAAATTCATATTTGTAAAATAATTGAGAGACTTTAAACAAATATTTTTCCAATATTTATTTAGGCTTGAGGGACATGGCAATATTAATTGAAATATTTGTCTTAGAAATCTCATTTCGTAAATCATCAATCGTACGTAACCTTATCATTTTATTCAAGATATATCATGATTTAATTTGGATCTGTCTGTGACATGACTGTAGTCATATTTTGAAAGTTCCTGTTTAGATGACATCATCTGTCTTTTTTCTCCATCTCAACGAAATAAGCAAAACCGTTCCGCTGTACAACTGTACCCTAATCCATTACAGGTACAGAAAACAAAATACAAAACGTGATGATGCCAACCCATATTGCGAACTGGATCCAATCACGTAGTCCGACGTGACCCAAACGAAAACTTCATTATCAGTCTCCAAGTTCAGTGTGTTAAAACACTCGTTGAGAAGTCCAAAGATTTTCAAAATTATGTACATGTCTAAGAATTTGAATAATATTCAATGAACTTAGTGTCTAAAATAAACATTGGAAAAAGCATTTTTTTCTGCTGTAATTTTTCCAATGTTAAACGGAAAATTTTTCGTAATTTTTCCAATATTTTTTTGAGTTCAAGGAACTTGGTCCCAATTTCGTTGCGATTAGTTAATGTAGTCTGTTTGGAAAATTTTGTTTTATACACGTTGAAGTTACATCACGATTCAAAATGACTCTCCGTAATATCACTGCTGCTTAATCTGAAAAGATTTTACTTTTTTTTTTATCCCAACAGTTTATTTTATTAGGCTCATTTAGCAATTCAGCCTGTAACAGAGCCGAATTCATTCGATTTTACATTTATGAAAAATATCGTATAGATGAATTGTTCCCTATCATTGATTATTTCTCATTAATGCTTTTCAATGGCCATTGCCATTTTCACCTCAATTCATTATCAATTTACGTCAACAGCAAAACTAGTTCGGGTTTCTTAACATAATAAAATCCGTTCTGTCATTCAGCTGTACCATAAAAGTTCAAAACGTGATGGTAACCCGGAATCCGAATTGAACCCACTTAAGGGGGGACCCCAGTCTGGAAAATCGAAAAAATCGAATTTTTGTTTTTTGCATTTCTGGGAAGCTTATGCACTCAGAAATATTGTCCTAAAAGGATTTTTCGATTTTTGATTTCGTTGGAAAGTTACAGCAAAAAGTATGAAATCACCTCAAGGGATATAGCATTGCTGTACGAATTTTCAAACGCGTTTTTCTGGAAATCATGTTGTTGATTTCCTGATGATATCGATATCTCAGGGTCTACTCGACCGATTTGGTTGAATTTTTTTTATCAGCATGTAAAAATAGATTATCTAAAGCGATACATAGCGGTTTTTTGATATCTCATTTTTTCGATTTTTTATGAGCTTCTAAACAGCGTTTTTTTATGAAAAATAAATCATTTAAAAAATGGCCGCATTTTGGCAAGTTTGTCAACTTTAGGTATTGCCCTAAAGTTTCTAAATATACATAGGAATTTGTTCTACGACACCCCGTTATTTGAGAACAGAAACCACCAGTAAGGTACAGACTTTCAGACAGCTTATACGCATCCAGCAGTCAACAGCGTAATAATCATTATTCGTGCACTCAACAAATGGAAAATACATCTTCAAATATTCCTTAAACAATAACCAAAATACCCGAATACTTTATTCTTAACACCCGAAAAACAAAATCACTAAAATTCATTATTTTTCGACCTTCCAGACAGGGGTTCCTCTTAAGTAAATCAAAGCCTTTTTTAGAAGAAAAGTGATAAGAGACAAGAGTGTCTAGCGCAGATTATCAATATGACACGGTCTTCGAAATTTAATTATTTATCAATTATTGTAAGTAAATTTTCTACAGGCTTCGAAAATTACACTGATGGCTTCATCGCATTGAAAGAGAATATATTAAAAAAATTATAGTATAATAAATGAATAAATAAGAACAGAAGCGTGTACACTGATTTTCCACAATTTTTTCACCCCATGTTTTCAGCCCTGGGGTAAGTTGAAACAGAAGTGAGAATTTTCTACATCCTCTTCTCTACATAACACGTAACAAATGGTGATTTAAATTTCAATTTTTTTTTCTAATATTTTTTTCTTAATAGATCTATTAGTTCTAAGTAATTAGTTCTAAGTTCCAAGTTCTTAGTAGTTCTAAGTGATTTTTTTTCTTAATAGTTCAATAACTTCTATACTTTTTTGCTGTATATTATATTTTAATTTGACGTCTGAATTATGAGCTACATTTGAAAAGAAGGAATAATGATACGCCCTTCTATAAAATCAGTCGTAATTAAAATTGGTTATATGATAAGGAAAATTGTGATTTCGGGAAGTTGTCACCTTGTGAAAAAGGTTTTAAAAAAATCTGCGAGAGTCGGATCAAATTCTGCCGTTTTTCGGCTGATTTGGCGTGGAATTGCAAGTACTACACTATTAATTTAGTTGTGTAAACTCGTGTTCGTTAACATTAATGATGATAATGAACATTTTCCGATTTCTATCTTCGACACTAAGTTCATTGAATCATTGAATCAAATTCATAGACATGTACATAATTTTGAAAATCCTTGGACTACTCAACGAGTGTTTTATCACGCTGAGCCTCGACCGAGCTAGGGGACGTTTTTCATTTGGTCGAGTTCGCCAAATGGGTTGAAATCATCACGTTTTGCATTTTGTTTTCTCTACCTGTAAAGGATTAGGGTACAGTTGAACAGCTGAACGGTTTTGCTTATTACGTCCAGATGGAGAAAAATGACATACAATGATTTCATCTAACCAGGAATTTTGGACATTTCGCTATATTCACTTCACAGAACGATCCCAATTAAACCATGATATATCTTGATTTCAATGATAAAGTGGTTACGTACGATTGAAGTGAAATTTCCTCAATCCCTCAATCCTAAACAAATATAGAAATAGAAATATTTGTTAATTGAATGAAGTCTTTCAGTTATTCTCCAAACATGAATTTTGGCCAAGGACCCAAGAAGTGAATAAAAAGTAATAAAAATTAAATGATTTGTTTGACAGTTATTTGGAATTCCATTTTGGTTACACATACACAGTGCTTGAGTCCGGGAACTCAATTAACCGGACTCAAGCTGTAGGGCGGTTTGATCGGCTTTAGCCGCATGCATTTTAATAGCTATCAAATCGATGTGGAAAGGGTATTGAAGCTAATGGTAACTATTTGCAGTAGTAAAATCAACAAATATTAAAATAAATCTATCTTGACTACGATGTTTAGGGCCTCTCTAATACAAACAAAAAAATAAATGCAAAAGAATTACATTGAATGTTGAATGTTGAATGAATGAAGAGATAGAGATCTCTCAAAAGTTCCTCTTTTTTAAACATAGCTCTCATGTCGTGTGTACTCGAGCTGTTCCATTGCATCTTACATTTTGGCCGAGCTTTTTTGCCGAAAACAAAAACAGCTTTGGTTTACCTGAGTAAGAAACAATTTGAGACAATTCCACGCTTTGCATTTTACCTCCTTTACCTGTAAAGATTTTTGGCCATTTTTCTTATTTCTCCCAGATGAAGAAAATCAAAATTTCGTCCTCCAATAGCCGTGACCGGCTGGGAATAATATCATGGCTCATCGAGGAAATTCCGCTGTCGGAAATATCCTAAACATTCTCACAAAGTACAGAATTCCGAAAATCTGGCTAAATATAATTATTGACTAGATATTTATGGTAAAAATCTCTCCATGAACGGTTTAAATAGACGACAAAAAGTTTATTGGAAATCTAACAGCCTAACCCATGGTACCCATGCAAAACTCATTCGGTATAATCGTCAATCAGCTCAATTAATTCGAGTAAGATCCTATCGTTTGTACTTTTGGAATATTTTATGAACATTAGGGTGGCAATGGATGTATGGGAAAAATTTCATCATCAAATTTCAAAACCGACAATGTACATTTTGTTTATTGGCCCAAAAAATGATCTGTGCAAAGTTTCAGCACCATCGGACATGATTTAGGGTGCCTCAAAGCGCTCAAAGTTTTGATTTTTGATCCTCGAAAATAAAAAAGGAAATTTTTTTTCGATGCCAAATGACTTAAAAAGGCATAAAACGTCGAGATCTGGTGTTATCACAAAAAAAAATTTTGGCCGAAAATCGACTTTTTGGGACTTAGCCTGAGTGGCCAAAAAATCAAAACTTTGAGTGCTTTGAGGCACCCTAAATCATGTCCGATTGAGCTGAAATTTCGCACAGTTCATTTTTTTGAACCAATAAGCAAAATGTGCATGGTCGGTTCTTTAAATTCGATAATTTTTTTCCATACCTTCATTGCCTCTCGAGGCCAAGTCCCAATAGGTCGATTTTCGGCAAAAAATTTGAGATGACACCAGATCTCTACGTTTCACGCATTTTTAAGTCATTTGGCATCGAAAAAAAATTCGATTTTCCAAATTTCATTTACTCTCCCCTTGAAAGATTTTCAAAACTTTGAGCGCTTTGAGGCACCCTAAATCATGTCTGATGGTGCTGAAACTTTGCACAGATAATTTTTTTGGGCCAATAAACAAAATGTACATGGTCGGTTTTTGAAATTTGACATGACCATTTTCGCTGCCACCCTAATGAACATATTGTTATCTTGGTGAGAGTAGATGTAGTGGACAGAAATATCGGCAGGAAATAAAAAGTCAATTTCTTTCTGTTTTTTCAAAAGTTTTGTGAACTGACACAATTATTTGCCAACTATGTCAATGACAACCTTAACCTTATCAACCAGCTTCCATTTGTTCCCTTTGACGATTCTGTAAGATTTTTCAACACAGAAATATTTTCGTTTGAATGAAATTTTTTCCCTTTGTCTTTGACGATGAATGATACAATAAGCGAACTCCCTCTGCAACAGCGTCAGTCTTGTATATCCACACCAGGCTTTTCCCGAAGCGTTTTGAGATATTTCGGCTCCATCGATGATCATCTTTCATATCATTCGTTTCATTCGCTTTCAAACGAAGTTATCACTGTCGTATCAAACTCCTTCATTCGAGTTACAGATTACGGATCAGATACAGAGTTACAGATAAGTAACTATGTAGCTATGAAGATACTAATGCGGAAAGCTTGATGAACTCCGAAGATCAAAGAATGATTTATCCTGGAACCAGAAATCAGTGGTGTATTCATCAGTTTGAAGTGATTCAATTCAAATTTGTTCATAATGTTCATACCAAGTAATAATGGGATTGTTTATAAGTTACTAACTGACCCGGAAAACGTTATTCTGCCATATGAATTATTTCTACAGAATATGTTGGATGGTTGGAAAAATAAGTAATATATTACAAGAGAGCTTGCATGTTCTTGTTCAGATCTGTACAAAAACTGTCTTCGACAAAGTTGTTACATATAATAGAATGCTCATTTTTATGTTATCAAAAATAGGGTGACCAAAATTGTCGATGAAAAAAACAGTATAACTTTCTTATCTTTATAGATAGAGGTAAACATAGTTCGACAATGTTGTAGTCCCAGTTATTTGAGACATCTTTGTAGAACAAAGTTTTATAAGGCGATATAGCGCCTTTTTACTAAACTGCGTTAGGATCTCCATTGAAAAAACTGTTTTTTTGCTCTAACTTTTATATTTCAAATTCTACATTCAAAATGTCTTCGAAAGACTTTTAGAGTTTACTAATACAAACATTTTTCGATGCAGCACTTGTCAATATCTCAACTAAGTTGCTTTAGAGTAACCATGAAAAACCGGTTATTTTACTAAAAATTTTATATTTAAACTTCTACATCAAAATTGTCTTGGTACGACTTTTAGAGCTTATCAATACCAACATTTTGCGATGCAGAATTTTTCAATATCTTAACCCTGCTCAAAGTTGTTGATGGGTTTTCACCCGAAAACTCATGATTTCAATTTTAATTTACTCAAATACAAAAAAAACATATCTTTGAAAATCACATATTATATACAGTGAAATTTATTCTTTCAAATTCCGTCAAAACAAACATTTTTTTATGTTTGCCCCAGAAAGAATGGCAAGCAATTGAAGAGAGCGTATTTTTTGGGAAGAAATATCAATAACTTTGATTGAAGTTGAGATATTGACAAGTTCTGAATCGCAAAATGTTTGTATCAGTATGTTCTAAAAGTCTTTCGAAGACAGTTCGTAACTAGAATTTGAAATATAAAAGTTAGATAAAAAACAGTTTTTCTCATGGTGGCCCTAACGCAATTTAGAAAAAAGGTGCTATATCGGTTATTTCAAGAGATAGAAAAAAACATTGTTCTACAAAGATGTTTTAAATAACTGGGACTACAACATTTTCAAGCTTTGTTTACCTTTATCTATGAAGATAAGTAAGTTATATTTTTTATTTCATCGACAATTTTGATCACCCTATTTTTGATAACATAAAAATGAGCGCTCTATTATATGTAACAACTTTGTGGAAGACAGTTTTTGTCTAAAGAACAACTTTAATTTAAATCGTCAATATTAATTCCAATTGAAGAAACTACCTCCAATTGGACAAACTTATCTTTGTAGAAAAAACACACAATCATTTTTTTCGATCTAACTTTTCACAAAAGCGTAGCCCATTTTTTCTAATTTTTCTTTCTATCTTGAATTTTCTGCAAAGTCGCAAATTTGATCAGCCGTTCTGCTGTTGTTAATTGTTAATTGAGGCTAACAATACCTTTCCAGTGACAAACAAATACAATCAATATTCATGCATTGTGTGGCAAGCATAACCATATGTTTATTGTTCAAGGATTGTCGAACGAATTCACAACCCGAAAAACATTTTAGACAGTGGCGGGATTCGAATCCCCCAACCTTCGGCTTGGAAAACCGACGCGCCTACCATCTGCGCTACTGCCAGACTTTACAGTCAAGAAATACTTAAAATAGTTTGCAGTTGCTAAAAAAATGGGTAGGTTATAGCTATGATATAACCGCAAAGTTGACGTGGGACTAGCTTAGCTTAGCAATCATTTGTTTGTATTGATTACAATTTTGATTGAATTAAACAATTTCCGAACTCAATCGAATTTAATATATTTGCTTTGTAAGTAAAGAGATTGAATAAATGCTATGTAAGGTCAATTCATGTATTGTGATAGATAATGTTCTTCGTTACTAGTAAAGTTAATGACAGTCCTTTCACGTTTGGTATGATGCCTAGGACAAAATATGTGAACAGAAGAATTATCAAACGATTATTTTATTTTACATTTCCCTCTGAAGTTTGTATCTCTCAAGTGCACGTACTTCTCGAGCCGCGAATTTGCTTGATTTGATGAACTTCAGGCACTCAGTGCCAGAAATTCAGTGAGCAGGAGATATGAAAGCATATCTTTCAATGCAATCTTGAATAACCGAGCCAAAACGTTTTGTTCGTACCCGTTTTTGTAATCCGTGTTAGGAAAACACATTTCGGAGTGCAAAAAAGGAGAGGTTTTAATCTTTTCAGTTCATTCGCCTCTAATGTCTGCTAGATTTTCCCAGGTTGCTAAGTTTACATCGGGTTAAGAAAATATATTCTAGACTGCACAAAGGCAAGCGAGTACAAAAGTACTCGCAGTTTGCATTTCTTTGCAAAATCGAATTTCTCCACGCTCCTTGGATTTAAAGTATGTGTTAGGGAAGCACATTTCAGTCGGAACAAAAATACCCCCGACCTGCATGAATTTGCAATGCCAATTCCCCCAGACACCTTGGTTCTGAAGTCTGTTTTGGGGAAACACATTTCGGTCGGAACAAAAAATGCCCTCGACTTGCATTAATTTGCAATACCTATTTCCCCACGCTCCATGGATTTGCAGTCTGTGTTAGGAAAACACATTTCAGTCGGAACAAAAATATCCCCGACATTCATGTGTTTGCAATGCCGATTTCTCCAACACTGCTTGATTTTGAAGTTTGTGTTAGGGAACACATTTCGGTGAGAACAAAAATACCCATACTTTCATGTATTTGCAATGCCGATTTCCCCAAAGCTGCTTGGTTTAGATGGCTGTGTTAGGGAAACCGTAAATCGGGCCAATCTAAACGAGGTAGTAGCGTTTAGATAACGCTTAACATTTTACAGTTATTCAATTGTTCATCTAATGAAAAATAAGATTATATTAATTGCGATAAATGCGTAGAAATATTCCCTATCAATTGATGCAAACATCTTTCCGATACAGTAAGAAATATTCGAGTTATAAGCATTCGGAATCTTTCATTTTTCTTGCATGTTCTTTGTTTATGTTTTCATTTCACCTCCCATATACTCCGGTTGGACGTAGTCCCACGTCAAAAAAGGGTTATGATACATGTAAATATTGTATATTCATCAAATGGAAGAAATTTAATTTGCAAGCAAACTCGCGCATACGGTCTCACAGACCGAAAAATCAATAATTCTCTTTTGAGGTGGCTGAATTCAATTAATCTCGTCCGACTCGACCGTTTGGCTGCGGTTGCTGATGAATCAATCGAGTCTTCATCTAGTTTGTTTTGATGTGTTTGTCCACCTTGTTGATTTGTAGCATGGGGCCCTTTGTCCCGTCTTCATCTTTATATTTCTCTACAGTTGAACTAGGATTGTCTAAGTAATGTATGTTTTCAACTGTTCAACTGCAACCATCACGTTCAATTCACTAATTGGAAAATTTTACAGATTTTCAAATGGGCATTTTCCAAACAGCACAATGAAATGTTAACATTGAACTTCATATCATGATTTCACATCTGACAACCCTGATCGTATCTAAAAATGGTGACATAAGGCTTTCCAAATAAAACATTTCATGAAGATCGTGTACTGGAATATAATATTTTGCTCCACTCGACAATGACTGAAGCCGTCATCTAGAATAGGGCCCATAGTCGTTATTCCTGTATCTGAAGCGGCATATATACACCGTGAAAACAAGGCTTCTGGAAAACAATAAATCCGTACTACTTGGAGAGACCGATCATTAGATCGAGGATACTCTACAGTTTTGTTTTGTCCAATACCAATAATCGTTTAACGGAAACGTTTTTGAATTAAAAGGCGTAATTTATTTTTATTACAACTTTATTTCACCTTTCAACTCGAGATTTTCCCTACAATATAATTAACTGAAGAACGCAGCTGCCCAGATATGATCCCACCCACGAACCGTGGGAAAAGCCTTCTCCGCTTAATGGACACTAGCGATGGGACAATTAGTTTTCAATGAGAATTCCACGTTCCTGAAATGATATGATCTTCAGCAAATTGAGTCAATTTTAGGTAGGGTCTCTCAAAATACATTTTCGGGAATTAGTATGGGTTGAATTTTTGTTGACGACCACCACCGCCGCGTCCACCGCGTTGCTTACCAGTCTGGAAACCACCGCCGTTCGAGTAATCATATCCGCCGAAGCCCCCATAGCCCCAGTCATTACTATAATCGCTGTATCCGTATCCGTTTCCATATCCCGGACCACCGTATCCGGCTCCATCCCAGCCCTGATTGTAGCCTCTGGCGCCACCGAATCCTCCCCGTGCACCACGCATTCCTCCGCGAGGGCCACCGCGCATTCCACCGCGGCCGCCCATTTGCATATGGTCCGCCTTCGGGGTGGCCTTCTTAACATCGACTTCCTTACCGGAGATTGTCTGCTTGGGAGTTCTCAGCACTTCATTGGCATCCTGCTCAGACTCGAACGTGATGAAGCAGAAATTTTTCCTCTGGTTCCTTTGCTTATCGAACGGCATCTCAACTTCGGCTATGCTGCCAAACTGACCGAAGAAAGTCTTAATCTCCTCATCGCTGATCTCCGGAGCCAAACCACCGACGAAAATTTTTCCCTGGCGTGCTTTTGCTTTCTTCGGGTCAACCTTCTTGTCGTTGATTACGTGATCGCCAGCGGCGAATACCTTTTCGATGGATTCGGTACTCTTGTACACAATGAAAGCGAACCCACGCGAGCGACCAGTGTTGGGATCAGTCTTCACGTTGATATTCTCGATCTCACCGTACTGTTCGAAGTGCTCCTTCAGCTCCTTTTCGGTAGTTCCCGGGCCAAGTCCACCAACAAACAGCTTCCGATCGTCGTTACGAATCCCAGAATGTTCGGCATTGCCATTAGATCCATTGCCTTGGCTCTGTTCCCCATTGCCGGATGCCTCCTGACCATTACCTGTCATCTCGACGTCTTGGTGCTCTTGATTATCAGCCATGCTAACGGATTGATCGCTCGTGAGTGTTATGATCTGTCTAGCACAAAAGCTTTTACTGAAGTGAACGAATTTACCATTTGTTCGGTCCTTCTCAATTTACTCACATTTACGGGTAAACAATTCCCATATTCATAATTGTGATTCAGACTCTTCAGTTGTATGTTGTATGTCATAAATAAATTGCTCCCCTTCACAGGTACCGCAAATCATACTGCTTATACTACCTGCTCAGAAACACACATATCATCCGGACGATTTAACGTATTATGTCATCATACATAAATATATGCACTCGTTTTTTCAACAATTTAAAGATGGGATACAATGAGAATCCTCCTCGAAATTGATTTTACATACCTGTACATGTGTTTTTATAATAATTTTTCACATAGTACAGCAATTTATAATATCTCAAAACGATGTATGCCATTTCCTAGTCAATCATGATGAATTTATCTTTGGTATTCCACGTCAACATTTTAAATAACCACATCGCCAACAAGATTTTTCCAATATCATAGATTCAAAAGATATTGTAATAATCTTATACAACAGACCTCAATCATCCGCGAGCGGATGATCCGCGGCTCCTACTCCTTTGTTTTGGTCTGGGCTTTTACCTCATTTGACCACTGGTGTGCATGATCTTCCAGAAAAATGCTACAGTTTGATTTCTGCATTGATAAAACAAAGTTCTCATGCTGAAATATCTTATTATTTTTCTATTTTAATTTCATTTCAAGTCCTTTTTTTGGGTAATCCACGATATTTGTTTGTCACAAAAAACAACTTCCAAATACAACAGCTAGAAGATTTCTTCATTAAATTTAAATTGAATGAATTGGCGTTAGTCCAACTATCAGTACAAAGCAAATGAAGTGATCTTTTTTCAAATGACAATAAATTAGCTTTTGAAAATTATAAACTCAGCAATTTCATGCCAAATCGATTCAGTGGTTCTCAGATTTTCATGAACAGTAGTTTTGTTCTATTTCGAAAAAAATTATCCTCGTATTTTTTTTAATCCTTTTATCCAAAAATGTCTTTTTCAAAAGTTCATAACTTCTGAACTACTAGACCGATTCAGATAATGAACATATTAAATTGAAGCCAATAAGTAGGCCTTTATAAAAAAAAATATTTCTAGATACATTATGTGACAAAAATCTCAGTTTTAAAGAAAAAATATTAGAAAATACAGCGCCCTCTATCTTTAACCGAGAAAACTATGAAAAACTAACACAATCAATAATTACAAAAACGAAAATTCACATTTTTCGCAAATAAAATATTTCTTCAAAGAAGACTAGCTCATTAGCTTTAATTTGATATGTCGATCATCTGGATCAGTCCAGTAGTTCAAAAGTAATGAATTTTTGTGGTGGAAAAAGGGAGCAATTCCAAATGAAATCGACAAATGACGAAACATGAGTGTTTCTGATTCGAATGAAAGTTTGTATTCCGTATGGGTTGGAGGGAACATGAACATGAAAAAATTTAAAAATATGTAATTTAGATATTGCAAATTATTTTTTTTGTAAATAAAAAAAGAGTACTATTTTTTTTTCACAGTGTATATTTCTTTCACGTTTTTACATCAATACTCTATAACTCATTCTAAAACACTATTTCGGTACGACTTATGGTTTTTGAAATATAAATTATCAAAGATTTATCTTACTTAAATCGATACGCCCTTTTCAGAAGTTACGCTTGAATCGAAAAAATTCCCATTTGCTGTGGAAAGCTCATATTTCGTCCAACCCAAACGGAATACAAGCTTTCATTCGAATCAAAAATATATGTTTTCAAAATCTTCATTTTTAGGACAATTCCATTTGGAATTACTCAAGGGAGAACAATTGTTTTAATGTACCATCGGTTTTCAAAGTTAATCATAACTCCAAAACAAACAAAAAACACCTCTCTGATATTATATGTAAAAAAAATCCTCAGCTTTAAAAAAAAATATAAAAAATATATAGTGCCCTCTAATCCAAACCTATGAAAACAATAAAAAACCACTACAATCAGTAATTACGAAAATAAAACCCGTTTTTCCCTGCAAGTGCAATATTTTTTAATAAATATATTTAATACTAGCTGACGCGGCAAACTTCGTCCCGCCCACAACTGCTTTTCTGATTAAAATAATTTCGAACACTCACGTTCCCCGAAAATAATTTTTCTGTGCGCGATCTATATTCGCAGTATATAATTTCTTTCTTGACATATACACCTGACGCGGGCTGAGACACTTCAATCCTGATACTGACTGTTCAAATCCGTTGCTCCGTCCTTGAGTTAAATCGTGATGAACGGACACCAAATCATTTTTATTTATATAGATGCAAAATTTGCCAAAAAATGACTTTCCAATTTTCCATCTTTCCGAATGATTTTTAAAAGTTTTTTAGCATGTAAACCTGACGCAGACTAAGACACTTCAATCCTGATACTGACTGTTCAAATTCGTTGCTCCGTTCTTGAGCTAAATCGTGAGGAATCTCATTTTTATTTATACAGATATCGATCATTTAAATCGGTTCAGTGGTTCATAAGTTATGAATTTTTGAAAAAAGTTATTTTTGGAAAAAAGTGGAAAAAATTGATTTTTCGGATCACCCTAAAATGGAAATGGGCACCCTAATAATAAAATAAAAAAATAAGGGCACAATGTTTTGCGATAAAGAACAAAATTATTTTTTGACGAAAATCTTAGAATCACTATATCGGTTTCACATGGAATGGCTCTATAACAGTACATACTCAATACTAAGCAGTGGTAAATTATGATGAATGAATAATAAATTTCCAGCAGATGTTTTTTGTTTTTTGTTTTTATCTATTACACAGTAGCTGTTTAGGCCTAAGAGTATTCAAATTCTATCAATACACAACACATGCCACCTTTTCGGCGTTAGAATATTCCTATTGTTCGGATGTTCACAGCGGGATTGTTGTTATAAGGCTTCCATTGTTGTGTTAGAATTAGCACCAATTACCGATGCAGCAGATCGTAATGTGAGCGGTAAGGGACTGGGATTACCGAAACATGATGATTGTTGCGTGGACGTAGTAGCTAGAATAACACACAAAGATGGTCAGTTGAGGGGCCCTGAGTGATGAGCTCATGATCGTTCGCTTAGTAGCGGACACGCAACCAATTAGGCTACGAAGACCCCCAAATTTCCAGCAGATCAATTCGCGCACCTGGCCAGCTTCAGAGCTATCTTCCTAATACTTACAGCCTTTCACTGTAAATACTCCAACAAGAAGCTAAAATATGAACTCTAGTAAACTTTGCCCTTTGCGAATATGTATTGCTTGGAGAAGCCAACAAACACAAGGGTCGTGATAGCGATCGATTCGGAATATTTTCACATAAAAGCCGATTTTTTGTATCCCATTTGTTTTTTTTTATATAGGCTCATTAGCATTTTGGCTGTAACAGAACCGGATTTGAATCGTGTACATATCTCATGGTTTTATCGTATCTATAAATCGTACATTATACAGTAGCCATTTAGGCGTAAGAGTATTCTCTCTGTTTTTCCATTGTTCAGTTAGACCACCGGACAGCGGAGTTGATATGATCATTGTTGTGTTATTAACACGCGAAAAATCGTAACTCGTATAATCGTGTGTGTGTGTGTGTGTGTCTCTGTTATATTGATATTGTGTATTCTCAGGTGTTATTGATATTTATCTAAAGAAAAATATATAATTGAATGAAAAAACTCCAGAAAATATTTTTTTCTTCAACTTTATTCAGTTTTAATAGTCATTTAATTCAACCACCTCATTGATTATCGGTCTGTCAGACCTATGCGCGAGTATAGGAAGGTCAATAGCACAACAGCCCGATGTTTCTTGCAGAGCAGAGTAGTTGTATGGATGAATCGATCTCCGTCGCTGATTATTGTTGCGTGAACGTAGTTGTTCTTTAACAACACAAAGATGTTCAATTGAGGGCCCTGAGTTTTAAACTCACTGTCGATCGCTTAGTAAGCGAATGCGCAATTATGTGGCTACAAAGACCCCCTTAAAAAAGTCGGTTTCGTTAGCAATTGGATTTTTACCTGGTCGCGACATTGGCAAAGGTAGATTACCACTTCATCGTCCCAAACTGTGCCGTGTATCGTTGCATACAGTTTCATCACTATTGTTTCGTTTAACAGGTGTTGAAGATGGCAATGAGCTGTTCCTCAGATGATTCGTCTCAAGATATTTTTGTATGATCCAATATGATTTTTTGTTTGGCTGTGTCCGTTTCGAGAGCTCCTAAATGGTCTGATTTGAACCTTGGGTCTGAAAAGGTTGCAATCAGATAGTTTTGATCTTCTCCTAAATAGTTCTAAGAGTGTTCAGTGTTCTTTGTGCAGTCTCGTCCTTGTCCAAATACTTTTCTGAAATAGCAACATGCGGAATTACCTCGGAAATACTCGAACTACTACATCAAGCCTAATAGTTGTTGAGTCGTCAAAATTAGTGTATGTGTCGCCGATCGCAATTATTTAATTCGATTATTGAAGTCACAATAATTTCGTACCTGAAGACAGTTCTAAGTTTTTTGTAATCTTAATGAAAATAATTGATTGCTATTCTTAAAAAACGTAATTCTACCTCTTACAATTATTTCAGTACACTTACAAAAATGTCATTGTTTTTTGAATAAAAAGGTATTATCAAAAAAGAATTGTTTCATAATCCTTGCAGAAAACTTGATATACTATTAAAAGATATTTATTCTAAACGAAAAATTTATTATTCGTTCATAATTTTAATTTAATTTTTTATATAAATTTTACCGCTTTAGTTTCTTCATGTACGTACACTGTTTCTCCTAATTTTGTATTCACTAATGAAGGGCCAAATATTCGGCCGCCGAACATCTTTCGAATCCGGCAAGGTATCCGTTATCCGGTCAAACCACTATTCGTTTCATCACTAGTTATTTTCATTACCCTTATAATTGGTGTTGCATGTAATTCCCGGCCAATTGGGAGTTTGGTTTAGGACCACCAGTTTTGAAGGTGTCTGAAAAAGGGACATATTTATGTCCCTTATGAACGGGTAAATTCTACGTGCTTACGCAAAGCAAACGTCAAACATAAACGATAGTGAGTAGTGTTGATAGATTTTTGCCGATTATGTTATAATTCAAATGCAGTTCTCATATGAAACGATAGTGAAACCAAGGGATTACCCTAAAGAAGCAATTGTGATATTAATTTTATAGTTATATCATCAGTACATTAAGCATCAAGATATTAGAACAAAGTGTCCGAAATATGAATCAGAACGGTACTTCTGGAAATCACTTTCTCGCGACTGTAGCGACAACGTAAAAACTAAATTATAAACCATTATATTAATCAAAACAAATTAGAATTTTTTACAAAAATATTACATACATACATTATATTACATATACATACAATACATTAAACACGATACTTTGAAACTTGCTACTAAAATATGATTGCTAAAATAATGCTAAATAAACAACAAAAACATTGAAATTACTATGCTCTGGTAACCAAGGTGGTGACATCTCTATACTAGCATACAGCATGTAACCAGGGATGCCAACTATAATTTTCAAAAATCAGGAAGAACAAAAATAAAAATCAAGAACAAATCAGGATAGTTCATATTAGGTTGTCTGGAAAGTTCGTGCCGATTTTTAGGAAATCAAAAGCATAATTTTTCTACGCATTACATACAATTATTCAATTGTATATGCAAAGTTTGTTTCACATTTTTTCACCATCTTTCACGCAGCTCGAAAATTCTGTTCTCTTAGAATATGTTTGCTTTCTCGTCGAAAATTGTTCGAGGTATGTTTTATACTGCCTATAGAGTAGAAGTTCTTGCCATTAAGTAAACCTGTGATAATCTGTAGGTGCAATTTACGGTTAGTTTAGCTGATGGAATAGCACATCCCAGCTAGACTGCAGAAAGTTTCGTTACATTTTAGAAGCGAGTCATTTCACAAAGGTACTGGAGATGCAATCCATTTAAAGTTTTTCGGTCAAATTGTGTGGCACTGTCACAATCATTGATTTCTTCCACCTAATTTTTCATCAGAATCAACTCTTCTTCCAAAGCGACTTATTTGGAAGTTTCGTTCGGGCGTTCTAATCTGATGAAGTATCTTTCTTTCACGCTAAATGCATGCTTAAATACATGTCGGCATTTTTTTATAATTCTCATTTAGGTTAAATAAAATGTACAGAAATCAGGGGAAATCAAAATCTGTTCAGAAGAATCAGGTATTATTTTCACTGTTGGAATAACATTGAACAGTGCGGTCATTTTAATGAATTTAAAAACGCCTCTCGTAAAAATTCTTCTTGTGATCGAAGCGACGTCATGTCTGAAATGGAAATTCTACCAGCTTACCGGTTTAGGGCTAACAAATTTGAACAGTTGTATGCAATTTCATCGGTTTCGCTCAAATTTAAATCTTGCTGAGGTAGAAATGAGACCAGACGAAGGTTACAGTAAATCACGACGGCGAGACAGGGTTTAAATGCAGGGATAGTTAACAAAGAAAGCGGCAGGTAGAGAAGAGTTTTATGTCCCTGGCGAGACAACCCCCAAAATGTTTGCATTGCATTGCAGCTTTTATTTTGCTAAATGGCAAATGTTCGCATCGGTCGCTTTACTGTTCTATTTTTCATTGTACATCCCCCTAGCAAATTTCACTGAATTTTTAACAATTGAAGCCTGATGAGTGGAGAACGAAAATGTTTGCCTGATGCTAATCCCAAGGATAGCCGTCATGAACTTCATCTTTTTATTGATTTCCACATAAGCTGTCGAAGATGTTTATCGGCACTAATCCTCACTGTAAAGCACTTGGTGTTTGTGACGGGAATATTTGGGACATGAGCACATCTACCAGTGCGTTTTGCCGAAACAAAAATGAATACTAAATTCATGGTATAGGTTCGTCATGTAAAGAATCGTACAGTCAATCGCAAAATTTAGTGTACATATGCTACTTGACGATACTTTCCATTATTTGGTACAAAATATTTTTACTACATTTATTATTTTGATGTTTATTATTTACTCACCTATTTAACATTTAACTCGCGCAATAAAATTCCTCGAAAAATGTTTTAGCTAATTATTTAACCCTAAAAGACGAAAAAATCTCAATTTGACGCATTGCCAATTAGCGTACTTTTATCGTCAATGTATAATAGCAATACAAAATTACTGCTTGGGCAGTGTTGGTTTTTGTTTTTATTGATGTTTTCATCAGAATGACAAGTAAGAGGAAAGGAATAGATATTGTTACACGTACAATGATAACAAGTATGAGTTGCCGAAGAAAAACACTACGGGAAATAGCAGCTGCTCTCGGAAGAACCAGTAAACTGTTGTAAACAGTATGAATCGGAGAGTAGCATATAGGAACGATCTAAGAGGTCATGTTGCCTGTAAAAAGTCTTTCATCTCAAAGGTGATTAAGGTTAAATTCAGCATTTGGTTCCCACAGTAAAACACGACCGCGCAGTGGTCCCTGAAAAAATTTAGGCGGCCAAAACCCAAAAAAATGAAGGCATCAAGGATCACGTGTTTCACCCTATTCCGCGCTCGTATCATTGCTCTGGCAACGCGATAAGGTACCAGTTTCGGATGCTCGCCGGTGCCACTATTTCGCGAGTGTTTTTCTAACATGTGTTTTGGTGAAGTTTTTAAACGATTTTTTTTGGCTCATTATGTTTCTTGAAGCATTTTTAACGGAGAATTTGAATGTGTTGTCAGTCTAAAAATTCGGTTGATTGTAGTATGTGTTAACTCCACACAAAGTAAGTACTATTTTGGAAGTTTAATTTTGCTTCGGATGGACTTATAAAACTTGCCCCGCATTTCCCCGCAAAACTTTTTTTTAGTGTTCCTCAAAGTGTCTTTTATCACTCAGCACTTGAGTTTTTCATCCGAAATCCCCCCTTTTAGATTTTTCTCAATATTAACCCGAAATCAGCCATTCCATGCCAAACCGTTCTCAGATTTTCGTGAAAAGTGGCAGTTTTGTTCTTCTTTAATTTTTTCATAGGGTGACCATTTCCATTTTTGGGTTCTCCGAAAAATCAACTTTTTCCTCTTTTTTCCATAAAAGACCTTTTTCAATACCGATTTGGATGATGGACATATCCAATTAAAGCCAATCACCTGGTCTTTTCTCAAAAAATGCTACACATTCAGAAAATCGAGATTCGTTCTCGTTATTATTGATTGTATTCTTTTTTTATTGTTTCCATAGTCTCGGGACCAAGGGCGCTATATTTTTTCATATTTTTCTGAAAAGCTGAGGATTTTTCACATAACATATGTCGAAACCAGAGACGCGTTTTTTTCGTTTTGGAGTTATGATTTTTCAAGGTTAACCGATGGTTCGAAAAATCAATTTTTTCCTCTTTTTTTTTTGGTTTTTTGGTGAAACCGAGCTGAAAAATGAACTCTGCATATCCAAAAACATGCATTTTGATACCAAACACGGCAAAAACTGAAAAATTTGAACTTTACCCACCTGCCCCTCGCACCCCGCCCCCCTCTGCCACAAACCCTTTTAGTTTTTTTGGTGAAACAGAGTTGAAAAATGAACTCTGCGTATCCTAAAACATACATTTTGAGACCAAACACGATAAGAACTAAAAATTTTAAACTTTGCCCCATTGCCCCTCCCCTCCTTTTGGTTTTTTGGTGAAAACGAGTTGAAAAATGAACTCAGCGTATCCGAAAACCCCAGTCTACCAAAAGTTTGATTTTTAGCTAAAAAATCTGAGTTTTGGCCGCCTAAATTTTCTCAGGAACCACTGTGAGGCAGCAGTCAGCTAATGTATGGTACAATGGCGGCTTCTGGAACTGGAACAATGGAGTTTATAGATTCGGCGATGGACAAGAAGACATAATTGAACATCCTGAAACATAACACAACTGAAACATAAAGTCTTCCGTGCAGAATTTGCCC